>NW_024609881.1:655396-1255396 GCF_016920785.2 Ixodes scapularis | reverse complement strand
CTGGTCTGCCTTCAGCATATTATATTTGATAAATAGTGGTTGTGTGCGTAGATTCCTTCTATCCCCTTGATAATTTTCACATATACGCAAAATTTTTTTCTTTATTAGGATTAAATTATTGTAGTTTGTACCAGTCGTTGCACCCAAGACCATAATGCCATAGCTCATTTTGGAGTAAAAAAGTGAGTAGTACAAGATCTGTTTAAGCCTAGTCGGCAGTAAATGTTGCAATTTAAAAATACACCCAGTCACTCGAGATAAGTCAGCTTTGAGTGTATTGATATGTGTTGTTCATGAAAGGTCCTCACTGAACCATACACCCAGAAACTTTTGATTTGTCACTTGCTCCAGTACCGTGCCTTCAAATGTTATGTGGACAGTGCTGTCATCTCGTTTATTTACCGGCTTAAAAATTACATACTTTGTTTTATTTGTATTTAAATATAAGCGATTGAGTTCTAACCACTTGGATAGCTTTAACATATATTCATTAGCTAGTGTCTCTATACCTTTTTGTTACACCAGAAAAGAAAACGTTTGTGTCGTCGGCATACATTATTAGTTCCTGGCAACCAGGTATTTCCGTCAAATCATTTATATATACAAGGAATAACAGGGGTCCTGAAATAGAACCTTGGGGAACACCATGGTGAATTTTCATCTTGCTAGATGACTGATCATTTATGCGCAAGTATTGGTACCGATCTGGAAGATACGTTTTAATTAATTGTAAGGCTACACCGCGTGCTCCGTCAATCTCAAGCTTTTTAAGTAAGATATCATGTTGTACGGTATCAAATGCTTTTCTCAGATCTAAAAATAAACCAAGTGTGATGAGTTTGCTTTCAATATTCTCAATTATTTTATCTTTTATGTTGATTAATGCTAGTTCTGCAGACTTCTCCTTCTGAAATCCATATTGAGCCCGAGTTATGATACTGTATTTTTGAAAAAAATTACTTTGCCTATCATGGACGACACGCTCGAAAATCTTTGAGAATACCGGTAGTACTGATATTGGCATATAATTAATAATTTTAGTTTCTCTCGCACCTTTATATACAGGGATTATTTTAGCTATCTTTAATTCATCGGGGAAATCGCCGGACTCAAGCACCTTATTTATTATGTGGGATAAAACTGGACTTATCATGCAAACGGTACTCTTAATTGGTAAGGCTTTTATTCCATCATCACCAGCTGCGACGTCGGTCTTTAGATCAGGGTGTCGAACCGGAACCGAACCGAACCGAAAACCGGAACCGAACCGGTATTTTTTCCGGAACTGAACCCGAACCCGAACCGTTATATTGTTATCGCGATGAACCCGAACCGGAACTGAACCGGAAAAAAAATAACGGTTACCGGCTCATGTCAAAACGGTTCGGCCACGCGCTGTTGACAATGAATGTGCTATCAATGCCATTTGTTTTTTAAGTGCCGTCAACTGACACACACCTCGCTTACATATTTTTCTTCTCCACTCAGTCTTAGGAATATAAACGCTGCATCCATGAATCTTGACAAACGCTGCATCCATGAATCTTGACATAGAAACCAGTATTGCGCTGGTCGCGGCTTGCACGGAAGAAAGAGAATTGAAAAGCTGTGCAAAAAAAAAGTCGCGTCACGGGATTTTATTTTTTTACAACCTCGTAAATCCTAAACGCTGCTGTGTGCTCATTTCATAACACGTTTCTAGAAGGCGCGAGTTCTTGAAGCTTGCTTCCATCGGAATGAGAAAAGAAAAGGCTGTGGAGTTTGATAATAATGCATCCGGTTTCGTATAGGCACTTAGAAGCTAACATATTTGTGAGACAGCGAACTCTTCTATTTTAATATTTATCCTATTACGTCCTTCTGGCGTTGCGTTCGGTGAAGTGTTTTTCATATTCCGTATCTTGTTTAATGAAAACTTCTTTAAGGGTCTAATTTGAGTTACCGAAGGCTAGTTCAAATAAAGAAAGCTGTATTTTCTCCCCACTGTTCCTTCAATTGCTTACACGCCGAGGTGGCGGGATAGTTAGCGAGTTCTACTTGTAAGTGGGTTTGTAAGGAGGTCGCGGATTTTACAGCTACTGCGTCGGACCCAATTAGATGAAGTCCGAATGCGTAAACGTCGGTGAGGTAACCTTTGAGTGCACATAAAGAAACCATTCCTGGTAGAAATCCCTGAGCCTTACACTACGATGTATCCCGTTTCGTATGTGCTGATTTCAGATGATTTATTTGTAATTTATTTTGATGTTGCAATTTGTCATGTATAATTTCCGAACCGGTTCGCGAACCCGTTCGCGGATCGAATTAATCGAACCGGAACTGAACCGGAACAAAATAAATTTACCGGAACCTGAACCGTAACCGAACCCGTATTTTTTTTCGGTTCGACACACTGCTTTAGATTAGTGATTATTTTATTAATTTCAAGCGGAGACGTTGGCATTAGCATAATAGATCCTGGTTGATTTCTTATCAGTAAACGGTCATCTGCGTGAGCATTGTTTCTCGTGAACGTACCTACGTCAATAAAATAACGATTCATTTCGTCTGAAAGTTCTTTTCCGGTGACGCTTTCATTATTAATTATTAATTCCTTCACATTACAACGCGGTTGCTTTCGGGACGTTAGATTGTTTACTGTCTCCCATAATTTCCTATAGCCATTGTGGAGATGCATAAATTTATTTTGGTGATAATACCGTTTTGCTTGTTTAAGATCGGAGTTCAACTTGTTCCTACATTTCTTAAATTCATCCAGTAAGCGGCGATCACGGTGCTTTATGAAGGCATGGTACTGGCGGTCTTTTTGTTTAATTCGTTTATATAGATCGCCAGTTACCACGGTTTTCTTAATTTTTTTTAGGTTGTAGTCTAGATTCACAAAGAGGAAAAGCTGCATGATAAGAGTGTTTAAATTAAACCAGAAATTTTCTGTAGGCAAGCACTGGATAATTTTCCATATAAACGCCATCCCAGCTTTCTTGCCTTATTAAATCGCTGAAAGTTCCTAGAGCTTTTTCGTTTATTTTGTGGTGCAAAACCCTTTCCGTGCATCGTTTATCTTTGCTAGTCAAAAACGACCCAAAGCAGAATATCGGCAGATGATTGCTAATGTCATTTATGATTGCTCCGGCTGTGATATGATTGCTTTCTATATTTGTAAGACAGACATCTAATGACGTTGCAGTATCTGTGGGTATCCTGGTTGGCAGAGTTATCATATTGCAACAGGCATACTGGTGAATGACGTCTCGAAATTCTCTTGCGTGGGGTTCGTCGAAAATAGTATCTATATTTACATCACCGAGAATTATAGACTGTTTAGACCCAAAAACACAAAACGCTTTTTCAATAAAATACATAAACTCTAGAATATTGCCTGAAGGCGGCCTGTACAAGGCAGCCACAAGGGTGTTAGATATCTTGACAAATAAACTTGAACGCTTTAACGATACACTTGTTTATAGTGCCCAGAGTGGGGGTGTTTTGTGTTGTAATACTTTTGCTTGTGAGGTTCTCACTTCGGATTTTGGTTTCGCCCTGTGTATAACTTATCTTGTGCTCGTGGCTTCGAAATGTATTTTGTATTGTCCAAAGCTGCTCTTGTAAACTTCGTTTAAAATGTTTTTTTTTGTATGCTTGTTGTCATTTGATAGTTGTGCTTGCTTTGGGCTCTGAGCATTTTCAAACAATCTAATTAAAACACACGTGCCCCCCCAAAAAAAAATTACGGGAATAAACAAAAATATTTAGAGCAATATTTATTTATTTATTTATTGAAAGTACCCTCAGGACCCAAAGGCATTACAGAGGGGGAGAGGCACATACATACAATAAAGATAGTAATATAGTAACAAGTCAACAATATTAAATATGCAACAAATAAAAACAACAGGTCATGGGTCACTGCTAAAATATTTATTTATTTATTTATTTTTATGGGTGATTCATTTGAATTCGACCAAACTTGTCGGGGGGGGGGGGGGTCTTTAGATTTAATCGTAAAAAATATATATGATACCCGAATCCTTGTGATGAAAGAAACTGCCTTTGAAAAAAATTAGAATTGTATAGTTTGAGAGAAAAATATTCTGAGGCGCTGCAGGGTAGAACACGTCAAATTCCCAATATGATTTTATCTCGACTTTAGCCGCCATTTACAAAATATCGAATTCTTGCAGAATTATTATATTTATTACGCAATATTTACGCAGACTTGGCTATTTTTAGAGGTAGATTTCTGTCTTCTGTTATTTTAAATTTTCTAAAAAATCTCAAACATGCAACCTAGAGCAAGTGTGACGCAACTTCGGACAGCTATATAAAACGAACGGTAGGGCGCAATGACGTGAGACAGATATCTGTGCGTAGCTATCAATGTAAGCTATCGATTGACATGTATTTTCTGGTTATTGTGTTTACTGTGTTGTTTTTATTTTGCCACAAATATAGACAAAAATGAAGAATATGCAAATTTTGAAGTCAATTTTCTCAAAAAAGCCATTTTTTATTTCGTTCATACTTTTTTAATTTATTGCCCAGATTCTGCTTAATAACCGGGTATAAATATTGCTTGACCTTTTTTTGTTGTAGTTTTAGGACAACCAGTTGAATAAGTCATTTTTATCGCGTAATACCAACCTCCGGCTCCGGTATGCGGGCTTCACCGCAACATTGATAATTGGCTCAGCAATATCAGATTTCACTGACAACCACTTTACCTCGTTGCATTCCTAGTAATATACTTTTTACAAAAAAATGTCACAAAAAAATGACAGAAGGCAAGTGGCGTAGGCAATTTTTTTTTTCTCTTTCAAACTTTTTTAATTGATTTCCCGTGTGTTGCTTACCAGCTGGGTATGCACGTTTTCTGGCGCTTTTCTTTATGTTTGTTTTTACATCAAAAGAAAGAGCCATGTTCGTTACATCAGTTGCAACTGGTCCAGTTGTTAGGTGAAGTATAGGTTCAGTAACCTCTTCGCGAGCGCCAGCAAAAGGCTGCGAATCTTATCATGAAGATTACCATGCGACTCTTAGTTGACCTCGGCGTGCGCCGTTGCAAGAGGGTTATACTAATCTTGTTAGAGTGGAACTCGCGTCGTCACAGGCTGTCGCAATGCATCACAGCGAAGTGGAACTGTGTGAAGCAGTCCTTGTCCTTCTCCCAATAAATTTATGGGCGGAAGCTTGAGACTCTTTGGTGCCCGAAGTTTCTGTAGCTCGGCTGGGTCAAGTTTGTCAAAAGGAGAAAACAAATGCAGTAAACACTAGACATTATCACGCCGGTCGATGGAGTCGTAACTGTATACATACAGCTTTTGCGGATACTTATTTGTTTCAAGGGTGGCAAGTTATCACCAGTACAAACATGGCCACAGTGTCGGCAAGAGCATCAGAACAAAAAGGAAGGTTTGGTTGGCTTATCATTTTGTGTCTTCGTTGCAGCGCTTTTCTCCGGAACTAATGTTTGTAGTCCTCTTTGAGCCCCTGGTGCTATGGTCTGTCTGTTTCTCTTATCCATTATTTATTTTTACTTGTAAGCGAATAACACGCACCATGACATTTCTGGCGTCCTTAGGTTGATTCGCTAATCAGTGTCTATATTTGACAAACTCATCTAGTATAAGAGAATAAAAAAAATATAAGAAGAGGGCTTGCAGCAATGAATTTGTATAAGAGAACTGCGGAACTGCGTCGAAAGCAGAAAGCCGGAACCTCCCGAGGAATGAACGCGTTATTTTGAACTCAGTCATGGCTGCAGTTTTCAGCTTTAAAAGAAAGAGTTGCGCGGACTACTTCGAGAGACATAAGCGAAGGGTATACCGCAACCGACGTTTTCGTTATGTCACCGATCTCAACGTAGACGCCTTGAAGATGATCCTGCCTCCATCGAAAGCCGCGGCTCTTGCGTTGGATGACGTGCTCTGCCAGAACTGCTTCCAGTACACCGGTGAGAAGCTTTCATCATCTGTCAGTGATCCATGCTCGAGCTCTCCAGCAAGCTGCATCGAAGAGCACGAAGTAGTGGAAGGTCTTAATGAAGAGATTTCTGCTGCTGGGCTTGAAACAACTCTACAGTAAACCCGAAAAGCCGTCAGGCATATGCTGAAAGAAAACAGCGGGAGATTGAAGGATCACACAGCCGACAGGTACGAAAAAAGTTGGCGACTGCATATACCTTGGAGCCAAGTGGGTCAAGTTCTCGCAGTGATCAACCATGCCTCGGCTGCGACGGGTGGTGGGCAAACATCAGAGAGGCCTTTGTGAAGGCGGCATCTTACCAGGAGAGATGTCAGCTCCTCACGCTTGTGCCCAAGGGCGTAGCCACTAGGGAGGTAGAACGGCTAATTCCTGAGGCATCGAAGTACCTTCTGAAGAAATCAAAGCAGCTTCGTGAACGGTTCGGCGTATGGGAGCGTCCGGAGCCTTATCACGGTGGAAGCATAAGCGAGGACACCATACGGGCAGCCACGCAATATTACACCGACGACGATCTCGACTGTTCTCGGCAGAGCCCAAACAAAAAAGATGCTGTTAAGCTTCTGAAGGATGGCGAAGAACATGTGGTCGTGAAGCGGTATATGACAAGGTCTGTCCGAGAGACGTACAGGCTGTTTAAGGAAGCAAACCCGGACTCAAAATTAGGTCTGACTAAATTTTACTCGCTGCAGCCAAAGTGGGTCAAGCTAAACCCTGAACAGACTGTCTGTGCATGTGTGTGCTGTACGAATTTCGATTTGTGCTTTTCCACCCTGAACAGCATGCGAGAAGAAAAAATAACAAAAGAGGAGATTCTCGCTTTGTGCCTCTGCCCTGAACCCTCGTCCGAATGTTTCAGAGGCGAATGCAAAGACTGCCCCTCGACTGACAGACTCTCCTTAGAATCATTGGAAATGGTGCCTGAAGAGGAAATGACATTTTTCACATGGGAGAATGGTAATTTGATAAGCAAGACTGCCGACTCCAGCGCCTTTTTGAAAGAGCTACAGAAATGGGCCACAAGGTTTTCCACGCACGATTTTATTCGTAGGACACAACGGGAAGCCATACGGATTGAGAAGTCTAGTGTGACCTCAAGACACATCGTCATGCACTTCGATTTTGCGGAGAACTGGACGGTAGTTTTGCCACACGAGATACAGGAGTACCACTGGCACAAGCGTCAGCTCTCTGTGTTCACGTGTGTGGCATCCACGTCGCAAGGCTCAAAATGCTTCGGCGTTGTCTGTGAGGACTTATGTCATGACACTTCCCATGCGCTGCTGGCTCTGAGACTTATAGAAGACTGGCTGGAGGAGCACATCCCAGTTTATGCTTCACTAACGTACATATCCGATGGGGCACCTGCTCATTTTAAAAATAGATTTCAGCTGCATGAGTTCGAACGAGTGGGCCATACCCAATTGAAGTGGATATTTTCTGCCTCTGGGCATGGTAAAAACTCTTGTGACGGGGTTGGAGGGCTTCTCAAACACCACGCAACAATGCACAACCTCCGTTCACCGGAGGAGCAGCTCGTCCGAACATCAGTAGATTTTGTGGACAAGGTTGGAAGTCGTGTCAAAAACGTAACTCTCATGAACTTAACCGAGAAGGAGGTGAGTGACTTCCGCAGAATCAAGAAAACAGAGTGGAGTTGCGTACCGACTCGGAAAGGCATCCGCGCTTCGCACGTGTGGCGACGCGAAAGGGGCGAAGTGCAGCTTGAGCGAACTGTTCTATCTTCGTCTTAATGCATGAACCTCTGTGGTGCACGTGCGGAACTCTCAGATGATCTACGGCTTTGTTTTGTTTTGTTGTTAAAGCCTCTTCTTGTACATTTGCGCTTCTCTGAAAAATTATGTGTTTCTATAGGTGTGCCTTGTTAACCCAAATAAATTACGCAATAAATAGAGTGATTTTGTTAAACTGTTACCTATGAATGTTTTATTGCATACTGACAACAAAACAGTATGATTACTGTAAGCTGAAAAGCAACTTCCGATATGCTGTGCGTAGCCCAAAAAATTTAAACGTATGCAACAAGTAGTCCAAAAGCCGAAGGATGGACAAAATGTAGTCAATTTGTTTTTCACGTACCTCGGAATACTAAGGGCCAATGAAGGATAGGCGAAAGAATGCCATGCGGTAAATTTAAAAAAATCGAGCTGATTTTCCGATAATGTTTGTATAAAATAAAGATTGTCCGAAACGCATAAACGGGGATATTGTTTTTCTGGACTGGATAGTGCCGTAGAATGCAACCCGACATGATCGAAACGGATGAAACGTCTTGGATCTCTCCACTCGCTTAGGCTAGTTAACATTGATGTTAACTAAATTTACTTTTGTTGTTGTTTATCACGGCACAATGTTCAAACAAATAATTTAAATATATAAGTTTCGTGCAACCTCAGTAGTAAAACGTTGTCGTGGCGACGTTCGAAAATGCAAGCTGTGACTTCGCAGACATCACTTCGTCAATTCAGCCATCTCTCATTTCTTTATGACGTTACTGATTTTTTTAAAAATATATTAGTAAAAATTCAACGGGGTAAAGTAGTTTTCAGTGAAATCTGATATTGCTGAGCCAATTATCAATGTTGCGGTGAAGCCCGCATACCGGAGCCGGAGGTTGGTATTACGAGATAAAAATGACTTATTCAACTGGTTGTCCTAAAACTACAACAAAAAAAGGTCAAGCAATATTTATACCCGGTTATTAAGCAGAATCTGGGCAAAAATAAAAAAGTATGAACGAAATGAAAAATGTCTTTTTTTGAGAAAATTGACTTCAAAATTTGCATATTTTTCATTTTTGTCTATATTTGTGGCAGAATAAAAACAACACGGTAAACACAATAACCAGAAAATACATGTCAATCGATAGCTTACATTGATAGCTACGCACAGATATCTGTCTCACGTCATTGCGCCCTACCGTTCGTTTTATATAGCTGTCCGAATTTGCGTCACACTTGCTCTAGGTTGCATGTTTGAGATTTTTTAGGAAATTAATTTAAAATAACAGAAGACAGAAATTTACCTCTAAAAATAGCCAAGGCTGCGTCAATATTGCGTAATAAATATAATAATTCTGCAAGAATTTGATATTTTGTAAATGGCGGCTAAAGTCGAGATAAAATCAAATTGGGAATTTGACGTTTTCTACCCTGCAGCGCCTCAGAATTTTTTTCTCTCAAACTATACAATTGTAATTTTTTTCAAAGGCAGTTTCTTTCATCACAAGGATTCGGGTATCATATATATTTTTTACGATTAAATCTAAAGACCCCCCCCGACAAGTTTGGTCGAATTCAAATGAAATCACCCTTATTTATTCAATACTGCAACCTCGTTGAGGTTTTAGCAGGGTGGACCCCCATTGTGGTACAACAAAATACACCAATCTTCACGAAAATGTACATGACAGTATAAAGACACGCTGCAAACTATATCCCGATCACCACGCCGTTTCACACAGTTAATTGCGATACACTTAGAGTAAACATTTGCAAACGCCATTCAGTAGTTGAGAAATATACATTTTCATCACACTAAAAGAAGGAAAAACAAACAGGTAGAAAAGCCATATTCATCCGTGCCCTTAGTGACATGATCGCCTATCAATGGCCAAAAAGGGGAAGGAAAGAAAGTAAGAATTCGATCGTCATCAACACACAACACTTCAAAAACCTTGTTTGTTTTATTGTAAGCTCGGGGAGATAATTATGATGCTTACCTTTTACTCTTAGTCTGCTTTATCAAGTTGTGATAGGAAGGTCGCCAGAGAATCACTGCCTACAACTTCTGGGCCGAAACAGTTCCATTCAAGAATTGTCCTCGGAAAGTATGATTGCGCGAAAACGTCGTTATGGCTGGACTATTCTTTCAATGAAAGCGAATGAGAGAGTCTTGTAACGCGCGGTTGGAAAAATGAAATATAATCACTTTTATTTATTTTTAGCTGGTTTTTTACTTTTAGGAAAAGAAATTTAAGTCGCTCCCGTTGACGTCTCAAACTGAGGCTTTTAAGATTAGCCGCTGCCATTAGGGCGGTTGGTGATACCGACCAGCTGTACGAACTGTACACAAATCGTGCTGCCTTTTGCTGAATACGCTCCAGTTCATCTTTCGCTGTTGCAGTGTAAGGGTCCCAGACTATTGCCGCGTACTCGAGGATGGGCCGTACGTACGTTTTAAACGTGAGAAGTTTTACTTCTGAAGATGGAGAGTCCCTAAGAAATCGCCTTAAGTATCCCAGTTTCTTAAATGCTTTCTTGGTAATATAGTCTATGTGGTGGTTCCACCTCATGTCGCTTGTAAGCACAACTCCTAAGTATTTAAATGAATCTACCTTATTAAGTTGGGTGTCCTGTAAAACGCATGGGATATCTAGGTGTTTTTCTAGTGAACGTCATAGTTACCGTCTTTTCAAGGTTCAGTGGCATTTGCCAATTCTCACACCGTTTAAAAATTCTCGCCAGGGCTGTGGTTAATAGCGCTTAGTCTTCGGTGCTAGGTATTTCATGGAATAGTACAAAGTCGTCCGCAACGAGCTTAATTTGTACCGGAATATTGAGGAAAATGTCGTTAATAAAAACTTAAAAGAAAAGTGGCCCGAGAACGGACCCCAGTGGCACCCCTGAGTCGACCAAGACCGGACTTGACCGGGTTCCACCCATACAGACCGACTGTTCTCTTAAGGAAAGATAATCATGAATCCAGTCGCATAGCATGTCGTTTTTTTAAAGCATCCTCAGTTTTAAGAGTAGTTTGGAGTGTAAGGCCCGCTCAAAACGCCTTTGCGAGGTCCAAGAATATTGCGTCGGCTTCGCCTCGCCTATTGAGTACTTCTGTAATGTAATGGACTGTTTCTAGTAATTGTGTACTTGTCCAAAAACCCTGTCTGAACCCGTGCTGTCTATTGTCCAATAATTTGTTCCTTTCAAGAAAATGTGCGATGTGTTTGAAAATGACGTGTTCCAGGATTTTTCCAGACACACACAAGAGCGATATTGGTCTGTAGTTCGCTACAACCTGGCTATCCCCTGATTTTAATACTGGGGTAATTTTGACACGTTTCCACTCCCGTGGTACCTTACAAGTCGAGATAGACTTCTCATATATTATACAGAGGTACTTAGCGCACCATTCTGCGTACCACTGCAAGAAAGCATTTGAAATGTAGTCAATGCCTGGGTATTTTTTGGTTGAGTAACAGAGACAGAACACCTGATTCTGTTATGGACAAGTTGGTTAGGGACGAAGTAGAAGTTTGGGGCTCAATAATTTCGGTGTTATTACCATTATCGACCGTGAATACTGATTTAAAATATCGGATGAGGCAGGACTCTCTTCTCGACTCTGAAAAATAACAGCCTGAGCAGCGCAAATCATGACATCGAGAACCCGCCCTGACTCTTTTATGCGCCCTGCCTAAGGGCCAATGTACAGTTTTGTTTTATGTGTTTTTTTAACCTTTTATACCTATATCTTTTCCCCCTCTCCCTCTTCCTGTAGGACGAAAAAGCTGACCCCGCTTACGGGAGACTAACCTTTCGTCCTACGCGTTTTCATTTCCTTCCTTTTCACTATATTTATTTTCTTTATTACAAAAAAAAAAAAAAAATGAACGGTTGAAGCATTCAACCAAGGCGGACGGGTCACTTATAATTAGGGTGTGTACTTTCCGGTGTTTATTTGTGAGAAAAATCGGCGGATGTTTTTCGGTGTTTATTTATTTTCGAAACACCGGTGTATTTCGGTGGAACGTCTCACGACGAGGCTAAAGTCGGTGATTACCGGTGGAAAAAAATGCGATTGATCACAGACAGAGAGTTCTAACTTTATTCACATATTTCATACACTTCTCGAGGAAGCATATATTTCTCACACTTAGTTATTATCGTGGATGGACGCATACTTCGAGAGGCTTGCATCCGCCATGGCAGCACGTTCTTTGCGATTCACAACCCGCAATTTTGAAAACACACTCTCCACATTTTCGCTGAACACAGGAAATCCCAAAATGTCCAGCCAGGCTTGGGACAGTAGTGGCCAGTACGTCAGGTAAATGAAGTTTCTAAAATAACACTGGATCAACGGTGCTAGTCAGAGCATGCTGGCGGTAACAAAGAAACTCTGATTCTAGGTCACTCAGCTAGCTCTCGTCTCGGAGGACCAGCCGATAGATACTTTTAGGGTGCCTTCAAAGCGCACATGAAGGCTCCCTAGATACTTTCATAAGGCACAAATCCCTCTGGCAGCTCCACGTTCATGCACGGATTAACAATTGGCACGCGGAACCAGAACGATGATTCATCCATGAAATCTGTAGCGTAGTCCATCCTGAGCTTTCCGCTTACTTCCCATCCTGGTGGCCTTCTACTCCGCGTGACGACGAAGGGAAGCAAGTCTCGCGTTGAGGAAACCCGCAGACGCGGGACGGACGCGCCTTCTCAAACACGTCTACAATTTTTTTTTTACAGAACGGTTCTTTTATATACAGCGAAAAACTCCTCCGCCAACAAAACCCTTTTTACCGTTTTTCCAAAAGCCCGTGGAAACTAAACAGATAACAAGGAACGCATCTCAGTTCTGAAAGGTCAGTAGCCCTGTACGACACGGATGTTGGCAGTGTCTTCCAGGAACCACAGCAACATCTGATTACGTGGCTTGCACCGACATTACTTGCCAGACACAATGGGGAAAAGGCACGTATGAGCGTACCCTCCGCTGCGTTAATTTTTCCACAAAAGGGGGCCATGGGCGACACAATGGGGGAAAGGCATGTGAGAGCTTAGCTTTTCCACTGCGTTAACAAGACGCTTTTCACCCCCAGAAAGGAGGGCGGACTGACGCCACTGGAAGAATGAAGGATCCACGAGATAACACGTTTGACGAACCTCTACGGGGAGAGAATTTCGCTAGGTCGGAAACGTGCAACGACGGGTGTTTTTCGGTTTTAACCGGGGCGAAAATATCGAACCACCGGTGTTTTTCGGTTTTAACCGATTTTGTATTTTTGTCACCGACGGATGTTTATCGGTGTTTTTCGGTTAAAACCGGAAAATACACACCCTACTTATAATGCCTCCATCCACTGACAAACTAGAAGCAGATGCTATCCTTTTTGACGACGAAACGTAAGTGGTGAAGAAAGCAAAAATGAGACCAAGGTTTCGTTGTGATATCTATCTTTCGCTTGTTTTATATGACTATTCAGGTCTACGCGTAATTTATTTAGTTTCTCAATGGCCGGAGAGGACGATGCCCGCTTACAGGATTTTGTAATCTTTTAGCCTTGCTTTGTAGTTGAAGTATTTGCCTTGTAATCCAAGGTTTTTTCTTATTTATAATCTTGCTTCTCGTGGGAACACATTTCCTAATACTTTTATGAACAATTGATTTGAAGAATGCCCACAGTTCGTTCACGCTATCACAGTCTAGCTCACTCATTCTTTCGAACTGGGAAAAATGAAGATCTAACCGGTCAAGAACACCTTCGTCATCAGCCTGTAGAAAATTAAGTGCCCGAGTTGTTTTGCGGGGTTTGTGGGGACAGAGTTCGACAGTTATCGTGAACAAAACTACCCTCTGGTAAAATATGCCTGGGAGCAACGTAGTGTGCGTAGCATAACTTGCAAGCCTATCACTGATAAAAACCAAATCCAACGTTGATGCTGACTCGCCACTTTCTCATGTCGGGCCTTTAACCAATTGCGTAAGGTTATGGAAAACTGCTATGCCAACGAATGGTTCTGTTGGAGGCGCAAGACAAATGGGGACCGGGCTTGTCCACTCGATGTCGGGGACGTTAAATTCACCGCGACTATGAGGTTGCGAGTACTTAGACAATGGAGACAAAGGTACTCATTTAGTTTGAAGAAAAAATCGAGATCCGTCTGAGGGGGGCGGTAAACCGCACCGATAACAACGTTGGTTTTTCTAAGGGCCACCGATGCCCAGAGATACTATTCCCTCGATATCTTCCAATCTGCTCAGTACTAGTGATTCGCCGTATAGAATAGCGACCCCCTCTCGACCTTTTTTGTCTTTGCGTAAAATTCGATAGCCTGGTGGACAAATTCCGTGATCGCCGATCTCTGGACAGAGATATGATTCTGTTATTACGATTATATGCGGCGAGTAAGTTACTATTAGGCTTTCAAGGAGTGCGATCTTGTTCACAATACTTCGAGCGTTAACATTGACGCAACGTAGTTCTTCGTTATGGTATGTTTGTCACGTTTGGAAATCGCGTTCCCTTGTACGGGAAGAAAGCTTCACCCTGGTATATTTTGACGCATCCCACGCGAATAATTCTTTGCCGATCCTAAGTTTGTCATGTACCAGGGATACCTTAACTCCGTCCCGTTTAATGTGGGAACTACTGTCCCACAATAACTTTCTTATCTGTCTAGTTTCCATTGAGTAGTCCTCACAAATCGACAAGCCAGTCCCTTTGAGTCTATAGCCGTTTTTCAGTATATTCATCTTTCCCTAAAGTCTATAGCAGTTTTATTATCACGAGCCTTGGGCGGTCCGAACCTCCTCTTCCTAATCGGAGTAGCCTTTCAAGAGATTTTACTTTGACGTTAAGTGTTTGCGCAATTATATTTGTCACCGTTGCTGTGTACAGTGAATCGTTTGTTTCTTCCGCTGTCTCGGAAACCCCGTATATGATTAAGTTGCCACGTCTACTTCTACGCATCGAGATCTATAGTTGCTATGTCTACGCCTCGAGATCTATAGTTCTTCTTTTTACAGCTGCAATGGATTTGTGTAACGTGGTAATGTTAGACTGGAAGTTAGCCTGGAAATCATGGGAAGCTCTCTAAGCTCTGGTTTCGGCTTTCATAAGACTGTAGCCTGCTCTCAATGCCCTGAATTGATCGTTCTAGTTCCGTCTCGGCATTCTTAATCTCCGTCAAGCTGCCCATGACCTCCTGACGCATCGCTGTTTGATTGCTAAGAATTTCAGCGATCTGTTCCTCTAGTTGGGTTGGACGGGGGTTGGAGTCGACGTCACCACAAAGCATCATTAGTATACGTTCGAGTTTAATCAGAAGCCAACAAAGTTTCAGCGCACTATTCAAAATACAGCTTGGGCACGTCAGCTGAACAAGGCATACATTATTCGATCTTTCTGTAGATAACAGCAATTAACCTGTATGTGGTAAATCAAGGGATTAGCCATCTTCACGGGCTGCGCGCTGACGTGCCTACTGAAGTGCCGCTCGGTCGACGGCTCTCTCATATGGGTGCTGGTTCCTGAAAACGGCGCTGCATCCTTGTTTGGGTCTTGCATGACGATCGGGAGGTGACACAGCGATCCTTGGTGATAGTCTGTCGAAGATTTGCTTGGTGTTTCCGCGTAGATCTCCGAGTACGCCGCGATAAGCAGGATGACCTGCATGTGGTAAATGAAGGGATTAGCCATCTTCACAGGCTGCGCGCTGACGTGCCTACTGAAGTGCCGCTCGGTCGACGGCTCTTTCATATGGGTGCTGGTTCCTGAAAACGGCGCTGCATCCTTGTTTGGGTCTTGCATGACGATCGGGAGGTGACACAGCGATCCTTGGTGATAGTCTGTCGAAGATTTGCTTGGTGTTTCCGCGTAGATCTCCGAGTACGCCGCGATAAGCAGGATGACCTGCATGTGGTAAACGAAGGGATTAGCCATCTTCACGGGCTGCGCGCTGACGTGCCTACTGAAGTGCCGCTCGGTCGACGGCTCTCTCATATGGGTGCTGGTTCCTGAAAACGGCGCTGCATCCTTGTTTGGGTCTTGCATGACGATCGGGAGGTGACACAGCGATCCTTGGTGATAGTCTGTCGAAGATTTGCTTGGTGTTTCCGCGTAGATCTCCGAGTACGCCGCGATAAGCAGGATGACCTGCATGTGGTAAATGAAGGGATTAGCCATCTTCACGGGCTGCGCGCAGACGTGCCTACTGAAGTGCCACTCGGTCGACGGCTCTCTAATATGGGTGCTGATTCCTGAAAACGGCGCTGCATCCTTGTTTGGGTCTTGCATGACGATCGGGAGGTGACACAGCGATCCTTGGTGATAGTCTGTTGAAGATTTGCTTGGTGTTTCCGCGTAGATCTCCGAGTACGCCGCGATAAGCAGGATGACCTGCATGTGGTAAATGAAGGGATTAGCCATCTTCACGGGCTGCGCGCTGACGTGCCTACTGAAGTGCCGCTCGGTCGGCGGCTCTCTCATATGGGTGCTGGTTCCTGAAAACGGCGCTGCATCCTTGTTTGGGTCTTGCATGACGATCGGGAGGTGACACAGCGATCCTTGGTGATAGTCTGTCGAAGATTTGCTTGGTGTTTCCGCGTAGATCTCCGAGTACGCCGCGATAAGCAGGATGACCTGCATGTGGTAAATCAAGGGATTAGCCATCTTCACGGGCTGCGCGCTGACGTGCCTACTGAAGTGCCGCTCGGTCGACGGCTCTCTCATATGGGTGCTGGTTCCTGAAAACGGCGCTGCATCCTTGTTTGGGTCTTGCATGACGATCGGGAGGTGACACAGCGATCCTTGGTGATAGTCTGTCGAAGATTTGCTTGGTGTTTCCGCGTAGATCTCCGAGTACGCCGCGATAAGCAGGATGACCTGCATGTGGTAAATGAAGGGATTAGCCATCTTCACAGGCTGCGCGCTGACGTGCCTACTGAAGTGCCGCTCGGTCGACGGCTCTCTCATATGGGTGCTGGTTCCTGAAAACGGCGCTGCATCCTTGTTTGGATCTTGCATGACGATCGGGAGGTGACACAGCGATCCTTGGTGATAGTCTGTCGAAGATTTGCTTGGTGTTTCCGCGTAGATCTCCGAGTACGCCGCGATAAGCAGGATGACCTGCATGTGGTAAATCAAGGGATTAGCCATCTTCACGGGCTGCGCGCTGACGTGCCTACCGAAGTGCCGCTCGGTCGACGGCTCCCTCATATGGGTGCTGGTTCCTGAAAACGGCGCTGCATCCTTGTTTGGGTCTTGCATGACGATCGGGAGGTGACACAGCGATCCTTGGTGATAGTCTGTCGAAGATTTGCTTGTTGTTTCCGCGTAGATCTCCGAGTACGCCGCATTAAGCAGGATGACCTGCATGTGGTAAATGAAGGGATTAGCCATCTTCACAGGCTGCGCTCTGACGTGCCTACTGAAGTGCCGCTCGGTCGACGGCTCTCTCATATGGGTGCTGGTTCCTGTAGACGGCGCTGCATCCTTGTTTGGGTCTTGCATGACGATCGGGAGGTGACACAGCGATCCTTGGTGATAGTCTGTCGAAGATTTGCTTGGTGTTTCCGCGTAGATCTCCGAGTACGCCGCGATAAGAAGATGACCTGCATGTGGTAAATGAAGGGATTAGCCATCTTCACAGGCTGCGCGCTGACGTGCCTACTGAAGTGCCGCTCGGTCGACGGCTCTCTCATATGGGTGCTGGTTCCTGAAAACGGCGCTGCATCCTTGCTTGGGTATTGCATGACGATCGGGAGGTGACACAGCGATCCTTGGTGATAGTCTGTCGAAGATTTGCTTGGTGTTTCCGCGTAGATCTCCGAGTACGCCGCGATAAGCAGGATGACCTGCATGTGGTAAATCAAGGGATTAGCCATCTTCACGGGCTGCGCGCTGACGTGCCTACTGAAGTGCCGCTCGGTCGACGGCTCTCTCATATGGGTGCTGGTTCCTGTAGACGGCGCTGCATCCTTGTTTGGGTCTTGCATGACGATCGGGAGGTGACACAGCGATCCTTGGTGATAGTCTGTCGAAGATTTGCTTGGTGTTTCCGCGTAGATTTCCGAGTGCGCCGCGATAAGCAGGATGACCTGCATGTGGAAAATGAAGGGATTAGCCATCTTCACAGGCTGCGCGCTGACGTGCCTACTGAAGTGCCGCTCGGTCGACGGCTCTCTCATATGGGTGCTGGTTCCTGTAGACGGCGCTGCATCCTTGTTTGGGTCTTGCATGACGATCGGGAGGTGACACAGCGATCCTTGGTGATAGTCTGTCGAAGATTTGCTTGCTGTTTCCGCGTAGATTTCCGAGTGCGCCGCGATAAGCAGGATGACCTGCATGTGGTAAATGAAGGGATTAGCCATCTTCACAGGCTGCGCGCTGACGTGCCTACTGAAGTGCCGCTCGGTCGACGGCTCTCTCATATGGGTGCTGGTTCCTGTAGACGGCGCTGCATCCTTGTTTGGGTCTTGCATGACGATCGGGAGGTGACACAGCGATCCTTGGTGATAGTCTGTCGAAGATTTGCTTGCTGTTTCCGCGTAGATTTCCGAGTGCGCCGCGATAAGCAGGATGACCTGCATGTGGTAAATGAAGGGATTAGCCATCTTCACAGGCTGCGCGCTGACGTGCCTACTGAAGTGCCGCTCGGTCGACGGCTCTCTCATATGGGTGCTGGTTCCTGTAGACGGCGCTGCATCCTTGTTTGGGTCTTGCATGACCATCGGGAGGTGACA
The DNA here is from genome assembly GCF_016920785.2 of Ixodes scapularis. Classification (NCBI taxonomy): domain Eukaryota; kingdom Metazoa; phylum Arthropoda; class Arachnida; order Ixodida; family Ixodidae; genus Ixodes; species Ixodes scapularis. Next base: position 1,236,928 of record NW_024609881.1, on the reverse strand, counting down.
CAGCGATCCTTGGTGATAGTCTGTCGAAGATTTGCTTGGTGTTTCCGCGTAGATTTCCGAGTGCGCCGCGATAAGCAGGATGACCTGCATGTGGTAAATGAAGGGATTAGCCATCTTCACAGGCTGCGCGCTGACGTGCCTACTGAAGCGCCGCTCGGTCGACGGCTCTCTCATATGGGTGCTGGTTCCTGAAAACGGCGCTGCATCCTTGTTTGGGTCTTGCATGACGATCGGGAGGTGACACAGCGATCCTTGGTGATAGTCTGTCGAAGATTTGCTTGCTGTTTCCGCGTAGATTTCCGAGTGCGCCGCGATAAGCAGGATGACCTGCATGTGGTAAATGAAGGGATTAGCCATCTTCACAGGCTGCGCGCTGACGTGCATACTGAAGTGCCGCTCGGTCGACGGCTCTCTCATATGGGTGCTGGTTCCTGTAGACGGCGCTGCATCCTTGTTTGGGTCTTGCATGACGATCGGGAGGTGACACAGCGATCCTTGGTGATAGTCTGTCGAAGATTTGCTTGGTGTTTCCGCGTAGATTTCCGAGTGCGCCGCGATAAGCAGGATGACCTGCATGTGGTAAATGAAGGGATTAGCCATCTTCACAGGCTGCGCGCTGACGTGCCTACTGAAGTGCCGCTCGGTCGACGGCTCTCTCATATGGGTGCTGGTTCCTGTAGACGGCGCTGCATCCTTGTTTGGGTCTTGCATGACGATCGGGAGGTGACACAGCGATCCTTGGTGATAGTCTGTCGAAGATTTGCTTGCTGTTTCCGCGTAGATTTCCGAGTGCGCCGCGATAAGCTGGATGGCCCCCTATGTGGTAAATGAAGGGATTAGCCATCTTCACAGGCTGCGCGCTGACGTGCCTACTGAAGTGCCGCTCGGTCGACGGCTCTCTCATATGGGTGCTGGTTCCTGAAAACGGCGCTGCATCCTTGTTTGGGTCTTGCATGACGATCGGGAGGTGACAGAGCGATCCTTGGTGATAGTCTGTCGAAGATTTGCTTGGTGTTTTCGCGTAGATTTCCGAGTGCGCCGCGATAAGCAGGATGACCTGCATGTGGTAAATGAAGAGATTAGGCATCTTCACAGGCTGCGCGCTGACGTGCCTACTGAAGTGCCGCTCGGTCGACGGCTCTCTCATATGGGTGCTGGTTCCTGTAGACGGCGCTGCATCCTTGTTTGGGTCTTGCATGACGATCGGGAGGCGACACAGCGACCCTTGGTGATAGTCTGTCGAAGATTTGCTTGCTGTTTCCGCGTAGATTTCCGAGTGCGCCGCGATAAGCCGGATGACCTGCATGTGGTAAATGAAGAGATTAGCCATCTTCACAGGCTGCGCGCTGACGTGCCTACTGAAGTGCCGCTCGGTCGACGGCTCTCTCATATGGGTGCTGGTTCCTGTAGACGGCGCTGCATCCTTGTTTGGGTCTTGCATGACGATCGGGAGGTGACACAGCGATCCTTGGTGATAGTCTGTCGAAGATTTGCTTGCTGTTTCCGCGTAGATTTCCGAGTGCGCCGCGATAAGCAGGATGACCTGCATGTGGTAAATGAAGGGATTAGCCATCTTCACAGGCTGCGCGCTGACGTGCCTACTCAAGTGCCGCTCGGTCGACGGCTCTCTCATATGGGTGCTGGTTCCTGAAAACGGCGCTGCATCCTTGTTTGGGTCTTGCATGACGATCGGGAGGTGACACAGCGATCCTTGGTGATAGCCTGTCGAAGATTTGCTTGGTGTTTCCGCGTAGATTTCCGAGTGCGCCGCGATAAGCAGGATGACCTGCATGTGGTAAATGAAGGGATTAGCCATCTTCACAGGCTGCGCGCTGACGTGCCTACTGAAGTGCCGCTCGGTCGACGGCTCTCTCATATGGGTGCTGGTTCCTGTAGACGGCGCTGCATCCTTGTTTGGGTCTTGCATGACGATCGGGAGGTGACACAGCGATCCTTGGTGATAGTCTGTCGAAGATTTGCTTGCTGTTTCCGCGTAGATTTCCGAGTGCGCCGCGATAAGCAGGATGACCTGCATGTGGTAAATGACGGGATTAGCCATCTTCACAGGCTGTGCGCTGACGTGCCTACTGAAGTGCCGATCGGTCGACGGCTCTCTCATATGGGTGCTGGTTCCTGTAGACGGCGCTGCATCCTTGTTTGGGTCTTGCATGACGATCGGGAGGTGACACAGGGATCCTTGGTGATAGGCTGTCGAAGATTTGCTTGCTGTTTCCGCGTAGATTTCCGAGTGCGCCGCGATAAGCAGGATGACCTGCATGTGGTAAATGAAGGGATTAGCCATCTTCACATGCTGCGCGCTGACGTGCCTACTGAAGTGCCGCTCGGTCGACGGCTCTCTCATATGGGTGCTGGTTCCTGTAGACGGCGCTGCATCCTTGTTTGGGTCTTGCATGACGATCGGGAGGTGACACAGCGATCCTTGGTGATAGTCTGTCGAAGATTTGCTTGCTGTTTCCGCGTAGATTTCCGAGTGCGCCGTGATAAGCAGGATGACCTGCATGTGGTAAATGAAGGGATTAGACATCTTCACAGGCTGCGCGCTGACGTGCCTACTGAAGTGCCGCTCGGTCGACGGCTCTCTCATATGGGTGCTGGTTCCTGTAGACGGCGCTGCATCCTTGTTTGGGTCTTGCATGACGATCGGGAGGTGACACAGCGATCCTTGGTGATAGTCTGTCGAAGATTTGCTTGCTGTTTCCGCGTAGATTTCCGAGTGCGCCGCGATAAGCAGGACGACCTGCATGTGGTAAATGAAGGGATTAGCCATCTTCACAGGCTGTGCGCTGACGTGCCTACTGAAGTGCCGCTCGGTCGACGGCTCTCTCATATGGGTGCTGGTTCCTGAAAACGGCGCTGCATCCTTGTTTGGGTCTTGCATGACGATCGGGAGGTGACACAGCGATCCTTGGTGATAGTCTGTCGAAGATTTGCTTGGTGTTTCCGCGTAGATTTCCGAGTGCGCCGCGATAAGCAGGATGACCTGCATGTGGTAAATGAAGGGATTAGCCATCTTCACAGGCTGCGCGCTGACGTGCCTACTGAAGTACCGCTCGGTCGACGGCTCTCTCATATGGGTGCTGGTTCCTGTAGACGGCGCTGCATCCTTGTTTGGGTCTTGCATGACGATCGGGAGGTGACACAGAGATCCTTGGTGATAGACTGTCGAAGATTTGCTTGGTGATTCCGCGTAGATTTCCGAGTGCGCCGCGATAAGCAGGATGACCTGCATGTGGTAAATGAAGGGATTAGCCATCTTCACAGGCTGCGCGCTGACGTGCCTACTGAAGAGCCGCTCGGTCGACGGCTCTCTCATATGGGTGCTGGTTCCTGTAGACGGCGCTGCATCCTTGTTTGGGTCTTGCATGACGATCGGGAGGTGACACAGCGATCCTTGGTGATAGTCTGTCGAAGATTTGCTTGCTGTTTCCGCATAGATTTCCGAGTGCGCCGCGATAAGCAGGATGACCTGCATGTGGTAAATGAAGGGATTAGCCATCTTCACAGGCTGCGTGCTGACGTGCCTACTGAAGTGCCGCTCGGTCGACGGCTCTCTCATATGGGTGCTGGTTCCTGAAAACGGCGCTGCATCCTTGTTTGGGTCTTGCATGACGATCGGGAGGTGACACAGCGATCCTTGGTGATAGTCTGTCGAAGATTTGCTTGGTGTTTCCGCGTAGATTTCGGAGTGCGCCGCGATAAGCAGGATGACCTGCATGAGGTAAATGAAGGGATTAGCCATCTTCACAGGCTACGCGCTGACGTGCCTACTGAAGTGCCGCTCGGTCGACGGCTCTCTCATATGGGTGCTGGTTCCTGTAGACGGCGCTGCATCCTTGTTTGGGTCTTGCATGACGATCGGGAGGTGACACAGCGATCCTTGGTGATAGTCTGTCGAAGATTTGCTTGCTGTTTCCGCGTTGATTTCCGAGTGCGCCGCGATAAGCAGGATGACCTGCATGTGGTAAATGAAGGGATTAGCCATCTTCACAGGCTGCGCGCTGACGTGCCTACTGAAGTGCCGCTCGGTCGACGGCTCTCTCATATGGGTGCTGGTTCCTGTAGACGGCGCTCCATCCTTGTTTGGGTCTTGCATGACGATCGGGAGGTGACACAGCGATCCTTGGTGATAGTCTGTCGAAGATTTGCTTGCTGTTTCCGCGTAGATTTCCGAGTGCGCCGCGATAAGCAGGATGACCTGCATGTGGTAAATGAAGGGATTAGCCATCTTCACAGGCTGCGCGCAGACGTGCGTACTGAAGTGCCGCTCTGTCGACGGCTCTCTCATATGGGTGCTGGTTCCTGAAAACGGCGCTGCATCCTTGTTTGGGTCTTGCATGACGATCGGGAAGTGACACAGCGATCCTTGGTGATAGTCTGTCGAAGATTTGCTTGCTGTTTCCGCGTAGATTTCCGAGTGCGCCGCGATAAGCAGGATGACCTGCATGTGGTAAATGAAGGGATTAGCCATCTTCACAGGCTGCGCGCTGACATGCCTACTGAAGTGCCGCTCGGTCGACGGCTCTCTCATATGGGTGCTGGTTCCTGAAAACGGCGCTGCATCCTTGTTTGGGTCTTGCATGACGATCGGGAGGTGACACAGCGATCCTTGGTGATAGTCTGTCGAAGATTTGCTTGGTGTTTCCGCGTAGATTTCTGAGTGCGCCGCGATAAGCAGGATGACCTGCATGTGGTAAATGAAGGGATTAGCCATCTTCAGAGGCTGCGCGCTGACATGCCTACTGAAGTGCCGCTCGGTAGACGGCTCTCTCATATGGGTGCTGGTTCCTGAAAACGGCGCTGCATCCTTGTTTGGGTCTTGCATGACGATCGGGAGGTGACACAGCGATCCTTGGTGATAGTCTGTCGAAGATTTGCTTGCTGTTTCCGCGTAGATTTCCGAGTGCGCCGCGATAAGCAGGATGACCTGCATGTGGTAAATGAAGGGATTAGCCATCTTCACAGGCTGCGCGCTGACGTGCCTACTGAAGTGCCGCTCGGTCGACGGCTCTCTCATATGGGTGCTGGTTCCTGAAAACGGCGCTGCATCCTTGTTTGGGTCTTGCATGACGATCGGGAGGTGACACAGCGATCCTTGGTGATAGTCTGTCGAAGATTTGCTTGGTGTTTCCGCGTAGATTTCCGAGTGCGCCGCGATAAGCAGGATGACCTGCATGTGGTAAATGAAGGGATTAGCCATCTTCACAGGCTGCGCGCTGACGTGCCTACTGAAGTGCCGCTCGGTCGACGGCTCTCTCATATGGGTGCTGGTTCCTGTAGACGGCGCTGCATCCTTGTTTGGGTCTTGCATGACGATCGGGAGGTGACACAGCGATCCTTGGTGATAGTCTTTTTGCTTGCTGTTTCCGCGTTGATTTCCGAGTGCGCCGCGATAAGCAGGATGACCTGCATGTGGTAAATGAAGGGATTAGCCATCTTCACAGGCTGCGCGCTGACGTGCCTACTGAAGTGCCGCTCGGTCGACGGCTCTCTTATATGGGTGCTGGTTCCTGTAGACGGCGCTGCATCCTTGTTTGGGTCTTGCATGACGATCGGGAGGTGACACAGCGATCCTTGGTGATAGTCTGTCGAAGATTTGCTTGCTGTTTCGGCGTAGATTTCCGAGTGCGCCGCGATAAGCAGGATGACCTGCATGTGGTGAATGAAGGGATTAGCCATCTTCACAGGCTGCGCGCTGACGTGCGTACTGAAGTGCCGCTCTGTCGACGGCTCTCTCATATGGGTGCTGGTTCCTGAAAACGGCGCTGCATCCTTGTTTGGGTCTTGCATGACGATCGGGAAGTGACACAGCGATCCTTGGTGATAGTCTGTCGAAGATTTGCTTGCTGTTTCCGCGTAGATTTCCGAGAGCGCCGCGATAAGCAGGATGACCTGCATCTGGTAAATGAAGGGATTAGCCATCTTCACAGGCTGCGCGCTGACATGCCTACTGAAGTGCCGCTCGGTCGACGGCTCTCTCATATGGGTGCTGGTTCCTGAAAACGGCGCTGCATCCTTGTTTGGGTCTTGCATGACGATCGGGAGGTGACACAGCGATCCTTGGTGATAGTCTGTCGAAGATTTGCTTGGTGTTTCCGCGTAGATTTCTGAGTGCGCCGCGATAAGCAGGATGACCTGCATGTGGTAAATGAAGGGATTAGCCATCTTCACAGGCTGCACGCTGACGTGCCTACTGAAGTGCCGCTCGGTCGACGGCTCTCTCATATGGGTGCTGGTTCCTGTAGACGGCGCTGCATCCTTGTTTGGGTCTTGCATGACGATCGGGAGGTGACACAGCGATCCTTGGTGATAGTCTGTCGAAGATTTGCTTGGTGTTTCCGCGTAGATTTCCGAGTGCGCCGCGATAAGCAGGATGACCTGCATGTGGTAAATGAAGGGATTAGCCATCTTCACAGGCTGCGCGCTGACATGCCTACTGAAGTGCCGCTCGGTCGACGGCTCTCTCATATGGGTGCTGGTTCCTGAAAACGGCGCTGCATCCTTGTTTGGGTCTTGCATGACGATCGGGAGGTGACACAGCTATCCTTGGTGATAGTCTGTCGAAGATTTGCTTGGTGTTTCCGCGTAGATCTCCGAGTACGCCGCGATAAGCAGGATGACCTGCCTGTGGTAAATGAAGGGATTAGCCATGTTCACAGGCTGCGCGCTGACATGCCTACTGAAGTGCCGCTCGGTCGACGGCTCTCTCATATGGGTGCTGGTTCATGTAGACGGCGCTGCATCCTTGTTTGGGTCTTGCATGACGATCGGGAGGTGACACAGCGATCCTTGGTGATAGTCTGTCGAAGATTTGCTTGCTGTTTCCGCGTAGATCTGCGAGTACGCCGCGATAAGCAGGATGACATGCATGTGGTAAATGAAGGGATTAGCCATCTTCACAGGCTGCGCGCTGACATGCCTACTGAAGTGCCGCTCGGTCGACGGCTCTCTCATATGGGTGCTGGTTCCTGTAGACGGCGCTGCGTTCTTCCTTGGGTCTTGCATGACGATCGGGAGGCGACACAGCGATCCTTGGTGATAGTCTGTCGAAGATTTGCTTGGTGGTTCCGCGTAGATTTCCGAGTACGCCGCGATAAGCAGGATGACCTGCATGTGGTAAATGAAGGGATTAGCCATCTTCACAGGCTGCGCGCTGACATGCCTACTGAAGTGCCGCTCGGTCGACGGCTCTCTCATATGGGTGCTGGTTCCTGTAGACGGCGCTGCGTTCTTGTTTGGGTATTGCATGACGATCGGGAGGTGACACAGCGATCCTTGGTGATAGTCTGTCGAAGATTTGCTTGGTGTTTCCGCGTAGATCTCCGAGTGCGCCGCGATAAGCAGGATGACATGCATGTGGTAAATGAAGGGATTAGCCATCTTCACAGGCTGCGCGCTGACGTGCCTACTGAAGTGCCGCTCGGTCGACGGCTCTCTCATATGGGTGCTGGTTCCTGTAGACGGCGCGGCATCCTTGTTTGGGTCTTGCATGACGATCGGGAGGTGACACAGCGATCCTTGGTGATAGTCTGTCGAAGATTTGCTTGGTGTTTCCGCGTAGATCTCCGGGTACGCCGCGATAAGCAGAATGACGTGCCTGTGGTAAATGAAGGGATTAGCCATCTTCACAGGCTGCGCGCTGACGTGCCTACTGAAGTGCCGCTCGGTCGACGGCTCTCTCATATGGGTGCTGGTTCCTGAAAACGGCGCTGCATCCTTGTTTGGGTCTTGCATGACGATCGGGAGGTGACACAGCGATCCTTGGTGATAGTCTGTCGAAGATTTGCTTGCTGTTTCCGCGTAGATTTCCGAGTGGGCCGCGATAAACAGGGTGACATGCATGTGGTAAATGAAGGGATTAGCCATCTTCACAGGCTGCGCGCTGACGTGCCTAATGAAGTGCCGCTCGGTCGACGGCTCTCTCATATGGGTGCTGGTTCCTGTAGACGGCGCTGCGTTCTTGTTTGGGTCTTGCATGACGATCGGGAGGTGACACAGCGATCCTTGGTGATAGTCAGTCGAAGATTTGCTTGGTGCTTCCGCGTAGATTTCCGAGTGCGCCGCGATAAGCAGGATGACCTGCAGGTGGTAAATGAAGGGATTAGCCATCTTCACCGGCTGCGCGCTGACGTGCCTACCGAAGTGCCGCTCGGTCGACGGCTCTCTCATATGGGTGCTGGTTCCTGTAGACGGCGCTGCGTTCTTGTTTGGGTCTTGCATGACGATCGGGAGGTGACACAGCGATCCTTGGTGATAGTCTGTCGAAGATTTGCTTGGTGCTTCCGCGTAGATTTCCGAGTGCGCCGCGATAAGCAGGATGACCTGCATGTGGTAAATGAAGGGATTAGCCATCTTCACAGGCTGCGTGCTGACGTGCCTACTGAAGTGCCGCTCCGTCGACGGCTCTCTTATATGGGTGCTGGTTCCTGTAGACGGCGCTGCGTTCTTTTTTGGGTCTTGCATGACGATCGGGAGGTGACACAGCGATCCTTGGTGATAGTCTGTCGAAGATTCGCTTGCTGTTTCCGCGTAGATTTCCGAGTGCGCCGCGATAAGCAGGATGACCTGCGTGTGGTAAATGAAGGGATTAGCCATCTTCACAGGCTGCGCGCTGACGTGCCTACTGAAATGCCGCTCGGTCGACGCTCTCTCATATGGGTGCTGGTTCCTGTAGACGGCGCTGCTTTCTTGTTTTGGTCTTGCATGACGATCGGGAGGTGACACAGCGATCCTTGGTGATAGTCTGTCGAAGATTTGCTTGGTGCTTCCGCGTAGATTTCCGAGTGCGCCGCGATAAGCAGGATGACCTGCATGTGGTGAATGAAGGGATTAGCCATCTTCACAGGCTGCGCGCTGACATGCCTACTGAAGTGCCGCTCGGTCGACGGCTCTCTTATATGGGTGCTGGTTCCTGTAGACGGTGCTGCGTTCTTGTTTTGGTCTTGCATGACGATCGGGAGGTGACACAGCGATCCTTGGTGATAGTCTGTCGAAGATTTGCTTGCTGTTTCCGCGTAGATTTCCGAGTGCGCCGCGATAAGCAGGATGACCTGCATGTGGTAAATGAAGGGATTAGCCATCTTCACAGGCTGCGCGCTGACGTGCCTACTGAAGTGCCGCTCGGTCGACGGCTCTCTCATATGGGTGCTGGTTCCTGTAGACGGCGCTGCGTTCTTGTTTGGGTCTTGCATGACGATCGGGAGGTGACACAGCGATCCTTGGTGATAGTCTGTCGAAGATTTGCTTGGTGTTTCCGCGTAGATTTCCGAGTGCGCCGCGATAAGCAGGATGACCTGCATGTGGTAAATGAAGGGATTAGCCATCTTCACCGGCTGCGCGCTGACGTGCCTACTGAAGTGCCGCTCGGTCGACGGCTCTCTTATATGGGTGCTGGTTCCTGCGGACGGCGCTGCGTCCTTTTTTGGGTCTTGCATGACGATCGGGAGGAGACACAGCGATCCTTGGTGATAGTCTGTCGAAGATTTGCTTGGTGTTTCCGCGTAGATTTCTGAGTGCGCCGCGATAAGCAGGATGACCTGCATGTGGTAAATGAAGGGATTAGCCATCTTCACAGGCTGCGCGCTGACATGCCTACTGAAGTGCCGCTCGGTAGACGGCTCTCTCATATGGGTGCTGGTTCCTGAAAACGGCGCTGCATCCTTGTTTGGGTCTTGCATGACGATCGGGAGGTGACACAGCGACCCTTGGTGATAGTCTGTCGAAGATTTGCTTGCTGTTTCCGCGTAGATTTCCGAGTGCGCCGCGATAAGCAGGATGACCTGCATGTGGTAAATGAAGGGATTAGCCATCTTCACAGGCTGCACGCTGACGTGCCTACTGAAGTGCCGCTCGGTCGACGGCTCTCTCATATGGGTGCTGGTTCCTGTAGACGGCGCTGCATCCTTGTTTGGGTCTTGCATGACGATCGGGAGGTGACACAGCGATCCTTGGTGATAGTCTGTCGAAGATTTGCTTGGTGTTTCCGCGTAGATTTCCGAGTGCGCCGCGATAAGCAGGATGACCTGCATGTGGTAAATGAAGGGATTAGCCATCTTCACAGGCTGCGCGCTGACATGCCTACTGAAGTGCCGCTCGGTCGACGGCTCTCTCATATGGGTGCTGGTTCCTGAAAACGGCGCTGCATCCTTGTTTGGGTCTTGCATGACGATCGGGAGGTGACACAGCGATCCTTGGTGATAGTCTGTCGAAGATTTGCTTGGTGTTTCCGCGTAGATTTCTGAGTGCGCCGCGATAAGCAGGATGACCTGCATGTGGTAAATGAAGGGATTAGCCATCTTCACAGGCTGCGCGCTGACATGCCTACTGAAGTGCCGCTCGGTAGACGGCTCTCTCATATGGGTGCTGGTTCCTGAAAACGGCGCTGCATCCTTGTTTGGGTCTTGCATGACGATCGGGAGGTGACACAGCGACCCTTGGTGATAGTCTGTCGAAGATTTGCTTGCTGTTTCCGCGTAGATTTCCGAGTGCGCCGCGATAAGCAGGATGACCTGCATGTGGTAAATGAAGGGATTAGCCATCTTCACAGGCTGCACGCTGACGTGCCTACTGAAGTGCCGCTCGGTCGACGGCTCTCTCATATGGGTGCTGGTTCCTGTAGACGGCGCTGCATCCTTGTTTGGGTCTTGCATGACGATCGGGAGGTGACACAGCGATCCTTGGTGATAGTCTGTCGAAGATTTGCTTGGTGTTTCCGCGTAGATTTCCGAGTGCGCCGCGATAAGCAGGATGACCTGCATGTGGTAAATGAAGGGATTAGCCATCTTCACAGGCTGCGCGCTGACATGCCTACTGAAGTGCCGCTCGGTCGACGGCTCTCTCATATGGGTGCTGGTTCCTGAAAACGGCGCTGCATCCTTGTTTGGGTCTTGCATGACGATCGGGAGGTGACACAGCGATCCTTGGTGATAGTCAGTCGAAGATTTGCTTGGTGCTTCCGCGTAGATTTCCGAGTGCGCCGCGATAAGCAGGATGACCTGCAGGTGGTAAATGAAGGGATTAGCCATCTTCACCGGCTGCGCGCTGACGTGCCTACCGAAGTGCCGCTCGGTCGACGGCTCTCTCATATGGGTGCTGGTTCCTGTAGACGGCGCTGCGTTCTTGTTTGGGTCTTGCATGACGATCGGGAGGTGACACAGCGATCCTTGGTGATAGTCTGTCGAAGATTTGCTTGGTGCTTCCGCGTAGATTTCCGAGTGCGCCGCGATAAGCAGGATGACCTGCATGTGGTAAATGAAGGGATTAGCCATCTTCACAGGCTGCGTGCTGACGTGCCTACTGAAGTGCCGCTCCGTCGACGGCTCTCTTATATGGGTGCTGGTTCCTGTAGACGGCGCTGCGTTCTTTTTTGGGTCTTGCATGACGATCGGGAGGTGACACAGCGATCCTTGGTGATAGTCTGTCGAAGATTCGCTTGCTGTTTCCGCGTAGATTTCCGAGTGCGCCGCGATAAGCAGGATGACCTGCGTGTGGTAAATGAAGGGATTAGCCATCTTCACAGGCTGCGCGCTGACGTGCCTACTGAAATGCCGCTCGGTCGACGCTCTCTCATATGGGTGCTGGTTCCTGTAGACGGCGCTGCTTTCTTGTTTTGGTCTTGCATGACGATCGGGAGGTGACACAGCGATCCTTGGTGATAGTCTGTCGAAGATTTGCTTGGTGCTTCCGCGTAGATTTCCGAGTGCGGCGCGATAAGCAGGATGACCTGCATGTGGTGAATGAAGGGATTAGCCATCTTCACAGGCTGCGCGCTGACATGCCTACTGAAGTGCCGCTCGGTCGACGGCTCTCTTATATGGGTGCTGGTTCCTGTAGACGGCGCTGCGTTCTTGTTTTGGTCTTGCATGACGATCGGGAGGTGACACAGCGATCCTTGGTTATAGTCTGTCGAAGATTTGCTTGCTGTTTCCGCGTAGATTTCCGAGTGCGCCGCGATAAGCAGGATGACCTGCATGTGGTAAATGAAGGGATTAGCCATCTTCACAGGCTGCGCGCTGACGTGCCTACTGAAGTGCCGCTCGGTCGACGGCTCTCTCATATGGGTGCTGGTTCCTGTAGACGGCGGTGCGTTCTTGTTTGGGTCTTGCATGACGATCGGGAGGTGACACAGCGATCCTTGGTGATAGTCTGTCGAAGATTTGCTTGGTGTTTCCGCGTAGATTTCCGAATGCGCCGCGATAAGCAGGATGACCTGCATGTGGTAAATGAAGGGATTAGCCATCTTCACCGGCTGCGCGCTGACGTGCCTACTGAAGTGCCGCTCGGTCGACGGCTCTCTTATATGGGTGCTGGTTCCTGCGGACGGCGCTGCGTCCTTTTTTGGGTCTTGCATGACGATCGGGAGGAGACACAGCGATCCTTGGTGATAGTCTGTCGAAGATTTGCTTGGTGTTTCCGCGAAGATTTCCGAGTGCGCCGCGATAAGCAGGATGACCTGAATGTGGTAAATGAAGGGATTAGCCATCTTCACAGGCTGCGCGCTGACATGCCTACTGAAGTGCCGCTCGGTCGGTGGCTCTCTTATATGGGTGCTGGTTCCTGCGGACGGCGCTGCGTCCTTTTTTGGGTCTTGCATGACGATCGGGAGGTGACACAGCGATCCTTGGTGATAGTCTGTCGAAGATTTGCTTGGTGTTTCCGCGTAGATTTCCGAGTGCGCCGCGATAAGCAGGATGACCTGAATGTGGTAAATGAAGGGATTAGCCATCTTCACAGGCTGCGCGCTGACATGCCTACTGAAGTGCCGCTCGGTCGACGGCTCTCTTATATGGGTGCTGGTTCCTGCGGACGGCGCTGCGTCCTTTTTTGGGTCTTGCATGACGATCGGGAGGTGACACAGCGATCCTTGGTGATAGTCTGTCGAAGATTTGCTTGGTGTTTCCGCGTAGATTTCCGAGTGCGCCGCGATAAGCAGGATGACCTGCATGTGGTAAATGAAGGGATTAGCCATCTTCAAAGGCTGCGCGCTGACATGCCTACTGAAGTGCCGCTCGGTAGACGGCTCTCTCATATGGGTGCTGGTTCCTGTAGACGGCGCTGCGTTCTTGCTTGGGTCTTGCATGACGATCGGGAGGTGACACAGCGATCCTTGGTGATAGTCTGTCGAAGATTTGCTTGGTGGTTCCGCGTAGATTTCCGAGTACGCCGCGATAAGCAGGATGACCTGCATGTGGTAAATGAAGGGATTAGCCATCTTCACAGGCTGCGCGCTGACATGCCTACTGAAGTGCCGCTCGGTCGACGGCTCTCTCATATGGGTGCTGGTTCCTGTAGACGGCGCTGCGTTCTTGTTTGGGTATTGCATGACGATCGGGAGGTGACACAGCGATCCTTGGTGATAGTCTGTCGAAGATTTGCTTGGTGTTTCCGCGTAGATCTCCGAGTGCGCCGCGATAAGCAGGATGACCTGCATGTGGTAAATGAAGGGATTAGCCATCTTCACAGGCTGCGCGCTGACGTGCCTACTGAAGTGCCGCTCCGTCGACGGCTCTTTCATATGGGTGCTGGTTCCTGTAGACGGCGCTGCATCCTTGTTTGGGTCTTGCATGACGATCGGGAGGTGACACAGCGATCCTTGGTGATAGTCTGTCGAAGATTTGCTTGGTGTTTCCGCGTAGATCTCCGGGTACGCCGCGATAAGCAGAATGACGTGCATGTGGTAAGTGAAGGGATTAGCCATCTTCACAGGCTGCGCGCTGACGTGCCTACTGAAGTGCCGCTCGGTCGACGGCTCTCTCATATGGGTGCTGGTTCCTGAAAACGGCGCTGCATCCTTGTTTGGGTCTTGCATGACGATCGGGAGGTGACACAGCGATCCTTGGTGATAGTCTGTCGAAGATTTGCTTGCTGTTTCCGCGTAGATTTCCGAGTGCGCCGCGATAAACAGGGTGACATGCATGTGGTAAATGAAGGGATTAGCCATCTTCACAGGCTGCGCGCTGACGTGCGTAATGAAGTGCCGCTCGGTCGACGGCTCTCTCATATGGGTGCTGGTTCCTGTAGACGGCGCTGCGTTCTTGTTTGGGTATTGCATGACGATCGGGAGGTGACACAGCGATCCTTGGTGATAGTCTGTCGAAGATTTGCTTGGTGCTTCCGCGTAGATTTCCGAGTGCGCCGCGATTAGCAGGATGACCTGCATGTGGTAAATGAAGGGATTAGCCATCTTCACAGGCTGCGTGCTGACGTGCCTACTGAAGTGCCGCTCGGTCGACGGCTCTCTTATATGGGTGCTGGTTCCTGTAGACGGCGCTGCGTTCTTTTTTGGGTCTTGCATGACGATCGGGAGGTGACACAGCGATCCTTGGTGATAGTCTGTCGAAGATTCGCTTGCTGTTTCCGCGTAGATTTCCGAGTGCGCCGCGATAAGCAGGATGACCTGCGTGTGGTAAATGAAGGGATTAGCCATCTTCACAGGCTGCGCGCTGACGTGCCTACTGAAGTGCCGCTCGGTCGACGGCTCTCTCATATGGGTGCTGGTTCCTGTAGACGGCGCTGCGTTCTTGTTTTGGTCTTGCATGACGATCGGGAGGTGACACAGCGATCCTTGGTGATAGTCTGTCGAAGATTTGCTTGGTGCTTCCGCGTAGATTTCCGAGTGCGCCGCGATAAGCAGAATGACCTGCATGTGGTGAATGAAGGGATTAGCCATCTTCACAGGCTGCGCGCTGACATGCCTACTGAAGCGCCGCTCGGTCGACGGCTCTCTTATATGGGTGCTGGTTCCTGTAGACGGCGCTGCGTTCTTGTTTTGGTCTTGCATGACGATCGGGAGGTGACACAGCGATCCTTGGTGATAGTCAGTCGAAGATTTGCTTGCTGTTTCCGCGTAGATTTCCGAGTGCGCCGCGATACGCAGGATGACCTGCATGTGGTAAATGAAGGGATTAGCCATCTTCACAGGCTGCGCGCTGACGTGCCTACTGAAGTGCCGCTCGGTCGACGGCTCTCTCATATGGGTGCTGGTTCCTGTAGACGGCGCTGCGTTCTTGTTTGGGTCTTGCATGACGATCGGGAGGTGACACAGCGATCCTTGGTGATAGTCTGTCGAAGGTTTGCTTGGTGTTTCCGCGTAGATTTCCGAGTGCGCCGCGATAAGCAGGATGACCTGCATGTGGTAAATGAAGGGATTAGCCATCTTCACCGGCTGCGCGCTGACGTGCCTACTGAAGTGCCGCTCGGTCGACGGCTCTCTTATATGGGTGCTGGTTCCTGCGGACGGCGCTGCGCCCTTTTTTGGGTCTTGCATGACGATCGGGAGGAGACACAGCGATCCTTGGTGATAATCTGTCGAAGATTTGCTTGGTGTTTCCGCGAAGATTTCCGAGTGCGCCGCGATAAGCAGGATGACCTGAATGTGGTAAATGAAGGGATTAGCCATCTTCACAGGCTGCGCGCTGACATGCCTACTGAAGTGCCGCTCCGTCGGCGGCTCTCTTATATGGGTGCTGGTTCCTGCGGACGGCGCTGCGTCCTTTTTTGGGTCTTGCATGACGATCGGGAGGTGACACAGCGATCCTTGGTGATAGTCTGTCGAAGATTTGCTTGGTGTTTCCGCATAGATTTCCGAGTGCGCCGCGATAAGCAGGATGACCTGAATGTGGTAAATGAAGGGATTAGCCATCTTCAAAGGCTGCGCGCTGACGTGCATACTGAAGTGCCGCTCGGTCGACGGCTCTCTCATATGGGTGCTGGTTCCTGAAAACGGCGCTGCATCCTTGTTTGGGTCTTGCATGACGATCGGGAGGTGACACAGCAATCCTTGGTGATAGTCTGTCGAAGATTTGCTTGGTGTTTCCGCGTAGATCTCCGAGTACGCCGCGATAAGCAGGATGACCTGCATGTGGTAAATGAAGGGATTAGCCATCTTCACAGGCTGCGCGCTGACGTGCCTACTGAAGTGCCGCTCGGTCGACGGCTCTCTCATATGGGTGCTGGTTCCTGAAAACGGCGCTGCATCCTTGTTTGGGTCTTGCATGACGATCGGGAGGTGACACAGCGATCCTTGGTGATAGTCTATCGAAGATTTGCTTGGTGTTTCCGCGTAGATCTCCGAGTACGCCGCGATAAGCAGGATGACCTGCATGTGGTAAATGAAGGGATTAGCCATCTTCACAGGCTGCGCGCTGACGTGCCTACTGAAGTGCCGCTCGGTCGATCGCTCTCTCATATGGGTGCTGGTTCCTGAAAACGGCGCTGCATCCTTGTTTGGGTCTTGCATGACGATCGGGAGGTGACACAGCGATCCTTGGTGATAGTCTGTCGAAGATTTGCTTGGTGTTTCCGCGTAGATCTCCGAGTACGCCGCGATAAGCAGGATGACCTGCATGTGGTAAATGAAGGGATTAGCCATCTTCACGGGCTGCGCGCTGACGTGCCTACTGAAGTGCCGCTGGGTCGACGGCTCTCTCATATGGGTGCTGGTTCCTGAAAACGGCGCTGCATCCTTGTTTGGGTCTTGCATGACGATCGGGAGGTGACACAGCGATCCTTGGTGATAGTCTGTCGAAGATTTGCTTGGTGTTTCCGCGTAGATCTCCGAGTACGCCGCGATAAGCAGGATGACCTGCATGTGGTAAATGAAGGGATTAGCCATCTTCACGGGCTGCGCGCTGACGTGCCTACTGAAGTGCCGCTCGGTCGACGGCTCTCTCATATGGGTGCTGGTTCCTGAAAACGGCGCTGTATCCTTGTTTGGGTCTTGCATGACGATCGGGAGGTGACACAGCGATCCTTGGTGATAGTCTGTCGAAGATTTGCTTGGTGTTTCCGCGTAGATCTCCGAGTACGCCGCGATAAGCAGGATGACCTGCATGTGGTAAATGAAGGGATTAGCCATCTTCACAGGCTGCGCGCTGACGTGCCTACTGAAGTGCCGCTCGGTCGACGGCTCTCTCATATGGGTGCTGGTTCCTGAAAACGGCGCTGCTTCCTTGTTTGGGTCTTGCATGACGATCGGGAGGTGACACAGCGATCCTTGGTGATAGTCTGTCGAAGATTTGCTTGGTGTTTCCGCGTAGATCTCCGAGTACGCCGGGATAAGCAGGATGACCTGCATGTGGTAAATCAAGGGATTAGCCATCTTCACGGGCTGCGCGCTGACGTGCCTACTGAAGTGCCGCTCGGTCGACGGCTCTCTTATATGTGTGCTGGTTCCTGTAGAAGGCGCTGCATCCTTGTTTGGGTCTTGCATGACGATCGGGAGGTGACACAGCGATCCTTGGTGATAGTCTGTCGAAGATTTGCTTGGTGTTTCCGCGTAGATCTCCGAGTACGCCGCGATAAGCGGGATGACCTGGATGTGGTAAATGAAGGGATTAGCCATCTTCACGGGCTGCGCGCTGACGTGCCTACTGAAGTGCCGCTCGGTCGACGGCTCTCTCATATGGGTGCTGGTTCCTGAAAACGGCGCTGTGTCCTTGTTTAGGTCTTGCATGACGATCGGGAGGTGACACAGCGATCCTTGGTGATAGTCTGTCGAAGATTTGCTTGGTGTTTCCGCGTAGATCTCCGAGTACGCCGCGATAAGCAGGATGACCTGCATGTGGTAAATCAAGGGATTAGCCATCTTCACGGGCTGCGCGCTGACGTGCCTACTGAAGTGCCGCTCGGTCGACGGCTCTCTCATATGGGTGCTGGTTCCTGAAAACGGCGCTGCATCCTTGTTTGGGTCTTGCATGACGATCGGGAGGTGACACAGCGATCCTTGGTGATAGTCTGTCGAAGATTTGCTTGGTGTTTCCGCGTAGATCTCCGAGTACGCCGCGATAAGCAGGATGACCTGCATGTGGTAAATGAAGGGATTAGCCATCTTCACAGGCTGCGCGCTGACGTGCCTACTGAAGTGCCGCTCGGTCGACGGCTCTCTCATATGGGTGCTGGTTCCTGAAAACGGCGCTGCATCCTTGTTTGGGTATTGCATGACGATCGGGAGGTGACACAGCGATCCTTGGTGATAGTCTGTCGAAGATTTGCTTGGTGTTTCCGCGTAGATCTCCGAGTACGCCGGGATAAGCAGGATGACCTGCATGTGGTAAATCAAGGGATTAGCCATCTTCACGGGCTGCGCGCTGACGTGCCTACTGAAGTGCTGCTCGGTCGACGGCTCTCTTATATGTGTGCTGGTTCCTGTAGACGGCGCTGCATCCTTGTTTGGGTCTTGCATGACGATCGGGAGGTGACACAGCGATCCTTGGTGATAGTCTGTCGAAGATTTGCTTGGTGTTTCCGCGTAGATCTCCGAGTACGCCGCGATAAGCAGGATGACCTGCATGTGGTAAATGAAGGGATTAGCCATCTTCACAGGCTGCGCGCTGACGTGCCTACTGAAGAGCCGCTCGGTCGACGGCTCTCTCATATGGGTGCTGGTTACTGAAAACGGCGCTGCATCCTTGTTTGGGTCTTGCATGACGATCGGGAGGTGACACAGCGATCCTTGGTGATAGTCTGTCGAAGATTTGCTTGGTGTTTCCGCGTAGATCTCCGAGTACGCCGCGATAAGCAGGATGACCTGCATGTGGTAAATGAAGGGATTAGCCATCTTCACAGGCTGCGCGCTGACGTGCCTACTGAAGTGCCGCTCGGTCGACGGCTCTCTCATATGGGTGCTGGTTCCTGTAGACGGCGCTGCATCCTTGTTTGGGTCTTGCATGACGATCGGGAGGTGACACAGCGATCCTTGGTGATAGTCTGTCGAAGATTTGCTTGGTGTTTCCGCGTAGATTTCCGAGTGCGCCGCGATAAGCAGGATGACCTGCATGTGGTAAATGAGGGGATTAGCCATCTTCACATTCTGCGCGCTGACATGCCTACTGAAGTGCCGCTCGGTCGACGGCTCTCTCATATGGGTGCTGGTTCCTGAAAACGGCGCTGCATCCTTGTTTGGGTCTTGCATGACGATCGGGAGGTGACACAGCGATCCTTGGTGATAGTCTGTCGAAGATTTGCTTGGTGTTTCCGCGTAGATCTCCGAGTACGCCGCGATAAGCGGGATGACCTGCCTGTGGTAAATGAAGGGATTTGCCATGTTCACAGGCTGCGCGCTGACATGCCTACTGAAGTGCCGCTCGGTCGACGGCTCTCTCATATGGGTGCTGGTTCCTGTAGACGGCGCTGCATCCTTGTTTGGGTCTTGCATGACGATCGGGAGGTGACACAGCGATCCTTGGTGATAGTCTGTCGAAGATTTGCTTGCTGTTTCCGCGTAGATCTCCGAGTACGCCGCGATAAGCAGGATGACATGCATGTGGTAAATGAAGGGATTAGCCATCTTCACAGGCTGCGCGCTGACATGCCTACTGAAGTGCCGCTCGGTAGACGGCTCTCTCAAATGGGTGCTGGTTCCTGAAAACGGCGCTGCATCCTTGTTTGGGTCTTGCATGACGATCGGGAGGTGACACAGCGATCCTTGGTGATAGTCTGTCGAAGATTTGCATGGTGTTTCCGCGTAGATTTCCGAGTGCGCCGCGATAAGCAGGATGACCTGCATGTGGTAAATGAAGGGATTAGCCATCTTCACAGGCTGCGCGCTGACATGCCTACTAAAGTGCCGCTCGGTAGACGGCTCTCTCATATGGGTGCTGGTTCCTGAAAACGGCGCTGCATCCTTGTTTGGGTCTTGCATGACGATCGGGAGGTACAGCGATCCCTGGTGATAGTCTGTCGAAGATTTGCTTGCTGTTTCCGCGTAGATTTCCGAGTGCGCCGCGATAAGCAGGATGACCTGCATGTGGTAAATGAAGGGATTAGCCATCTTCACAGGCTGCGCGCTGACATGCCTACTGAAGTGCCGCTCGGTCGACGGCTCTCTCATATGGGTGCTGGTTCCTGTAGACGGCGCTGCGTTCTTGTTTGGGTCTTGCATGACGATCGGGAGGTGACACAGCGATCCTTGGTGATAGTCTGTCGAAGCTTTGCTTGGTGCTTCCGCGTAGATTTCCGAGTGCGCCGCGATAAGCAGGATGACCTGCATGTGGTAAATGAAGGGATTAGCCATCTTCACAGGCTGCGCGCTGACATGCCTACTGAAGTGCCGCTCGGTAGACGGCTCTCTCATATGGGTGCTGGTTCCTGTAGATGGCGCTGCGTTCTTGCTTGGGTCTTGCATGACGATCGGGAGGTGACACAGCGATCCTTGGTGATAGTCTGTCGAAGATTTGCTTGGTGGTTCCGCGTAGATTTCCGAGTACGCCGCGATAAGCAGGATGACCTGCATGTGGTAAATGAAGGGATTAGCCATCTTCACAGGCTGCGCGCTGACGTGCCTACTGAAGTGCCGCTCGGTCGACGGCTCTCTCATATGGGTGCTGGTTCCTGTAGACGGCGCTGCATCCTTGTTTGGGTCTTGCATGACGATCGGGAGGTGACACAGCGATCCTTGGTGATAGTCTGTAGAAGATTTGCTTGGTGTTTCCGCGTAGATCTCCGGGTACGCCGCGATAAGCAGAATGACGTGCATGTGGTAAGTGAAGGGATTAGCCATCTTCACAGGCTGCGCGCTGACGTGCCTACTGAAGTGCCGCTCGGTCGACGGCTCTCTCATATGGGTGCTGGTTCCTGAAAACGGCGCTGCATCCTTGTTTGGGTCTTGCATGACGATCGGGAGGTGACACAGCGATCCTTGGTGATAGTCTGTCGAAGATTTGCTTGCTGTTTCCGCGTAGATTTCCGAGTGCGCCGCGATAAACAGGGTGACATGCATGTGGTAAATGAAGGGCTTAGCCATCTTCACAGGCTGCGCGCTGACGTGCCTAATGAAGTGCCGCTCGGTCGACGGCTCTCTCATATGGGTGCTGGTTCCTGTAGACGGCGCTGCGTTCTTGTTTGGGTATTGCATGACGATCGGGAGGTGACACAGCGATCCTTGGTGATAGTCTGTCGAAGATTTGCTTGGTGCTTCCGCGTAGATTTCCGAGTGCGCCGCGATAAGCAGGATGACCTGCATGTGGTAAATGAAGGGATTAGCCATCTTCACAGGCTGCGTGCTGACGTGCCTACTGAAGTGCCGCTCGGTCGACGGCTCTCTTATATGGGTGCTGGTTCCTGTAGACGGCGCTGCGTTCTTTTTTGGGTCTTGCATGACGATCGGGAGGTGACACAGCGATCCTTGGTGATAGTCTGTCGAAGATTCGCTTGCTGTTTCCGCGTAGATTTCCGAGTGCGCCGCGATAAGCAGGATGACCTGCGTGTGGTAAATGAAGGGATTAGCCATCTTCACAGGCTGCGCGCTGACGTGCCTACTGAAGTGCCGCTCGGTCGACGGCTCTCTCATATGGGTGCTGGTTCCTGTAGACGGCGCTGCGTTCTTGTTTTGGTCTTGCATGACGATCGGGAGGTGACACAGCGATCCTTGGTGATAGTCTGTCGAAGATTTGCTTGGTGCTTCCGCGTAGATTTCCGAGTGCGCCGCGATAAGCAGGATGACCTGCATGTGGTGAATGAAGGGATTAGCCATCTTCACAGGCTGCGCGCTGACATGCCTACTGAAGTGCCGCTCGGTCGACGGCTCTCTTATATGGGTGCTGGTTCCTGTAGACGGCGCTGCGTTCTTGTTTTGGTCTTGCATGACGATCGGGAGGTGACACAGCGATCCTTGGTGATAGTCTGTCGAAGATTTGCTTGCTGTTTCCGCGTAGATTTCCGAGTGCGCCGCGATAAGCAGGATGACCTGCATGTGGTAAATGAAGGGATTAGCCATCTTCACAGGCTGCGCGCTGACGTGCCTACTGAAGTGCCGCTCGGTCGACGGCTCTCTCATATGGGTGCTGGTTCCTGTAGACGGCGCTGCGTTCTTGTTTGGGTCTTGCATGACGATCGGGAGGTGACACAGCGATCCTTGGTGATAGTCTGTCGAAGATTTGCTTGGTGTTTCCGCGTAGATTTCCGAGTGCGCCGCGATAAGCAGGATGACCTGCATGTGGTAAATGAAGGGATTAGCCATCTTCACCGGCTGCGCGCTGACGTGCCTACTGAAGTGCCGCTCGGTCGACGGCTCTCTTATATGGGTGCTGGTTCCTGCGGACGGCGCTGCGCCCTTTTTTGGGTCTTGCATGACGATCGGGAGGAGACACAGCGATCCTTGGTGATAGTCTGTCGAAGATTTGCTTGGTGTTTCCGCGAAGATTTCCGAGTGCGCCGCGATAAGCAGGATGACCTGAATGTGGTAAATGAAGGGATTAGCCATCTTCACAGGCTGCGCGCTGACATGCCTACTGAAGTGCCGCTCCGTCGGCGGCTCTCTTATATGGGTGCTGGTTCCTGCGGACGGCGCTGCGTCCTTTTTTGGGTCTTGCAAGACGATCGGGAGGTGACACAGCGATCCTTGGTGATAGTCTGTCGAAGATTTGCTTGGTGTTTCCGCATAGATTTCCGAGTGCGCCGCGATAAGCAGGATGACCTGAATGTGGTAAATGAAGGGATTAGCCATCTTCACAGGCTGCGCGCTGACATGCCTACTGAAGTGCCGCTCGGTCAACGGCTCTCTTATATGGGTGCTGGTTCCTGCCGGCGGCGCTGCGTCCTTTTTTGGGTCTTGCATGACGATCGGGAGGTGACACAGCGATCCTTGGTGATAGTCTGTCGAAGATTTGCTTATTGTTTCTGCGTAGATTTCCGAGGGCGCCGCGATAAGCAGGATGACCTGAATGTGGTAAATGATGGGATTAGCCATCTTCACAGGCTGCGCGCTGACGTGCATACTGAAGTGCCGCTCGGTCGACGGCTCTCTCATATGGGTGCTGGTTCCTGAAAACGGCGCTGCATCCTTGTTTGGGTCTTGCATGACGATCGGGAGGTGACACAGCGATCCTTGGTGATAGTCTGTCGAAGATTTGCTAGGTGTTTCCGCGTAGATCTCCGAGTACGCCGCGATAAGCGGGATGACCTGGATGTGGTAAATGAAGGGATTAGCCATCTTCACGGGCTGCGCGCTGACGTGCCTACTGAAGTGCCGCTCGGTCGACGGCTCTCTCATATGGGTGCTGGTTCCTGAAAACGGCGCTGTGTCCTTGTTTA
Organism: Ixodes scapularis; assembly: GCF_016920785.2. Lineage (NCBI taxonomy): Eukaryota > Metazoa > Arthropoda > Arachnida > Ixodida > Ixodidae > Ixodes > Ixodes scapularis. The sequence goes on along the minus strand of NW_024609881.1, from coordinate 1,213,882 downwards.
GGTCTTGCATGACGATCGGGAGGTGACACAGCGATCCTTGGTGATAGTCTGTCGAAGATTTGCTTGGTGTTTCCGCGTAGATCTCCGAGTACGCCGCGATAAGCAGGATGACCTGCATGTGGTAAATCAAGGGATTAGCCATCTTCACGGGCTGCGCGCTGACGTGCCTACTGAAGTGCCGCTCGGTCGACGGCTCTCTCATATGGGTGCTGGTTCCTGAAAACGGCGCTGCATCCTTGTTTGGGTCTTGCATGACGATCGGGAGGTGACACAGCGATCCTTGGTGATAGTCTGTCGAAGATTTGCTTGGTGTTTCCGCGTAGATCTCCGAGTACGCCGCGATAAGCAGGATGACCTGCATGTGGTAAATGAAGGGATTAGCCATCTTCACAGGCTGCGCGCTGACGTGCCTACTGAAGTGCCGCTCGGTCGACGGCTCTCTCATATGGGTGCTGGTTCCTGAAAACGGCGCTGCATCCTTGTTTGGGTATTGCATGACGATCGGGAGGTGACACAGCGATCCTTGGTGATAGTCTGTCGAAGATTTGCTTGGTGTTTCCGCGTAGATCTCCGAGTACGCCGGGATAAGCAGGATGACCTGCATGTGGTAAATCAAGGGATTAGCCATCTTCACGGGCTGCGCGCTGACGTGCCTACTGAAGTGCCGCTCGGTCGACGGCTCTCTTATATGTGTGCTGGTTCCTGTAGACGGCGCTGCATCCTTGTTTGGGTCTTGCATGACGATCGGGAGGTGACACAGCGATCCTTGGTGATAGTCTGTCGAAGATTTGCTTGGTGTTTCCGCGTAGATCTCCGAGTACGCCGCGATAAGCAGGATGACCTGCATGTGGTAAATGAAGGGATTAGCCATCTTCACAGGCTGCGCGCTGACGTGCCTACTGAAGAGCCGCTCGGTCGACGGCTCTCTCATATGGGTGCTGGTTACTGAAAACGGCGCTGCATCCTTGTTTGGGTCTTGCATGACGATCGGGAGGTGACACAGCGATCCTTGGTGATAGTCTGTCGAAGATTTGCTTGGTGTTTCCGCGTAGATCTCCGAGTACGCCGCGATAAGCAGGATGACCTGCATGTGGTAAATGAAGGGATTAGCCATCTTCACAGGCTGCGCGCTGACGTGCCTACTGAAGTGCCGCTCGGTCGACGGCTCTCTCATATGGGTGCTGGTTCCTGTAGACGGCGCTGCATCCTTGTTTGGGTCTTGCATGACGATCGGGAGGTGACACAGCGATCCTTGGTGATAGTCTGTCGAAGATTTGCTTGGTGTTTCCGCGTAGATTTCCGAGTGCGCCGCGATAAGCAGGATGACCTGCATGTGGTAAATGAGGGGATTAGCCATCTTCACATTCTGCGCGCTGACATGCCTACTGAAGTGCCGCTCGGTCGACGGCTCTCTCATATGGGTGCTGGTTCCTGAAAACGGCGCTGCATCCTTGTTTGGGTCTTGCATGACGATCGGGAGGTGACACAGCGATCCTTGGTGATAGTCTGTCGAAGATTTGCTTGGTGTTTCCGCGTAGATCTCCGAGTACGCCGCGATAAGCGGGATGACCTGCCTGTGGTAAATGAAGGGATTTGCCATGTTCACAGGCTGCGCGCTGACATGCCTACTGAAGTGCCGCTCGGTCGACGGCTCTCTCATATGGGTGCTGGTTCCTGTAGACGGCGCTGCATCCTTGTTTGGGTCTTGCATGACGATCGGGAGGTGACACAGCGATCCTTGGTGATAGTCTGTCGAAGATTTGCTTGCTGTTTCCGCGTAGATCTCCGAGTACGCCGCGATAAGCAGGATGACATGCATGTGGTAAATGAAGGGATTAGCCATCTTCACAGGCTGCGCGCTGACATGCCTACTGAAGTGCCGCTCGGTAGACGGCTCTCTCAAATGGGTGCTGGTTCCTGAAAACGGCGCTGCATCCTTGTTTGGGTCTTGCATGACGATCGGGAGGTGACACAGCGATCCTTGGTGATAGTCTGTCGAAGATTTGCTTGGTGTTTCCGCGTAGATTTCCGAGTGCGCCGCGATAAGCAGGATGACCTGCATGTGGTAAATGAAGGGATTAGCCATCTTCACAGGCTGCGCGCTGACATGCCTACTAAAGTGCCGCTCGGTAGACGGCTCTCTCATATGGGTGCTGGTTCCTGAAAACGGCGCTGCATCCTTGTTTGGGTCTTGCATGACGATCGGGAGGTACAGCGATCCCTGGTGATAGTCTGTCGAAGATTTGCTTGCTGTTTCCGCGTAGATTTCCGAGTGCGCCGCGATAAGCAGGATGACCTGCATGTGGTAAATGAAGGGATTAGCCATCTTCACAGGCTGCGCGCTGACATGCCTACTGAAGTGCCGCTCGGTCGACGGCTCTGTCATATGGGTGCTGGTTCCTGTAGACGGCGCTGCGTTCTTGTTTGGGTCTTGCATGACGATCGGGAGGTGACACAGCGATCCTTGGTGATAGTCTGTCGAAGCTTTGCTTGGTGCTTCCGCGTAGATTTCCGAGTGCGCCGCGATAAGCAGGATGACCTGCATGTGGTAAATGAAGGGATTAGCCATCTTCACAGGCTGCGCGCTGACATGCCTACTGAAGTGCCGCTCGGTAGACGGCTCTCTCATATGGGTGCTGGTTCCTGTAGATGGGGCTGCGTTCTTGCTTGGGTCTTGCATGACGATCGGGAGGTGACACAGCGATCCTTGGTGATAGTCTGTCGAAGATTTGCTTGGTGGTTCCGCGTAGATTTCCGAGTACGCCGCGACCAGCAGGATGACCTGCATGTGGTAAATGAAGGGATTAGCCATCTTCACAGGCTGCGCGCTGACGTGCCTACTGAAGTGCCGCTCGGTCGACGGCTCTCTCATATGGGTGCTGGTTCCTGTAGACGGCGCTGCATCCTTGTTTGGGTCTTGCATGACGATCGGGAGGTGACACAGCGATCCTTGGTGATAGTCTGTAGAAGATTTGCTTGGTGTTTCCGCGTAGATCTCCGGGTACGCCGCGATAAGCAGAATGACGTGCATGTGGTAAGTGAAGGGATTAGCCATCTTCACAGGCTGCGCGCTGACGTGCCTACTGAAGTGCCGCTCGGTCGACGGCTCTCTCATATGGGTGCTGGTTCCTGAAAACGGCGCTGCATCCTTGTTTGGGTCTTGCATGACGATCGGGAGGTGACACAGCGATCCTTGGTGATAGTCTGTCGAAGATTTGCTTGGTGTTTCCGCGTAGATCTCCGAGTACGCCGCGATAAGCAGGATGACCTGCATGTGGTAAATGAAGGGATTAGCCATCTTCACAGGCTGCGCGCTGACGTGCCTACTGAAGTGCCGCTCGGTCGACGGCTCTCTCATATGGGTGCTGGTTCCTTAAAACGGCGCTGCATCCTTGTTTGGGTATTGCATGACGATCGGGAGGTGACACAGCGATCCTTGGTGATAGTCTGTCGAAGATTTGCTTGGTGTTTCCGCGTAGATCTCCGAGTACGCCGGGATAAGCAGGATGACCTGCATGTGGTAAATCAAGGGATTAGCCATCTTCACGGGCTGCGCGCTGACGTGCCTACTGAAGTGCTGCTCGGTCGACGGCTCTCTTATATGTGTGCTGGTTCCTGTAGACGGCGCTGCATCCTTGTTTGGGTCTTGCATGACGATCGGGAGGTGACACAGCGATCCTTGGTGATAGTCTGTCGAAGATTTGCTTGGTGTTTCCGCGTAGATCTCCGAGTACGCCGCGATAAGCAGGATGACCTGCATGTGGTAAATGAAGGGATTAGCCATCTTCACAGGCTGCGCGCTGACGTGCCTACTGAAGAGCCGCTCGGTCGACGGCTCTCTCATATGGGTGCTGGTTACTGAAAACGGCGCTGCATCCTTGTTTGGGTCTTGCATGACGATCGGGAGGTGACACAGCGATCCTTGGTGATAGTCTGTCGAAGATTTGCTTGGTGTTTCCGCGTAGATCTCCGAGTACGCCGCGATAAGCAGGATGACCTGCATGTGGTAAATGAAGGGATTAGCCATCTTCACAGGCTGCGCGCTGACGTGCCTACTGAAGTGCCGCTCGGTCGACGGCTCTCTCATATGGGTGCTGGTTCCTGTAGACGGCGCTGCATCCTTGTTTGGGTCTTGCATGACGATCGGGAGGTGACACAGCGATCCTTGGTGATAGTCTGTCGAAGATTTGCTTGGTGTTTCCGCGTAGATTTCCGAGTGCGCCGCGATAAGCAGGATGACCTGCATGTGGTAAATGAGGGGATTAGCCATCTTCACATTCTGCGCGCTGACATGCCTACTGAAGTGCCGCTCGGTCGACGGCTCTCTCATATGGGTGCTGGTTCCTGAAAACGGCGCTGCATCCTTGTTTGGGTCTTGCATGACGATCGGGAGGTGACACAGCGATCCTTGGTGATAGTCTGTCGAAGATTTGCTTGGTGTTTCCGCGTAGATCTCCGAGTACGCCGCGATAAGCGGGATGACCTGCCTGTGGTAAATGAAGGGATTTGCCATGTTCACAGGCTGCGCGCTGACATGCCTACTGAAGTGCCGCTCGGTCGACGGCTCTCTCATATGGGTGCTGGTTCCTGTAGACGGCGCTGCATCCTTGTTTGGGTCTTGCATGACGATCGGGAGGTGACACAGCGATCCTTGGTGATAGTCTGTCGAAGATTTGCTTGCTGTTTCCGCGTAGATCTCCGAGTACGCCGCGATAAGCAGGATGACATGCATGTGGTAAATGAAGGGATTAGCCATCTTCACAGGCTGCGCGCTGACATGCCTACTGAAGTGCCGCTCGGTAGACGGCTCTCTCAAATGGGTGCTGGTTCCTGAAAACGGCGCTGCATCCTTGTTTGGGTCTTGCATGACGATCGGGAGGTGACACAGCGATCCTTGGTGATAGTCTGTCGAAGATTTGCATGGTGTTTCCGCGTAGATTTCCGAGTGCGCCGCGATAAGCAGGATGACCTGCATGTGGTAAATGAAGGGATTAGCCATCTTCACAGGCTGCGCGCTGACATGCCTACTAAAGTGCCGCTCGGTAGACGGCTCTCTCATATGGGTGCTGGTTCCTGAAAACGGCGCTGCATCCTTGTTTGGGTCTTGCATGACGATCGGGAGGTACAGCGATCCCTGGTGATAGTCTGTCGAAGATTTGCTTGCTGTTTCCGCGTAGATTTCCGAGTGCGCCGCGATAAGCAGGATGACCTGCATGTGGTAAATGAAGGGATTAGCCATCTTCACAGGCTGCGCGCTGACATGCCTACTGAAGTGCCGCTCGGTCGACGGCTCTCTCATATGGGTGCTGGTTCCTGTAGACGGCGCTGCGTTCTTGTTTGGGTCTTGCATGACGATCGGGAGGTGACACAGCGATCCTTGGTGATAGTCTGTCGAAGCTTTGCTTGGTGCTTCCGCGTAGATTTCCGAGTGCGCCGCGATAAGCAGGATGACCTGCATGTGGTAAATGAAGGGATTAGCCATCTTCACAGGCTGCGCGCTGACATGCCTACTGAAGTGCCGCTCGGTAGACGGCTCTCTCATATGGGTGCTGGTTCCTGTAGATGGCGCTGCGTTCTTGCTTGGGTCTTGCATGACGATCGGGAGGTGACACAGCGATCCTTGGTGATAGTCTGTCGAAGATTTGCTTGGTGGTTCCGCGTAGATTTCCGAGTACGCCGCGATAAGCAGGATGACCTGCATGTGGTAAATGAAGGGATTAGCCATCTTCACAGGCTGCGCGCTGACGTGCCTACTGAAGTGCCGCTCGGTCGACGGCTCTCTCATATGGGTGCTGGTTCCTGTAGACGGCGCTGCATCCTTGTTTGGGTCTTGCATGACGATCGGGAGGTGACACAGCGATCCTTGGTGATAGTCTGTAGAAGATTTGCTTGGTGTTTCCGCGTAGATCTCCGGGTACGCCGCGATAAGCAGAATGACGTGCATGTGGTAAGTGAAGGGATTAGCCATCTTCACAGGCTGCGCGCTGACGTGCCTACTGAAGTGCCGCTCGGTCGACGGCTCTCTCATATGGGTGCTGGTTCCTGAAAACGGCGCTGCATCCTTGTTTGGGTCTTGCATGACGATCGGGAGGTGACACAGCGATCCTTGGTGATAGTCTGTCGAAGATTTGCTTGCTGTTTCCGCGTAGATTTCCGAGTGCGCCGCGATAAACAGGGTGACATGCATGTGGTAAATGAAGGGCTTAGCCATCTTCACAGGCTGCGCGCTGACGTGCCTAATGAAGTGCCGCTCGGTCGACGGCTCTCTCATATGGGTGCTGGTTCCTGTAGACGGCGCTGCGTTCTTGTTTGGGTATTGCATGACGATCGGGAGGTGACACAGCGATCCTTGGTGATAGTCTGTCGAAGATTTGCTTGGTGCTTCCGCGTAGATTTCCGAGTGCGCCGCGATAAGCAGGATGACCTGCATGTGGTAAATGAAGGGATTAGCCATCTTCACAGGCTGCGTGCTGACGTGCCTACTGAAGTGCCGCTCGGTCGACGGCTCTCTTATATGGGTGCTGGTTCCTGTAGACGGCGCTGCGTTCTTTTTTGGGTCTTGCATGACGATCGGGAGGTGACACAGCGATCCTTGGTGATAGTCTGTCGAAGATTCGCTTGCTGTTTCCGCGTAGATTTCCGAGTGCGCCGCGATAAGCAGGATGACCTGCGTGTGGTAAATGAAGGGATTAGCCATCTTCACAGGCTGCGCGCTGACGTGCCTACTGAAGTGCCGCTCGGTCGACGGCTCTCTCATATGGGTGCTGGTTCCTGTAGACGGCGCTGCGTTCTTGTTTTGGTCTTGCATGACGATCGGGAGGTGACACAGCGATCCTTGGTGATAGTCTGTCGAAGATTTGCTTGGTGCTTCCGCGTAGATTTCCGAGTGCGCCGCGATAAGCAGGATGACCTGCATGTGGTGAATGAAGGGATTAGCCATCTTCACAGGCTGCGCGCTGACATGCCTACTGAAGTGCCGCTCGGTCGACGGCTCTCTTATATGGGTGCTGGTTCCTGTAGACGGCGCTGCGTTCTTGTTTTGGTCTTGCATGACGATCGGGAGGTGACACAGCGATCCTTGGTGATAGTCTGTCGAAGATTTGCTTGCTGTTTCCGCGTAGATTTCCGAGTGCGCCGCGATAAGCAGGATGACCTGCATGTGGTAAATGAAGGGATTAGCCATCTTCACAGGCTGCGCGCTGACGTGCCTACTGAAGTGCCGCTCGGTCGACGGCTCTCTCATATGGGTGCTGGTTCCTGTAGACGGCGCTGCGTTCTTGTTTGGGTCTTGCATGACGATCGGGAGGTGACACAGCGATCCTTGGTGATAGTCTGTCGAAGATTTGCTTGGTGTTTCCGCGTAGATTTCCGAGTGCGCCGCGATAAGCAGGATGACCTGCATGTGGTAAATGAAGGGATTAGCCATCTTCACCGGCTGCGCGCTGACGTGCCTACTGAAGTGCCGCTCGGTCGACGGCTCTCTTATATGGGTGCTGGTTCCTGCGGACGGCGCTGCGCCCTTTTTTGGGTCTTGCATGACGATCGGGAGGAGACACAGCGATCCTTGGTGATAGTCTGTCGAAGATTTGCTTGGTGTTTCCGCGAAGATTTCCGAGTGCGCCGCGATAAGCAGGATGACCTGAATGTGGTAAATGAAGGGATTAGCCATCTTCACAGGCTGCGCGCTGACATGCCTACTGAAGTGCCGCTCCGTCGGCGGCTCTCTTATATGGGTGCTGGTTCCTGCGGACGGCGCTGCGTCCTTTTTTGGGTCTTGCAAGACGATCGGGAGGTGACACAGCGATCCTTGGTGATAGTCTGTCGAAGATTTGCTTGGTGTTTCCGCATAGATTTCCGAGTGCGCCGCGATAAGCAGGATGACCTGAATGTGGTAAATGAAGGGATTAGCCATCTTCACAGGCTGCGCGCTGACATGCCTACTGAAGTGCCGCTCGGTCAACGGCTCTCTTATATGGGTGCTGGTTCCTGCCGGCGGCGCTGCGTCCTTTTTTGGGTCTTGCATGACGATCGGGAGGTGACACAGCGATCCTTGGTGATAGTCTGTCGAAGATTTGCTTATTGTTTCTGCGTAGATTTCCGAGGGCGCCGCGATAAGCAGGATGACCTGAATGTGGTAAATGATGGGATTAGCCATCTTCACAGGCTGCGCGCTGACGTGCATACTGAAGTGCCGCTCGGTCGACGGCTCTCTCATATGGGTGCTGGTTCCTGAAAACGGCGCTGCATCCTTGTTTGGGTCTTGCATGACGATCGGGAGGTGACACAGCGATCCTTGGTGATAGTCTGTCGAAGATTTGCTTGGTGTTTCCGCGTAGATCTCCGAGTACGCCGCGATAAGCGGGATGACCTGCCTGTGGTAAATGAAGGGATTTGCCATGTTCACAGGCTGCGCGCTGACATGCCTACTGAAGTGCCGCTCGGTCGACGGCTCTCTCATATGGGTGCTGGTTCCTGTAGACGGCGCTGCATCCTTGTTTGGGTCTTGCATGACGATCGGGAGGTGACACAGCGATCCTTGGTGATAGTCTGTCGAAGATTTGCTTGCTGTTTCCGCGTAGATCTCCGAGTACGCCGCGATAAGCAGGATGACATGCATGTGGTAAATGAAGGGATTAGCCATCTTCACAGGCTGCGCGCTGACATGCCTACTGAAGTGCCGCTCGGTAGACGGCTCTCTCAAATGGGTGCTGGTTCCTGAAAACGGCGCTGCATCCTTGTTTGGGTCTTGCATGACGATCGGGAGGTGACACAGCGATCCTTGGTGATAGTCTGTCGAAGATTTGCATGGTGTTTCCGCGTAGATTTCCGAGTGCGCCGCGATAAGCAGGATGACCTGCATGTGGTAAATGAAGGGATTAGCCATCTTCACAGGCTGCGCGCTGACATGCCTACTAAAGTGCCGCTCGGTAGACGGCTCTCTCATATGGGTGCTGGTTCCTGAAAACGGCGCTGCATCCTTGTTTGGGTCTTGCATGACGATCGGGAGGTACAGCGATCCCTGGTGATAGTCTGTCGAAGATTTGCTTGCTGTTTCCGCGTAGATTTCCGAGTGCGCCGCGATAAGCAGGATGACCTGCATGTGGTAAATGAAGGGATTAGCCATCTTCACAGGCTGCGCGCTGACATGCCTACTGAAGTGCCGCTCGGTCGACGGCTCTCTCATATGGGTGCTGGTTCCTGTAGACGGCGCTGCGTTCTTGTTTGGGTCTTGCATGACGATCGGGAGGTGACACAGCGATCCTTGGTGATAGTCTGTCGAAGCTTTGCTTGGTGCTTCCGCGTAGATTTCCGAGTGCGCCGCGATAAGCAGGATGACCTGCATGTGGTAAATGAAGGGATTAGCCATCTTCACAGGCTGCGCGCTGACATGCCTACTGAAGTGCCGCTCGGTAGACGGCTCTCTCATATGGGTGCTGGTTCCTGTAGATGGCGCTGCGTTCTTGCTTGGGTCTTGCATGACGATCGGGAGGTGACACAGCGATCCTTGGTGATAGTCTGTCGAAGATTTGCTTGGTGGTTCCGCGTAGATTTCCGAGTACGCCGCGATAAGCAGGATGACCTGCATGTGGTAAATGAAGGGATTAGCCATCTTCACAGGCTGCGCGCTGACGTGCCTACTGAAGTGCCGCTCGGTCGACGGCTCTCTCATATGGGTGCTGGTTCCTGTAGACGGCGCTGCATCCTTGTTTGGGTCTTGCATGACGATCGGGAGGTGACACAGCGATCCTTGGTGATAGTCTGTAGAAGATTTGCTTGGTGTTTCCGCGTAGATCTCCGGGTACGCCGCGATAAGCAGAATGACGTGCATGTGGTAAGTGAAGGGATTAGCCATCTTCACAGGCTGCGCGCTGACGTGCCTACTGAAGTGCCGCTCGGTCGACGGCTCTCTCATATGGGTGCTGGTTCCTGAAAACGGCGCTGCATCCTTGTTTGGGTCTTGCATGACGATCGGGAGGTGACACAGCGATCCTTGGTGATAGTCTGTCGAAGATTTGCTTGCTGTTTCCGCGTAGATTTCCGAGTGCGCCGCGATAAACAGGGTGACATGCATGTGGTAAATGAAGGGCTTAGCCATCTTCACAGGCTGCGCGCTGACGTGCCTAATGAAGTGCCGCTCGGTCGACGGCTCTCTCATATGGGTGCTGGTTCCTGTAGACGGCGCTGCGTTCTTGTTTGGGTATTGCATGACGATCGGGAGGTGACACAGCGATCCTTGGTGATAGTCTGTCGAAGATTTGCTTGGTGCTTCCGCGTAGATTTCCGAGTGCGCCGCGATAAGCAGGATGACCTGCATGTGGTAAATGAAGGGATTAGCCATCTTCACAGGCTGCGTGCTGACGTGCCTACTGAAGTGCCGCTCGGTCGACGGCTCTCTTATATGGGTGCTGGTTCCTGTAGACGGCGCTGCGTTCTTTTTTGGGTCTTGCATGACGATCGGGAGGTGACACAGCGATCCTTGGTGATAGTCTGTCGAAGATTCGCTTGCTGTTTCCGCGTAGATTTCCGAGTGCGCCGCGATAAGCAGGATGACCTGCGTGTGGTAAATGAAGGGATTAGCCATCTTCACAGGCTGCGCGCTGACGTGCCTACTGAAGTGCCGCTCGGTCGACGGCTCTCTCATATGGGTGCTGGTTCCTGTAGACGGCGCTGCGTTCTTGTTTTGGTCTTGCATGACGATCGGGAGGTGACACAGCGATCCTTGGTGATAGTCTGTCGAAGATTTGCTTGGTGCTTCCGCGTAGATTTCCGAGTGCGCCGCGATAAGCAGGATGACCTGCATGTGGTGAATGAAGGGATTAGCCATCTTCACAGGCTGCGCGCTGACATGCCTACTGAAGTGCCGCTCGGTCGACGGCTCTCTTATATGGGTGCTGGTTCCTGTAGACGGCGCTGCGTTCTTGTTTTGGTCTTGCATGACGATCGGGAGGTGACACAGCGATCCTTGGTGATAGTCTGTCGAAGATTTGCTTGCTGTTTCCGCGTAGATTTCCGAGTGCGCCGCGATAAGCAGGATGACCTGCATGTGGTAAATGAAGGGATTAGCCATCTTCACAGGCTGCGCGCTGACGTGCCTACTGAAGTGCCGCTCGGTCGACGGCTCTCTCATATGGGTGCTGGTTCCTGTAGACGGCGCTGCGTTCTTGTTTGGGTCTTGCATGACGATCGGGAGGTGACACAGCGATCCTTGGTGATAGTCTGTCGAAGATTTGCTTGGTGTTTCCGCGTAGATTTCCGAGTGCGCCGCGATAAGCAGGATGACCTGCATGTGGTAAATGAAGGGATTAGCCATCTTCACCGGCTGCGCGCTGACGTGCCTACTGAAGTGCCGCTCGGTCGACGGCTCTCTTATATGGGTGCTGGTTCCTGCGGACGGCGCTGCGCCCTTTTTTGGGTCTTGCATGACGATCGGGAGGAGACACAGCGATCCTTGGTGATAGTCTGTCGAAGATTTGCTTGGTGTTTCCGCGAAGATTTCCGAGTGCGCCGCGATAAGCAGGATGACCTGAATGTGGTAAATGAAGGGATTAGCCATCTTCACAGGCTGCGCGCTGACATGCCTACTGAAGTGCCGCTCCGTCGGCGGCTCTCTTATATGGGTGCTGGTTCCTGCGGACGGCGCTGCGTCCTTTTTTGGGTCTTGCAAGACGATCGGGAGGTGACACAGCGATCCTTGGTGATAGTCTGTCGAAGATTTGCTTGGTGTTTCCACATAGATTTCCGAGTGCGCCGCGATAAGCAGGATGACCTGAATGTGGTAAATGAAGGGATTAGCCATCTTCACAGGCTGCGCGCTGACATGCCTACTGAAGTGCCGCTCGGTCAACGGCTCTCTTATATGGGTGCTGGTTCCTGCCGGCGGCGCTGCGTCCTTTTTTGGGTCTTGCATGACGATCGGGAGGTGACACAGCGATCCTTGGTGATAGTCTGTCGAAGATTTGCTTATTGTTTCTGCGTAGATTTCCGAGGGCGCCGCGATAAGCAGGATGACCTGAATGTGGTAAATGATGGGATTAGCCATCTTCACAGGCTGCGCGCTGACGTGCATACTGAAGTGCCGCTCGGTCGACGGCTCTCTCATATGGGTGCTGGTTCCTGAAAACGGCGCTGCATCCTTGTTTGGGTCTTGCATGACGATCGGGAGGTGACACAGCGATCCTTGGTGATAGTCTGTCGAAGATTTGCTAGGTGTTTCCGCGTAGATCTCCGAGTACGCCGCGATAAGCGGGATGACCTGGATGTGGTAAATGAAGGGATTAGCCATCTTCACGGGCTGCGCGCTGACGTGCCTACTGAAGTGCCGCTCGGTCGACGGCTCTCTCATATGGGTGCTGGTTCCTGAAAACGGCGCTGTGTCCTTGTTTAGGTCTTGCATGACGATCGGGAGGTGACACAGCGATCCTTGGTGATAGTCTGTCGAAGATTTGCTTGGTGTTTCCGCGTAGATCTCCGAGTACGCCGCGATAAGCAGGATGACCTGCATGTGGTAAATCAAGGGATTAGCCATCTTCACGGGCTGCGCGCTGACGTGCCTACTGAAGTGCCGCTCGGTCGACGGCTCTCTCATATGGGTGCTGGTTCCTGAAAACGGCGCTGCATCCTTGTTTGGGTCTTGCATGACGATCGGGAGGTGACACAGCGATCCTTGGTGATAGTCTGTCGAAGATTTGCTTGGTGTTTCCGCGTAGATCTCCGAGTACGCCGCGATAAGCAGGATGACCTGCATGTGGTAAATGAAGGGATTAGCCATCTTCACAGGCTGCGCGCTGACGTGCCTACTGAAGTGCCGCTCGGTCGACGGCTCTCTCATATGGGTGCTGGTTCCTGAAAACGGCGCTGCATCCTTGTTTGGGTATTGCATGACGATCGGGAGGTGACACAGCGATCCTTGGTGATAGTCTGTCGAAGATTTGCTTGGTGTTTCCGCGTAGATCTCCGAGTACGCCGGGATAAGCAGGATGACCTGCATGTGGTAAATCAAGGGATTAGCCATCTTCACGGGCTGCGCGCTGACGTGCCTACTGAAGTGCCGCTCGGTCGACGGCTCTCTTATATGTGTGCTGGTTCCTGTAGACGGCGCTGCATCCTTGTTTGGGTCTTGCATGACGATCGGGAGGTGACACAGCGATCCTTGGTGATAGTCTGTCGAAGATTTGCTTGGTGTTTCCGCGTAGATCTCCGAGTACGCCGCGATAAGCAGGATGACCTGCATGTGGTAAATGAAGGGATTAGCCATCTTCACAGGCTGCGCGCTGACGTGCCTACTGAAGAGCCGCTCGGTCGACGGCTCTCTCATATGGGTGCTGGTTACTGAAAACGGCGCTGCATCCTTGTTTGGGTCTTGCATGACGATCGGGAGGTGACACAGCGATCCTTGGTGATAGTCTGTCGAAGATTTGCTTGGTGTTTCCGCGTAGATCTCCGAGTACGCCGCGATAAGCAGGATGACCTGCATGTGGTAAATGAAGGGATTAGCCATCTTCACAGGCTGCGCGCTGACGTGCCTACTGAAGTGCCGCTCGGTCGACGGCTCTCTCATATGGGTGCTGGTTCCTGTAGACGGCGCTGCATCCTTGTTTGGGTCTTGCATGACGATCGGGAGGTGACACAGCGATCCTTGGTGATAGTCTGTCGAAGATTTGCTTGGTGTTTCCGCGTAGATTTCCGAGTGCGCCGCGATAAGCAGGATGACCTGCATGTGGTAAATGAGGGGATTAGCCATCTTCACATTCTGCGCGCTGACATGCCTACTGAAGTGCCGCTCGGTCGACGGCTCTCTCATATGGGTGCTGGTTCCTGAAAACGGCGCTGCATCCTTGTTTGGGTCTTGCATGACGATCGGGAGGTGACACAGCGATCCTTGGTGATAGTCTGTCGAAGATTTGCTTGGTGTTTCCGCGTAGATCTCCGAGTACGCCGCGATAAGCGGGATGACCTGCCTGTGGTAAATGAAGGGATTTGCCATGTTCACAGGCTGCGCGCTGACATGCCTACTGAAGTGCCGCTCGGTCGACGGCTCTCTCATATGGGTGCTGGTTCCTGTAGACGGCGCTGCATCCTTGTTTGGGTCTTGCATGACGATCGGGAGGTGACACAGCGATCCTTGGTGATAGTCTGTCGAAGATTTGCTTGCTGTTTCCGCGTAGATCTCCGAGTACGCCGCGATAAGCAGGATGACATGCATGTGGTAAATGAAGGGATTAGCCATCTTCACAGGCTGCGCGCTGACATGCCTACTGAAGTGCCGCTCGGTAGACGGCTCTCTCAAATGGGTGCTGGTTCCTGAAAACGGCGCTGCATCCTTGTTTGGGTCTTGCATGACGATCGGGAGGTGACACAGCGATCCTTGGTGATAGTCTGTCGAAGATTTGCTTGGTGTTTCCGCGTAGATTTCCGAGTGCGCCGCGATAAGCAGGATGACCTGCATGTGGTAAATGAAGGGATTAGCCATCTTCACAGGCTGCGCGCTGACATGCCTACTAAAGTGCCGCTCGGTAGACGGCTCTCTCATATGGGTGCTGGTTCCTGAAAACGGCGCTGCATCCTTGTTTGGGTCTTGCATGACGATCGGGAGGTACAGCGATCCCTGGTGATAGTCTGTCGAAGATTTGCTTGCTGTTTCCGCGTAGATTTCCGAGTGCGCCGCGATAAGCAGGATGACCTGCATGTGGTAAATGAAGGGATTAGCCATCTTCACAGGCTGCGCGCTGACATGCCTACTGAAGTGCCGCTCGGTCGACGGCTCTGTCATATGGGTGCTGGTTCCTGTAGACGGCGCTGCGTTCTTGTTTGGGTCTTGCATGACGATCGGGAGGTGACACAGCGATCCTTGGTGATAGTCTGTCGAAGCTTTGCTTGGTGCTTCCGCGTAGATTTCCGAGTGCGCCGCGATAAGCAGGATGACCTGCATGTGGTAAATGAAGGGATTAGCCATCTTCACAGGCTGCGCGCTGACATGCCTACTGAAGTGCCGCTCGGTAGACGGCTCTCTCATATGGGTGCTGGTTCCTGTAGATGGGGCTGCGTTCTTGCTTGGGTCTTGCATGACGATCGGGAGGTGACACAGCGATCCTTGGTGATAGTCTGTCGAAGATTTGCTTGGTGGTTCCGCGTAGATTTCCGAGTACGCCGCGATAAGCAGGATGACCTGCATGTGGTAAATGAAGGGATTAGCCATCTTCACAGGCTGCGCGCTGACGTGCCTACTGAAGTGCCGCTCGGTCGACGGCTCTCTCATATGGGTGCTGGTTCCTGTAGACGGCGCTGCATCCTTGTTTGGGTCTTGCATGACGATCGGGAGGTGACACAGCGATCCTTGGTGATAGTCTGTAGAAGATTTGCTTGGTGTTTCCGCGTAGATCTCCGGGTACGCCGCGATAAGCAGAATGACGTGCATGTGGTAAGTGAAGGGATTAGCCATCTTCACAGGCTGCGCGCTGACGTGCCTACTGAAGTGCCGCTCGGTCGACGGCTCTCTCATATGGGTGCTGGTTCCTGAAAACGGCGCTGCATCCTTGTTTGGGTCTTGCATGACGATCGGGAGGTGACACAGCGATCCTTGGTGATAGTCTGTCGAAGATTTGCTTGGTGTTTCCGCGTAGATCTCCGAGTACGCCGCGATAAGCAGGATGACCTGCATGTGGTAAATGAAGGGATTAGCCATCTTCACAGGCTGCGCGCTGACGTGCCTACTGAAGTGCCGCTCGGTCGACGGCTCTCTCATATGGGTGCTGGTTCCTGAAAACGGCGCTGCATCCTTGTTTGGGTATTGCATGACGATCGGGAGGTGACACAGCGATCCTTGGTGATAGTCTGTCGAAGATTTGCTTGGTGTTTCCGCGTAGATCTCCGAGTACGCCGGGATAAGCAGGATGACCTGCATGTGGTAAATCAAGGGATTAGCCATCTTCACGGGCTGCGCGCTGACGTGCCTACTGAAGTGCTGCTCGGTCGACGGCTCTCTTATATGTGTGCTGGTTCCTGTAGACGGCGCTGCATCCTTGTTTGGGTCTTGCATGACGATCGGGAGGTGACACAGCGATCCTTGGTGATAGTCTGTCGAAGATTTGCTTGGTGTTTCCGCGTAGATCTCCGAGTACGCCGCGATAAGCAGGATGACCTGCATGTGGTAAATGAAGGGATTAGCCATCTTCACAGGCTGCGCGCTGACGTGCCTACTGAAGAGCCGCTCGGTCGACGGCTCTCTCATATGGGTGCTGGTTACTGAAAACGGCGCTGCATCCTTGTTTGGGTCTTGCATGACGATCGGGAGGTGACACAGCGATCCTTGGTGATAGTCTGTCGAAGATTTGCTTGGTGTTTCCGCGTAGATCTCCGAGTACGCCGCGATAAGCAGGATGACCTGCATGTGGTAAATGAAGGGATTAGCCATCTTCACAGGCTGCGCGCTGACGTGCCTACTGAAGTGCCGCTCGGTCGACGGCTCTCTCATATGGGTGCTGGTTCCTGTAGACGGCGCTGCATCCTTGTTTGGGTCTTGCATGACGATCGGGAGGTGACACAGCGATCCTTGGTGATAGTCTGTCGAAGATTTGCTTGGTGTTTCCGCGTAGATTTCCGAGTGCGCCGCGATAAGCAGGATGACCTGCATGTGGTAAATGAGGGGATTAGCCATCTTCACATTCTGCGCGCTGACATGCCTACTGAAGTGCCGCTCGGTCGACGGCTCTCTCATATGGGTGCTGGTTCCTGAAAACGGCGCTGCATCCTTGTTTGGGTCTTGCATGACGATCGGGAGGTGACACAGCGATCCTTGGTGATAGTCTGTCGAAGATTTGCTTGGTGTTTCCGCGTAGATCTCCGAGTACGCCGCGATAAGCGGGATGACCTGCCTGTGGTAAATGAAGGGATTTGCCATGTTCACAGGCTGCGCGCTGACATGCCTACTGAAGTGCCGCTCGGTCGACGGCTCTCTCATATGGGTGCTGGTTCCTGTAGACGGCGCTGCATCCTTGTTTGGGTCTTGCATGACGATCGGGAGGTGACACAGCGATCCTTGGTGATAGTCTGTCGAAGATTTGCTTGCTGTTTCCGCGTAGATCTCCGAGTACGCCGCGATAAGCAGGATGACATGCATGTGGTAAATGAAGGGATTAGCCATCTTCACAGGCTGCGCGCTGACATGCCTACTGAAGTGCCGCTCGGTAGACGGCTCTCTCAAATGGGTGCTGGTTCCTGAAAACGGCGCTGCATCCTTGTTTGGGTCTTGCATGACGATCGGGAGGTGACACAGCGATCCTTGGTGATAGTCTGTCGAAGATTTGCATGGTGTTTCCGCGTAGATTTCCGAGTGCGCCGCGATAAGCAGGATGACCTGCATGTGGTAAATGAAGGGATTAGCCATCTTCACAGGCTGCGCGCTGACATGCCTACTAAAGTGCCGCTCGGTAGACGGCTCTCTCATATGGGTGCTGGTTCCTGAAAACGGCGCTGCATCCTTGTTTGGGTCTTGCATGACGATCGGGAGGTACAGCGATCCCTGGTGATAGTCTGTCGAAGATTTGCTTGCTGTTTCCGCGTAGATTTCCGAGTGCGCCGCGATAAGCAGGATGACCTGCATGTGGTAAATGAAGGGATTAGCCATCTTCACAGGCTGCGCGCTGACATGCCTACTGAAGTGCCGCTCGGTCGACGGCTCTCTCATATGGGTGCTGGTTCCTGTAGACGGCGCTGCGTTCTTGTTTGGGTCTTGCATGACGATCGGGAGGTGACACAGCGATCCTTGGTGATAGTCTGTCGAAGCTTTGCTTGGTGCTTCCGCGTAGATTTCCGAGTGCGCCGCGATAAGCAGGATGACCTGCATGTGGTAAATGAAGGGATTAGCCATCTTCACAGGCTGCGCGCTGACATGCCTACTGAAGTGCCGCTCGGTAGACGGCTCTCTCATATGGGTGCTGGTTCCTGTAGATGGCGCTGCGTTCTTGCTTGGGTCTTGCATGACGATCGGGAGGTGACACAGCGATCCTTGGTGATAGTCTGTCGAAGATTTGCTTGGTGGTTCCGCGTAGATTTCCGAGTACGCCGCGATAAGCAGGATGACCTGCATGTGGTAAATGAAGGGATTAGCCATCTTCACAGGCTGCGCGCTGACGTGCCTACTGAAGTGCCGCTCGGTCGACGGCTCTCTCATATGGGTGCTGGTTCCTGTAGACGGCGCTGCATCCTTGTTTGGGTCTTGCATGACGATCGGGAGGTGACACAGCGATCCTTGGTGATAGTCTGTAGAAGATTTGCTTGGTGTTTCCGCGTAGATCTCCGGGTACGCCGCGATAAGCAGAATGACGTGCATGTGGTAAGTGAAGGGATTAGCCATCTTCACAGGCTGCGCGCTGACGTGCCTACTGAAGTGCCGCTCGGTCGACGGCTCTCTCATATGGGTGCTGGTTCCTGAAAACGGCGCTGCATCCTTGTTTGGGTCTTGCATGACGATCGGGAGGTGACACAGCGATCCTTGGTGATAGTCTGTCGAAGATTTGCTTGCTGTTTCCGCGTAGATTTCCGAGTGCGCCGCGATAAACAGGGTGACATGCATGTGGTAAATGAAGGGCTTAGCCATCTTCACAGGCTGCGCGCTGACGTGCCTAATGAAGTGCCGCTCGGTCGACGGCTCTCTCATATGGGTGCTGGTTCCTGTAGACGGCGCTGCGTTCTTGTTTGGGTATTGCATGACGATCGGGAGGTGACACAGCGATCCTTGGTGATAGTCTGTCGAAGATTTGCTTGGTGCTTCCGCGTAGATTTCCGAGTGCGCCGCGATAAGCAGGATGACCTGCATGTGGTAAATGAAGGGATTAGCCATCTTCACAGGCTGCGTGCTGACGTGCCTACTGAAGTGCCGCTCGGTCGACGGCTCTCTTATATGGGTGCTGGTTCCTGTAGACGGCGCTGCGTTCTTTTTTGGGTCTTGCATGACGATCGGGAGGTGACACAGCGATCCTTGGTGATAGTCTGTCGAAGATTCGCTTGCTGTTTCCGCGTAGATTTCCGAGTGCGCCGCGATAAGCAGGATGACCTGCGTGTGGTAAATGAAGGGATTAGCCATCTTCACAGGCTGCGCGCTGACGTGCCTACTGAAGTGCCGCTCGGTCGACGGCTCTCTCATATGGGTGCTGGTTCCTGTAGACGGCGCTGCGTTCTTGTTTTGGTCTTGCATGACGATCGGGAGGTGACACAGCGATCCTTGGTGATAGTCTGTCGAAGATTTGCTTGGTGCTTCCGCGTAGATTTCCGAGTGCGCCGCGATAAGCAGGATGACCTGCATGTGGTGAATGAAGGGATTAGCCATCTTCACAGGCTGCGCGCTGACATGCCTACTGAAGTGCCGCTCGGTCGACGGCTCTCTTATATGGGTGCTGGTTCCTGTAGACGGCGCTGCGTTCTTGTTTTGGTCTTGCATGACGATCGGGAGGTGACACAGCGATCCTTGGTGATAGTCTGTCGAAGATTTGCTTGCTGTTTCCGCGTAGATTTCCGAGTGCGCCGCGATAAGCAGGATGACCTGCATGTGGTAAATGAAGGGATTAGCCATCTTCACAGGCTGCGCGCTGACGTGCCTACTGAAGTGCCGCTCGGTCGACGGCTCTCTCATATGGGTGCTGGTTCCTGTAGACGGCGCTGCGTTCTTGTTTGGGTCTTGCATGACGATCGGGAGGTGACACAGCGATCCTTGGTGATAGTCTGTCGAAGATTTGCTTGGTGTTTCCGCGTAGATTTCCGAGTGCGCCGCGATAAGCAGGATGACCTGCATGTGGTAAATGAAGGGATTAGCCATCTTCACCGGCTGCGCGCTGACGTGCCTACTGAAGTGCCGCTCGGTCGACGGCTCTCTTATATGGGTGCTGGTTCCTGCGGACGGCGCTGCGCCCTTTTTTGGGTCTTGCATGACGATCGGGAGGAGACACAGCGATCCTTGGTGATAGTCTGTCGAAGATTTGCTTGGTGTTTCCGCGAAGATTTCCGAGTGCGCCGCGATAAGCAGGATGACCTGAATGTGGTAAATGAAGGGATTAGCCATCTTCACAGGCTGCGCGCTGACATGCCTACTGAAGTGCCGCTCCGTCGGCGGCTCTCTTATATGGGTGCTGGTTCCTGCGGACGGCGCTGCGTCCTTTTTTGGGTCTTGCAAGACGATCGGGAGGTGACACAGCGATCCTTGGTGATAGTCTGTCGAAGATTTGCTTGGTGTTTCCGCATAGATTTCCGAGTGCGCCGCGATAAGCAGGATGACCTGAATGTGGTAAATGAAGGGATTAGCCATCTTCACAGGCTGCGCGCTGACATGCCTACTGAAGTGCCGCTCGGTCAACGGCTCTCTTATATGGGTGCTGGTTCCTGCCGGCGGCGCTGCGTCCTTTTTTGGGTCTTGCATGACGATCGGGAGGTGACACAGCGATCCTTGGTGATAGTCTGTCGAAGATTTGCTTATTGTTTCTGCGTAGATTTCCGAGGGCGCCGCGATAAGCAGGATGACCTGAATGTGGTAAATGATGGGATTAGCCATCTTCACAGGCTGCGCGCTGACGTGCATACTGAAGTGCCGCTCGGTCGACGGCTCTCTCATATGGGTGCTGGTTCCTGAAAACGGCGCTGCATCCTTGTTTGGGTCTTGCATGACGATCGGGAGGTGACACAGCGATCCTTGGTGATAGTCTGTCGAAGATTTGCTAGGTGTTTCCGCGTAGATCTCCGAGTACGCCGCGATAAGCGGGATGACCTGGATGTGGTAAATGAAGGGATTAGCCATCTTCACGGGCTGCGCGCTGACGTGCCTACTGAAGTGCCGCTCGGTCGACGGCTCTCTCATATGGGTGCTGGTTCCTGAAAACGGCGCTGTGTCCTTGTTTAGGTCTTGCATGACGATCGGGAGGTGACACAGCGATCCTTGGTGATAGTCTGTCGAAGATTTGCTTGGTGTTTCCGCGTAGATCTCCGAGTACGCCGCGATAAGCAGGATGACCTGCATGTGGTAAATCAAGGGATTAGCCATCTTCACGGGCTGCGCGCTGACGTGCCTACTGAAGTGCCGCTCGGTCGACGGCTCTCTCATATGGGTGCTGGTTCCTGAAAACGGCGCTGCATCCTTGTTTGGGTCTTGCATGACGATCGGGAGGTGACACAGCGATCCTTGGTGATAGTCTGTCGAAGATTTGCTTGGTGTTTCCGCGTAGATCTCCGAGTACGCCGCGATAAGCAGGATGACCTGCATGTGGTAAATGAAGGGATTAGCCATCTTCACAGGCTGCGCGCTGACGTGCCTACTGAAGTGCCGCTCGGTCGACGGCTCTCTCATATGGGTGCTGGTTCCTGAAAACGGCGCTGCATCCTTGTTTGGGTATTGCATGACGATCGGGAGGTGACACAGCGATCCTTGGTGATAGTCTGTCGAAGATTTGCTTGGTGTTTCCGCGTAGATCTCCGAGTACGCCGGGATAAGCAGGATGACCTGCATGTGGTAAATCAAGGGATTAGCCATCTTCACGGGCTGCGCGCTGACGTGCCTACTGAAGTGCCGCTCGGTCGACGGCTCTCTTATATGTGTGCTGGTTCCTGTAGACGGCGCTGCATCCTTGTTTGGGTCTTGCATGACGATCGGGAGGTGACACAGCGATCCTTGGTGATAGTCTGTCGAAGATTTGCTTGGTGTTTCCGCGTAGATCTCCGAGTACGCCGCGATAAGCAGGATGACCTGCATGTGGTAAATGAAGGGATTAGCCATCTTCACAGGCTGCGCGCTGACGTGCCTACTGAAGAGCCGCTCGGTCGACGGCTCTCTCATATGGGTGCTGGTTACTGAAAACGGCGCTGCATCCTTGTTTGGGTCTTGCATGACGATCGGGAGGTGACACAGCGATCCTTGGTGATAGTCTGTCGAAGATTTGCTTGGTGTTTCCGCGTAGATCTCCGAGTACGCCGCGATAAGCAGGATGACCTGCATGTGGTAAATGAAGGGATTAGCCATCTTCACAGGCTGCGCGCTGACGTGCCTACTGAAGTGCCGCTCGGTCGACGGCTCTCTCATATGGGTGCTGGTTCCTGTAGACGGCGCTGCATCCTTGTTTGGGTCTTGCATGACGATCGGGAGGT
The DNA here is from genome assembly GCF_016920785.2 of Ixodes scapularis. NCBI lineage: Eukaryota > Metazoa > Arthropoda > Arachnida > Ixodida > Ixodidae > Ixodes > Ixodes scapularis. The sequence continues at coordinate 1,191,760 of NW_024609881.1, read as the reverse complement.
GACACAGCGATCCTTGGTGATAGTCTGTCGAAGATTTGCTTGGTGTTTCCGCGTAGATTTCCGAGTGCGCCGCGATAAGCAGGATGACCTGCATGTGGTAAATGAGGGGATTAGCCATCTTCACATTCTGCGCGCTGACATGCCTACTGAAGTGCCGCTCGGTCGACGGCTCTCTCATATGGGTGCTGGTTCCTGAAAACGGCGCTGCATCCTTGTTTGGGTCTTGCATGACGATCGGGAGGTGACACAGCGATCCTTGGTGATAGTCTGTCGAAGATTTGCTTGGTGTTTCCGCGTAGATCTCCGAGTACGCCGCGATAAGCGGGATGACCTGCCTGTGGTAAATGAAGGGATTTGCCATGTTCACAGGCTGCGCGCTGACATGCCTACTGAAGTGCCGCTCGGTCGACGGCTCTCTCATATGGGTGCTGGTTCCTGTAGACGGCGCTGCATCCTTGTTTGGGTCTTGCATGACGATCGGGAGGTGACACAGCGATCCTTGGTGATAGTCTGTCGAAGATTTGCTTGCTGTTTCCGCGTAGATCTCCGAGTACGCCGCGATAAGCAGGATGACATGCATGTGGTAAATGAAGGGATTAGCCATCTTCACAGGCTGCGCGCTGACATGCCTACTGAAGTGCCGCTCGGTAGACGGCTCTCTCAAATGGGTGCTGGTTCCTGAAAACGGCGCTGCATCCTTGTTTGGGTCTTGCATGACGATCGGGAGGTGACACAGCGATCCTTGGTGATAGTCTGTCGAAGATTTGCTTGGTGTTTCCGCGTAGATTTCCGAGTGCGCCGCGATAAGCAGGATGACCTGCATGTGGTAAATGAAGGGATTAGCCATCTTCACAGGCTGCGCGCTGACATGCCTACTAAAGTGCCGCTCGGTAGACGGCTCTCTCATATGGGTGCTGGTTCCTGAAAACGGCGCTGCATCCTTGTTTGGGTCTTGCATGACGATCGGGAGGTACAGCGATCCCTGGTGATAGTCTGTCGAAGATTTGCTTGCTGTTTCCGCGTAGATTTCCGAGTGCGCCGCGATAAGCAGGATGACCTGCATGTGGTAAATGAAGGGATTAGCCATCTTCACAGGCTGCGCGCTGACATGCCTACTGAAGTGCCGCTCGGTCGACGGCTCTGTCATATGGGTGCTGGTTCCTGTAGACGGCGCTGCGTTCTTGTTTGGGTCTTGCATGACGATCGGGAGGTGACACAGCGATCCTTGGTGATAGTCTGTCGAAGCTTTGCTTGGTGCTTCCGCGTAGATTTCCGAGTGCGCCGCGATAAGCAGGATGACCTGCATGTGGTAAATGAAGGGATTAGCCATCTTCACAGGCTGCGCGCTGACATGCCTACTGAAGTGCCGCTCGGTAGACGGCTCTCTCATATGGGTGCTGGTTCCTGTAGATGGCGCTGCGTTCTTGCTTGGGTCTTGCATGACGATCGGGAGGTGACACAGCGATCCTTGGTGATAGTCTGTCGAAGATTTGCTTGGTGGTTCCGCGTAGATTTCCGAGTACGCCGCGATAAGCAGGATGACCTGCATGTGGTAAATGAAGGGATTAGCCATCTTCACAGGCTGCGCGCTGACGTGCCTACTGAAGTGCCGCTCGGTCGACGGCTCTCTCATATGGGTGCTGGTTCCTGTAGACGGCGCTGCATCCTTGTTTGGGTCTTGCATGACGATCGGGAGGTGACACAGCGATCCTTGGTGATAGTCTGTAGAAGATTTGCTTGGTGTTTCCGCGTAGATCTCCGGGTACGCCGCGATAAGCAGAATGACGTGCATGTGGTAAGTGAAGGGATTAGCCATCTTCACAGGCTGCGCGCTGACGTGCCTACTGAAGTGCCGCTCGGTCGACGGCTCTCTCATATGGGTGCTGGTTCCTGAAAACGGCGCTGCATCCTTGTTTGGGTCTTGCATGACGATCGGGAGGTGACACAGCGATCCTTGGTGATAGTCTGTCGAAGATTTGCTTGCTGTTTCCGCGTAGATTTCCGAGTGCGCCGCGATAAACAGGGTGACATGCATGTGGTAAATGAAGGGCTTAGCCATCTTCACAGGCTGCGCGCTGACGTGCCTAATGAAGTGCCGCTCGGTCGACGGCTCGCTCATATGGGTGCTGGTTCCTGTAGACGGCGCTGCGTTCTTGTTTGGGTATTGCATGACGATCGGGAGGTGACACAGCGATCCTTGGTGATAGTCTGTCGAAGATTTGCTTGGTGCTTCCGCGTAGATTTCCGAGTGCGCCGCGATAAGCAGGATGACCTGCATGTGGTAAATGAAGGGATTAGCCATCTTCACAGGCTGCGTGCTGACGTGCCTACTGAAGTGCCGCTCGGTCGACGGCTCTCTTATATGGGTGCTGGTTCCTGTAGACGGCGCTGCGTTCTTTTTTGGGTCTTGCATGACGATCGGGAGGTGACACAGCGATCCTTGGTGATAGTCTGTCGAAGATTCGCTTGCTGTTTCCGCGTAGATTTCCGAGTGCGCCGCGATAAGCAGGATGACCTGCGTGTGGTAAATGAAGGGATTAGCCATCTTCACAGGCTGCGCGCTGACGTGCCTACTGAAGTGCCGCTCGGTCGACGGCTCTCTCATATGGGTGCTGGTTCCTGTAGACGGCGCTGCGTTCTTGTTTTGGTCTTGCATGACGATCGGGAGGTGACACAGCGATCCTTGGTGATAGTCTGTCGAAGATTTGCTTGGTGCTTCCGCGTAGATTTCCGAGTGCGCCGCGATAAGCAGGATGACCTGCATGTGGTGAATGAAGGGATTAGCCATCTTCACAGGCTGCGCGCTGACATGCCTACTGAAGTGCCGCTCGGTCGACGGCTCTCTTATATGGGTGCTGGTTCCTGTAGACGGCGCTGCGTTCTTGTTTTGGTCTTGCATGACGATCGGGAGGTGACACAGCGATCCTTGGTGATAGTCTGTCGAAGATTTGCTTGCTGTTTCCGCGTAGATTTCCGAGTGCGCCGCGATAAGCAGGATGACCTGCAAGTGGTAAATGAAGGGATTAGCCATCTTCACAGGCTGCGCGCTGACGTGCCTACTGAAGTGCCGCTCGGTCGACGGCTCTCTCATATGGGTGCTGGTTCCTGTAGACGGCGCTGCGTTCTTGTTTGGGTCTTGCATGACGATCGGGAGGTGACACAGCGATCCTTGGTGATAGTCTGTCGAAGATTTGCTTGGTGTTTCCGCGTAGATTTCCGAGTGCGCCGCGATAAGCAGGATGACCTGCATGTGGTAAATGAAGGGATTAGCCATCTTCACCGGCTGCGCGCTGACGTGCCTACTGAAGTGCCGCTCGGTCGACGGCTCTCTTATATGGGTGCTGGTTCCTGCGGACGGCGCTGCGCCCTTTTTTGGGTCTTGCATGACGATCGGGAGGAGACACAGCGATCCTTGGTGATAGTCTGTCGAAGATTTGCTTGGTGTTTCCGCGAAGATTTCCGAGTGCGCCGCGATAAGCAGGATGACCTGAATGTGGTAAATGAAGGGATTAGCCATCTTCACAGGCTGCGCGCTGACATGCCTACTGAAGTGCCGCTCCGTCGGCGGCTCTCTTATATGGGTGCTGGTTCCTGCGGACGGCGCTGCGTCCTTTTTTGGGTCTTGCAAGACGATCGGGAGGTGACACAGCGATCCTTGGTGATAGTCTGTCGAAGATTTGCTTGGTGTTTCCGCATAGATTTCCGAGTGCGCCGCGATAAGCAGGATGACCTGAATGTGGTAAATGAAGGGATTAGCCATCTTCACAGGCTGCGCGCTGACATGCCTACTGAAGTGCCGCTCGGTCAACGGCTCTCTTATATGGGTGCTGGTTCCTGCCGGCGGCGCTGCGTCCTTTTTTGGGTCTTGCATGACGATCGGGAGGTGACACAGCGATCCTTGGTGATAGTCTGTCGAAGATTTGCTTATTGTTTCCGCGTAGATTTCCGAGGGCGCCGCGATAAGCAGGATGACCTGAATGTGGTAAATGATGGGATTAGCCATCTTCACAGGCTGCGCGCTGACGTGCATACTGAAGTGCCGCTCGGTCGACGGCTCTCTCATATGGGTGCTGGTTCCTGAAAGCGGCGCTGCATCCTTGTTTGGGTCTTGCATGACGATCGGGAGGTACAGCGATCCCTGGTGATAGTCTGTCGAAGATTTGCTTTGTGTTTCCGCGTAGATCTCCGAGTACGCCGCGATTAGCAGGATGACCTGCATGTGGTAAATGAAGGGATTAGCCATCTTCACAGGCTGCGCGCTGACGTGCCTACTGAAGTGCCGCTCGGTCGACGGCTCTCTCATATGGGTGCTGGTTCCTGAAAGCGGCGCTGCATCCTTGTTTGGGTCTTGCATGACGATCGGGAGGTGACACAGCGATCCTTGGTGATAGTCTGTCGAAGATTTGCTTGGTGTTTCCGCGTAGATCTCCGAGTACGCCGCGATAAGCAGGATGACCTGCATGTGGTAAATGAAGGGATTAGCCATCTTCACAGGCTGCGCGCTGACGTGCCTACTGAAGTGCCGCTCGGTCGACGGCTCTCTCATATGGGTGCTGGTTCCTGAAAACGGCGCTGCATCCTTGTTTGGGTCTTGCATGACGATCAGGAGGTGACACAGCGATCCTTGGTGATAGTCTGTCGAAGATTTGCTTGGTGTTTCCGCGTAGATCTCCGAGTACGCCGCGATAAGCAGGATGACCTGCATGTGGTAAATGAAGGGATTAGCCATCTTCACGGGCTGCGCGCTGACGTGCCTACTGAAGTGCCGCTCGGTCGACGGCTCTCTCATATGGGTGCTGGTTCCTGAAAACGGCGCTGCATCCTTGTTTGGGTCTTGCATGACGATCGGGAGGTGACACAGCGATCCTTGGTGATAGTCTGTCGAAGATTTGCTTGGTGTTTCCGCGTAGATCTCCGAGTACGCCGCGATCAGCAGGATGACCTGCATGTGGTAAATGAAGGGATTAGCCATCTTCACGGGCTGCGCGCTGACGTGCCTACTGAAGTGCTGCTCGGTCGACGGCTCTCTCATATGGGTGCTGGTTCCTGAAAACGGCGCTGCATCCTTGTTTGGGTCTTGCATGACGATCGGGAGGTGACACAGCGATCCTTGGTGATAGTCTGTCGAAGATTTGCTTGGTGTTTCCGCGTAGATCTCCGAGTACGCCGCGATAAGCAGGATGACCTGCATGTGGTAAATGAAGGGATTAGCCATCTTCACGTGCTGCGCGCTGACGTGCCAACTGAAGTGCCGCTCGGTCGACGGCTCTCTCAAATGGGTGCTGGTTCCTGAAAACGGCGCTGCATCCTTGTTTGGGTCTTGCATGACGATCGGGAGGTGACACAGCGATCCTTGGTGATAGTCTGTCGAAGATTTGCTTGGTGTTTCCGCGTAGATCTCCGAGTACGCCGCGATAAGCAGGATGACCTGCATGTGGTAAATGAAGGGATTAGCCATCTTCACGGGCTGCGCGCTGACGTGCCTACTGAAGTGCCGCTCGGTCGACGGCTCTCTCATATGGGTGCTGGTTCCTGAAAACGGCGCTGTATCCTTGTTTGGGTCTTGCATGACGATCGGGAGGTGACACAGCGATCCTTGGTGATAGTCTGTCGAAGATTTGCTTGGTGTTTCCGCGTAGATCTCCGAGTACGCCGCGATAAGCAGGATGACCTGCATGTGGTAAATGAAGGGATTAGCCATCTTCACAGGCTGCGCGCTGACGTGCCTACTGAAGTGCCGCTCGGTCGACGGCTCTCTCATATGGGTGCTGGTTCCTGAAAACGGCGCTGCATCCTTGTTTGGGTCTTGCATGACGATCGGGAGGTGACACAGCGATCCTTGGTGAAAGTCTGTCGAAGATTTGCTTGGTGTTTCCGCGTAGATCTCCGAGTACGCCGGGATAAGCAGGATGACCTGCATGTGGTAAATCAAGGGATTAGCCATCTTCACGGGCTGCGCGCTGACGTGCCTACTGAAGTGCCGCTCGGTCGACGGCTCTCTTATATGTGTGCTGGTTCCTGTAGAAGGCGCTGCATCCTTGTTTGGGTCTTGCATGACGATCGGGAGGTGACACAGCGATCCTTGGTGATAGTCTGTCGAAGATTTGCTTGGTGTTTCCGCGTAGATCTCCGAGTACGCCGCGATAAGCAGGATGACCTGGATGTGGTAAATGAAGGGATTAGCCATCTTCACGGGCTGCGCGCTGACGTGCCTACTGAAGTGCCGCTCGGTCGACGGCTCTCTCATATGGGTGCTGGTTCCTTAAAACGGCGCTGTATCCTTGTTTGGGTCTTGCATGACGATCGGGAGGTGACACAGCGATCCTTGGTGATAGTCTGTCGATTTGCTTGGTGTTTCCGCGTAGATCTCCGAGTACGCCGCGATAAGCAGGATGACCTGCATGTGGTAAATCAAGGGATTAGCCATCTTCACGGGCTGCGCGCTGACGTGCCTACTGAAGTGCCGCTCGGTCGACGGCTCTCTCATATGGGTGCTGGTTCCTGTAGACGGCGCTGCGTTCTTGTTTGGGTCTTGCATGACGATCGGGAGGTGACACAGGGATCCTTGGTGATAGTCTGTCGAAGATTTGCTTGGTGTTTCCGCGTAGATCTCCGAGTACGCCGCGATAAGCAGGATGACATGCATGTGGTAAATGAAGGGATTAGCCATCTTCACAGGCTGCGCGCTGACATGCCTACTGAAGTGCCGCTCGGTAGACGGCTCTCTCAAATGGGTGCTGGTTCCTGAAAACGGCGCTGCATCCTTGTTTGGGTCTTGCATGACGATCGGGAGGTGACACAGCGATCCTTGGTGATAGTCTGTCGAAGATTTGCTTGGTGTTTCCGCGTAGATTTCCGAGTGCGCCGCGATAAACAGGATGACCTGCATGTGGTAAATGAAGGGATTAGCCATCTTCACAGGCTGCGCGCTGACATGCCTACTAAAGTGCCGCTCGGTAGACGGCTCTCTCATATGGGTGCTGGTTCCTGAAAACGGCGCTGCATCCTTGTTTGGGTCTTGCATGACGATCGGGAGGTACAGCGATCCCTGGTGATAGTCTGTCGAAGATTTGCTTGCTGTTTCCGCGTAGATTTCCGAGTGCGCCGCGATAAGCAGGAGGACCTGCATGTGGTAAATGAAGGGATTAGCCATCTTCACAGGCTGCGCGCTGACATGCCTACTGAAGTGCCGCTCGGTCGACGGCTCTCTCATATGGGTGCTGGTTCCTGTAGACGGCGCTGCGTTCTTGTTTGGGTCTTGCATGACGATCGGGAGGTGACACAGCGATCCTTGGTGATAGTCTGTCGAAGCTTTGCTTGGTGCTTCCGCGTAGATTTCCGAGTGCGCCGCGATAAGCAGGATGACCTGCATGTGGTAAATGAAGGGATTAGCCATCTTCACAGGCTGCGCGCTGACATGCCTACTGAAGTGCCGCTCGGTAGACGGCTCTCTCATATGGGTGCTGGTTCCTGTAGACGGCGCTGCGTTCTTGCTTGGGTCTTGCATGACGATCGGGAGGTGACACAGCGATCCTTGGTGATAGTCTGTCGAAGATTTGCTTGGTGGTTCCGCGTAGATTTCCGAGTACGCCGCGATAAGCAGGATGACCTTCATGTGGTAAATGAAGGGATTAGCCATCTTCACAGGCTGCGCGCTGACGTGCCTACTGAAGTGCCGCTCGGTCGACGGCTCTCTCATATGGGTGCTGGTTCCTGTAGACGGCGCTGCATCCTTGTTTGGGTCTTGCATGACGATCGGGAGGTGACACAGCGATCCTTGGTGATAGTCTGTAGAAGATTTGCTTGGTGTTTCCGCGTAGATCTCCGGGTACGCCGCGATAAGCAGAATGACGTGCATGTGGTAAGTGAAGGGATTAGCCATCTTCACAGGCTGCGCGCTGACGTGCCTACTGAAGTGCCGCTCGGTCGACGGTTCTCTCATATGGGCGCTGGTTCCTGAAAACGGCGCTGCATCCTTGTTTGGGTCTTGCATGACGATCGGGAGGTGACACAGCGATCCTTGGTGATAGTCTGTCGAAGATTTGCTTGCTGTTTCCGCGTAGATTTCCGAGTGCGCCGCGATAAACAGGGTGACATGCATGTGGTAAATGAAGGGATTAGCCATCTTCACAGGCTGCGCGCTGACGTGCCTAATGAAGTGCCGCTCGGTCGACGGCTCTCTCATATGGGTGCTGGTTCCTGTAGACGGCGCTGCGTTCTTGTTTGGGTATTGCATGACGATCGGGAGGTGACACAGCGATCCTTGGTGATAGTCTGTCGAAGATTTGCTTGGTGCTTCCGCGTAGATTTCCGAGTGCGCCGCGATAAGCAGGATGACCTGCATGTGGTAAATGAAGTAATTAGCCATCTTCACAGGCTGCGTGCTGACGTGCCTACTGAAGTGCCGCTCGGTCGACGGCTCTCTTATATGGGTGCTGGTTCCTGTAGACGGCGCTGCGTTCTTTTTTGGGTCTTGCATGACGATCGGGAGGTGACACAGCGATCCTTGGTGATAGTCTGTCGAAGATTCGCTTGCTGTTTCCGCGTAGATTTCCGAGTGCGCCGCGATAAGCAGGATGACCTGCGTGTGGTAAATGAAGGGATTAGCCATCTTCACAGGCTGCGCGCTGACGTGCCTACTGAAGTGCCGCTCGGTCGACGGCTCTCTCATATGGGTGCTGGTTCCTGTAGACGGCGCTGCGTTCTTGTTTTGGTCTTGCATGACGATCGGGAGGTGACACAGCGATCCTTGGTGATAGTCTGTCGAAGATTTGCTTGGTGCTTCCGCGTAGATTTCCGAGTGCGCCGCGATAAGCAGGATGACCTGCATGTGGTGAATGAAGGGATTAGCCATCTTCACAGGCTGCGCGCTGACATGCCTACTGAAGTGCCGCTCGGTCGACGGCTCTCTTATATGGGTGCTGGTTCCTGTAGACGGCGCTGCGTTCTTGTTTTGGTCTTGCATGACGATCGGGAGGTGACACAGCGATCCTTGGTGATAGTCTGTCGAAGATTTGCTTGCTGTTTCCGCGTAGTATTCCGAGTGCGCCGCGATAAGCAGGATGACCTGCATGTGGTAAATGAAGGGATTAGCCATCTTCACAGGCTGCGCGCTGACGTGCCTACTGAAGTGCCGCTCGGTCGACGGCTCTCTCATATGGGTGCTGGTTCCTGTAGACGGCGCTGCGTTCTTGTTTGGGTCTTGCATGACGATCGGGAGGTGACACAGCGATCCTTGGTGATAGTCTGTCGAAGATTTGCTTGGTGTTTCCGCGTAGATTTCCGAGTGCGCCGCGATAAGCAGGATGACCTGCATGTGGTAAATGAAGGGATTAGCCATCTTCACCGGCTGCGCGCTGACGTGCCTACTGAAGTGCCGCTCGGTCGACGGCTCTCTTATATGGGTGCTGGTTCCTGCGGACGGCGCTGCGCCCTTTTTTGGGTCTTGCATGACGATCGGGAGGAGACACAGCGATCCTTGGTGATAGTCTGTCGAAGATTTGCTTGGTGTTTCCGCGAAGATTTCCGAGTGCGCCGCGATAAGCAGGATGACCTGAATGTGGTAAATGAAGGGATTAGCCATCTTCACAGGCTGCGCGCTGACATGCCTACTGAAGTGCCGCTCCGTCGGCGGCTCTCTTATATGGGTGCTGGTTCCTGCGGACGGCGCTGCGTCCTTTTTTGGGTCTTGCAAGACGATCGGGAGGTGACACAGCGATCCTTGGTGATAGTCTGTCGAAGATTTGCTTGGTGTTTCCGCATAGATTTCCGAGTGCGCCGCGATAAGCAGGATGACCTGAATGTGGTAAATGAAGGGATTAGCCATCTTCACAGGCTGCGCGCTGACATGCCTACTGAAGTGCCGCTCGGTCAACGGCTCTCTTATATGGGTGCTGGTTCCTTCCGGCGGCGCTGCGTCCTTTTTTGGGTCTTGCATGACGATCGGGAGGTGACACAGCGATCCTTGGTGATAGTCTGTCGAAGATTTGCTTATTGTTTCCGCGTAGATTTTCGAGGGCGCCGCGATAAGCAGGATGACCTGAATGTGGTAAATGATGGGATTAGCCATCTTCACAGGCTGCGCGCTGACGTGCATACTGAAGTGCCGCTCGGTCGACGGCTCTCTCATATGGGTGCTGGTTCCTGAAAACGGCGCTGCATCCTTGTTTGGGTCTTGCATGACGATCGGGAGGTGACACAGCGATCCTTGGTGATAGTCTGTCGAAGATTTGCTTGGTGTTTCCGCGTAGATCTCCGAGTACGCCGCGATTAGCAGGATGACCTGCATGTGGTAAATGAAGGGATTAGCCATCTTCACAGGCTGCGCGCTGACGTGCCTACTGAAGTGCCGCTCGGTCGACGGCTCTCTCATATGGGTGCTGGTTCCTGAAAACGGCGCTGCATCCTTGTTTGGGTCTTGCATGACGATCGGGAGGTGACACAGCGATCCTTGGTGATAGTCTGTCGAAGATTTGCTTGGTGTTTCCGCGTAGATCTCCGAGTACGCCGCGATAAGCAGGATGACCTGCATGTGGTAAATGAAGGGATTAGCCATCTTCACAGGCTGCGCGCTGACGTGCCTACTGAAGTGCCGCTCGGTCGACGGCTCTCTCATATGGGTGCTGGTTCCTGAAAACGGCGCTGCATCCTTGTTTGGGTCTTGCATGACGATCAGGAGGTGACACAGCGATCCTTGGTGATAGTCTGTCGAAGATTTGCTTGGTGTTTCCGCGTAGATCTCCGAGTACGCCGCGATAAGCAGGATGACCTGCATGTGGTAAATGAAGGGATTAGCCATCTTCACGGGCTGCGCGCTGACGTGCCTACTGAAGTGCCGCTCGGTCGACGGCTCTCTCATATGGGTGCTGGTTCCTGAAAACGGCGCTGCATCCTTGTTTGGGTCTTGCATGACGATCGGGAGGTGACACAGCGATCCTTGTGATAGTCTGTCGAAGATTTGCTTGGTGTTTCCGCGTAGATCTCCGAGTACGCCGCGATAAGCAGGATGACCTGCATGTGGTAAATGAAGGGATTAGCCATCTTCACGGGCTGCGCGCTGACGTGCCTACTGAAGTGCTGCTCGGTCGACGGCTCTCTCATATGGGTGCTGGTTCCTGAAAACGGCGCTGCATCCTTGTTTGGGTCTTGCATGACGATCGGGAGGTGACACAGCGATCCTTGGTGATAGTCTGTCGAAGATTTGCTTGGTGTTTCCGCGTAGATCTCCGAGTACGCCGCGATAAGCAGGATGACCTGCATGTGGTAAATGAAGGGATTAGCCATCTTCACGGGCTGCGCGCTGACGTGCCAACTGAAGTGCCGCTCGGTCGACGGCTCTCTCATATGGGTGGTGGTTCCTGAAAACGGCGCTGCATCCTTGTTTGGGTCTTGCATGACGATCGGGAGGTGACACAGCGATCCTTGGTGATAGTCTGTCGAAGATTTGCTTGGTGTTTCCGCGTAGATCTCCGAGTACGCCGCGATAAGCAGGATGACCTGCATGTGGTAAATGAAGGGATTAGCCATCTTCACGGGCTGCGCGCTGACGTGCCTACTGAAGTGCCGCTCGGTCGACGGCTCTCTCATATGGGTGCTGGTTCCTGAAAACGGCGCTGTATCCTTGTTTGGGTCTTGCATGACGATCGGGAGGTGACACAGCGATCCTTGGTGATAGTCTGTCGAAGATTTGCTTGGTGTTTCCGCGTAGATCTCCGAGTACGCCGCGATAAGCAGGATGACCTGCATGTGGTAAATGAAGGGATTAGCCATCTTCACAGGCTGCGCGCTGACGTGCCTACTGAAGTGCCGCTCGGTCGACGGCTCTCTCATATGGGTGCTGGTTCCTGAAAACGGCGCTGCATCCTTGTTTGGGTCTTGCATGACGATCGGGAGGTGACACAGCGATCCTTGGTGATAGTCTGTCGAAGATTTGCTTGGTGTTTCCGCGTAGATCTCCGAGTACGCCGGGATAAGCAGGATGACCTGCATGTGGTAAATCAAGGGATTAGCCATCTTCACGGGCTGCGCGCTGACGTGCCTACTGAAGTGCCGCTCGGTCGACGGCTCTCTTATATGTGTGCTGGTTCCTGTAGAAGGCGCTGCATCCTTGTTTGGGTCTTGCATGACGATCGGGAGGTGACACAGCGATCCTTGGTGATAGTCTGTCGAAGATTTGCTGGGTGTTTCCGCGTAGATCTCCGAGTACGCCGCGATAAGCAGGATGACCTGGATGTGGTAAATGAAGGGATTAGCCATCTTCACGGGCTGCGCGCTGACGTGCCTACTGAAGTGCCGCTCGGTCGACGGCTCTCTCATATGGGTGCTGGTTCCTTAAAACGGCGCTGTATCCTTGTTTGGGTCTTGCATGACGATCGGGAGGTGACACAGCGATCCTTGGTGATGGTCTGTCGAAGATTTGCTTGGTGTTTCCGCGTAGATCTCCGAGTACGCCGCGATAAGCAGGATGACCTGCATGTGGTAAATCAAGGGATTAGCCATCTTCACGGGCTGCGCGCTGACGTGCCTACTGAAGTGCCGCTCGGTCGACGGCTCTCTCATATGGGTGCTGGTTCCTGAAAACGGCGCTGCATCCTTGTTTGGGTCTTGCATGACGATCGGGAGGTGACACAGCGATCCTTGGTGATAGTCTGTCGAAGATTTGCTTGGTGTTTCCGCGTAGATCTCCGAGTACACCGCGATAAGCAGGATGACCTGCATGTGGTAAATGAAGGGATTAGCCATCTTCGCAGGCTGCGCGCTGACGTGCCTACTGAAGTGCCGCTCGGTCGACGGCTCTCTCATATGGGTGCTGGTTCCTGAAAACGGCGCTGCATCCTTGTTTGGGTCTTGCATGACGATCGGGAGGTGACACAGCGATCCTTGGTGATAGTCTGTCGAAGATTTGCTTGGTGTTTCCGCGTAGATCTCCGAGTACGCCGGGATAAGCAGGATGACCTGCATGTGGTAAATCAAGGGATTAGCCATCTTCACGGGCTGCGCGCTGACGTGCCTCCTGAAGTGCCGCTCGGTCGACGGCTCTCTTATATGTGTGCTGGTTCCTGTAGACGGCGCTGCATCCTTCTTTGGGTCTTGCATGACGATCGGGAGGTGACACAGCGATCCTTGGTGATAGTCTGTCGAAGATTTGCTTGGTGTTTCCGCGTAGATCTCCGAGTACGCCGCGATAAGCAGGATGACCTGCATGTGGTAAATGAAGGGATTAGCCATCTTCACAGGCTGCGCGCTGACGTGCCTACTGAAGAGCCGCTCGGTCGACGGCTCTCTCATATGGGTGCTGGTTACTGAAAACGGCGGTGCATCCTTGTTTGGGTCTTGCATGACGATCGGGAGGTGACACAGCGATCCTTGGTGATAGTCTGTCGAAGATTTGCTTGGTGTTTCCGCGTAGATCTCCGAGTACGCCGCGATAAGCAGGATGACCTGCATGTGGTAAATGAAGGGATTAGCCATCTTCACAGGCTGCGCGCTGACATGCCTACTGAAGTGCCGCTCGGTAGACGGCTCTCTCAAATGGGTGCTGGTTCCTGAAAACGGCGCTGCATCCTTGTTTGGGTCTTGCATGACGATCGGGAGGTGACACAGCGATCCTTGGTGATAGTCTGTCGAAGATTTGCTTGGTGTTTCCGCGTAGATTTCCGAGTGCGCCGCGATAAGCAGGATGACCTGCATGTGATAAATGAAGGGATTAGCCATCTTCACAGGCTGCGCGCTGACATGCCTACTAAAGTGCCGCTCGGTAGACGGCTCTCTCATATGGGTGCTGGTTCCTGAAAACGGCGCTGCATCCTTGTTTGGGTCTTGCATGACGATCGGGAGGTACAGCGATCCCTGGTGATAGTCTGTCAAAGATTTGCTTGCTGTTTCCGCGTAGATTTCCGAGTGCGCCGCGATAAGCAGGATGACCTGCATGTGGTAAATGAAGGGATTAGCCATCTTCACAGGCTGCGCGCTGACATGCCTACTGAAGTGCCGCTCGGTCGACGGCTCTCTCATATGGGTGCTGGTTCCTGTAGACGGCGCTGCGTTCTTGTTTGGGTCTTGCATGACGATCGGGAGGTGACACAGCGATCCTTGGTGATAGTCTGTCGAAGATTTGCTTGGTGGTTCCGCGTAGATTTCCGACTACGCCGCGATAAGCAGGATGACCTGCATGTGGTAAATGAAGGGATTAGCCACCTTCACAGGCTGCGCGCTGACATGCCTACTGAAGTGCCGCTCAGTCGACGGCTCTCTCATATGTGTGCTGGTTCCTGTAGACGGCGCTGCGTTCTTGTTTGGGTATTGCATGACGATCGGGAGGTGACACAGCGATCCTTGGTGATAGTCTGTCGAAGATTTGCTTGGTGTTTCCGCGTAGATCTCCGAGTGCGCCGCGATAAGCAGGATGACCTGCATGTGGTAAATAAAGGGATTAGCCATCTTCACAGGCTGCGCGCTGACGTGCCTACTGAAGTGCCGCTCGGTCGACGGCTCTCTCATATGGGTGCTGGTTCCTGTAGACGGCGCTGCATCCTTGTTTGGGTCTTGCATGACGATCGGGAGGTGACACAGCGATCCTTGGTGATAGTCTGTCGAAGATTTGCTTGGTGTTTCCGCGTAGATCTCCGGGTACGCCGCGATAAGCAGAATGACGTGCATGTGGTAAATGAAGGGATTAGCCATCTTCACAGGCTGCGCGCTGACGTGCCTAATGAAGTGCCGCTCGGTCGACGGCTCTCTCATATGGGTGCTGGTTCCTGAAAACGGCGCTGCATCCTTGTTTGGGTCTTGCATGACGATCGGGAGGTGACACAGCGATCCTTGGTGATAGTCTGTCGAAGATTTGCTTGGTGTTTCCGCGTAGATCTCCGGGTACGCCGCGATAAGCAGAATGACGTGCATGTGGTAAATGAAGGGATTAGCCATCTTCACAGGCTGCGCGCTGACGTGCCTACTGAAGTGCCGCTCGGTCGACGGCTCTCTCATATGGGTGCTGGTTCCTGAAAACGGCGCTGCATCCTTGTTTGGGTCTTGCATGACGATCGGGAGGTGACACAGCGATCCTTGGTGATAGTCTGTCGAAGATTTGCTTGCTGTTTCCGCGTAGATTTCCGAGTGCGCCGCGATAAACAGGGTGACATGCATGTGGTAAATGAAGGGATTAGCCATCTTCACAGGCTGCGCGCTGACGTGCCTAATGAAGTGCCGCTCGGTCGACGGCTCTCTCATATGGGTGCTGGTTCCTGTAGACGGCGCTGCGTTCTTGTTTGGGTCTTGCATGACGATCGGGAGGTGACACAGCGATCCTTGGTGATAGTCTGTCGAAGATTTGCTTGGTGCTTCCGCGTAGATTTCCGAGTGCGCCGCGATAAGCAGGATGACCTGCATGTGGTGAATGAAGGGATTAGCCATCTTCACAGGCTGTGCGCTGACATGCCTACTGAAGTGCCGCTCGGTCGACGGCTCTCTTATATGGGTGCTGGTTCCTGTAGACGGCGCTGCGTTCTTGTTTTGGTCTTGCATGACGATCGGGAGGTGACACAGCGATCCTTGGTGATAGTCTGTCGAAGATTTGCTTGCTGTTTCCGCGTAGATTTCCGAGTGCGCCGCGATAAGCAGGATGACCTGCATGTGGTAAATGAAGGGATTAGCCATCTTCACAGGCTGCGCGCTGACGTGCCTACTGAAGTGCCGCTCGGTCGACGGCTCTCTCATATGGGTGCTGGTTCCTGTAGACGGCGCTGCGTTCTTGTTTGGGTCTTGCATGACGATCGGGAGGTGACACAGCGATCCTTGGTGATAGTCTGTCGAAGATTTGCTTGGTGTTTCCGCGTAGATTTCCGAGTGCGCCGCGATAAGCAGGATGACCTGCATGTGGTAAATGAAGGGATTAGCCATCTTCACCGGCTGCGCGCTGACGTGCCTACTGAAGTGCCGCTCGGTCGACGGCTCTCTTATATGGGTGCTGGTTCCTGCGGACGGCGCTGCGCCCTTTTTTGGGTCTTGCATGACGATCGGGAGGAGACACAGCGATCCTTGGTGATAGTCTGTCGAAGATTTGCTTGGTGTTTCCGCGAAGATTTCCGAGTGCGGCGCGATAAGCAGGATGACCTGAATGTGGTAAATGAAGGGATTAGCCATCTTCACAGGCTGCGCGCTGACATGCCTACTGAAGTGCCGCTCCGTCGGCGGCTCTCTTATATGGGTGCTGGTTCCTGCGGACGTCGCTGCGTCCTTTTTTGGGTCTTGCATGACGATCGGGAGGTGACACAGCGATCCTTGGTGATAGTCTGTCGAAGATTTGGTTATTGTTTCCGCGTAGATTTCCGAGGGCGCCGCGATAAGCAGGATGACCTGAATGTGGTAAATGAAGGGATTAGCCATCTTCACAGGCTGCGCGCTGACATGCCTACTGAAGTGCCGCTCGGTCAACGGCTCTCTTATATGGGTGCTGGTTCCTGCCGGCGGCGCTGCGTCCTTTTTTGGGTCTTGCATGACGATCGGGAGGTGACACAGCGATCCTTGGTGATAGTCTGTCGAAGATTTGCTTATTGTTTCCGCGTAGATTTCCGAGGGCGCCGCGATAAGCAGGATGACCTGAATGTGGTAAATGATGGGATTAGCCATCTTCACAGGCTGCGCGCTGACGTGCATACTGAAGTGCCGCTCGGTCGACGGCTCTCTCATATGGGTGCTGGTTCCTGAAAACGGCGCTGCATCCTTGTTTGGGTCTTGCATGACGATCGGGAGGTGACACAGCGATCCTTGGTGATAGTCTGTCGAAGTTTTGCTTGGTGTTTCCGCGTAGATCTCCGAGTACGCCGCGATAAGCAGGATGACCTGCATGTGGTAAATGAAGGGATTAGCCATCTTCACAGGCTGCGCGCTGACGTGCCTACTGAAGTGCCGCTCGGTCGACGGCTCTCTCATATGGGTGCTGGTTCCTGAAAACGGCGCTGCATCCTTGTTTGGGTCTTGCATGACGATCGGGAGGTGACACAGCGATCCTTGGTGATAGTCTGTCGAAGATTTGCTTGGTGTTTCCGCGTAGATCTCCGAGTACGCCGCGATAAGCAGGATGACCTGCATGTGGTAAATGAAGGGATTAGCCATGTTCACAGGCTGCGCGCTGACGTGCCTACTGAAGTGCCGCTCGGTCGACGGCTCTCTCATATGGGTGCTCGTTCCTGAAAACGGCGCTGCATCCTTGTTTGGGTCTTGCATGACGATCGGGAGGTGACACAGCGATCCTTGGTGATAGTCTGTCGAAGATTTGCTTGGTGTTTCCGCGTAGATTTCCGAGTGCGCCGCGATAAGCAGGATGACCTGCATGTGGTAAATGAAGGAATTAGCCATCTTCACGGGCTGCGCGCTGACGTGCCTACTGAAGTGCCGCTCGGTCGACGGCTCTCTTATATGGGTGCTGGTTCCTGCGGTCGGCGCTGCGCCCTTTTTTGGGTCTTGCATGACGATCGGGAGGAGACACAGCGATCCTTGGTGATAGTCTGTCGAAGATTTGCTTGGTGTTTCCGCGAAGATTTCCGAGTGCGCCGCGATAAGCAGGATGACCTGAATGTGGTAAATGAAGGGATTAGCCATCTTCACAGGCTGCGCGCTGACATGCCTACTGAAGTGCCGCTCCGTCGGCGGCTCTCTTATATGGGTGCTGGTTCCTGCGGACGGCGCTGCGTCCTTTTTTGGGTCTTGCATGACGATCGGGAGGTGACACAGCGATCCTTGGTGATAGTCTGTCGAAGATTTGCTTGGTGTTTCCGCATAGATTTCCGAGTGCGCCGCGATAAGCAGGATGACCTGAATGTGGTAAATGAAGGGATTAGCCATCTTCACAGGCTGCGCGCTGACATGCCTACTGAAGTGCCGCTCGGTCAACGGCTCTCTTATATGGGTGCTGGTTCCTGCCGGCGGCGCTGCGTCCTTTTTTGGGTCTTGCATGACGATCGGGAGGTGACACAGCGATCCTTGGTGATAGTCTGTCGAAGATTTGCTTATTGTTTCCGCGTAGATTTCCGAGGGCGCCGCGATAAGCAGGATGACCTGAATGTGGTAAATGATGGGATTAGCCATCTTCACAGGCTGCGCGCTGACGTGCATACTGAAGTGCCGCTCGGTCGACGGCTCTCTCATATGGGTGCTGGTTCCTGAAAACGGCGCTGCATCCTTGTTTGGGTCTTGCATGACGATCGGGAGGTGACACAGCGATCCTTGGTGATAGTCTGTCGAAGTTTTGCTTGGTGTTTCCGCGTAGATCTCCGAGTACGCCGCGATAAGCAGGATGACCTGCATGTGGTAAATGAAGGGATTAGCCATCTTCACAGGCTGCGCGCTGACGTGCCTACTGAAGTGCCGCTCGGTCGACGGCTCTCTCATATGGGTGCTGGTTCCTGAAAACGGCGCTGCATCCTTGTTTGGGTCTTGCATGACGATCGGGAGGTGACACAGCGATCCTTGGTGATAGTCTGTCGAAGATTTGCTTGGTGTTTCCGCGTAGATCTCCGAGTACGCCGCGATAAGCAGGATGACCTGCATGTGGTAAATGAAGGGATTAGCCATGTTCACAGGCTGCGCGCTGACGTGCCTACTGAAGTGCCGCTCGGTCGACGGCTCTCTCATATGGGTGCTCGTTCCTGAAAACGGCGCTGCATCCTTGTTTGGGTCTTGCATGACGATCGGGAGGTGACACAGCGATCCTTGGTGATAGTCTGTCGAAGATTTGCTTGGTGTTTCCGCGTAGATTTCCGAGTGCGCCGCGATAAGCAGGATGACCTGCATGTGGTAAATGAAGGAATTAGCCATCTTCACGGGCTGCGCGCTGACGTGCCTACTGAAGTGCCGCTCGGTCGACGGCTCTCTTATATGGGTGCTGGTTCCTGCGGTCGGCGCTGCGCCCTTTTTTGGGTCTTGCATGACGATCGGGAGGAGACACAGCGATCCTTGGTGATAGTCTGTCGAAGATTTGCTTGGTGTTTCCGCGAAGATTTCCGAGTGCGCCGCGATAAGCAGGATGACCTGAATGTGGTAAATGAAGGGATTAGCCATCTTCACAGGCTGCGCGCTGACATGCCTACTGAAGTGCCGCTCCGTCGGCGGCTCTCTTATATGGGTGCTGGTTCCTGCGGACGGCGCTGCGTCCTTTTTTGGGTCTTGCATGACGATCGGGAGGTGACACAGCGATCCTTGGTGATAGTCTGTCGAAGATTTGCTTGGTGTTTCCGCATAGATTTCCGAGTGCGCCGCGATAAGCAGGATGACCTGAATGTGGTAAATGAAGGGATTAGCCATCTTCACAGGCTGCGCGCTGACATGCCTACTGAAGTGCCGCTCGGTCAACGGCTCTCTTATATGGGTGCTGGTTCCTGCCGGCGGCGCTGCGTCCTTTTTTGGGTCTTGCATGACGATCGGGAGGTGACACAGCGATCCTTGGTGATAGTCTGTCGAAGATTTGCTTATTGTTTCCGCGTAGATTTCCGAGGGCGCCGCGATAAGCAGGATGACCTGAATGTGGTAAATGATGGGATAAGCCATCTTCACAGGCTGCGCGCTGACGTGCATACTGAAGTGCCGCTCGGTCGACGGCTCCCTCATATGGGTGCTGGTTCCTGAAAACGGCGCTGCATCCTTGTTTGGGTCTTGCATGACGATCGGGAGGTGACACAGCGATCCTTGGTGATAGTCCGTCGAAGATTTGCTTGGTGTTTTTGCGTAGATCTCCGAGTACGCCGCGATAAGCAGGATGACCTGCATGTGGTAAATGAAGGGATTAGCCATCTTCACAGGCTGCGCGCTGACGTGCCTACTGAAGTGCCGCTCGGTCGACGGCTCTCTCATATGGGTGCTGGTTCCTGAAAACGGCGCTGCATCCTTGTTTGGGTCTTGCATGACGATCGGGAGGTGACACAGCGATCCTTGGTGATAGTCTGTCGAAGATTTGCTTGGTGTTTCCGCGTAGATCTCCGAGTACGCCGCGATAAGCAGGATGACCTGCATGTGGTAAATGAAGGGATTAGCCATCTTCACAGGCTGCGCGCTGACGTGCCTACTGAAGTGCCGCTCGGTCGACGGCTCTCTCATATGGGTGCTGGTTCCTGAAAACGGCGCTGCATCCTTGTTTGGGTCTTGCATGACGATCGGGAGGTGACACAGCGATCCTTGGTGATAATCTGTCGAAGATTTGCTTGGTGTTTCCGCGTAGATCTCCGAGTACGCCGCGATAAGCAGGATGACCTGCATGTGGTAAATGAAGGGATTAGCCATCTTCACGGGCTGCGCGCTGACGTGCCTACTGAAGTGCCGCTCGGTCGACGGCTCTCTCATATGGGTGCTGGTTCCTGAAAACGGCGCTGCATCCTTGTTTGGGTCTTGCATGACGATCGGGAGGTGACACAGCGATCCTTGGTGATAGTCTGTCGAAGATTTGCTTGGTGTTTCCGCGTAGATCTCCGAGTACGCCGCGATAAGCAGGATGACCTGCATGTGGTAAATGAAGGGATTAGCCATCTTCACGGGCTGCGCGCTGACGTGCCTACTGAAGTGCCGCTCGGTGGACGGCTCTCTCATATGGGTGCTGGTTCCTGAAAACGGCGCTGTATCCTTGTTTGGGTCTTGCATGACGATCGGGAGGTGACACAGCGATCCTTGGTGATAGTCTGTCGAAGATTTGCTTGGTGTTTCCGCGTAGATCTCCGAGTACGCCGCGATAAGCAGGATGACCTGCATGTGGTAAATGAAGGGATTAGCCATCTTCACAGGCTGCGCGCTGACGTGCCTACTGAAGAGCCGCTCGGTCGACGGCTCTCTCATATGGGTGCTGGTTACTGAAAACGGCGCTGCATCCTTGTTTGGGTCTTGCATGACGATCGGGAGGTGACACATCGATCCTTGGTGATAGTCTGTCGAAGATTTGCTTGGTGTTTCCGCGTAGATCTCCGAGTACGCCCCGATAAGCAAGATGACCTGCATGTGGTAAATGAAGGGATTAGCCATCTTCACAGGCTGCGCGCTGACGTGCCTACTGAAGTGCCGCTCGGTCGACGGCTCTCTCATATGGGTGCTGGTTCCTGAAAACGGCGCTGCATCCTTGTTTGGGTCTTGCATGACGATCGGGAGGTGACACAGCGATCCTTGGTGATAGTCTGTCGAAGATTTGCTTGGTGTTTCCGCGTAGATCTCCGAGTATGCCGCGATAAGCAGGATGACCTGCATGTGGTAAATCAAGGGATTAGCCATCTTCACGGGCTGCGCGCTGACGTGCCTACTGAAGTGCCGCTCGGTCGACGGCTCTCTCATATGGGTGCTGGTTCCTGAAAACGGCGCTGCATCCTTGTTTGGGTCTTGCATGACGATCGGGAGGTGACACAGCGATCCTTGGTGATAGTCTGTCGAAGATTTGCTTGGTGTTTCCGCGTAGATTTCCGAGTGCGCCGCGATAAGCAGGATGACCTGGATGTGGTAAATGAAGGGATTAGCCATCTTCACAGGCTGCGCGCTGACGTGCCTACTGAAGTGCCGCTCGGTCGACGGCTCTCTCATATGGGTGCTGGTTCCTGTAGACGGCGCTGCATCCTTGTTTGGGTCTTGCATGACGATCGGGAGGTGACACAGCGATCCTTGGTGATAGTCTGTCGAAGATTTGCTTGGTGTTTCCGCGTAGATTTCCGAGTGCGCCGCGATAAGCAGGATGACCTGGATGTGGTAAATGAAGGGATTAGCCATCTTCAGAGGCTGCGCGCTGACGTGCCTACTGAAGTGCCTCTCGGTCGACGGCTCTCTCATATGGGTGCTGGTTCCTGTAGACGGCGCTGCATCCTTGTTTGGGTCTTGCATGACGATCGGGAGGTGACACAGCGATCCTTGGTGATAGTCTGTCGAAGATTTGCTTGCTGTTTCCGCGTAGATTTCCGAGTGCGCCGCGATAAGCAGGATGACCTGCATGTGGTAAATGAAGGGATTAGCCATCTTCACAGGCTGCGCGCTGACGTGCCTACTGAAGTGCCGCTCGGTCGACGGCTCTCTCATATGGGTGCTGGTTCCTGTAGACGGCGCTGCATCCTTGTTTGGGTCTTGCAAGACGATCGGGAGGTGACACAGCGATCCTTGGTGATAGTCTGTCGAAGATTTGCTTGCTGTTTCCGCGTAGATTTCCGAGTGCGCCGCGATAAGCAGGATGACCTCCATGTGGTAAATGAAGGGATTAGCCATCTTCACAGGCTGCGCGCTGACGTGCCTACTGAAGTGCCGCTCGGTCGACGGCTCTCTCATATGGGTGCTGGTTCCTGTAGACGGCGCTGCATCCTTGTTTGGGTTTTGCATGACGATCGGGAGGTGACACAGCGATCCTTGGTGATAGTCTGTCGAAGATTTGCTTGCTGTTTCCGCGTAGATTTCCGAGTGCGCCGCGATAAGCAGGATGACCTGCATGTGGTAAATGAAGGGATTAGCCATCTTCACAGGCTGCGCGCTGACGTGCCTACTGAAGTGCCGCTCGGTCGACGGCTCTCTCATATGGGTGCTGGTTTCTGTAGACGGCGCTGCATCCGTGTTTGGGTTTTGCATGACGATCGGGAGGTGACACAGCGATCCTTGGTGATAGTCTGTCGAAGATTTGCTTGCTGTTTCCGCGTAGATTTCCGAGTGCGCCGCGATAAGCAGGATGACCTTCATGTGGTAAATGAAGGGATTAGCCATCTTCACAGGCTGCGCGCTGACGTGCCTACTGAAGTGCCGCTCGGTCGACGGCTCTCTCATATGGGTGCTGGTTCCTGTAGACGGCGCTGCATCCTTGTTTGGGTCTTGCATGACGATCGGGAGGTGACACAGCGATCCTTGGTGATAGTCTGTCGAAGATTTGCTTGGTGTTTCCGCGTAGATTTCCGAGTGCGCCGCGATAAGCAGGATGACCTGCATGTGGTAAATGAAGGGATTAGCCATCTTCACAGGCTGCGCGCTGACGTGGCTACTGAAGTGCCGCTCGGTCGACGGCTCTCTCATATGGGTGCTGGTTCCTGTAGACGGCGCTGCATCCTTGTTTGGGTCTTGCATGACGATCGGGAGGTGACACAGCGATCCTTGGTGATAGTCTGTCGAAGATTTGCTTGGTGTTTCCGCGTAGATTTCCGAGTGCGGCGCGATAAGCAGGATGACCTGCATGTGGTAAATGAAGGGATTAGCCATCTTCACAGGCTGCGCGCTGACATGCCTACTGAAGTGCCGCTCGGTCGACGGCTCTCTCATATGGGTGCTGGTTCCTGTAGACGGCGCTGCATCCTTGTTTGGGTCTTGCATGACGATCGGGAGGTGACACAGCGATCCTTGGTGATAGTCTGTCGAAGATTTGCTTGGTGTTTCCGCGTAAATTTCCGAGTGCGTCGCGATAAGCAGGATGACCTGCATGTGGTAAATGAAGGGATTAGCCATCTTCACAGGCTGCGCGCTGACGTGCCTACTGAAGTGCCGCTCGGTCGACGGCTCTCTCATATGGGTGCTGGTTCCTGTAGACGGCGCTGCATCCTTGTTTGGGTCTTGCATGATGATCGGGAGGTGACACAGCGATCCTTGGTGATAGTCTGTCGAAGATTTGCTTGCTGTTTCCGCGTAGATTTCCGAGTGCGCCGCGATAAGCAGGATGACCTGCATGTGGTAACTGAAGGGATTAGCCATCTTCACAGGCTGCGCGCTGACGTGCCTACTGAAGTGCCGCTCGGTCGACGGCTCTCTCATATGGGTGCTGGTTCCTGTAGACGGCGCAGCATCCTTGTTTGGGTCTTGCAAGACGATCGGGAGGTGACACAGCGATCCTTGGTGATAGTCTGTCGAAGATTTGCTTGCTGTTTCCGCGTAGATTTCCGAGTGCGCCGCGATAAGCAGGATGACCTGCATGTGGTAAATGAAGGGATTAGCCATCTTCACAGGCTGCGCGCTGACGTGCCTACTGAAGTGCCGCTCGGTCGACGGCTCTCTCATATGGGTGCTGGTTCCTGTAGACGGCGCTGCATCCTTGTTTGGGTCTTGCATGACGATCGGGAGGTGACACAGCGATCCTTGGTGATAGTCTGTCGAAGATTTGCTTATTGTTTCCGCGTAGATTTCCGAGGGCGCCGCGATAAGCAGGATGACCTGAATGTGGCAAATGAAGGGATTAGCCATCTTCACAGGCTGCGCGCTGACGTGCATACTGAAGTGCCGCTCGGTCGACGGCTCTCTTATATGGGTGCTGGTTCCTGCGGACGGCGCTGCGTCCTTTTTTGGGTCTTGCATGACGATCGGGAGGTGACACAGCGATCCTTGGTGATAGTCTGTCGAAGATTTGCTTGGTGTTTCCGCGTAGTTTTCTGAGTGCGCCGCGATAAGCAGGATAACCTGAATGTGGTAAATGAAGGGATTAGCCATCTTCACAGGCTGCGCGCTGACGTGCCTATTGAAGTGCCGCTCGGTCGACGGCTCTCTTATATGGGTGCTGGTTCCTGCGGACGGCGCTGCGTCCTTTTTTGGGTCTTGCATGACGATCGGGAGGTGACACAGCAATCCTTGGTGATAGTCTGTCGAAGATTAGCTTATTGTTTCCGCGTAGATTTCCGAGGGCGCCGCGATAAGCAGGATGACCTGAATGTGGTAAATGAAGGGATTAGCCATCTTCACAGGCTGCGCGCTGACGTGCCTACTGAAGTGCCGCTCGGTCGACGGCTCTCTTATATGGGCGGTGGTTCCTGCGGACGGCGCTGCGTCCTTTTTTGGGTCTTGCATGACGATCGGGAGGTGACACAGCGATCCTTGGTGATAGTCTGTCGAAGATTTGCTTGGTGTTTCCGCGTAGATTTCTGAGTGCGCCGCGATTAGCAGGATGACCTGAATGTGGTAAATAAAGGGATTAGCCATCTTCACAGGCTGCGCGCTGACATGCCTACTGAAGTGCCGCTCGGTCGACGGCTCTCTCATATGGGTGCTGGTTCCTGTAGACGGCGCTGCATCCTTGTTTGGGTCTTGCATGACGATCGGGAGGTGACACAGCGATCCTTGGTGATAGTCTGTCGAAGATTCGCTTGGTGTTTCCGCGTAGATTTCTGAGTGCGCCGCGATAACCAGGATGACCTGCATGTGGTAAATGAAGGGATTAGCCATCTTCACAGGCTGCGCACTGACATGCCTACTGAAGTGCCGCTCGGTCGACGGCTCTCTCATATGGGTGCTGGTTCCTGTAGACGGCGCTGCGTTCTTGTTTGGGTCTTGCAATACGATCGGGAGGTGACACAGCGATCCTTGGTGATAGTCTGTCGAAGATTTGCTTGGTGTTTCCGCGTAGATTTCCGAGTGCGCCACGATAAGCAGGATGACCTGCATGTGGTAAATGAAGGGATTAGCCATCTTCACAGGCTGCGCGCTGACATGCCTACTGAAGTGCCGCTCGGTCGACGGCTCTCTCATATGGGTGCTGGTTCCTGTAGACGGCGCTGCGTTCTTGTTTGGGTCTTGCATGACGATCGGGAGGTGACACAGAGATCCTTGGTGATAGTCTGTCGAAGATTTACTTGGTGCTTCCGCGTAGATTTCCGAGTACGCCGCGATAAGCAGGATGACCTGCATGTGGTAAATGAAGGGATTAGCCAAATTCACAGGCTGCGCGCTGACATGCCTACTGTAGTGCCGCTCGGTCGACGGCTCTCTCATATGGGTGCTGGTTCCTGTAGACGGCGCTGCGTTCTTGTTTGGGTCTTGCATGACGATCGGGAGGTGACATAGCGATCCTTGGTGATAGTCTGTCGAAGATTTGCTTGGTGCTTCCGCGTAGATTTCCGAGTACGCCGCGATAAGCAGGATGACCTGCATGTGGTAAATGAAGGGATTAGCCATCTTCACAGGCTGCGCGCTGACGTGCCTACTGAAGTGCCGCTCGGTCGACGGCTCTATTATATGGGTGCTGGTTCCTGTAGAAGGCGCTGGGTTCTTGGTTGGGTCTTGCATGACGATCGCGAGGTGACAGAGCGATCCTTGGTGATAGTCTGTCGAAGATTTGCTTGGTGTTTCCGCGTAGATTTCCGAGTGTGCCGCGATAAGCAGGATGACTTGCATGTGGTAAATGAAGGGATTAGCTATCTTCACAGGCTGCGAGCTGACGTGCCTACTGAAGTTCCGCTCGGTCGACGGCTCTATTATATGGATGCTGGTTCCTGTAGAGGGCGCTGGGTTTTTGGTTGGGTCTTGCATGACGATCGGGAGTAGACAGAGCGATCCTTGGTGATAGTCTGTCGAAGATTTGCTTGGTGTTTCCGCGTAGATTTCCGAGTGCGCCGGGATAAGCAGGATGACCTGCATGTGCTAAATGAAGGGATTAGCTATCTTCACAGGCTGCGAGCTGACGTGCCTACTGAAGTGCCGCTCGGTCGACGGCTCTATTATATGGGTGCTGGTTCCTGTAGAAGGCGCTGGGTTCTTGGTTGGGTCTTGCATGACGATCGGGAGTAGACAGAGCGATCCTTGGTGATAGTCTGTCGAAGATTTGCTTGGTGTTTCAGCGTAGATTTCCGAGTGTTCCGCGATAAGCAGGATGACCTGCATGTGGTAAATGAAGGGATTAGCTATCTTCACAGGCTGTGAGCTGACGTGCCTACTGAAGTGCCGCTCTGTCGACGGCTGTATTATTTGGGTGCTGGTTCCTGTAGAAGGCGCTGGGTTTTTGGTTGGGTCTTGCATGACGATCGGGAGTAGACAGAGCGATCCTTGGTGATAGTCTGTCTAAGATTTGCTTGGTGTTTCCGCGTAGATTTCCGAGTGCGCCGCGATAAGCAGGATGACCTGCATGTGCTAAATGAAGGGATTAGCTATCTTCACAGGCTGCGAGCTGACGTGCCTACTGAAGTGCCGCTCGGCCGACGGCTCTATTATATGGGTGCTGGTTCCTGTAGAAGGCGGTTTGTTCTTGGTTGGGTCTTGCATGACGATCGGGAGTAGACAGAGTGATCCTTGGTGATAGTCTGTCGAAAATTTGCTTGGTGTTTCCGCGTAGATTTCCCAGTGCGCCGCGATAAGCAGGATGGCCTGCATGTGGTAAATGAAGGGATTAGCTATCTTCACAGGCTGCGAGCTGACGTGCCTACTGAAGTGCCGCTCGGTCGACGGCTTTATTATATGGGTGCTGGTTCCTGTAGAAGGCGCTGGGTTCTTGGTTGTGTCTTGCATGTCGATCGGGAGTAGACAGAGCGATCCTTGGTGATAGACTGTCGAAGATTTGCTTGGTGCTTCCGCTTAGAGTTCCGAGTGCGCCGCGATAAGCAGGATGACCTGCATGTGGTAAATGAAGGGATTAGCCATCTTCACAGGCTGCGCGCTGACATGCCTACTGAAGTGCCGCTCGGTCGACGGCTCTCTCATATGGGTGCTGGTTCCTGTAGACGGCGCTGCGTTCTTGTTTGGGTCTTGCATGACGATCGGGAGGTGACACAGCGATCCTTGGTGATAGTCTGTCGAAGATTCGCTTGCTGTTTCCGCGTAGATTTCTGATTGCGCCGCGATAAGCAGGATGACCTGCATGTGGTGAATGAAGGGATTAGCCATCTTCACAGGCTGCGCGCTGACATGCCTACTGAAGTGCCGCTCGGTCGACGGCTCTCTCATATGGGTGCTGGTTCCTGTAGACGGCGCTGCGTTCTTGTTTGGGTCTTGCATGACGATCGGGAGGTGACACAGCGATCCTTGGTGATAGTCTGTCGAAGATTTGCTTGGTGCTTCCGCGTAGATTTCCGAGTGCGCCGCGATAAGCAGGATGACCTGCATGTGGTGAATGAAGGGATTAGCCATCTTCACAGGCTGCGCGCTGACATGCCTACTGAAGTGCCGCTCGGTCGACGGCTCTCTCATATGGGTGCTGGTTCCTGTAGACGGCGCTGCGTTCTTGTTTGTGTCTTGCATGACGATCGGGAGGTGACACAGCGATCCTTGGTGATAGTCTGTCGAAGATTTGCTTGGTGTTTCCGCGTAGATTTCCGAGTGCGCCGCGATAAGCAGGATGACCTGCATGTGGTAAATGAAGCGATTAGCCATCTTCACAGGCTGCGCACTGACATGCCTACTGAAGTGCCGCTCGGTCGACGGCTCTCTCATATGGGTGCTGGTTCCTGTAGACGGCGCTGCGTTCTTGTTTGGGTCTTGCATGACGATCGGGAGGTGACACAGCGATCCTTGGTGATAGTCTGTCGAAGATTTGCTTGGTGTTTCGGCGTAGATTTCCGAGTGCGCCACGATAAGCAGGATGACCTGCATGTGGTAAATGAAGGGATTAGCCATCTTCACAGGCTGCGCGCTGACATGCCTACTGAAGTGCCGCTCGGTCGACGGCTCTCTCATATGGGTTCTGGTTCCTGTAGACGGCGCTGCGTTCTTGTTTGGGTCTTGCATGACGATCGGGAGGTGACACAGCGATCCTTGGTGATAGTCTGTCGAAGATTTGCTTGGTGTTTCCGCGTAGATTTCCGAGTGCGCCGCGATAAGCAGGATGACCTGCATGTGGTAAATGAAGGGATTAGCCATCTTCCCAGGCTGCGCACTGACATGCCTACTGAAGTGCCGCTCGGTCGACGGCTCTCATATGGGTGCTGGTTCCTGTAGACGGCGCTGCGTTCTTGTTTGGGTCTTGCATGACGATCGGGAGGTGACACAGCGATCCTTGGTGATAGTCTGTCGAAGATTTGCTTGGTGTTTCCGCGTAGATTTCCGAGTGCGCCACGATAAGCAGGATGACCTGCAGGTGGTAAATGAAGGGATGAGCCATCTTCACAGGCTGCGTGCTGACATGCCTACTGAAGTGCCGCTCGGTCGACGGCTCTCTCATATGGGTGCTGGTTCCTGTAGACGGCGCTGCGTTCTTGTTAGGGTCTTGCATGACGATCGGGAGGTGACACAGAGATCCTTGGTGATAGTCTGTCGAAGATTCGCTTGGTGTTTCCGCGTAGATTTCCGAGTGTGCCGCGATAAGCAGGATGACCTGCATGTGGTAAATGAAGGGATTAGCTATCTTCACAGGCTGCGTGCTGACGTGCCTACTGAAGTTCCGCTCGGTCGACGGCTCTATTATATGGGTGCTGGTTCCTGTAGACTGCGCTGGGTTCTTGGTTGGGTCTTGCATGACGATCGCGAGGTGACAGAGCGATCCTTGGTGATAGTCTGTCGAAGATTTGCTTGGTGTTTCCGCGTAGATTTCCGAGTGCGCCGCGATAAGCAGGATGACTTGCATGTAGTAAATGAAGGGATTAGCTATCTTCACAGGCTGCGAGCTGACGTGCCTACTGAAGTTCCGCTCGGTCGACGGCTCTATTATATGGATGCTGGTTCCTGTAGAGGGCGCTGGGTTTTTGGTTGGGTCTTGCATGACGATCGGGAGTAGACAGAGCGATCCTTGGTGATAGTCTGTCGAAGATTTGCTTGGTGTTTCCGCGTAGATTTCCGAGTGCGCCGGGATAAGCAGGATGACCTGCATGTGCTAAATGAAGGGATTAGCTATCTTCACAGGCTGCGAGCTGACGTGCCTACTGAAGTGCCGCTCGGTCGACGGCTCTATTATATGGGTGCTGGTTCCTGTAGAAGGCGCTGGGTTCTTGGTTGGGTCTTGCATGACGATCGGGAGTAGACAGAGCGATCCTTGGTGATAGTCTGTCGAAGATTTGCTTGGTGTTTCAGCGTAGATTTCCGAGTGTGCCGCGATAAGCAGGATGACCTGCATGTGGTAAATGAATGGATTAGCTATCTTCACAGGCTGCGAGCTGACGTGCCTACTGAAGTGCCGCTCTGTCGACGGCTGTATTATTTGGGTGCTGGTTCCTGTAGAAGGCGCTGGGTGTTTGGTTGGGTCTTGCATGACGATCGGGAGTAGACAGAGCGATCCTTGGTGATAGTCTGTCGAAGATTTGCTTGGTGTTTCCGCGTAGATTTCCCAGTGCGCCGCGATAAGCAGGATGGCCTGCATGTGGTAAATGAAGGGATTAGCTATCTTCACAGGCTGCGAGCTGACGTGCGTACTGAAGTGCCGCTCGGTCGACGGCTTTATTATATGGGTGCTGGTTCCTGTAGAAGGCGCAGGGTTCTTGGTTGCGTCTTGCATGTCGATCGGGAGTAGACAGAGCGATCCTTGGTGATAGTCTGTCGAAGATTTGCTTGGTGCTTCGCGTAGAGTTCCGAGTGCGCCGCGATAAGCAGGATGACCTGCATGTGGTAAATGAAGGGATTAGCCATCTTCACGGGCTGCGCGCTGACATGCCTACTGAAGTGCCGCTCGGTCGACGGCTCTCTCATATGGGTGCTGGTTCCTGTAGACGGCGCTGCGTTCTTGTTTGGGTCTTGCATGACGATCGGGAGGTGACACAGCGATCCTTGGTGATAGTCTGTCGAAGATTCGCTTGCTGTTTCCGCGTAGATTTCTGATTGCGCCGCGATAAGCAGGATGACCTGCATGTGGTGAATGAAGGGATTAGCCATCTTCACAGGCTGCGCGCTGACATGCCTACTGAAGTGCCGCTCGGTCGACGGCTCTCTCATATGGGTGCTGGTTCCTGTAGACGGCGCTGCGTTCTTGTTTGGGTCTTGCATGACGATCGGGAGGTGACACAGCGATCATTGGTGATAGTCTGTCGAAGATTTGCTTGGTGCTTCCGCGTAGATTTCCGAGTGCGCCGCGATAAGCAGGATGACCTGCA
Source organism: Ixodes scapularis (assembly GCF_016920785.2). Classification (NCBI taxonomy): domain Eukaryota; kingdom Metazoa; phylum Arthropoda; class Arachnida; order Ixodida; family Ixodidae; genus Ixodes; species Ixodes scapularis. The sequence continues at coordinate 1,161,068 of NW_024609881.1, read as the reverse complement.
TGTGGTAAATGAAGGGATTAGCCATCTTCACAGGCTGCGCACGGACATGCCTACTGAAGTGCCGCTCGGTCGACGGCTCTCTCATATGGGTGCTGGTTCCTGTAGACGGCGCTGCGTTCTTGTTTGGGTCTTGCATGACGATCGGGAGGTGACACAGCGATCCTTGGTGATAGTCTGTCGAAGATTTGCTTGGTGTTTCCGCGTAGATCTCCGAGTGCGCCGCGATAAGCAGGATGACCTGCATGTGGTAAATGAAGGGATTAGCCATCTTCACAGGCTGTGCGCTGACATGCCTACTGAAGTGCCGCTCGGTCGACGGCTCTCTCATATGGGTGCTGGTTCCTGTAGACGGCGCTGCGTTCTTGTTTGGGTATTGCATGACGATCGGGAGGTGACACAGCGATCCTTGGTGATAGTCTGTCGAAGATTTGCTTGGTGTTTCTGCGTAGATCTCCGAGTGCGCCGCGATAAGCAGGATGACCTGCATGTGGTAAATGAAGGGATTAGCCATCTTCACAGGCTGCGCGCTGACGTGCCTACTGAAGTGCCGCTCGGTCGACGGCTCTCTCATATGGGTGCTGGTTCCTGTAGACGGCGCTGCATCCTTGTTTGGGTCTTGCATGACGATCGGGAGGTGACACAGCGATCCTTGGTGATAGTCTGTCGAAGATTTGCTTGGTGTTTCCGCGTAGATCTCCGGGTACGCCGCGATAAGCAGGATGACGTGCATGTGGTAAATGAAGGGATTAGCCATCTTCACAGGCTGCGCGCTGACGTGCCTACTGAAGTGCCGCTCGGTCGACGGCTCTCTGATATGGGTGCTGGTTCCTGTAGACGGCGCTGCGTTCTTGTTTGGGTCTTGCATGACGATCGGGAGGTGACACAGCGATCCTTGGTGATAGTCTGTTGAAGATTTGCTTGGTGCTTCCGCGTAGATTTCCGAGTGCGCCGCGATAAGCAGGATGACCTGCATGTGGTAAATGAAGGGATTAGCCATCTTCACCGGCTGCGCGCTGACGTGCCTACTGAAGTGCCGCTCGGTCGACGGCTCTCTCATATGGGTGCTGGTTCCTGTAGACGGCGCTGCGTTCTTGTTTGGGTCTTGCATGACGATCGGGAGGTGACACAGCGATCCTTGGTGATAGTCTGTCGAAGATTCGCTTGCTGTTTCCGCGTAGATTTCCGAGTGCGCCGCGATAAGCAGGATGACCTGCGTGTGGTAAATAAAGGGATTAGCCATCTTCACAGGCTGCGCGCTGACGTGCCTACTGAAGTGCCGCTCGGTCGACGGCTCTCTCATATGGTTGCTGGTTCCTGTAGACGGCGCTGCGTTCTTGTTTGGGTCTTGCATGACGATCGGGAGGTGACACAACGATCCTTGGTGATAGTCTGTCGAAGATTTGCTTGGTGCTTCCGCGTAGATTTCCGAGTGCGCCGCGATAAGCAGGATGACCTGGATGTGGTAAATGAAGGGATTAGCCATCTTTACAGGCTGCGCGCTGACGTGCCTACTGAAGTGCCGCTCGGTCGACGGCTCTCTCATATGGGTGCTGGTTCCTGTAGACGGCGCTGCATCCTTGTTTGGGTCTTGCATGACGATCGGGAGGTGACACAGCGATCCATGGTGATAGTCTGTCGAAGATTTGCTTGGTGTTTCCGCGTAGATTTCCGAGTGCGCCGCGATAAGCAGGATGACCTGGATGTGGTAAATGAAGGGATTAGCCATCTTCACAGGCTGCGCGCTGACGTGCCTGCTGAAGTGCCGCTCGGTCGACGGCTCTCTCATATGGGTGCTGGTTCCTGTAGACGGCGCTGCATCCTTGTTTGGGTCTTGCATGACGATCGGGAGGTGACACAGCGATCCTTGGTGATAGTCTGTCGAAGATTTGCTTGCTGTTTCCGCGTAGATTTCCGAGTGCGCCGCGATAAGCAGGATGACCTGCATGTGGTAAATGAAGGGATTAGCCATCTTCACAGGCTGCGCGCTGACGTGCCTACTGAAGTGCCGCTCGGTCGACGGCTCTCTCATATGGGTGCTGGTTCCTGTAGACGGCGCTGCATCCTTGTTTGGGTCTTGCAAGACGATCGGGAGGTGACACAGCGATCCTTGGTGATAGTCTGTCGAAGATTTGCTTGCTGTTTCCGCGTAGATTTCCGAGTGCGCCGCGATAAGCAGGATGACCTGCATGTGGTAAATGAAGGGATTAGCCATCTTCACAGGCTGCGCGCTGACGTGCCTACTGAAGTGCCGCTCGGTCGACGGCTCTCTCATATGGGTGCTGGTTCCTGTAGACGGCGCTGCATCCTTGTTTGGGTCTTGCATGACGATCGAGAGGTGACACAGCGATCCTTGGTGATAGTCTGTCGAAGATTTGCTTGGTGTTTCCGCGTAGATTTCCGAGTGCGCCGCGATAAGCAGGATGACCTGCATGTGGTAAATGAAGGGATTAGCCATCTTCACAGGCTGCGCGCTGACGTGCCTACTGAAGTGCCGCTCGGTCGACGGCTCTCTCATATGGGTGCTGGTTCCTGTAGACGGCGCTGCATCCTTGTTTGGGTCTTGCATGACGATCGGGAGGTGACACAGCGATCCTTGGTGATAGTCTGTCGAAGATTTGCTTGGTGTTTCCGCGTAGATTTCCGAGTGCGCCGCGATAAGCAGGATGACCTGCATGTGGTAAATGAAGGGATTAGCCATCTTCACAGGCTGCGCGCTGACGTGCCTACTGAAGTGCCGCTCGGTCGACGGCTCTCTCATATGGGTGCTGGTTCCTGTAGACGGCGCTGCATCCTTGTTTGGGTCTTGCATGATGATCGGGAGGTGACACAGCGATCGTTGGTGATAGTCTGTCGAAGATTTGCTTGCTGTTTCCGCGTAGATTTCCGAGTGCGCCGCGATAAGCAGGATGACCTGCATGTGGTAACTGAAGGGATTAGCCATCTTCACAGGCTGCGCGCTGACGTGCCTACTGAAGTGCCGCTCGGTCGACGGCTCTCTCATATGGGTGCTGGTTCCTGTAGACGGCGCTGCATCCGTGTTTGGGTTTTGCATGACGATCGGGAGGTGACACAGCGATCCTTGGTGATAGTCTGTCGAAGATTTGCTTGCTGTTTCCGCGTAGATTTCCGAGTGCGCCGCGATAAGCAGGATGACCTTCATGTGGTAAATGAAGGGATTAGCCATCTTCACAGGCTGCGCGCTGACGTGCCTACTGAAGTGCCGCTCGGTCGACGGCTCTCTCATATGGGTGCTGGTTCCTGTAGACGGCGCTGCATCCTTGTTTGGGTCTTGCATGACGATCGGGAGGTGACACAGCGATCCTTGGTGATAGTCTGTCGAAGATTTGCTTGGTGTTTCCGCGTAGATTTCCGAGTGCGCCGCGATAAGCAGGATGACCTGCATGTGGTAAATGAAGGGATTAGCCATCTTCACAGGCTGCGCGCTGACGTGCCTACTGAAGTGCCGCTCGGTCGACGGCTCTCTCATATGGGTGCTGGTTCCTGTAGACGGCGCTGCATCCTTGTTTGGGTCTTGCATGACGATCGGGAGGTGACACAGCGATCCTTGGTGATAGTCTGTCGAAGATTTGCTTGGTGTTTCCGCGTAGATTTCCGAGTGCGGCGCGATAAGCAGGATGACCTGCATGTGGTAAATGAAGGGATTAGCCATCTTCACAGGCTGCGCGCTGACATGCCTACTGAAGTGCCGCTCGGTCGACGGCTCTCTCATATGGGTGCTGGTTCCTTTAGACGGCGCTGCGTTCTTGTTTGGGTATTGCATGACGATCGGGAGGTGACACAGCGATCCTTGGTGATAGTCTGTCGAAGATTTGCTTGGTGTTTCTGCGTAGATCTCCGAGTGCGCCGCGATAAGCAGGATGACCTGCATGTGGTAAATGAAGGGATTAGCCATCTTCACAGGCTGCGCGCTGACGTGCCTACTGAAGTGCCGCTCGGTCGACGGCTCTCTCATATGGGTGCTGGTTCCTGTAGACGGCGCTGCATCCTTGTTTGGGTCTTGCATGACGATCGGGAGGTGACACAGCGATCCTTGGTGATAGTCTGTCGAAGATTTGCTTGGTGTTTCCGCGTAGATCTCCGGGTACGCCGCGATAAGCAGGATGACGTGCATGTGGTAAATGAAGGGATTAGCCATCTTCACAGGCTGCGCGCTGACGTGCCTACTGAAGTGCCGCTCGGTCGACGGCTCTCTCATATGGGTGCTGGTTCCTGTAGAAGGCGCTGGGTTTTTGGTTGGGTCTTGCATGACGATCGGGAGTAGACAGAGCGATCCTTGGTGATAGTCTGTCTAAGATTTGCTTGGTGTTTCCGCGTAGATTTCCGAGTGCGCCGCGATAAGCAGGATGACCTGCATGTGCTAAATGAAGGGATTAGCTATCTTCACAGGCTGCGAGCTGACGTGCCTACTGAAGTGCCGCTCGGCCGACGGCTCTATTATATGGGTGCTGGTTCCTGTAGAAGGCGGTTTGTTCTTGGTTGGGTCTTGCATGACGATCGGGAGTAGACAGAGTGATCCTTGGTGATAGTCTGTCGAAAATTTGCTTGGTGTTTCCGCGTAGATTTCCCAGTGCGCCGCGATAAGCAGGATGGCCTGCATGTGGTAAATGAAGGGATTAGCTATCTTCACAGGCTGCGAGCTGACGTGCCTACTGAAGTGCCGCTCGGTCGACGGCTTTATTATATGGGTGCTGGTTCCTGTAGAAGGCGCTGGGTTCTTGGTTGTGTCTTGCATGTCGATCGGGAGTAGACAGAGCGATCCTTGGTGATAGACTGTCGAAGATTTGCTTGGTGCTTCCGCTTAGAGTTCCGAGTGCGCCGCGATAAGCAGGATGACCTGCATGTGGTAAATGAAGGGATTAGCCATCTTCACAGGCTGCGCGCTGACATGCCTACTGAAGTGCCGCTCGGTCGACGGCTCTCTCATATGGGTGCTGGTTCCTGTAGACGGCGCTGCGTTCTTGTTTGGGTCTTGCATGACGATCGGGAGGTGACACAGCGATCCTTGGTGATAGTCTGTCGAAGATTCGCTTGCTGTTTCCGCGTAGATTTCTGATTGCGCCGCGATAAGCAGGATGACCTGCATGTGGTGAATGAAGGGATTAGCCATCTTCACAGGCTGCGCGCTGACATGCCTACTGAAGTGCCGCTCGGTCGACGGCTCTCTCATATGGGTGCTGGTTCCTGTAGACGGCGCTGCGTTCTTGTTTGGATCTTGCATGACGATCGGGAGGTGACACAGCGATCCTTGGTGATAGTCTGTCGAAGATTTGCTTGGTGCTTCCGCGTAGATTTCCGAGTGCGCCGCGATAAGCAGGATGACCTGCATGTGGTGAATGAAGGGATTAGCCATCTTCACAGGCTGCGCGCTGACATGCCTACTGAAGTGCCGCTCGGTCGACGGCTCTCTCATATGGGTGCTGGTTCCTGTAGACGGCGCTGCGTTCTTGTTTGTGTCTTGCATGACGATCGGGAGGTGACACAGCGATCCTTGGTGATAGTCTGTCGAAGGTTTGCTTGGTGTTTCCGCGTAGATTTCCGAGTGCGCCGCGATAAGCAGGATGACCTGCATGTGGTAAATGAAGCGATTAGCCATCTTCACAGGCTGCGCACTGACATGCCTACTGAAGTGCCGCTCGGTCGACGGCTCTCTCATATGGGTGCTGGTTCCTGTAGACGGCGCTGCGTTCTTGTTTGGGTCTTGCATGACGATCGGGAGGTGACACAGCGATCCTTGGTGATAGTCTGTCGAAGATTTGCTTGGTGTTTCGGCGTAGATTTCCGAGTGCGCCACGATAAGCAGGATGACCTGCATGTGGTAAATGAAGGGATTAGCCATCTTCACAGGCTGCGCGCTGACATGCCTACTGAAGTGCCGCTCGGTCGACGGCTCTCTCATATGGGTTCTGGTTCCTGTAGACGGCGCTGCGTTCTTGTTTGGGTCTTGCATGACGATCGGGAGGTGACACAGCGATCCTTGGTGATAGTCTGTCGAAGATTTGCTTGGTGTTTCCGCGTAGATTTCCGAGTGCGCCGCGATAAGCAGGATGACCTGCATGTGGTAAATGAAGGGATTAGCCATCTTCCCAGGCTGCGCACTGACATGCCTACTGAAGTGCCGCTCGGTCGACGGCTCTCATATGGGTGCTGGTTCCTGTAGACGGCGCTGCGTTCTTGTTTGGGTCTTGCATGACGATCGGGAGGTGACACAGCGATCCTTGGTGATAGTCTGTCGAAGATTTGCTTGGTGTTTCCGCGTAGATTTCCGAGTGCGCCACGATAAGCAGGATGACCTGCAGGTGGTAAATGAAGGGATGAGCCATCTTCACAGGCTGCGTGCTGACATGCCTACTGAAGTGCCGCTCGGTCGACGGCTCTCTCATATGGGTGCTGGTTCCTGTAGACGGCGCTGCGTTCTTGTTAGGGTCTTGCATGACGATCGGGAGGTGACACAGAGATCCTTGGTGATAGTCTGTCGAAGATTCGCTTGGTGTTTCCGCGTAGATTTCCGAGTGTGCCGCGATAAGCAGGATGACCTGCATGTGGTAAATGAAGGGATTAGCTATCTTCACAGGCTGCGTGCTGACGTGCCTACTGAAGTTCCGCTCGGTCGACGGCTCTATTATATGGGTGCTGGTTCCTGTAGACTGCGCTGGGTTCTTGGTTGGGTCTTGCATGACGATCGCGAGGTGACAGAGCGATCCTTGGTGATAGTCTGTCGAAGATTTGCTTGGTGTTTCCGCGTAGATTTCCGAGTGCGCCGCGATAAGCAGGATGACTTGCATGTAGTAAATGAAGGGATTAGCTATCTTCACAGGCTGCGAGCTGACGTGCCTACTGAAGTTCCGCTCGGTCGACGGCTCTATTATATGGATGCTGGTTCCTGTAGAGGGCGCTGGGTTTTTGGTTGGGTCTTGCATGACGATCGGGAGTAGACAGAGCGATCCTTGGTGATAGTCTGTCGAAGATTTGCTTGGTGTTTCCGCGTAGATTTCCGAGTGCGCCGGGATAAGCAGGATGACCTGCATGTGCTAAATGAAGGGATTAGCTATCTTCACAGGCTGCGAGCTGACGTGCCTACTGAAGTGCCGCTCGGTCGACGGCTCTATTATATGGGTGCTGGTTCCTGTAGAAGGCGCTGGGTTCTTGGTTGGGTCTTGCATGACGATCGGGAGTAGACAGAGCGATCCTTGGTGATAGTCTGTCGAAGATTTGCTTGGTGTTTCAGCGTAGATTTCCGAGTGTGCCGCGATAAGCAGGATGACCTGCATGTGGTAAATGAAGGGATTAGCTATCTTCACAGGCTGCGAGCTGACGTGCCTACTGAAGTGCCGCTCTGTCGACGGCTGTATTATTTGGGTGCTGGTTCCTGTAGAAGGCGCTGGGTGTTTGGTTGGGTCTTGCATGACGATCGGGAGTAGACAGAGCGATCCTTGGTGATAGTCTGTCGAAGATTTGCTTGGTGTTTCCGCGTAGATTTCCCAGTGCGCCGCGATAAGCAGGATGGCCTGCATGTGGTAAATGAAGGGATTAGCTATCTTCACAGGCTGCGAGCTGACGTGCGTACTGAAGTGCCGCTCGGTCGACGGCTTTATTATATGGGTGCTGGTTCCTGTAGAAGGCGCAGGGTTCTTGGTTGCGTCTTGCATGTCGATCGGGAGTAGACAGAGCGATCCTTGGTGATAGTCTGTCGAAGATTTGCTTGGTGCTTCGCGTAGAGTTCCGAGTGCGCCGCGATAAGCAGGATGACCTGCATGTGGTAAATGAAGGGATTAGCCATCTTCACGGGCTGCGCGCTGACATGCCTACTGAAGTGCCGCTCGGTCGACGGCTCTCTCATATGGGTGCTGGTTCCTGTAGACGGCGCTGCGTTCTTGTTTGGGTCTTGCATGACGATCGGGAGGTGACACAGCGATCCTTGGTGATAGTCTGTCGAAGATTCGCTTGCTGTTTCCGCGTAGATTTCTGATTGCGCCGCGATAAGCAGGATGACCTGCATGTGGTGAATGAAGGGATTAGCCATCTTCACAGGCTGCGCGCTGACATGCCTACTGAAGTGCCGCTCGGTCGACGGCTCTCTCATATGGGTGCTGGTTCCTGTAGACGGCGCTGCGTTCTTGTTTGGGTCTTGCATGACGATCGGGAGGTGACACAGCGATCATTGGTGATAGTCTGTCGAAGATTTGCTTGGTGCTTCCGCGTAGATTTCCGAGTGCGCCGCGATAAGCAGGATGACCTGCATGTGGTAAATGAAGGGATTAGCCATCTTCACAGGCTGCGCACGGACATGCCTACTGAAGTGCCGCTCGGTCGACGGCTCTCTCATATGGGTGCTGGTTCCTGTAGACGGCGCTGCGTTCTTGTTTGGGTCTTGCATGACGATCGGGAGGTGACACAGCGATCCTTGGTGATAGTCTGTCGAAGATTTGCTTGGTGTTTCCGCGTAGATCTCCGAGTGCGCCGCGATAAGCAGGATGACCTGCATGTGGTAAATGAAGGGATTAGCCATCTTCACAGGCTGTGCGCTGACATGCCTACTGAAGTGCCGCTCGGTCGACGGCTCTCTCATATGGGTGCTGGTTCCTGTAGACGGCGCTGCGTTCTTGTTTGGGTATTGCATGACGATCGGGAGGTGACACAGCGATCCTTGGTGATAGTCTGTCGAAGATTTGCTTGGTGTTTCTGCGTAGATCTCCGAGTGCGCCGCGATAAGCAGGATGACCTGCATGTGGTAAATGAAGGGATTAGCCATCTTCACAGGCTGCGCGCTGACGTGCCTACTGAAGTGCCGCTCGGTCGACGGCTCTCTCATATGGGTGCTGGTTCCTGTAGACGGCGCTGCATCCTTGTTTGGGTCTTGCATGACGATCGGGAGGTGACACAGCGATCCTTGGTGATAGTCTGTCGAAGATTTGCTTGGTGTTTCCGCGTAGATCTCCGGGTACGCCGCGATAAGCAGGATGACGTGCATGTGGTAAATGAAGGGATTAGCCATCTTCACAGGCTGCGCGCTGACGTGCCTACTGAAGTGCCGCTCGGTCGACGGCTCTCTGATATGGGTGCTGGTTCCTGTAGACGGCGCTGCGTTCTTGTTTGGGTCTTGCATGACGATCGGGAGGTGACACAGCGATCCTTGGTGATAGTCTGTTGAAGATTTGCTTGGTGCTTCCGCGTAGATTTCCGAGTGCGCCGCGATAAGCAGGATGACCTGCATGTGGTAAATGAAGGGATTAGCCATCTTCACCGGCTGCGCGCTGACGTGCCTACTGAAGTGCCGCTCGGTCGACGGCTCTCTCATATGGGTGCTGGTTCCTGTAGACGGCGCTGCGTTCTTGTTTGGGTCTTGCATGACGATCGGGAGGTGACACAGCGATCCTTGGTGATAGTCTGTCGAAGATTCGCTTGCTGTTTCCGCGTAGATTTCCGAGTGCGCCGCGATAAGCAGGATGACCTGCGTGTGGTAAATAAAGGGATTAGCCATCTTCACAGGCTGCGCGCTGACGTGCCTACTGAAGTGCCGCTCGGTCGACGGCTCTCTCATATGGTTGCTGGTTCCTGTAGACGGCGCTGCGTTCTTGTTTGGGTCTTGCATGACGATCGGGAGGTGACACAACGATCCTTGGTGATAGTCTGTCGAAGATTTGCTTGGTGCTTCCGCGTAGATTTCCGAGTGCGCCGCGATAAGCAGGATGACCTGGATGTGGTAAATGAAGGGATTAGCCATCTTTACAGGCTGCGCGCTGACGTGCCTACTGAAGTGCCGCTCGGTCGACGGCTCTCTCATATGGGTGCTGGTTCCTGTAGACGGCGCTGCATCCTTGTTTGGGTCTTGCATGACGATCGGGAGGTGACACAGCGATCCATGGTGATAGTCTGTCGAAGATTTGCTTGGTGTTTCCGCGTAGATTTCCGAGTGCGCCGCGATAAGCAGGATGACCTGGATGTGGTAAATGAAGGGATTAGCCATCTTCACAGGCTGCGCGCTGACGTGCCTGCTGAAGTGCCGCTCGGTCGACGGCTCTCTCATATGGGTGCTGGTTCCTGTAGACGGCGCTGCATCCTTGTTTGGGTCTTGCATGACGATCGGGAGGTGACACAGCGATCCTTGGTGATAGTCTGTCGAAGATTTGCTTGCTGTTTCCGCGTAGATTTCCGAGTGCGCCGCGATAAGCAGGATGACCTGCATGTGGTAAATGAAGGGATTAGCCATCTTCACAGGCTGCGCGCTGACGTGCCTACTGAAGTGCCGCTCGGTCGACGGCTCTCTCATATGGGTGCTGGTTCCTGTAGACGGCGCTGCATCCTTGTTTGGGTCTTGCAAGACGATCGGGAGGTGACACAGCGATCCTTGGTGATAGTCTGTCGAAGATTTGCTTGCTGTTTCCGCGTAGATTTCCGAGTGCGCCGCGATAAGCAGGATGACCTGCATGTGGTAAATGAAGGGATTAGCCATCTTCACAGGCTGCGCGCTGACGTGCCTACTGAAGTGCCGCTCGGTCGACGGCTCTCTCATATGGGTGCTGGTTCCTGTAGACGGCGCTGCATCCTTGTTTGGGTCTTGCATGACGATCGAGAGGTGACACAGCGATCCTTGGTGATAGTCTGTCGAAGATTTGCTTGGTGTTTCCGCGTAGATTTCCGAGTGCGCCGCGATAAGCAGGATGACCTGCATGTGGTAAATGAAGGGATTAGCCATCTTCACAGGCTGCGCGCTGACGTGCCTACTGAAGTGCCGCTCGGTCGACGGCTCTCTCATATGGGTGCTGGTTCCTGTAGACGGCGCTGCATCCTTGTTTGGGTCTTGCATGACGATCGGGAGGTGACACAGCGATCCTTGGTGATAGTCTGTCGAAGATTTGCTTGGTGTTTCCGCGTAGATTTCCGAGTGCGCCGCGATAAGCAGGATGACCTGCATGTGGTAAATGAAGGGATTAGCCATCTTCACAGGCTGCGCGCTGACGTGCCTACTGAAGTGCCGCTCGGTCGACGGCTCTCTCATATGGGTGCTGGTTCCTGTAGACGGCGCTGCATCCTTGTTTGGGTCTTGCATGATGATCGGGAGGTGACACAGCGATCCTTGGTGATAGTCTGTCGAAGATTTGCTTGCTGTTTCCGCGTAGATTTCCGAGTGCGCCGCGATAAGCAGGATGACCTGCATGTGGTAACTGAAGGGATTAGCCATCTTCACAGGCTGCGCGCTGACGTGCCTACTGAAGTGCCGCTCGGTCGACGGCTCTCTCATATGGGTGCTGGTTCCTGTAGACGGCGCTGCATCCGTGTTTGGGTTTTGCATGACGATCGGGAGGTGACACAGCGATCCTTGGTGATAGTCTGTCGAAGATTTGCTTGGTGTTTCCGCGTAGATTTCCGAGTGCGGCGCGATAAGCAGGATGACCTGCATGTGGTAAATGAAGGGATTAGCCATCTTCACAGGCTGCGCGCTGACATGCCTACTGAAGTGCCGCTCGGTCGACGGCTCTCTCATATGGGTGCTGGTTCCTGTAGACGGCGCTGCGTTCTTGTTTGGGTATTGCATGACGATCGGGAGGTGACACAGCGATCCTTGGTGATAGTCTGTCGAAGATTTGCTTGGTGTTTCTGCGTAGATCTCCGAGTGCGCCGCGATAAGCAGGATGACCTGCATGTGGTAAATGAAGGGATTAGCCATCTTCACAGGCTGCGCGCTGACGTGCCTACTGAAGTGCCGCTCGGTCGACGGCTCTCTCATATGGGTGCTGGTTCCTGTAGACGGCGCTGCATCCTTGTTTGGGTCTTGCATGACGATCGGGAGGTGACACAGCGATCCTTGGTGATAGTCTGTCGAAGATTTGCTTGGTGTTTCCGCGTAGATCTCCGGGTACGCCGCGATAAGCAGGATGACGTGCATGTGGTAAATGAAGGGATTAGCCATCTTCACAGGCTGCGCGCTGACGTGCCTACTGAAGTGCCGCTCGGTCGACGGCTCTCTCATATGGGTGCTGGTTCCTGTAGACGGCGCTGCGTTCTTGTTTGGGTCTTGCATGACGATCGGGAGGTGACACAGCGATCCTTGGTGATAGTCTGTTGAAGATTTGCTTGGTGCTTCCGCGTAGATTTCCGAGTGCGCCGCGATAAGCAGGATGACCTGCATGTGGTAAATGAAGGGATTAGCCATCTTCACCGGCTGCGCGCTGACGTGCCTACTGAAGTGCCGCTCGGTCGACGGCTCTCTCATATGGGTGCTGGTTCCTGTAGACGGCGCTGCGTTCTTGTTTGGGTCTTGCATGACGATCGGGAGGTGACACAGCGATCCTTGGTGATAGTCTGTCGAAGATTCGCTTGCTGTTTCCGCGTAGATTTCCGAGTGCGCCGCGATAAGCAGGATGACCTGCGTGTGGTAAATAAAGGGATTAGCCATCTTCACAGGCTGCGCGCTGACGTGCCTACTGAAGTGCCGCTCGGTCGACGGCTCTCTCATATGGGTGCTGGTTCCTGTAGACGGCGCTGCGTTCTTGTTTGGGTCTTGCATGACGATCGGGAGGTGACACAACGATCCTTGGTGATAGTCTGTCGAAGATTTGCTTGGTGCTTCCGCGTAGATTTCCGAGTGCGCCGCGATAAGCAGGATGACCTGCATGTGGTGAATGAAGGGATTAGCCATCTTCACAGGCTGCGCGCTGACGTGCCTACTGAAGTTCCGCTCGGTCGAGGGCTCTCTCATATGGGTGCTGGTTCCTGTAGGCGGCGCTGCGTTTTTGTTTGGGTCTTGCATGACGATCGGGAGGTGACACAGCGATCCTTGGTGATAGTCTGTCGAAGATTTGCTTGGTGTTTCCGCGTAGATTTCCGAGTGCGCCGCGATAAGCAGGATGACCTGCATGTGGTAAATGAAGGGATTAGCCATCTTCACCGGCTGCGCGCTGACGTGCCTACTGAAGTGCCGCTCGGTCGACGGCTCTCTTATATGGGTGCTGGTTCCTGCGGACGGCGCTGCGTCCTTTTTTGGGTCTTGCATGACGATCGGGAGGTGACACAGCGATCCTTGGTGACAGTCTGTCGAAGATTTGCTTGGTGTTTCCGCGTAGATTTCCGAGTGCGCCGCGATAAGCAGGATGACCTGAATGTGGTAAATGAAGGGATTAGCCATCTTCACAGGCTGAGCGCTGACATGCCTACTGAAGTGCCGCTCGGTCGACGGCTCTCTTATATGGGTGCTGGTTCCTGCGGACGGCGCTGCGTCCTTTTTTGGGTCTTGCATGACGATCGGGAGGTGACACAGCGATCCTTGGTGATAGTCTGTCGAAGATTTGCTTATTGTTTCCGCGTAGATTTCCGAGGGCGCCGCGATAAGCAGGATGACCTGAATGTGGTAAATGAAGGGATTAGCCATCTTCACAGGCTGCGCGCTGACGTGCATACTGAAGTGCCGCTCGGTCGACGGCTCTCTTATATGGGTGCTGGTTCGTGCCGGCGGCGCTGCGTCCTTTTTTGGGTCTTGCATGACGATCGGGAGGTGACACAGCGATCCTTGGTGATAGTCTGTCGCAGATTTGCTTATTGTTTCCGCGTAGATTTCCGAGGGCGCCGCGATAAGCAGGATGACCTGAATGTGGTAAATGAAGGGATTAGCCATCTTCACAGGCTGCGCGCTGACGTGCATACCGAAGTGCCGCTCGGTCGACGGCTCTCTTATATGGGTGCTGGTTCCTGCGGACGGCGCTGCGTCCTTTTTGGGGTCTTGCATGACGATCGGGAGGTGACACAGCGATCCTTGGTGATAGTCTGTCGAAGATTTGCTTGGTGTTTCCGCGTAGTTTTCTGAGTGCGCCGCGATAAGCAGGATAACCTGAATGTGGTAAATGAAGGGATTAGCCATCTTCACAGGCTGCGCGCTGACGTGCCTACTGAAGTGCTGCTCGGTCGACGGCTCTCTTATATGGGTGCTGGTTCCTGCGGACGGCGCTGCGTCCTTTTTTGGGTCTTGCATGACGATCGGGAGGTGACACAGCAATCCTTGGTGATAGTCTGTCGAAGATTAGCTTATTGTTTCCGCGTAGATTTCCGAGGGCGCCGCGATAAGCAGGATGACCTGAATGTGGTAAATGAAGGGATTAGCCATCTTCACAGGCTGCGCGCTGACGTGCCTACTGAAGTGCCGCTCGGTCGACGGCTCTCTTATATGGGCGGTGGTTCCTGCGGACGGCGCTGCGTCCTTTTTTGGGTCTTGCATGACGATCGGGAGGTGAAACAGCGATCCTTGGTGATAGTCTGTCGAAGATTTGCTTGGTGTTTCCGCGTAGATTTCTGAGTGCGCCGCGATTAGCAGGATGACCTGAATGTGGTAAATAAAGGGATTAGCCATCTTCACAGGCTGCGCGTTGACATGCCTACTGAAGTGCCGCTCGGTCGACGGCTCTCTCATATGGGTGCTGGTTCCTGTAGACGGCGCTGCGTTCTTGTTTGGGTCTTGCATGACGATCGGGAGGTGACACAGCGATCCTTGGTGATAGTCTGTCGAAGATTCGCTTGGTGTTTCCGCGTAGATTTCCGAGTGCGCCGCGATAACCAGGATGACCTGCATGTGGTAAATGAAGGGATTAGCCATCTTCACAGGCTGCGCACTGACATGCCTACTGAAGTGCCGCTCGGTCGACGGCTCTCTCATATGGGTGCTGGTTCCTGTAGACGGCGCTGCGTTCTTGTTTGGGTCTTGCAATACGATCGGGAGGTGACACAGCGATCCTTGGTGATAGTCTGTCGAAGATTTGCTTGGTGTTTCCGCGTAGATTTCCGAGTGCGCCACGATAAGCAGGATGACCTGCATGTGGTAAATGAAGGGATTAGCCATCTTCACAGGCTGCGCGCTGACATGCCTACTGAAGTGCCGCTCGGTCGACGGCTCTCTCATATGGGTGCTGGTTCCTGTAGACGGCGCTGCGTTCTTGTTTGGGTCTTGCATGACGATCGGGAGGTGACACAGAGATCCTTGGTGATAGTCTGTCGAAGATTTACTTGGTGCTTCCGCTTAGATTTCCGAGTACGCCGCGATAAGCAGGATGACCTGCATGTGGTAAATGAAGGGATTAGCCAAATTCACAGGCTGCGCGCTGACATGCCTACTGAAGTGCCGCTCGGTCGACGGCTCTCTCATATGGGTGCTGGTTCCTGTAGACGGCGCTGCGCTCTTGTTTGGGTCTTGCATGACGATCGGGAGGTGACATAGCGATCCTTGGTGATAGTCTGTCGAAGATTTGCTTGGTGCTTCCGCGTAGATTTCCGAGTACGCCGCGATAAGCAGGATGACCTGCATGTGGTAAATGAAGGGATTAGCCATCTTCACAGGCTGCGCGCTGACGTGCCGACTGAAGTGCCGCTCGGTCGACGGCTCTATTATATGGGTGCTGGTTCCTGTAGAAGGCGCTGGGTTCTTGGTTGGGTCTTGCATGACGATCGCGAGGTGACAGAGCGATCCTTGGTGATAGTCTGTCGAAGATTTGCTTGGTGTTTCCGCGTAGATTTCCGAGTGTGCCGCGATAAGCAGGATGACTTGCATGTGGTAAATGAAGGGATTAGCTATCTTCACAGGCTGCGAGCTGACGTGCCTACTGAAGTGCCGCTCGGTCGACGGCTCTCTCATATGGGTGCTGGTTCCTGTAGACGGCGCTGCGTTCTTGTTTGGGTCTTGCATGACGATCGGGAGGTGACACAGCGATCCTTGGTGATAGTCTGTCGAAGATTTGCTTGGTGTTTCGGCGTAGATTTCCGAGTGCGCCACGATAAGCAGGATGACCTGCATGTGGTAAATGAAGGGATTAGCCATCTTCACAGGCTGCGCGCTGACATGCCTACTGAAGTGCCGCTCGGTCGACGGCTCTCTCATATGGGTTCTGGTTCCTGTAGACGGCGCTGCGTTCTTGTTTGGGTCTTGCATGACGATCGGGAGGTGACACAGCGATCCTTGGTGATAGTCTGTCGAAGATTTGCTTGGTGTTTCCGCGTAGATTTCCGAGTGCGCCGCGATAAGCAGGATGACCTGCATGTGGTAAATGAAGGGATTAGCCATCTTTCCAGGCTGCGCACTAACATGCCTACTGAAGTGCCGCTCGGTCGACGGCTCTCTCATATGGGCGCTGGTTCCTGTAGACGGCGCTGCGTTCTTGTTTGGGTCTTGCATGACGATCGGGAGGTGACACAGCGATCCTTGGTGATAGTCTGTCGAAGATTTGCTTGGTGTTTCCGCGTAGATTTCCGAGTGCGCCACGATAAGCAGGATGACCTGCAGGTGGTAAATGAAGGGATGAGCCATCTTCACAGGCTGCGTGCTGACATGCCTACTGAAGTGCCGCTCGGTCGACGGCTCTCTCATATGGGTGCTGGTTCCTGTAGACGGCGCTGCGTTCTTGTTTGGGTCTTGCATGACGATCGGGAGGTGACACAGAGATCCTTGGTGATAGTCTGTCGAAGATTTGCTTGGTGTTTCCGCGTAGATTTCCGAGTGTGCCGCAATAAGCAGGATGACCTGCATGTGGTAAATGAAGGGATTAGCTATCTTCACAGGCTGCGTGCTGACGTGCCTACTGAAGTTCCGCTCGGTCGACGGCTCTATTATATGGGTGCTGGTTCCTGTAGACTGCGCTGGGTTCTTGGTTGGGTCTTGCATGACGATCGCGAGGTGACAGAGCGATCCTTGGTGATTGTCTGTCGAAGATTTGCTTGGTGTTTCCGCGTAGATTTCCGAGTGCGCCGCGATAAGCAGGATGACTTGCATGTGGTAAATGAAGGGATTAGCTATCTTCACAGGCTGCGAGCTGACGTGCCTACTGAAGTTCCGCTCGGTCGACGGCTCTATTATATGGATGCTGGTTCCTGTAGAGGGCGCTGGGTTTTTGGTTGGGTCTTGCATGACGATCGGGAGTAGACAGAGCGATCCTTGGTGATAGTCTGTCGAAGATTTGCTTGGTGTTTCCCCGTAGATTTCCGAGTGCGCCGGGATAAGCAGGATGACCTGCATGTGCTAAATGAAGGGATTAGCTATCTTCACAGGCTGCGAGCTGACGTGCCTACTGAAGTGCCGCTCGGTCGACGGCTCTATTATATGGGTGCTGGTTCCTGTAGAAGGCGCTGGGTTCTTGGTTGGGTCTTGCATGACGATCGGGAGTAGACAGAGCGATCCTTGGTGATAGTCTGTCGAAGATTTGCTTGGTGTTTCAGCGTAGATTTCCGAGTGTGCCGCGATAAGCAGGATGACCTGCATGTGGTAAATGAAGGGATTAGCTATCTTCACAGGCTGCGAGCTGACGTGCCTACTGAAGTGCCGCTCTGTCGACGGCTGTATTATTTGGGTGCTGGTTCCTGTAGAAGGCGCTGGGTGTTTGGTTGGGTCTTGCATGACGATCGGGAGTAGACAGAGCGATCCTTGGTGATCGTCTGTCGAAGATTTGCTTGGTGTTTCCGCGTAGATTTCCCAGTGCGCCGCGATAAGCAGGATGGCCTGCATGTGGTAAATGAAGGGATTAGCTATCTTCACAGGCTGCGCGCTGACATGCCTACTGAAGTGCCGCTCGGTCGACGGCTTTATTATATGGGTGCTGGTTCCTGTAGACGGCGCTGCGTTCTTGTTTGTGTCTTGCATGACGATCGGGAGGTGACACAGCGATCCTTGGTGATAGTCTTTCGAAGATTTGCTTGGTGTTTCCGCGTAGATTTCCGAGTGCGCCGCGATAAGCAGGATGACCTGCATGTGGTAAATGAAGCGATTAGCCATCTTCACAGGCTGCGCACTGACATGCCTACTGAAGTGCCGCTCGGTCGACGGCTCTCTCATATGGGTGCTGGTTCCTGTAGACGGCGCTGCGTTCTTGTTTGGGTCTTGCATGACGATCGGGAGGTGACACAGCGATCCTTGGTGATAGTCTGTCGAAGATTTGCTTGGTGTTTCGGCGTAGATTTCCGAGTGCGCCACGATAAGCAGGATGACCTGCATGTGGTAAATGAAGGGATTAGCCATCTTCACAGGCTGCGCGCTGACATGCCTACTGAAGTGCCGCTCGGTCGACGGCTCTCTCATATGGGTTCTGGTTCCTGTAGACGGCGCTGCGTTCTTGTTTGGGTCTTGCATGACGATCGGGAGGTGACACAGCGATCCTTGGTGATAGTCTGTCGAAGATTTGCTTGGTGTTTCCGCGTAGATTTCCGAGTGCGCCGCGATAAGCAGGATGACCTGCATGTGGTAAATGAAGGGATTAGCCATCTTCCCAGGCTGCGCACTAACATGCCTACTGAAGTGCCGCTCGGTCGACGGCTCTCTCATATGGGCGCTGGTTCCTGTAGACGGCGCTGCGTTCTTGTTTGGGTCTTGCATGACGATCGGGAGGTGACACAGCGATCCTTGGTGATAGTCTGTCGAAGATTTGCTTGGTGTTTCCGCGTAGATTTCCGAGTGCGCCACGATAAGCAGGATGACCTGCAGGTGGTAAATGAAGGGATGAGCCATCTTCACAGGCTGCGTGCTGACATGCCTACTGAAGTGCCGCTCGGTCGACGGCTCTCTCATATGGGTGCTGGTTCCTGTAGACGGCGCTGCGTTCTTGTTTGGGTCTTGCATGACGATCGGGAGGTGACACAGAGATCCTTGGTGATAGTCTGTCGAAGATTTGCTTGGTGTTTCCGCGTAGATTTCCGAGTGTGCCGCAATAAGCAGGATGACCTGCATGTGGTAAATGAAGGGATTAGCTATCTTCACAGGCTGCGTGCTGACGTGCCTACTGAAGTTCCGCTCGGTCGACGGCTCTATTATATGGGTGCTGGTTCCTGTAGACTGCGCTGGGTTCTTGGTTGGGTCTTGCATGACGATCGCGAGGTGACAGAGCGATCCTTGGTGATTGTCTGTCGAAGATTTGCTTGGTGTTTCCGCGTAGATTTCCGAGTGCGCCGCGATAAGCAGGATGACTTGCATGTGGTAAATGAAGGGATTAGCTATCTTCACAGGCTGCGAGCTGACGTGCCTACTGAAGTTCCGCTCGGTCGACGGCTCTATTATATGGATGCTGGTTCCTGTAGAGGGCGCTGGGTTTTTGGTTGGGTCTTGCATGACGATCGGGAGTAGACAGAGCGATCCTTGGTGATAGTCTGTCGAAGATTTGCTTGGTGTTTCCCCGTAGATTTCCGAGTGCGCCGGGATAAGCAGGATGACCTGCATGTGCTAAATGAAGGGATTAGCTATCTTCACAGGCTGCGAGCTGACGTGCCTACTGAAGTGCCGCTCGGTCGACGGCTCTATTATATGGGTGCTGGTTCCTGTAGAAGGCGCTGGGTTCTTGGTTGGGTCTTGCATGACGATCGGGAGTAGACAGAGCGATCCTTGGTGATAGTCTGTCGAAGATTTGCTTGGTGTTTCAGCGTAGATTTCCGAGTGTGCCGCGATAAGCAGGATGACCTGCATGTGGTAAATGAAGGGATTAGCTATCTTCACAGGCTGCGAGCTGACGTGCCTACTGAAGTGCCGCTCTGTCGACGGCTGTATTATTTGGGTGCTGGTTCCTGTAGAAGGCGCTGGGTGTTTGGTTGGGTCTTGCATGACGATCGGGAGTAGACAGAGCGATCCTTGGTGATAGTCTGTCGAAGATTTGCTTGGTGTTTCCGCGTAGATTTCCCAGTGCGCCGCGATAAGCAGGATGGCCTGCATGTGGTAAATGAAGGGATTAGCTATCTTCACAGGCTGCGAGCTGACGTGCCTACTGAAGTGCCGCTCGGTCGACGGCTTTATTATATGGGTGCTGGTTCCTGTAGAAGGCGCAGGGTTCTTGGTTGCGTCTTGCATGTCGATCGGGAGTAGACAGAGCGATCCTTGGTGATAGTCTGTCGAAGATTTGCTTGGTGCTTCCGCGTAGAGTTCCGAGTGCGCCGCGATAAGCAGGATGACCTGCATGTGGTAAATGAAGGGATTAGCCATCTTCACAGGCTGCGCGCTGACATGCCTACTGAAGTGCCGCTCGGTCGACGGCTCTCTCATATGGGTTCTGGTTCCTGTAGACGGCGCTGCGTTCTTGTTTGGGTCTTGCATGACGATCGGGAGGTGACACAGCGATCCTTGGTGATAGTCTGTCGAAGATTCGCTTGCTGTTTCCGCGTAGATTTCTGATTGCGCCGCGATAAGCAGGATGACCTGCATGTGGTGAATGAAGGGATTAGCCATCTTCACAGGCTGCGCGCTGACATGCCTACTGAAGTGCCGCTCGGTCGACGGCTCTCTCATATGGGTGCTGGTTCCTGTAGACGGCGCTGCGTTCTTGTTTGGGTCTTGCATGACGATCGGGAGGTGACACAGCGATCATTGGTGATAGTCTGTCGAAGATTTGCTTGGTGCTTCCGCGTAGATTTCCGAGTGCGCCGCGATAAGCAGGATGACCTGCATGTGGTGAATGAAGGGATTAGCCATCTTCACAGGCTGCGCGCTGACATGCCTACTGAAGTGCCGCTCGGTCGACGGCTCTCTCATATGGGTGCTGGTTCCTGTAGACGGCGCTGCGTTCTTGTTTGTGTCTTGCATGGCGATCGGGAGGTGACACAGCGATCCTTGGTGATAGTCTGTCGAAGATTTGCTTGGTGTTTCCGCGTAGATTTCCGAGTGCGCCGCGATAAGCAGGATGACCTGCATGTGGTAAATGAAGGGATTAGCCATCTTCACAGGCTGCGCACGGACATGCCTACTGAAGTGCCGCTCGGTCGACGGCTCTCTCATATGGGTGCTGGTTCCTGTAGACGGCGCTGCGTTCTTGTTTGGGTCTTGCATGACGATCGGGAGGTGACACAGCGATCCTTGGTGATAGTCTGTCGAAGATTTGCTTGGTGTTTCCGCGTAGATTTCCGAGTGCGCCACGATAAGCAGGATGACCTGCATGTGGTAAATGAAGGGATTAGCCATCTTCACTGGCTGCGCGCTGACATGCCTACTGAAGTGCCGCTCGGTCGACGGCTCTCTCATATGGGTGCTGGTTCCTGTAGACGGCGCTGCGTTCTTGTTTGGGTCTTGCATGACGATCGGGAGGTGACACAGCGATCCTTGGTGATAGTCTGTCGAAGATTTGCTTGGTGTTTCCGCGTAGATTTCCGAGTGCGCCGCGATAAGCAGGATGATCTGCATGTGGTAAATGAAGGGATTAGCCATCTTCCCAGGCTGCGCACTGACATGCCTACTGATGTGCCGCTCGGTCTACGGCTCTCTCATATGGGTGCTGGTTCCTGTAGACGGCGCTGCGTTCTTGTTTGGGTCTTGCATGACGATCGGGAGGTGACACAGCGATCCTTGGTGATAGTCTGTCGAAGATTTGCTTGGTGTTTCCGCGTAGATTTCCGAGTGCGCCACGATAAGCAGGATGACCTGCAGGTGGTAAATGAAGGGATTAGCCATCTTCACAGGCTGCGTGCTGACATGCCTACTGAAGTGCCGCTCAGTCGACGGCTCTCTCATATGGGTGCTGGTTCCTGTAGACGGCGCTGCGTTCTTGTTTGGGTCTTGCGTGACGATCGGGAGGTGACACAGAGATCCTTGGTGATAGTCTGTCGAAGATTTACTTGGTGCTTCCGCGTAGATTTCCGAGTACGCCGCGATAAGCAGGATGACCTGCATGGGGTAAATGAAGGGATTAGCCAAATTCACAGGCTGCGCGCTGACATGCCTACTGAAGTGCCGCTCGGTCGACGGCTTTCTCATATGGGTGCTGGTTCCTGTAGACGGCGCTGCGTTCTTGTTTGGGTCTTGCATGACGATCGGGAGGTGACACAGCGATCCTTGGTGATAGTCTGTCGAAGATTTGCTTGGTGCTTCCGCGTAGATTTCCGAGTACGCCGCGATAAGCAGGATGACCTGCATGTGGTAAATGAAGGGATTAGCCATCTTCACAGGCTGCGCGCTGACGTGCCTACTGAAGTGCCGCTCGGTCGACGGCTCTATTATATGGGTGCTGGTTCCTGTAGAAGGCGCTGGGTTCTTGGTTGGGTCTTGCATGACGATCGCGAGGTGACAGAGCGATCCTTGGTGATAGTCTGTCAAAGATTTGCTTGGTGTTTCCGCGTAGATTTCCGAGTGTGCCGCGATAAGCAGGATGACTTGCATGTGGTAAATGAAGGGATTAGCTATCTTCACAGGCTGCGAGCTGACGTGCCTACTGAAGTTCCGCTCGGTCGACGGCTCTATTATATGGGTGCTGGTTCCTGTAGAGGGCGCTGGGTTTTTGGTTGGGTCTTGCATGACGATCGGGAGTAGACAGAGCGATCCTTGGTGATAGTCTGTCGAAGATTTGCTTGGTGTTTCCGCGTAGATTTCCGAGTGCGCCGGGATAAGCAGGATGACCTGCATGTGCTAAATGAAGGGATTAGCTATCTTCACAGGCTGCGAGCTGACGTGCCTACTGAAGTGCCGCTCGGTCGACGGCTCTATTATATGGGTGCTGGTTCCTGTAGAAGGCGCTGGGTTCTTGGTTGGGTCTTGCATGACGATCGGGAGTAGACAGAGCGATTTTTGGTGATAGTCTGTCGAAGATTTGCTTGGTGTTTCCGCGTAGATTTCCGAGTGCGCCGCGATAAGCAGGATGACCTGCATGTGGTAAATGAAGGGATTAGCTATCTTCACAGGCTGCGAGCTGACGTGCCTATGAAGTGCCGCTCGGTCGACGGCTCTATTATATGGGTGCTGGTTCCTGTAGAAGGCGCTGGGTTCTTGGTTGGGTCTTGCATGACGATCAGAGGTGACACAGCTATCCTTGGTGATAGTCTGTCGAAGATTTGCTTGGTGTTTCCGCGTGGATTTCCGAGTGCGCCGCGATAAGCAGGATGACCTGGATGTGGTAAATGAAGGGATTAGCTATCTTCACAGGCTGCGAGCTGACGTGCCTTTGAAGTGCCGCTCGGTCGACGGCTCTATTATATGGGTGCTGGTTCCTGTAGAAGGCGCTGGGTTCTTGGTTGGGTCTTGCATGACGATCGGGAGGTGACACAGCGATCCTTGGTGATAGTCTGTCGATGATTTGCTTTTTGTTTCCGCGTAGATTTCCAAGTGCGCCGCGATAAGCAGGATGACCTGCATGTGGTAAATGAAGGGATTAGCTATCTTCACAGGCATCGAGCAGACGTGCCTACTGAAGTGCCGCTCGGTCGACGGCTTTATTATATGGGTGCTGGTTCCTGTAGAAGGCGCTGGGTTCTTGGTTGGGTCTTGCATGTCGATCGGGAGTAGACAGAGCGATCCTTGGTGATAGTCTGTCGAAGATTTGCTTGGTGTTTCCGCGTAGATTTCTGAGTGCGCCGCGATAAGCAGGATGACCTGCATGTGGTAAATGAAGGGATTAGCTATCTTCACAGGCTGCGAGCTGACGTGCCTATGAAGTGCCGCTCGGTCGACGGCTCTATTATATGGGTGCTGGTTCCTGTAGAAGGCGCTGGGTTCTTGGTTGGGTCTTGCATGACGATCGGGAGGTGACACAGCGATCTTTGGTGATAGTCTGTCGATGATTTGCTTGGTGTTTCCGCGTAGATTTCCAAGTGCGCCGCGATAAGCAGGATGACCTGCATGTGGTAAATGAAGGGATTAGCTATCTTCACAGGCTGCGAGCTGACGTGCCTATGAAGTGCCGCTCGGTCGACGGATCTATTATATGGGTGCTGGTTCCTGTAGAAGGCGCTGGGTTCTTGGTTGGGTCTTGCATGACGATCGGGAGGTGACACAGCTATCCTTGGTGATAGTCTGTCGAAGATTTGCTTGGTGTTTCCGCGTGGATTTCCGAGTGCGCCGCGATAAGCAGGATGACCTGCATGTGGTAAGTAAAGGGATTAGCCATCTTCACGGGCTGCAAGCTGACGTGCCTACTGAAGTGCCGCTCGGTCGACGGCTCTATTATATGGGTGCTGGTTCCTGTAGAAGGCGCTGGGTTCTCGGTTGGGTCTTGCATGACGATCGGGAGGTGACACAGCGATCCTTGGAGATAGTCTGTCGAAGATTTGCTTGGTGTTTCCGCGTAGATTTCCGAGTGCGCCGCGATAAGCAGGATGACCTGCATGTGGTAAATGAAGGGATTAGCTATCTTCACAGGCTGCGAGCTGACGTGCCTACTGAAGTGCCGCTCGGTCGACGGCTCTATTATATGGGTGCTGGTTCCTATAGAAGGCGCTGGGTTCTTGGTTGGGGCTTGCATGACGATCGGGAGGTGACACAGCTATCCTTGGTGATAGTCTATCGAAGATTTGCTTGGTGTTTCCGCGTAGATTTCCGAGTGCGCCGCGATAAGCAGGATGACCTGCATGTGGTAAATGAAGGGATTAGCTATCTTCACAGGCTGCGAGCTGACGTGCCTACTGAAGTGCCGCTCGGTCGACGGCTCTATTCTATGGGTGCTGGTTCCTGTAGAAGGCGCTGGGTTCTTGGTTGGGTCTTGCATGACGATCGGGAGGTGACACGGCTATCCTTGGCGATAGTCTGTCGAAAATTTGCTTGGTGTTTCCGCGTAGATTTCCGAGTGCGCCGCGATAAGCAGAATGACCTGCATGTGGTAAATGAAGGCATTAGCTATCTTCACAGGCTGCGAGCTGACGTGCCTACTGAAGTGTCGCTCGGTCGACGGCTCTATTATATGGGTGCTGGTTCCTGTAGAAGGCGCTGGGTTCTTGGTTGGGTCTTGCATGGCGATCGGGAGGTGACAGCTATCCTTGGTGATAGTCTGTCGAAGATTTGCTTGGTGTTTCCGCGTAGATTTCCGAGTGCGCCGCGATAAACAGGATGACCTGCATGTGGTAAATGAAGGGATTAGCCATCTTCACAGGCTGCGAGCTGACGTGCCTACTGAAGTGCCGCTCGGTCGACGGCTCTATTATATGGGTGCTGGTTCCTGTAGAAGGCGCTGGGTCCTTGTTTGGGTCTTGCATGACGATCGGGAGGTGACACAGCGATCCTTGGTGATAGTCTGTCGAAGATTTGCTTGGTGTTTCCGCGTAGATTTCCGAGTGCGCCGCGATAAGCAGGATGACCTGCATGTGGTAAATGAATGGATTAGCTATCTTCACAGGCTGCGAGCTGACGTGCCTATGAAGTGCCGCTCGGTCGACGGCTCTATTATATGGGTGCTGGTTCCTATAGAAGGTGCTGGGTTCTTGGTTGGGTCTTTCATGACGACCAGGAGGTGACACAGCTATCCTTGGTGATAGTCTATCGAAGATTTGCTTGGTGTTTCCGCGTAGATTTCCGAGTGCGCCGCGATAAGCAGGATGACCTGCATGTGGTAAATGAAGGGATTAGCTATCTTCACAGGCTGCGAGCTGACGTGCCTACTGAAGTGCCGCTCGGTCGACGGCTCTATTATATGGGTGCTGGTTCCTATGGAAGGCGCTGGGTTCTTTGTTGGGTCTTGCATGACGATCGGGAGGTGACACAGCTATCCTTGGTGATAGTCTATCGAAGATTTGCTTGGTGTTTCCGCGTAGATTTCCGAGTGCGCCGCGATAAGCAGGATGACCTGGATGTGGTAAATGAAGGGATTAGCTATCTTCACAGGCTGCGAGCTGACGTGCCTATGAAGTGCCGCTCGGTCGACGGCTCTATTATATGGGTGCTGGTTCCTATAGAAGGCGCTGGGTTCTTGGTTGGGTCTTGCATGACGACCGGGAGGTGACACAGCTATCCTTGGTGATAGTCTATCGAAGATTTGCTTGGTGTTTCCGCGTAGATTTCCGAGTGCGCCGCGATAAGCAGGATGACCTGCATGTGGTAAATGAAGGGATTAGCTATCTTCACAGGCTGCGAGCTGACGTGCCTACTGAAGTGCCGCTCGGTCGACGGCTCTATTATATGGGTGCTGGTTCCTATAGAAGGCGCTGGGTTCTTGGTTGGGTCTTGCATGACGATCGGGAGGTGACACAGCTATCCTTGGTGATAGTCTATCGAAGATTTGCTTGGTGTTTCCGCGTAGATTTCCGAGTGCGCCGCGATAAGCAGGATGACCTGCATGTGGTAAATGAAGGGATTAGCTATCTTCACAGGCTGCGAGCTGACGTGCCTACTGAAGTGCCGCTCGGTCGACGGCTCTATTATATGGGTGCTGGTTCCTGTAGAAGGCGCTGGGTTCTTGGTTGGGTCTTGCATGACGATCGGGAGGTGACACAGCTCTCCTTGGTGATAGTCTGTCGAAGATTTGCTTGGTGTTTCCGCGTAGATTTCCGAGTGCGCCGGGATAAGCAGGATGACCTGCATGTGGTAAATGAAGGGATTAGCTATCTTCACAGGCTGCGAGCTGACGTGCCTACTGAAGTGCCGCTCGGTCGACGGCTCTATTATATGGGTGCTGGTTCCTGTAGAAGGCGCTGGGTTCTTGGTTGGGTCTTGTATGACGATCGGGAGGTGACACAGCTATCCTTGGTGATAGTCTATCGAAGATTTGCTTGGTGTTTCCGCGTAGATTTCCAAGTGCGCCGCGATAAGCAGGATGACCTGCATGTGGTAAATGAAGGGATTAGCTATCTTCCCAGGCTGCGAGCTGACGTGCCTACTGAAGTGCCGCTCGGTCGACGGCTCTATTGTATGGGTGCTGGTTCCTGTAGAAGGCGCTGGGTTTTTGGTTGGGTCTTGCATGACGATCGGGAGGTGACACAGCGATCCTTGGTAATAGTCTGTCGAAGATTTGCTTGGTGTTTCCGCGTAGATTTCCAAGTGCGCCGCGATAAGCAGGATAACCTGCATGTGGTAAATGAAGGGATTAGCCATCTTCACAGGCTGCGAGCTGACGTGCCTACTGAAGTGCCGCTCGGTCGATGGCTCTATTATATGGGTGCTGGTTCTTGTAGAAGGCGCTGGGTTCTTGTTTGGGTCTTGCATGACGATCGGGAGGTGACACAGCGATCCTTGGTGATAGTCTGTCGAAGATTTGCTTGGTGTTTCCGCGTAGATTTCCAAGTGCGCCGCGATAAGCAGGATGACCTGCATGTGGTAAATGAAGGGATTAGCTATCTTCACAGGCTGCGAGCTGACGTGCCTATGAAGTGCGGCTCGATCGACTGCTCTATTATATGGGTGCTGGTTCCTGTAGAAGGCGCTGGGTTCTTGTTTGGGTCTTGCATGACGATCGGGAGGTGACACAGCGATCCTTGGTGATAGTCTGTCGAAGATTTGCTTGGTGTTTCGGCGTAGATTTCCGAGTGCGCCACGATAAGCAGGATGACCTGCATGTGGTAAATGAAGGGATTAGCCATCTTCACAGGCTGCGCGGTGACGTACCCACACAAGTAGTTAGTGATTACGCGATTCAATCGGTAGTCACGTCCTTTCTACTTGTTTTCTTAGCATTTCTGGTTCGGTGGGGGAGGGGGGGGGGTGAGGTGGATTGCCTTGGCAATCGCGTTGAGGTGGGCAAAGGGTAGGACTATCTTATTGAGGTGGAAAGTGCGTATTATCATTCCAGGACGTCATGGACTTTCTGCGCAGAATTTAAAATTAATCTCTCGCCATCAATATTGCTTAAATTGTTTTTTTTTTGCGTAACATTTATTTTTTGACATTTGTGTCGCTTACAAACGGTTTTAATTTTTTTTTTCAGGGGCCCTTTAAGGTGCAATTTTTTCGTCTTGACTGACATTCGATTTCGCATTAATAAATTCTAGTTATGACAGACACTATGCTTTATCACAGTATCTTACATAAAGCATAGTGTTATACACATAGCATCGTCATTTTGGAACAGAAGTAGCCGTAAACAAAAATAAAAACAAGTCACGTAAAAATAAATTTGCACACGTCATGAACAGTTTTCATCACGACACAAAATGTTGCTATAGTTTCATTTAAAGAACACTTTAATTTTGAGTTGGCCTAACACCTCCTAAATACCAATACCTTAGCACTTGATTTCCTTTGTCGATTTTTATTTTTCAGTGCAGGATGCAAAGTGGACGGTGCTATGTTAGCATTGGCCTAGAACTCGTGTTCAGTTGGTGAAAATACGTGTTCCAGCTGAATGCTAATGCAGCACTTTTCCCAGTCTGCCACGCGATAACCTATGAGAGGGGGTAGAACCCAGCAGCACTAAGGCCTTGCGATCTACGAGGTGTTGAACCAACTGAGTAGTATCTGATTATTGAGCTCTTTAAACTATTAATTTCGGGCTTGTAGGCTTCTTTGTCTCTTGAATGCTAAATTCAGAGAAATTCTTGTGATGTAGGCTACGTATGTGGAGGTAGTGAAATATGCCATGGAGAGGACTTTTTGGGCAAAGAGAGTACATCAGCATACAGCCTACAATCTCCAACATCACAGACGACTCTCCAGCCCTAAATCTCACAGACCAGGTAATATGTTGCTTATTAACGATGTTGCTGACGCTTTTAGGAGCAGTAAGTTCCCTGATAAGACCACGACCACCCCAAATTATGGTGCATTCGTGCTGCTAGCGAATGGGAGATCCCAATGGCTCGGTGACGCCGTTGGGCAAAATTTTCCCCAACGCGCAGATCTGCTCTGTGGTTGCGGCTCCAGTCCTGGCATAAATGCGCCGTTAGTTCTGTCATGATGAAGCCTGGCACCATGATGGGTCATCTTTTTTATCCCACTGACATCAATTACGATTTTTGTTACAACTAATAAATCATGTTTTTTTCGCTTTTTCTTGTAAAAAGAGCAGTTTACAAATATCTTCAAGTCGACTGAAGATGTGAACATAATTTTTCTTGCTGACCTTTGCAGTGTTTTTTCGTATTAGTACTGGCGTCAAGGCAATGGAGCGATTTATGGATGTTCCCTCAGAAAACCTGCCAACTGTTCTCATGGTGACTGAGAAAAAACCAAGACCGGCCCTGTTCTGTGAGATCATCATATAAGGATTCATGATGCAGATGATATAAAAAAAGGTGCACTTTGCCCTTTGTTGTATTGCACTTTTCTTCTTCTTCACATCAGCAGTAAAGGAAGTCATTGTTCGTCTTTTGCTATTAATTTCCTTTCAAGGGCTCAGCTTACGGGTTGGCAGAAACGATGGGCTCTCTGGACAAGTATTTCATTACCTGACCCTGCCCTCATGCACATGAGTATGTGCAGAAAGCATGGTGAACCGTTTTATGATCGAACGCTGTCTGGATCTGAGAGCATACCCAATGTGATAACAAGGTTTAAAATGGCACTGTCCTGCCAACCTGCTGGAAGTTTTCAAAAGAACAAGAGAGCAAGCACACTGCCCTTGCCCTGTTGCTCAATTCAATGGGATTATTCAAGTTCAACATGACTTAAAAAAAAAAAAAAGATCTTCATAGGACAGTTCTTGCTTGCCTTTTTTATAGCAGCATTATAACAAAATACTTAGATTTTAGTTATATTTTTGGAGGGCTAGAAAAACGAGCAAATAGCTTTATATTTTTTTTTCTTTATTCAGAGATTACCCCGCAGAAAAAAACACATCTTCATTTTCACTGCACACTTGCAGCTCCGACAGCCCATTCCACTCTCTACCATTTTGACAAAAAAGAGCTGGCGTAAATGCTCATCCTGGCGTGGTATTCTCCAATCTTGAAAGCATGATCGTTCAATTTAGAAATATAATATGGTTCTTTTAAATAAGTTTAACTGTTAATTCCAGTTTTATTTTTAAATATCAAAAAGAGAAACTTTAAACGCATTTTTTTACGGCGGGCCCAGAGAGGCTTCCAATTCAGTTCAGTCTTCATTGGAGTACAGCTGTCTCTCCGCCCGTATCGTCCCAGAACAAGCCTAGCAGCTCTATTTGGTATTTTTCCTAGTTTGTCTATTATTGTTTTTTGTTCCGTGTCCCAGACGGCACAGGCATATTCCAAAATCGGCCTAAATCATGTTAAGTACGCGATTTCCTTTAAAGGACACATGCAAAGGAAAAACAACTTTTTTTTTTAAACAGGCCACATGGAAAAAGAATACTATAAATTTACAACGAAGAAAAACAAATTAGAGATATATTTACGGTGCAAAACGAATTTGTAGTTGGCGCCCGCGGGAGCCGCCGCTGGTCACGTGGTAGGTCCGTGCGCGCTGCGCGCCGCCGCCGCAAAGTTACGCCGCCGCCGCACACTGAGCGTCGTGCGGCGCCGCTTCAACACGTTTCTCCACGCCACCGTCGCCGCCGTCGCTGCCGCCGCACAAGTTTGTCTGCTTCTGGGCGCCGCCGCCGTCATCTGACCGGCGCACAGGTCTATCACGTCTGCTTTCTCTTTTTCAGGAGTTTCCTTTCGGCTCTAAAAGTTACTTATGCATTGATCTTAGTGTTTTTGTTATACTTCAAACAAAGATGAATAAGTTACTTTTGGAAGCCAAAGGAAGCTTCCAAAAGAGCGCAAGCACCACGTGATAAATAAGGGCCAGTCGCGTGATAAATAATGGCCACCTTTCCGCGGCACCCGCGGGCGCCAACTACAAATTCGTATAACGCCGTAAATATAGCTTTAAAATTTTTTCTTGGTGTAAAATCGTTTTATGAGGTCCTTTTTTCATCTGAGCTGTTAAAAAAATGTTTTTTCCCTTTGCATGTATCCTTTAAGTTGGGGAGTGAACTTTTTAGGCTTTTTTGAATAAAGTTCAGTGCCCTGCCAGCCTTTACAATCACGTCATCCACATGTGAATTTCATGAACAATCAGTTGATATCGTGACACCTAAGTATTTATACTTAAAAGTCTCTTTTACTATATTGTTATTTAAATAATACTGGGTTTCAATTTTCTTCTTTTTAGTAAAACATAAATGCACATACTTTTTGGGGGATTTGAAGTCATTTTCCATGTAGAGCACCGCGTATAAATGTATTCTAAATCTATTTGCAACTGGGTGGCATCATCTTTGTTACTAATTTTTTGTATACTACGCAATCATCGGCAAACAACCGAGCACAAGATGAAATTCCCAAGCAAATATCATTGATATAAATTAAGAAGAAAAGCGGCCCTAAGATGGAGCCCTGTGGGACTCCCGATGTAACATTAACGTATGCCGAACTTTTACCATTCAATTATACACACTGACAATGCTCTAGCAAATAATTTTCAATCCATCTTAGAGGCGTCAAGTCTGTATTTAACATTTTAAGTTTATTTAGCAGAAGTGAATGCGAAACAGTATCGAAAGCCTTACAAAATTCTAGGAATATACAATCTCTTTGGCCTCCCTCATCAACATGAGATGACAAGTCATGATAAAATTCGACAAGTTGCGTGGTGCAAGATAAGCCTTTACGGAAACCGTGCTGTTCTTTAGATAATATATTGTTTTTTAGGATATGATTTATTATTTCAGTGTATAAAATATGTTCTATGACCTTGCATGAGATGGAGGTTAATGAAATAGGCCTGCAGTTTTCGTCATCTTTCCTGGAACCACCTTTGTGAATAGGAAGTATGTGAGTGGTCTTCCAATCGTTTTGCAAAAGACCCACAGAAAGTGACTTCGTATAAATCAAATAAAGATAGAGCGAAATCGGATGAGCACTGCGCTTAAGCACACGAGGAGATATGCCATCTGGGCCATTTGCCTTACTTTCGTCGATACTCACGCTTAGTTCTACTGGCTGTATTATTGGGACAGCGCTCACGGGTGAAAAACAATTACGGTTGTATTTGGGTAAGAAAACAGATTGAAAGTAATCATTTAGACACGAAGCTTTTTCTGCATCATCTACAATTACCTGCTGGTTATAGGCAATTTCGTTTATTCCTGCAAAATTGGTGCCGCATCCCTCTAAATATTGAAGCTTTCTAGAATTTGTTTTCATCCTATCATTGAGTCTACAAAACTTATTTTCCTTTGCGGTTTTTATTTTCAACTTGTATTCCCGAGTTACCTCAGCAAGTTTCTCTATGTGATTATTACTTTTTTTTAATCTAACAAATGCTCGCCTACGTTTTTTAATTATTCCAAGGACACGTGAAGTCACCCATGGTTTTTTTCGTTTTTTAAGCATCGCCGAATCTGTGCTTGGGATATACTTATTCGTAAGTTCAAGTAACTTCTTTTTAAAAACCGACCATAATGCGTGGATATTATAATCCTCAGACAGACACTCAAAAACAGGTAAGTGGTCAAGAAGTTCACTGAAAATACTACTGTAGTCACCTTTTAGAGCGCAGCTCTTAGGGGCCGGTTTCCGGCTTGAGCGGCGTCGCCGTCGCCGTCGGCGTAACCGCGAAATCACGTGACCCCCCGAGGTCACGTGACCCACCCAGGTCACGTGATACCCCTAGGTCACGTGACCCCCGAGGTCACGTGACCCCCTAAAGTCACGTGACCCCCTTGAGGTCACGTGACCTCAAGGAGTCTCCTATCCCTCAGTACGCTTCCATCTTCCTCCTCAAGAGCTGCGCTCTAACCGGCGTTACAGGGAATTGTAAACGCCTGAGGTCACCTGACCCCCTGAAGTCACGTGACCCCCTGAAGTCACGTGACCCCCTTGAGGTCACGTGACCTCAAGGAGTCACCTATCCCTCAGTACGCTTCCATCTTCCTCCTCAAGAGCTGCGCTCTAACCGGCGTTACAGGGAATTGTAAACGGCTTTCATTTTTTTTAGAGCGCAGCTCTTAGGGGCCCGTTCCCGGCTTGAGCGGCGTCGCCGTCGCCGTCGCCGTCGCCGTCGCCGTCGCCGTTGCCGTCGCCGTCGCCGTCGGCGTAACCGCGCGGTGCATTATGGGTAAATTTCCCCGCTAAATCTAGCGGAAAAAATTTCCCCGCTAAATCTAGCGGAAAAATTTTCCCGCTAAATCTAGCGGAAAAAATTTCCCCGCTAAATCTAGCGGAAAAAATTTCCCCGCTAAATCTAGCGGAAAAATTTCCCCGTCAAATCTAGCGGAAAAAATTTCCCCGCTAAATCTAGCGGAAAAATTTCCCCGCTAAATCTAGCGGAAAAAATTTCCCCGCTAAATCTAGCGGAAAAAATTTCCACGCTAAATCTAGCGGAAAAATTTCCCCGTCAAATCTAGCGGAAAAAATTTTCCCGCTAAATCTAGCGGAAAACTTTCCCCGCTAAATCTAGCGGAAAAAATTTCCCCGCTAAATCTAGCGGAAAAATTTCCCCGCTAAATCTAGCGGGAAAATTTCCCCGTCAAATCTAGCGGAAAAAATTTTCCCGCTAAATCTAGCGGAAAACTTTCCCCGCTAAATCCTAGCGGAAAAAATTTCCCCGCTAAATGTAGCGGAAAAAATTTCCCCGCTAAATCTAGCGGAAAAAATTTCCCCGCTAAATCTAGCGGAAAAATTTTGGTCACGTGACCCGGGGGTCACGTGACCTGGGGAGTCACGTGACCCCCTCCCGAGGTCACGTGACCTCTGAGGGCACGTGACCCCCGAGGTCACGTGACCCCCCCCGAGAACACGTGGCCCCCAGTACCCTCCCCTCCTCCTCCTCAAGAGCTGCGCTCCAATTCGGCGTTACAGGGAGTGGTAAACGGCTTCCACTTTTTTAAATACTCTTCTTGATGTACACGACTTCGACCGATTAGTTTTAGTGTTTATGCCTGCAACGACCGCGAGATGATCACTAATACCCGGAATGACGTCTGTCGAACTAACGAGATTTGGTGAGCTACAGAAAAAGAGGCCTAGAATACTATTAACATGAGTTGGCTCCTTCATGTACTGTAACAATTTGAAAGTGTCGGCTATGCTTTTCATTTCAAGGTTGACGCGGCTCTTAACCTTGTTTACACAAGTGCCGTCTTGCCACTCTAGGTCTGGCAAGTTAAAATCTCCCGCTAGCAAAATAGTTTGGCCAGAGGCCTCGGAGACAACATCGTACAGTAGTTGCAATGTTCCGAAACCCGAGTTTGGTGGTCTGTAAGACGCCCCAACAACACACGAAGAATGATCAGTTAAAGTCACTGTGCACCAGATTGACTCGACGGCGTCGTGACCAACATCGAGTAGAGATGACGCTAGTGAAGAATGAATTAGCAGAAATACCCCTCCACCGAGGCGGGGCCTATCCTTCCGATAAGCAATAAATTCCTTCGGAAATACTTCCCTATCGCTGATAGTTGGATTCAGTCGAGATTCGGTCCCAAACACGATATCAGCATTGACGGACTCGATTAATCCTGCAAATTCATCCACTTTATTTACTATACTTCTGCAATTTACAAGAACAGGAACTAATTCACGACGAACTGTTTTCTTTTTCTTAATGGGGCGTCAATGTTTCGGGACAAGAACAGATTCCTCCTTTCCTCTGTCCCAAGTGAAAACCTTACTATTAATAATTAGTTTGTCGAAATTTAATTTTACCTGATTGTCTCTATTGGTCTTTTTTATTTTTCCGAATTCCCATAGTCGCCTGTGGATGTCTCGATTTTCGGGTGAGTAGTCTTGGTCTGCGGTGTAGGTTGTACCCTTAAACTTTTTGGCGTTCATCATAATGCCCTGCTTTTCTTTGTACGGCGCAAAATTTACAATAATCAGTCGTTTTTTTCGTGATTGTAAGGACCGATTCGATGTGTCCTTTGTACTGATGTCAATTCGATACCCAGGCTGGTTTTGCAAATGAGCTCGATTATTTTTTGGATTGATCCCACGTTTCTGAGTGGTTGTTCTCTACACCATAGAATACAAGATTTGGCCGGCGACTTCTAGTTTCCCAGTCTACGCTCTTGTCTCTCAAGTCGGTAGCTTGTTGGGCTAAATAATTGATAGAATTAGCTTGTTCAGATACCAGTTTGTTAACGGCTTCGACCTGTTCCTCTGCGACTCAAAGTTTATTGTTTATTTCGGCAATCATAGTTTCGCGCTTGGTGAACCTGTTTTTTATAGAGTCAAGTTTCTTCGTAATGTCTGCCTGACCACTCTGTAGACTTTTCAGTAAATCTACTTCTACAGAAGTAAGAGGACCCGGGGTTAGTTCTATATCCCCGGAGAGCAATAACAAAATAATCAGGTATAGCACGCGGTTTGCGAAGAGGCGAAAACGTCTGCGTGACAGTCGCACATTGGTTCACTTGCAACAATAGGTACCGACGCTTGGCATGGGAGGAGCCGGCAAAGCACAGAGCAGTTTTCGAACATGAATAGGGTAGTAATAACTAACCTGCATCAAAACAGTGACATGAGCTGCATGTCGGCAAGCGTGTATATATACCTCCGTCGTGGTCACATGGTTCCTCGAAGACCGGCAGAGCGCAATCGTCGAACGGCTTATCCAAGGAGAGCTGCAATCGGTGAGGACTGGTAGTCCGATAACGCTGGTGCCCTTCGACACGTGCCATCCAGTTGTCGTAGTTGTCGAAGCATCGGGAAAGCACGGGGCTGCTGTTGCTTCGTTGCCCATGCCGAGCAAGACAGTCGTTCCGAGCACGAAAACCTGCATCAGTAACAGTGACATCAGCTGCATATCGGCAAGCGTGCCGGCTCCGAATGGGAGGTTCCTCCTGCTGAGCGAGATTTGGTGCAGCTGAGATGCATCTGATCGAAACTGGCCAACCAAAAACACTTCGCATTCTGGATTAGTTGGCTTATGAGGAGAATTAAGGTACATCAGACTTATTTTTATTTCTTTGTTTATTTTAAAGTATTAACATCCTTTGTCGAAGCACGGGCAAAACTATATGTGATCACAAGCATAATGAAATGTGCTTAGAACAAATTACTTTAACTCGCACTTCCTCCATGGCAAAAGCAAGCGCCACGAGTTTCTTTTTTTATCCCACTTACATCTTTGCAATTACGATTCCGTTTCTCATACTAAAATGGGAATCTTTTTTTCTTGCCTCCTTTTTTTCTACAGGGTAGTTTACGATCTATAGGTTGACTAAAATCAACTATTTTTATTTCAGATTTTTTCTGAGTTTTATCGCATCACAAGCACTGATGCCAAGCAACCCTTTTTTGGATATTGCGTCAGAAAACCTGGCGACCGTCCTTGAACTGAGAGCGGGCAAGCCAAAGCCATACTTTTTGTACCTGACTGTTGAAAGGATAGATGATGTTAAGAATCGGAGAAACAAGGTATACCTGCTTTAGAATTTAGCCTTCACTGACTGTTAGCAGAAGTACCAATCCAGTTAGCTTTCTATTGCAACCAAATTGGTGCCAACTCAGTTCATGTAAAGTTATGTAAATTAAATTTGAGATATCTAACAATGAACTGTAAGGCATTTGAAATTCCGATTGCTTCTGTACATTAATTTTAAATTGTGAGCGACCGTCTGGTGATGAGTGACATAAAACAATTGGTGAATGGCTGCAGTTAAAAAGAAATATATACATTTTCTTTACTGATGTGATGCTTAAATATAGCCTTCATATTTTGTGTTGCATTGCCGTGACACTTGGAAATGAGCACAATTGAATGGATTAGTTCTAAAAAAATCTACTAGGATGGGTGATTAATCTGTTAATTGTGTGTGCATATGAAGAAACAAAATCAGGCCCTTATCTCTCAAATGGTAGAATTTGGCTGCATGGTATTAATGTTTCACCACATGTCCGGATGCAGCGGATGCTAAGAACAATCCTAGCCAATCGTGCTCTTTGAACATAGCACATAACACGTGTCGCTGCGCCCGCTCGCGTATAAGCAAACCATATCCCGTACAGCACCTGGCCACGCCCCCTTGTCACGTGACATGACGTCACTTCCGCTAAAGCAATTTGTCATGTCACGTGACCTGACGTCACTTCCGCTCCAAACCGAAACCAGTTGTTTTATTGGTTAGCGAATTGTCACGTGACATGACGTCACTCGCGCTGCTGTGGCAAGGTAAACATTGCGCCCGCCGCCGCTTGAAGCACGAAGCGTACGCGGTCGATCATCGGTGCAGTCGCGGCTGAAGCCAGAAACGCTTGAGACGGGAAGCCTACGTGATCGACGCAGTCGCGGCTGAGACGCTGTGAACGCATACGCGTCGCGGCTGAAGCCAGAAACGCTTGAGACGGGAAGCCTACGTGATCGACGCAGTCGCGGCTGAGGCGCTGTGAACGCGGTGACGCGAGGGACTCGACACTTGGTGACGCAACTACGCGACGCCCGCAGTATGCGACGTCTCGCATCGTGCTTCTGCACAGGAGTGCGTAAAAGGCGCAAGTACTTCTCTTAGCGTTCTCAACTCGTCACTTGATAAGAGCGAAGCAAGGTTACTACCAACGCCTACCGCTGGTTTCCGAAGTCGAGCCTTCGGTTTCCAACGTCGGGTCTCGATGTCGCCGCTATTCTTGCCGCGCAGGTTCGTCGCCGACGCGGCGGATGTGAACCGTGTCATGCATGAACGCTTGCCTTTTTCGATACGAAAATATGCTCTGTCGTCACGAACGCTTACGCCGACCCACAAGCTGAATTTGAAGTATCGCCAGCATTTTTATTTCGCCTGTACGTTGTCATCGCATCACCGTTACTCGCGGCGACGCAGATCTTCGTGCTTGCCTTCTAGCGG
Source organism: Ixodes scapularis (assembly GCF_016920785.2). Taxonomy (NCBI): domain Eukaryota; kingdom Metazoa; phylum Arthropoda; class Arachnida; order Ixodida; family Ixodidae; genus Ixodes; species Ixodes scapularis. The sequence continues at coordinate 1,123,674 of NW_024609881.1, read as the reverse complement.
TGCCGCTGCTCTCCCGACCCAAAATAAAAAAAGCTGCTCTACGCTCGAACCGCAAATTGGGGAAGTGGTAAAGAAATTAGCTTAGTACCGTCAGAAGCACTCGTATGACGATAGGCATGCCCAGTGGAACTATGAAGAGAAAAAACAAGAGTGCATACTTTGAACTCGAAAAGTTTTTAATTCACCACATTAAATATATTGTTGCAATGCAGTGCTGGTTTCAAAGAATGCGATTTCCTCAGTCCCTTGCAAAATGGCAAGTTCACACTGAAAAGCAACAGTTTACGTGTACAAAAAGAAGTTCACAAATGGTAATAATAGTTTCTCTCGAGACCTAGGGTAAAGCAAACGGGCATGTCGCCTCAAACGTATAAGGCACATGAAAGCTGTAACTTTGGAAGCTACTACAGCTTATTCATGTAAAAGCAGCTTCACACACTTGCAACAGCTTATGACCAGTGGCTGACCAGTCAGTCACAAGCGGCTTAAATCGGTTTGAAGTCATTCCCTTCGTAAGCAGTTTGCAGGTGAGTGAAACAGCCTTAAAGTGTGGCACCTTTCGCTGTAAACACCAATTGTAAACAATGAATAAACCTCTTCTGTTCTTACTTAATTTGCACCATGTCGGAATTTTACATCACACTTGTGTGCCTGTGAAAATGTGTGTGCATGTGACAAAATGTGAAATTGAGCCCGAAACTGACACGGCTGCAAAATAATCAGTTTTAAGAACTCGTGTCGGATTCAAAATTGCACCCAAAAATCCTGGACACGGAGCAGACGTTTGATTGTATCTGTTCGGATGAGCGGCTGTGTTTTTCCTTTCATTAATCCAGACAGTTCGAATGGATGTAACCTCTGCTTTTGTACATAACATGTGGATATGAGCATAAACAACAGGGGAGGCACCCAGCATTAGCATCAGAAGAATGAAAACAGGTTAGAGAGCAGCTGGACTTAATTCTACTTGTTGGCTGATGAGTTCGTGGACGACATGAAGCGTGGAGTCTTCTGCCGCGCATGTCAACCCTCTGTGTACGCCCCTCTTTCAACGTCTTTTTTTTGACTCCGCTTTTGAGGAGACTTGGGGCTAAGGACGTTGGCAACAGGTCACCGGTTCACACTCGACAAGTGCTTCTGGCGAGTCTGTGCCCAACTACATTGCTGTGCTGCGTCGTGTCGCTCAGCACTGCGAGTAGACATAGTTTTCGTACAAGTTTTGTGACCGGTTAGTTTGTTGGGTGTGTGAAGAAGCGATTTAGCGACACCTTCTTGCCACACCAGATCTCGCTTTCGCTAGGGCTCAACAACTTGCGATTGCTGCGGAGTGTGCGACAAACGGAAAACCCCACATTTCCGTGCTCCAGAGACGGCAGAGGTTCGCCACATGGACAAACACCACCTACACAAGGCATGAAACGGTTCATCAATGGCCACAGCCCTGGCGCAGGGAAGGCGCAGGGAAGACATCTTTGAGTACAGCTGGAAAATGTTGCGCACAATGCAAGTAGCTATAATTTTAAACACGCCATTTCTGTGGTGGAAAGGGACTCATCATACATGCGTGCCGTCAGTAGTTGGCCAAATCCAAGCACCACGCTCCGGTAGTGGAATCCAATCATCATCTGGGATCTTTGAACCAAGGTAGAAATCGTCGAAGTTCAAGTAAATGAAAGTTTTATCTGCATAGATGGTGAGGCTTGGTCAACAATTGTTCTAAAGAGATAGTGTCGGCTTGGAACGGCAGCAGAGACTTAAACCTAAACTGCTCTCCGAACGTATCCACAATGTAAGTTGGTGGTTCTGGGAAGTGTCAATTTTTCCACGCGGTTCAAGGGAAAGGAGCGTGAGCCACCATTGCTGACCGTGAAAAGACGTGGAGCAAGCCTGCTTGAAGGAAACCGGTTTGAAGTATTCGATAAGCTACGTGATGCGTGGGCAACAGACCTTTCTGGAAATATGTGATGCCCCCAGCGTTTACTTTATGCACTGCGACGTCCAGATGTATGGTACGAGGAATTGTCCAAGAAGCGAAGACGTGGCAGAGGGAGAGCAAAACAGAGGGTGTGATGACCACTTTTTTTACCACTCACTCAATTTTTAGCATGTTCTGAGCTCCTAATGATAAGAAAGAGAGAATCGTGCTACTACTACGATATACAAAGCATTCGAGCCGGCACGAGCATACATCCGAAGAGCCCCACAATTCCCCCTTTGCAAGGTCTTTTGCGGAAAGGTCTATTGCGTATTCAGAAGGGGAGAGAGAGAGAGAGAGGGGGGGTCCAAGAAGATGACAAATTGAAACACTCTTTGTCGAGGCTTGAGAAAGGACGGTCTTGCTCTTGTCTACCGCCTAACACAACACAAAGCACTACTATTTAAGGTGTCCTTCAATTAGCCGAGCCACTCCCACAGACTCAAGGACTGCCAAAAGAATTTTCAAGGGTCTTCGAGTAAGGACTTGGCGGACCCACATACTTTCACACTAAATCTAAACTTAAACCCAAGTACCACACGCGTCGACTTGTTCCTTTGGCCCATGAGCCAAAGGTGTAGTACACCATCACGCAACTCGTGCAACAAGGAATTTTGCCCTCCGGTGCGGAAATCTACATGGACTACTCCGGTTGTACCCGTGGGGAAGTCACACGGCGTGATATGGCTATGTGCATGTCATAAACGCATCATTAATCCAGTCTTGAAACAGAAGTCGTACCCACTGCCAACAGCACAGCAAATGTTAACTTGTAGCATAGTCCTTTATTACGCTTCTGGTCACAAAACTTCTCCGTAACGCTATAGGAGGGCTTGGTGTGCGACTACGTGTGGCACTGGAATTGACAAGGAGCCTGAAAGCTGTCAATCTAGCCAGCACCACTGGGAACTGGGCATCCAGGACGTGCTATTGTAGTTCCGAACCCACTCTGAATGAGCCACCTTTAGATCACAGTGATGCATCAATGCCCTGATAGTACCGTCCTTTTAACCAAAATTCATCAATGAAACGCATTTAACCCCAGTTTGCGTTCAATTAACGACGAGGAAGTTTCTGGACCCCTGAGGATGGACGGCTCCGCTCATCACGGATGAATTATAAAGCTTTCTCCTGGTGAAAACTGAAGTTTGTAGTTGGAATGCCTCGAATCCTACTTCAAGGCTAAGAACATCACAAGCTCCGCAAAGATGCAAGCCGTCTTCCTGGCGTTCTGCATGAATAATCCTACGACACCGTACGAGCCCTGCCCGCGCACAAAAAGCTTCGGAGGTCGAGCTTGAGATCATCAAGCGCCTCAATGAGCACCACGACCCCAAGCCAGCGAAAGTGCTCAGTCGGTTCAAATTCCATCAACGGAACGAATCAAACTACGATGGGCTCCGTCTCCGAGGATGTGGCCGCACTGCAAAAAATCACTGCCGACTGCAACTTCGGTACAGTGACGGCCACAACGACCACACCCTCTCTGGCAACGGCCACCACAGCCATGCTTGTGTCAAATGCCAGTTCACCACAAAAGACTCGACAGGTCCCGCAAGCCCCAGCGAGAGAATTCTCCGCTGTGCTACCGCTCGAAGTGATGATGAGGGACCGATTAATTTGTGGCATCAAGGATTCCCACCTTCAACGTTTGCTAGTGGAACGGAACATCACTTTAGACTGCGCCAACACTCTCGCATTGAAAACAGAGTCGGCCGCCAGCCAGCAATTCCAGATGCGGAAACAAGGTAATGTGCCCAGTTCCACTGCAACCACAAGTAAGGGGGCGAGATCATCAAAGAAATCCTGTATCCTTTGCGCAGGTATGCGTTCACCTGATAAATGCAAGCTCGCTAAAGATGCATGCAAATTTTTCCACAAGGGACACTTGGAAGAGCGTGTTTCAAGCAAAGAGTTCAACGAAAAGTCAAAGGAATGCTCGTCAAGTCGTACCCGTCGGTTGACAGTAAAGGCGAGACGCATGGAGACCTCTGCAATGAGCAGCGTCGGTGAAGGGAACCCGTCGTGGATTATTGTCACGCTCCTGGTGGATGGATGACCTTTGGAAATAGATCAGACTTTCTCAACGAACGTCTCAGATTCCAGTTCGCTTCACCGTCCTTTCAAGCGAAACTCATTAATAAAACTCATTTAACCTTAGTATGTGTAAGTGGACAACCCTCTTTCACATGTCTCTGATTTGTCAAAGCTGTATGTTGCGCTAGTTGGTACTGGTCTTGGGTTGCCAAAGGCATGATAGCGCTTTTTTGGACGAGGACAGAAGAAAGAAAGACAAGACAGACACGAGCGCTGACTGCAACTATTTAATCAACATGGAAATGAGGCATATATACACGCTTCGATCCTATCGATCAACCAACCCCAGGCCTAGCCGCCACTTGCATGAACTGCACCTCCTTATCGAAAAGGTCGATAGATGCAACGCTGACACACCCCAGCCCTGCCCTTTTTATTTCGTCTGCTTCGATAATCTCCCTAACAGTTCTATTTTTATGCTTACCGAGTATGGAGCATGAGTCAAACAAAGGTTTGCACTCGCAGTCATGGCAATGCATTGAAAGGTGGCCATCCCGATAGTTTTTGATGTTTAGACTATGTTCTCGGAGCCTATCGTTCACGCATCTCCCAGTCTGACCTACATATTTCTTACCGCATGTTAAGGAAATCTGATATACCACACCCTCAACACAAACGACAAATTACAAATCCGTTTGTCGTTTGTGTTGAGGGTGTGGTATATCAGATTCCCTTAACATGCGGTAAGAAATATGTAGGTCAGACTGGGAGATGCCTGAACGATAGGCTCCGAGAACATAGTCTAAACATCAAAAACTATCGGGATGGCCACCTTTCAATGCATTGCCATGACTGCGGGTGCAAACCTTTGTTTGACTCATGCTCCATACTCGCTAAACATAAAAATAGAACTGTTAGGGAGATTATCGAAGCAGACGAAATAAAAAGGGCAGGGCTGGGGTGTGTCAGCGTAGCATCTATCGACCTTTTCGATAAGGAGGTGCAGTTCATGCAAGTGGCGGCTAGGCCTGGGGTTGGTTGATCGATAGGATCGAAGCGTGTATATATGCCTCATTTCCATGTTGATTAAACAGTTGCAGTCAGCGCTCGTGTCTGTCTCGTCTTTCTTTCTTTTGTCCTCGTCCAAAAAAGCGCTACCATGCCTTTGGCAACCCAAGTCTCTGATTTGAAATGTGTTGAAAGAAGCAGTCAGGTCTTAAGTGAATGCGACTTTATAATAAGTGCATAATGCATGGGACGCTAGCAGACTCCCGCGTCAGCTAAGAAATCTTAGGGTACAAGTAACATACACCAAAAAGGTTCAACCGGAAAGGCAACCTGAGCCAAGTCGCGACACAAAGAGGGCTTTTCGCAGTGGCACACTAGGAAAACCTTACCGTGGAAACCCACACTCTTCTCACAGGTGGCACGTTTCAATGTTTGAGACTAACCAGAGTGAAGCTGTTCATCTCCTTACCAAGGACTGCTTTACGAAGAACGGTTGCCAACACTGATGCAGCTACACTAAGGTCGCTGACATTGGTCGAGCGGTCAGCTCGTGGGGCTGGACCGAGGCGCATAACCCTTCGATGGCACTGCTGAGGGGATCGGTGGCCGAGCGTGTTAGTGCACCACAGCTCGGAGCACATGAAGCAGGAAGCTTGGGCTGCAGAATCCAGGAATTCAAGGTTCAATCGCCGTCCCTCCTTGCTTCAATGTGGATGAACATCATAGTGGCACACAGTCATGTATCACTACTGCGTGATGCACGTCAAAGGGGTGGTGCAACGATTTTAGTGTTGAAAGAATTGGCAGTTTGTATTTTTTATATTTTTTACCCAAGCTCAAGTGACCAAAAACGTGTCACTTTACCTCGAAAAACCGCTATTCCGGTGCGTAGTCGCAAAGAAAAGAAAATATTTGCCAATCTGCAGTTGCTGTGGTGGCTAACGGAACTGATGTGTGATATGCGGAAGTGAACAAAACCTGTCCCCCTCCTCTGCTACACTCGCCGTCAGCACCGTGGCAAACCGTCTTTTGTGTCGACAGCTCGCCGCGACCTTTGATGATGCTAATCCTTGAAAAGTTGATAATCGCGGAGGAAGTGCGGCCACGTACTCGAGAACGGAGCCCGTCGTAGTTTGATTTGTTCCGTTGATGGAATTTGAACCAACTCTGCACTTTCGCTGGCTTGGGGTCGTGGTGTTCATTGAGGCGCTTGATGATCTCAAACTCAACCTCGATCTGAAAGCTTTTTCGGTGCGAGCAGGGCTTGTACGGTGTCATAGGTTTATTCATGCAGAACGCCAGGAAGACGGCTTGCTACTTTGCGGAGCTTGTGATGTTCTTAGCCTCGAAGTAGGATTCGAGGCATTCCAACTACTAACTTCAGTTTTTACCAGGAGAAAGCTTTATAATTCATCCGTGATGAGCCGAGTCGTCCATCCTCGGGGGTCCAGAAACTTCCCCGTCGTTAATTGAACGCATACTGCGATCAAATGCGTTTCATTGATGAATTTTTGTTAAAAGGACGGTGCAATGAACAGGATGCTGCGACGTTTGTTGAGAGAGTCTGATCTATGTTCGTGGCTTCCTGGCGCTGACAATACTTGATCCGAGCGAGGGGGACCGTGAGAGCGACGTTACTTGGACTCTGCACGGTGTTCTTATAAGTGTTGCCGCCGAATATAACATTCATAGCCTCGTCCCACTAGAGCGACAAACACCGGTTTTTGTCCGACGACACCACAAAGTTCTGTGTCGCCGACAATCGCCGACAAACGATTGACGACGGACGAGTTCTTGTCTGTCGTTGGACTTGAAGTGCAGCAAGCAGTCCCACTGAGGAACATCTCTCGGAGACAAACCTATCCTCCTCGCCCGTTTATGCCTTCTGTTCTCTCCCTTCCCACCCTTCTACCATTCCTCCCGGAACGAGAAGCCCTTGATGGCCACTGCCACTCCTCGTTCCCGGCCCTGCAGTTCCGGTCCCTCGGTTGCATGTAGTAGTCACGGGCGAGGCTTGCTGGCTGGTGCCGGGCGGTCGTGTTGCAAAAGCGAATTTGCTTTGGCTGGTTTTGCTCGTGAAAACTTGGTGTGCAAGGTGGTGCTTCAAGACGCCGAAGTCTACGCCCTTGCATCAGGATGGATACACCCATGTGCGAGGACCGACCAAAGTAAGACTGCTTACCACGAAGTAGGACACGACGTTCCGCGGCAAGCCACTCCGGCAGACGAGAGACTTGTCATCACGTTCTGTGATAATCGGGATGCCGTATTGTCCACAAAGGAGCGCTTTCCCTCGATCATTCGAATATAAAGTTATAAACATCCTCAAAATCAGCGTGAAACTCCGTGGCGCTCACCTAGAATGCCTCGAACGGCCCACAAAAGGCACGATTCAGGTATTTCTAGTTTGGAAAAAGTTTGGTGTTGATTGTCAGCACTGTTTACGGAAAGTCGCCAACAGCAAACGATGAGAAGCTGAAGATTTAATCAAGAAATAGTAATCGTCGCGCCTTTCACCGTGTTTGTCGGCGCGATTTATGCCCAAAGAGCAAAACACGAAAACCGCGTCACCAGACTTTATTTGTCTGTGTATTTTGAAGTGTTTTGTTGACAACTCCAGTCCCACTAGGAAACAAGTTTCCTTGCCCCCGTGTTCTGCGTCGTGTCCGCCCAGGTTGGACGGCGGACTCCGACAAACAGGCTGTCTGTCGGTATCGTTCGTTGTCGTGTGTCGCTGTCGTTTGTTGCTGTTTGTCGCTCTAGTGGGACGCGGCTATCACACTGTTTACAAATAGCACCTGCAATGAAGGTTTTAAAGTTTGATCAGTTGACTCAGCGTACAGAGCCAAAGACACTTAGACTTGTGAGAAATGCTATCAGTGCATTGATGCATCACCGTGATCTAAAGGTGGCTCATTCAGAGTGGGTTCGGAACTACAATAGCCCAGTTCCCAGTGGTGCTGGCTAGATTTGCATCTTTCAGGCTCCTTGTCAATCCCAGTGTCGCACGTAGTCGCATACCAAGCCCTTCTATAGCGTTGCAGAGAAGTTTTGTGACCAAAAGCGTAATAAAGGACTATGCTACTAGTTGAGTCAACATTCGCTGTGCTGTTGGCAGTGGGTACGACTTCTGTTTCAAGACTGGATTAATGATGCGTTTATAACATACACATAGCCATATCACGCCGTTTGACTTCCCCACAGGTACAACTGGCGTAGCCCATGCAGATTTCCGCACCAAGGCAAAATTCCTTGTTGCACGAGTTGCGTGATGGTGTACTACTCCTTTGACTCATGGGCCAAAGGAACAAGTCGAGGCTTGTGGTACTTGGGTTTGAAGTTTAGATTTAGTGTGAATGTATGTGGGTCCGCCAAGTCCTTACTCAAAGACCCTTGGAAATTCTTTTGGCAGTCCTTGAGTCTGTGGGAGTGGCTCGGCTAATTGAAGGACACCTTAAATAGTAGTGCTTTGTGTTGTGTTAGGCGGTAGACAAGAGCAAGACCATCCTTTCTCAAGCCTCGACAAAGAGTGTTTTAATTTGTCATCTTCTTGGACCCCTCCCCTCTCTCCCTTTCTGAATGCGCAAAAGACCTTTCCGGAAAATCCCAAGAGACCTTGCAACGGGGGGAATTGTGGGGCTCTTCGGATGTACGCTCGTGCCGGCTCGAACGCTTTGTATATCGTAGAAATAGCACGATTCAGTCTTTCTTATCATTAGGAGCTCAGAAAATGCTAAAAATTGAGCGAGTGGTAAAAAAAAAGTCATCACACCCTCTGTTTTGCTCTCCCTCTGCCCCCTCCGTGTTCTGAAATCACAAACTGTTAAACAAACATCAACTCCGTCTTCGCTTCTGGGACAATTCCTCGTGCCATACATCTGGACGTCACAGTGCATAAAGTAGACGCTGGGGGCACCACATGTTTCTGGAAAGGTCTGTTGCTCACGCATCACGTAGCTTATCGAATACTTCAAACCAGTTTCTTTCAAGCAGGCTTGCTCCACGTCTTTTCACGGTCAGTAACAATGGCTCACGCTCCTTTCCCTTGAACCGCATGGAAAAATTGATATTTCCCAGAACCACCAACTTACATTGTGAATACGTCCGGAGAGCTGTTTAGGTTTAAGTCTATGCTGCCGTTCCAAGCCGACACTATCTCTTTAGAACAATTGTTGACCAAGCCTCCCCATCTATGCAGATGAAGATTTCATTTACTTGAACTTCGAAGATTTCTGCCTTGGTTCAATGATCCAGATGATGACTGGATTCCACTTCCGGAGCTTGGTGCTGGGATTCGGCCAACTACTGACGGCATGCATGTATGATGTGTCCCTTTCCACCACAGAAATGGCGTGTTCAGAATTATAGCTACTTGCACCGTGCGCAACATTTTCTAGCTGTACTCGGAGATGTCTTCCGTGCGCCAGTGCTGTGGCTTGGCATTGATGAACCGTTTCATGCCTTGTGTAGGTGGTGTTTGTCCATGTGGCGAACCTCTACCATCTCTGGAGTCCGGAAATGTGAGGTTTTCCGTTTGTGGCACACTCCGCAGCAATCACAAGTTGTTGAGCCCTAGCGAAAGCGAGATCTGGTGTGGCGAGAAGGTGTCGCTAAATGGCTTCCTCACACACCCTACAAACTAACCGGTCACAGAACTTGTACGAAAATTATGTCTACTCGCAGTGCTGAGCGACACGATGCAGCACAGCAATGTAGTTGGGCACAGACCCCCCGGAAGCACTTGTCGAGTGTGAACCGGTGACCTGTTGCCTACGTCCTTAGCCCCAAATCTCCTCAAAAGCGGAGACAAAAAAAAAAAAAAAGAGATTGAAAGAGGGGTGTACACAGAGGGTTGACATGCACGGCAGAAGACTCCACGCTTCGTGTCGTCCACGAACTCATCAGCCAACAAGTAGAATTAAGTCCAGCTGCTCTCTAACCTGTTTTCATTCTTCTGATGCTAATGCTGGGTGCCTCCCCTGTTGTTTATGCTCATATCCACATGTTATGTACAAAAGCAGAGGTTACATCCATTCGAACTGTCTGGATTAATGAAAGGAAAAACACAGCCGCTCATCCGAACAGATACAATCAAACGTCTGCTCCGTGTCCAGGATTTTTGGGTGCAATTTTGAATCCGACACGAGTTCTTAAAACTGATTATTTTGCAGCCGTGTCAGTTTCGGGCTCAATTTCACATTTTGTCACATGCACACACATTTTCACAGGCACACAAGTGTGATGTAAAATTCCGACATGATGCAAATTAAGTAAGAACAGAAGAGGTTTATTCATTGTTTACAATTGGTGTTTACAGCGAAATGTGCCACACTTTAAGGCTGTTTCACTCACCTGCAAACTGCTTACGAAGGGAATGACTTCAAACCGATTTAAGCCTCTTGTGACTGACTGGTCAGCCACTGGTCATAAGCTGTTGCAAGTGTGTGAAGCTGCTTTTACATGAATAAGCTGTAGTAGCTTCCAAAGTTACAGCTTTCATGTGCCTTATGCGTTTGAGGCGACATGCCCGTTTGCTTTACCCTAGGTCTCGAGAGAAACTATTATTACCATTTGTGAACTTCTTTTTGTACACGTAAACTGTTGCTTTTCAGTGTGAACTTGCCATTTTGCAAGGGACTGAGGAAATCGCATTCTTTGAAACCAGCACTGCATTGCAACAATATATTTAATGTGGTGAATTAAAAACTTTTCGAGTTCAAAGTATGCACTCTTGTTTTTTCTCTTCATAGTTCCACTGGGCATGCCTATCGTCATACGAGTGTTTCTGACGGTACTAAGCTAATTTCTTTACCACTTCCCCAATTTGCGGTTCGAGCGTAGAGCAGCTTTTTTTATTTTGGGTCGGGAGAGCAGCGGCACCGCTAGAAGGCAAGCACGAAGATCTGCGTCGCCGCGAGTAACGGTGATGCGATGACAACGTACAGGCGAAATAAAAATGCTGGCGATACTTCAAATTCAGCTTGTGGGTCGGCGTAAGCGTTCGTGACGACAGAGCATATTTTCGTATCGAAAAAGGCAAGCGTTCATGCATGACACGGTTCACATCCGCCGCGTCGGCGACGAACCTGCGCGGCAAGAATAGCGGCGACATCGAGACCCGACGTTGGAAACCGAAGGCTCGACTTCGGAAACCAGCGGTAGGCGTTGGTAGTAACCTTGCTTCGCTCTTATCAAGTGACGAGTTGAGAACGCTAAGAGAAGTACTTGCGCCTTTTACGCACTCCTGTGCAGAAGCACGATGCGAGACGTCGCATACTGCGGGCGTCGCGTAGTTGCGTCACCAAGTGTCGAGTCCCTCGCGTCACCGCGTTCACAGCGCCTCAGCCGCGACTGCGTCGATCACGTAGGCTTCCCGTCTCAAGCGTTTCTGGCTTCAGCCGCGACGCGTATGCGTTCACAGCGTCTCAGCCGCGACTGCGTCGATCACGTAGGCTTCCCGTCTCAAGCGTTTCTGGCTTCAGCCGCGACTGCACCGATGATCGACCGCGTACGCTTCGTGCTTCAAGCGGCGGCGGGCGCCATGTTTACCTTGCCACAGCAGCGCGAGTGACGTCATGTCACGTGACAATTCGCTAACCAATAAAACAACTGGTTTCGGTTTGGAGCGGAAGTGACGTCAGGTCACGTGACATGACAAATTGCTTTAGCGGAAGTGACGTCATGTCACGTGACAAGGGGGCGTGGCCAGGTGCTGTACGGGATATGGTTTGCTTATACGCCGCCCGCTCTCTAAAGACACATGGCACTCCCACGGCTTTGGATTTGTTGGCTCGTAGCATCCACTGCGCCCTGACTAAAGTGAAACGGAGTATAGTGTATGTAGCCGGTGGTTGGACAACAAAAAAAAAAAAAAAGTGTTCGTGCTATGTGTTATAGAAATATTTTAAAGGGATACTTCAACAAAATTCGAAATATACCCGTCGTGTTCAGAAATAGGCTGAATATCACCAACAATATTCGCAAATGACAATTTCACGTTTGTATTTTGAGCCTGAAGGCTCAATTTTTTCTTATAAACGAAATACCTTTCTGGCTTTGATGCAAGGTCTTAGATGCATCCGTGTTAAGAGCGTTTGCACATACAGCAAACACATCTAGGAGTTTTTGAATATCGCAGTACTCCCGAAACTTAATGTTGCCCGGGGATGGTCTATTTTGTGCGTTGTTATTGCTACTCCTTGGCTTACCAGTCGAACCACGTGGTGAAGTTTGGGTACGCGATGATGACCTAGACTGGAGAAGACATTCCAGCTGCTCCAATGGCCAATTTAGCTTTGATTTGCCAAGAACAATATTTGGGTAACTTGTTTGGGGTGTTAGGTTTAAGGAGTATGTACTGTACCTGTTTCAGCTAGTCTATCATCAGTTACCTGCATCTGCTCTAAGGGTAGGCCTCTTTTTTTTTTAGAAAGACTTCAATGTTATTGTTTGCCTTAATTTCCAACTTTTCTTTCAGACGTGCCCCGCAGTCTATTTCATCGCAGTGTGTCTCAGGATATCAACAGAGCGCTGCAGTGTGCTTTTTGTAAATCAGGCCTGCGAGACAGGGGGCCCTCTGGAAGCTGTGGCACTTTGTTTCTGCCTGGCATGGGTTTTCGACCTTCAGTACTTCGTTAAATATCGTCGAACATTTGTTTGTTTTGAAAGACTTGTAGGTCTCAAACATTCAAAGCTGGGCTGCATGGGCACAAGGCTGCTGACCAGCCTGTATTAAAAAAAGACAAAACAAAACCAAGTAAAAAAAAAAAACGCGTCTGCATAACGGTGGCGCTTTTGCTGCCAACGGGTTTCATCTGCGTGTCGTCTGCTTTCTTTCACTTTTCAGTAAATATGCTTTTCAGCTGTACTGCAATATTTTCACCTTTTAGCTGTTAATGGGAGTGAAAGGTCTGCGGTATTGAGTACCTCCCTGTTCTGAAAGGACGCTTAGTGCAACTTTTCAGAAGAGATACCTTTTCAAACAAGTTCACTATCTGCCTTTTCTGAATAGGAAGCTGTTCAAAGCCGCAAACCTTTCACTCCTACTCATAGCTGCAGGGTCTCATTACTAGTAAATTCGACTCTAAAAGTGTCAAAATTGGTCCACAAAAGGACGAAAGTTACTCCCTCATTACTATAAGATTAATCTCTAAAAGGGTCGAAATTGATCCTTAAAGGGACGAAAGTAACTCCCTCATTACTTTAAAATTCATTCCTAAAAGGGTCAAAATTGATCCTCAAAGGAACGAAATTTAGTCCCCAATCAAAAAAAAAAAAGTTAGTCCTTAATCAGCACTGTTGATTTTCAAAGAGATCAAAGTTACTCCCCCAGTTATGAACACGACGGCGCTCAAGGGACCATAATTAATACCCTGAAGAGTTAAACTTAGTCCCTGATGCCTTGCTGTAGGGATCAAAAACACTCATTTTAATGAATCAAAACTTTGACCTTGAAAGATCAATGGAAAGGTACTAAACTGGGGTTTTGCCGTGTTTTGGGAATCACTCTCAGTGACATCGCCGTGTTTTGGGAATCACTCTCAGTGACATCGATTTAGTCCCCAAAAAGAACGAAGTACTACTCCTTTTTGTTCTAAGAGTGCACCACGCCATTGACCGTGACATGCACCGCGCAGAGTTGGTATAACTGTGCCGGGGTGACCTTAAAAGTCCCGTTCGCGAACCACACAGCCGCCTGAGCCAGACAGATCAACTTGCGCTCGGTAGCAAAGATTAGGATTCTTTCGCTGTCGCCCTCTCCGCTGTCATAAAGGAGAAAGGAATCTTCTTTGGCTGTGGTTTGCATGCAGGTAAAACAGTCGTCATTATCATATTATATTGCCCACTGTGATTTTGCGCTGCAATACACTTTACCTTAAACTCTGTGGGCATTCGTATGTCGGCTCTGCAAGATGGTACGCTGTACTCGAAATTAGCCCGCTGCCTTTGCTTGCAGATTTTGCGACGAAGTGTTGACGGTGCGGGAATCTTTGATAATCCTTGGCTGTCCGAGCTCCGTCTGAGAGCCACCACTCTCTCCTCAGCGTATTTATATGCGGAGAAGAGCGCCCCCCTGCGGCACCCCCTCATTGTTCCGTTTAGGACTTAGTGCGTGTGAAGACGTGAGGGAGCGTCCGCAGGGTTGGCATGTGTGGGCACCCATCGGGCCCAAAGGCCTTTATTGACAAAAAGAAGTGATATGGCCGTGGCCAATTTCCAAGGAAGGGCCCGTCCATGCCCCCTGGTTACTGCTGCGACGACCGCTGAGTTGTCGCAAAGAATGATGGCTCCTGCAGGTGCCACCAAGGCTGCGATGGCGAGCGCTTGCGCCTGTCAAACATAGATGTTGGGAGCTGGTAGGTTGGCAATGGCGAGGTTGCCGCACTGGGTCACCACTTCGAGGCCGTTGTTGCTTGCGTAGGATGCAACTACTGTTTTGGGTGGTGCGATCATCCAGGGGACTCCTGTGCGGCAGCGACTTCCAAACTCTCTGAAGTGTTGTCACATATCCAGTCGGAAGAGGTTCCGTATAGATCACAGACTCGAAACAGGGGCCCGAGCATGTAATAATGCGCACGATACAGTGAGAATTAAAACGAGGTGGCTGACAAACCGCTCTACTGTCTTGTGGGGCAGACTTTGGTCAAGTTTAGACAACAAAGTTGTCAGGTCGCGCTGGCGCGTACCGGTGTGACCGATCATTTGGTCCTTGCCCTCAAGTAAAAATCCCAAAAACTTTATCGTTTGGGTAGGGTTTTCCTGTGTATCTTTAGGGTTCACTTGTATCCCACAAGCCTTGAGGTCTTCCAGAAATTGGCGGGTAATTCTTGCCAGGATGACCGGATCGGGATGAGCCAGGAGGAAGTTGTCGAGGTGGCTCCAAGCCCAAATCCCCTGGGCTCGCAAATGGCGGCCTAAGGCAGAAGCAAGCTGCTGCATTACGAAAGGACCTGGTCTAAGTCCGAAGGGAAGTCGGGTAAATGCAAAGTACTGGTTGTCCAGTTTAAAAGTGGTCAATCGCTGTGTGGCGGGGCTCAAAGAAAAATGGTAATAAACCTTCGCTAGATTGAGTTTGGTGAAGAACGCTTGTCGGGGCAGGGGGCTCTCCAAGATGGCCATCGGGAGTGGCTGAAGGCCTTCATGTGGGGCGTCGATGCCGTGGCATTAAGTATAAACCGGCTTTCAGTGGCACTCTTCGGTGCAAGTTGTATAGGGCTAAGGTAGGGCCCTCTCCTTGCCCTTCGGAGGACACCAGACGCGATCATTGAAGCGACGGCCTGTCGCAAAACCGGCACTTGGGAGGGCGGAGGAGGACGGTTGTTAATGATTGAAACCTTGTGACACTTTAAGTGTAAGTTCGCTGGATCGCACGGTGGGAAATATCTAAAGGTCGTGCTTACCCGGCTCCAGTTCACGGTAGGGGGAGGTCTGGAGGGTCGGACCGGGGGATGGGGTGGTCCAGCTGGTCGGATGGCTTGTCGCCTTGTGTCACTTTCGTCGGAGTCATCCTCGTTCTCTTCGAGGTCCTGGTCGTCGGCTCTGCGCTGGTTCTCTTCATTGGGGATGGGGGGGGGGGGGGGGCGAGGCTGGTGTTCCTCGAGGTACCGCAGGATACGCTGAGCCGCCACTTGGTGGGAATCGGGGGCTCGACTTCGTGGAGGGGCTCAGACTGCAGCTGGATGAGGGCTGCCGGCTGCGTCGGGACACCAGCCACCAGCATAGCCTGAGTTAAAATGTCGTCTTAAACTACCACATCCTGTAGGAGTGCCAGTGTGGGCTGGCCGTCCACTAAAACCCATTGGGCGGTAGGGTCGGAAAGCACCAATGTCAAGTTATGGGGGACTGTGGGCTCAGTCTGTAAAGGACGAGCTAGGGGTTGACACTCTCGCGGGGGTGTCTGTCTTTGCAGGGCGGGATCCGGCAAGGTTTCTTCCTCTTGAGGAGGAGGCTGCCCAAGGGTAGGCAGCGAGGGGCGGCACAAGGGCGGCGTTACCGTAGCGGTCGACAGGGGCGACGCGTGAACAGCACTGGATTGTACTGTTAGGCTACTGGTAGGAAGCATAGGCGGCTCGTAGTCGGGGGGCGTTAAAGACAGTTTTTAGAACGTTCCTTCAATGTCCACAGGTAGTCTCTCACGTATAGATGGAGACACTGACGTGCCTTCTTTACGGCGTGGTGAGTAAAAGATGACACGGACCTCACTTGTCGTCCTTTGCTTGGGCATTCTTCCTGGGAGCGTCCTTTCTGCTAGGCCTCCCTGGGTTTCGACGTGGTCGGGTGGGACTGGTTGTCCTGGGGGGTTGATCCGTCCTTCTGGCTGGGGGTCCCAACAGGTAGCTGGCGGAGGGGTCTGCGTAGCCGTCCAAGGCGGTGCTCCAGCCTGATGTGGCGACATGATAAAGCAGTCGGACGCGGTTAAATACTCGCAGCTTGCTCTGGGGGGTGAGCGGGCGGTAGGAATCCAAGACTTCAACATAGGGCTCGAGGAGCTGGAGCTCGATGATGTCTCTCTTTGCCAGTAACTGGGAGCTCCGGTTCGGATTCTGGACATGGATGAAGGCTTCTCCAAGGTCCCGGCGTGTTGGAGGGTCCTGGACAGCAAATACTCTCTGTCTGGGTCCGGTGAAGCTCTGGGAGGCTTAGTCCACTGGAGTGGGTGGAGGGGGGGGGGGGTAGGGCTGCGGTGCCCCGAAGGCGTTTGGAACGCTGGGGGGGGGGAAGGGCTGGCTGAAGGCCGCCGCCTGGGCCGCTGGTGCGGCGTCGTAGCCTCCGAGGGCTGTCTGAAGATTGTACCCGCTGCCGCCGGCAGCTTCTCGGAGGGAGGGGGGTACATGGCGCTGGGGGGGGGGGGTGTTGGTGACCACTGCCGTGCGCCGCGCCGTGCTAGACGGCCTTTCACTGGAATAAAGAGAGACGTTAGTGTACTTGTTCTGGGAATATAAGAACTGGAACAGATTTTGGTACATACCAGCCGTTTCCTTCATCTGATGACAAACCCGAAGCACATTTATCTCGGTGGGGTCACCGGCATGCGCATGGTCACTGGAATAAGGGATTACACGAGTCTTGGCATGATCGGTGGCTATTTTAGTTTTACAAACTCCTCTTCGCCGGCAGGCGCAATACAACGCAGTTTCGTTAACCTTAAAGCAAGTGTAGGAATGCATTTCGTGAAGAAGCATATCGCCACCTTTCCTAGTAGTAACTAGCTTCATTTAAAAATCGACAGTGAGATGGGAGGCGAAAGAGATCAGTATTTCATAATCCGATAGGAACAAGTATAGTGAGCCCTAAGGCATGGCAAAAAAACAAAAACAACAACAAAAAGAAACGGGTTCAGTGGGTTTTTCTATTGTGCACTATATGTTCTCGAAGCTCTTATGTTAGTAAGGTGAAACAGATAAGGCAACATGCAGGCTAAAGACTGCATGTTTCCCAATCTTGGGGTCATTGGGACATGCTATTGTTCCCGTTCGTACAGTAGTCAACCTCACTGACCCTGTACGGATTTGGTCGGGTCCCTTTCGTAACTTTGCTAAGAAAAAAAAAACATTCAACGATTTTTGGGTCATTGTGTGACGAACTGCCAGCGTGACAAATCATCCTATGACGAATGTTCCGCTGTGACGAACGGGCCGGTTACCAGTTGCCCTATGACGAATCGACATGTGACAAATGGGCCGATTCCCGTTGCATTTCTCGACTCGGCAGACCAAGAGATCCAAAATGGGTCAAGAGGTCTAACGCGTCAAGAGATCCAACGGGTCAAGGGGTCCAACGCGTGAAGAGATCCAATATTGGATCTCTTGACGCGTTCGGCCTTTTCACTTGCTTATGTAGGCCTTGCGTCGGCCTTGCCGGCTTTGAACCATGCGATGTTTTAATGCGCAATATAGGTCTGCTGCGCGTGTTACGTTTGGTCTCAAAAAATTCAAAAATGGTGCGAAAATATTTTTTTTTTCACAGAATGCTTATTGCGCTTTGAGGGCATTATTGTAGGGGGACAAAGAAAGTCAGCACCGTCCTTGTCATTCCAAGTGTTTCTTTTCTGTCCGTGCATTCGTTTCCTTTTATGCGCTGTAGGTTTTATTGGAAACAAATGGTCACTTGAGACGGCGCTAGCTACAAATGCAAGGGGATTATGATAATTCTTTTACAAAAAATGCAAGCGGACGAAGCGCTTTTTAATGCTAAAGCGGATTTTACACTATGCCCCGTAACCACTACACTCTTAGAAAAAAGGGTATGTATAGTCCTCCCTTAGGGGAGGAACGATCTTGTAACTTTGTTCCTTTAGAAAGGGAGAAACTTTCGTCCCTGAAGCAGGGGAGAAAAGTTCCTCCGTCGCTTGCATCTCAATATGGTGGCCCCGAATCGAGCAAATCGAGCCCAATAAGGCTTGACGAGGACGCTACGTCTCTTGTAAGGGACGGGAGGAGCAGCAAATAAAAGCGTAACACGAGCTTTCCGCGAACTGCGTTTATTTCCGAAGCCAGATTCCCCCCCACAGGTACATAAACTTGAGTTTTGAAAGCAATTACTCAGTCTTCTCGTCAACAGCACTGCGATGTTAAACGGAGACAACCGATGCCCAGTTACTTAGCGCACTTTGCGTCTTACCTTTGGTGTTCCTCGAGTCACAATTCCTTCGTCAACCGCACATCACGGAGAAGAGCAAACTCAATCCGCGAAACCAAAACAGCTCTCGAAAGAACAAACTCGAAGCCGTTGTTTCTCGCGTAGCGTAAAAGAAGGTTAAATCGCTAGCCACCAGATGGCGGGGTCAAGCAGAGTAGTTGCAAGTATCTATATTAGGTGGCGCTAGGAACCGCCCAATTCATGTTCTACAAAAAATAATTTGATATCTTCAGGCCACTATTGCACTTGGGGATCCTCTACCATACACACATTATGCTTATTAGAAGCATCAGGTGAACATACGTTGAGCACATACACGGCACACACAAATATCAATACAACGGAACACCACACAAACCCGAACACTACACCCGTCAGTCAGTCAGCGTCTTGAGAGCAAGAAAGTCAATTGAAGTGTTGCTGAGCCGGAAGCTCAATATGTCACCTTTGTTTTGGGGTAGTGGAGGGGGAGTGAAAGATAGAGGAAGGAGAAGGGTGGTTGCCCGAGTGTCGCCCTGCGTTTCCGTCTTTTATACTGGTCGTGTTAAACGGACGGAATTTCTGGGTGACTGAATAAGCAATAAAAATATTCCCAGCATGTTGATTTTTATCCAGCAATGTTATACCTCTGAGTGTATTTTGAATGGCTCAAGGGATGAATCTCTTATTAAAAAGCAAACGCTCGATTATGGCGCAATCATTTGAAAGCCAATAAACCAAGTTTCTCCAATGCGGTTCGAAGCCATGAGATTGTTTCCCCGCACGGCACGTCGTAGCCTGTATTTCTATTGTAGTGTTTGTTTTTCTATTTGTGCTGTTCGCGCAAAGCTGCAGTTGCCGTCTTGAATTAATCTCTGCAGAGCGGATATTCACTCAGCTGGAAGTGATGCTCCACGGGCTGAGAAATCGCTTTTCGATCAACTTGAATGCAGTCAAAGCCGCGACTTGCGGCAGGTGTTAAAGTGTACGGAGCTACGCCGTGGCGAGCCCGAAAACTTCTAGCGCTCATCCCAGCGCGCCACTTGGAGGGCAGTTTCTCCAGGAACCGTAGTATATTTAAACAGCAAAATAAAGGGCAGCTTTTTTTTCTCGATTTTACCTACTATTGTTTTTAATGCTAAAATTCCACACTGTAAATATACGTACTTTCCGTCACGATTTCGTACTATTGTCCTTGCCCTTGTGGGGATTGTGATCCCTCAACATTCTGTCGCGTCAGCGTTTTGGCGCGCCGTGGCGGCCGCGCTGACGTAGCGAGAGGTGGCGCTGCTTACCACTGTGAGTGGCTTCCTCCTCTCCCTCTTTGGGGCGATTTTCGTAACGAACCCCCACACAAAGGAGATCGACGTGTCGTTCCTTGATTGGCCACTTTGCCCCCGCCGTTATCTTAAAACCAGCGGACAGCAGGATCTCGCTTCTCTCTTCTTCCTGGGATTCGGCGGCGGCGAGAACGGGGAACCGGTCGGCGCACCGGTGAGCGTTTTCCCCGTCCTATGTACCTTTGTGAACGACCGTTCGGCCGTGGGCGATCTACACACCGACGGCGTTCACCAGCTTATAGCCGCTGTTTTGTTATTTGTTTCGTTGTAAGTAAACAGAGTTTATTACCGTTACCAACGTGACTGGTGTCTGTTTGTACTCAACGAGCAGAATGCCACGCGAGTACGAACCCGCTTCGCGGTAGAGCGTCCCGCCGCGAACGTGGTACTCCCAAAGGCAGTGGCCCCAAGGAGAACCACACCCCAGAGCGCAATCGCTCTCGGGGACGAGAGAACCGACAGTCACATTGGCCACTGTACGATAGGAGCTTATACTGTTGAGACCAGCGTTCCAACATGACTATCCGCACGTTGATCAATTGCACGTAATCCCTCAAGTGGTATTAAACTTTTTAATGCAAAGCGGAATGTCAACCCTGCGACACCCCGCCCCCTCCGATCACGGCCCGACCAGCGGCATCAATCCCCGACAGTTTACGATCTCATCTTGTTGTTACACCACTGGTACGCGAACACACGGTCACATCGGCGATAATTCTAGTCTTCTGTTCACAACCCACAACATTGCCATCACGATGTTGCAGCTATGTTGCTGCCACGCACAAATACAGAACCACGTTGAACTCCGGTTGCACTCGGCATCGGAAAACAGAACCGAACTCAGCACGGAAGGCACCGAGGCAGCCGGCAGCAAAACCTGCCTGTCTTGGACGCCGTTCCTGCGGTTTCCATAGCGTCGAAAACGTCGACACAGTTCCGCGTGGTTTCGCTACTGTGGTTCCGTCAGTTCCGTGCCGCGTGAGTCCCGCAATCCGGAGACGGCCATCCTACCTAGTGTACGTGGCGCTGCTGGCACTGCTCCGGAACTTCGCTGTTTCTAGCGGCTTTGTTTGCTCGTTTGATAAAATTAGTGATAAAAACGTCAATGCAACCGAAATGTTTTGCACGTTTTGACTAGAAGACGGAATTACAGGTGGTTTTTGCTGCCGCTGAGCTCAATCAACTCAATAGCTATTTATTAGACAACGTGCGCGACCTGTTCGAAAAACGAAACCGAAAGAAGATGTGTCGGGAGGAGAAAAACATGTCGTTCCTCCCCTTTTTTCGTGTCCGCTTGGGGGCGCGTCAGTAGAAGGGAGGAAGACGCGCCGTTGCTACTTGTTTCCTTCATTTTTTCTTAGAGTGTATGAACACAAAAGACAATGAGACAATCGCCTCCTATCCTGAACGCGATCTGATAGTAACAGAGAGGACAAGAAAAGGCCATTCCCGGGCTTCTGTTCAAAATGGCCATCAAGTCAAAATGTTCAACAGGCCGCGTGACACCCGTGTCAAAATGTTAATTGAGACGAAATGTCCAATGGGGTCAAAAGGCGACGTAAAAGTTTTTATTCTTGGTTGAATGACATCCCACTCCCCTTTGAGTGCCTTCGGGGGCCCGGTTTAGCACCAAAGGCGCTAAATTCATTTGTTTTCTCTTTCGTCGACCAAGGCCAGTGGAGGTACAATTTTGTTCAAGGATTTCGCCCCACTGTCGGGGATACTGGGTCCGATCGTCCGGTGACCCCGTTTAGCTCAAAATATCCCATTTAACACAAAAGGCGCTAAATTTTTTTTTGTCGTCTAGAGTCAGCGGAGGCACAGTTTTGTTCCAAGGATTCCGCCCCACTGCCGGGTGCACTGGGTCCGATCGTCCGGTGACCCCGTTTAACACAAAATACTCTTCTCGGTACGGCAAGATTCGACCTGCTTTGCGCACGTCTGAACTCAAGAAACAAGTTTCAAGCAAGGACTCAAACCGACAAATATAACGTTTTGCTTACGGTTATGGTTACTGCTTTCTGTTGCTAACGGTTTTGTTTCGGTTTTTTAGGGTTTTAATTTTTACGGTTTCGGTTACCGGTTATACGTTCCGAAAAACCGGTTTATATCGGTTTTTCATATAATTTGTTTAATTGAAATGCTAGACAGCCATTTTATAATAAGCGGCTTAAAGTAGTCCTAGATATCCAAAAACGCTAAATTCAAGAAATGTAGAAACGTCTTATTACTGCTAATTGGTTAAAAGTTGCACACGTTTCTAGCTCCAACGCTTGATCGCTACATCTACTTACATTAGATAGTTTGCTGCCCGAGCACACACGTTACTGCCGCAATTCGGGAATCATCGCGTTCTATATACGAGGACGGTCCGATACGTACTTAGCCTCACCGCCTGATGGCGCCACTATCGCAAGAGAAATCTACTATCGTGTAGTACATTCTCGTAGACGGCTACTATCAAAATTTCAACCGAATCGGACTCGTAGTTTTGTTTTGACCGCATGTGGAAGCGGGCGTGTTCGCGAATTTTTGAAAAATAGAAAAAAGCAAGATCGGTCCGTGATTCAATTTTTTTTTTTTGAAGAGAAATCACGCAGTGAAATCAAAGAGCGCTTGGATGCTGCGTACGGTGACTCTTCTCCTTCAATGGCGACCGTCAAAAATTGGTTTAACGAGTTTCAACGTGGTTGCACGTCGGTTTTTGACGAGGCACGCCAAGGTGCCCCGAAAACGGCAACCATGGGGGATAATGTGACAAAAATCCAGCATCTCGTATTGGCAGACCGCTGATTGAAGGTGCGCGAGGTAGCTGAGAGAGTAGGAATTGCATAAGACCGCGTGGGGCATATCCTGCATGAAATATTGGGCATGAGAAAGCTGTCGGCGCGATGGGTGCCGCGTTTGCTCACTCCAGACAACAAGCGCAGCCGTGAGACCACTTTAGAGCAGTGTTTGACGCTGTTTAAGCGCAATCCGAAGGAGTTTCTGCGTCGTTTCGGAAACGTCGACGAAACATGAATCTACTGGTACACACCAGAGACCAAGGAACAGTCCAATCAGTGGACTTCATCCGGCGAACGTGCTCCGAAAAAGGACAAGACTGCCCTATCGGCCGGAAGGTGATGGCCATCATTTTCTGGGATTCACAAGGTGTGATCTATATCGACTACCTGGAGAAGGGAAAAACGGTCACAGGGTTGTAATATTCCGGAATATTGGGCCAATTCGACACCGAATTGCAGAAAAAACGGCCCCATTTGGCGAAGAAAAAAGTCCTCGTCCACCATGACAACGCACCGGCTCACTCTTCCGCCCTCACCACGGCCAGATTGGTCGAATTGGGCTACGAACTGCTGACCCATCCACCGTATTTTCCAGATTTAGCCCCGTGCGATTTCTTTTTGTTTCCAAACTTGAACAAGTCACTCGCCGGGCAGAAATTTGAGTCGAATGAGGAGGTCAACGCCGCCACGAAAGTCTACTTTGCAGAGAAAACATATTTTTCAGATGGGTTAAAGAAGTTGGAGCATCGCTGGGTCAAGTGTATTGAACTAAAAGGAGACTATATTAAAAATACATTGTCACTTTTCCAAAATTTTTGTTTTTCTTATGTAGGATAAGTACTGATCGGACCACCCTCGTAATACAAATAAACATCCGTACTCTGTTGTTCGGTAGCGTTTGTAAACAACCTTAAGGAAGTTTCCACTGGGTGCTGGAAGAACCATTCGCACTTTTTCGTCGCTATATATTTTTTCCACGTAATACATGCATACGAGTCTTAGCCCACACTGAAGGAAGGAGCAGAACTATAGCTATCCTATAGCAAAATACTGCTAAGGGGAATAAAGTAATAAAAATGAGAGATGGGCTAGTTAGTGAAAGTCAATCATTATTTAAATGCAATAGCCCAAAACAAGGAAGACTAAAGAGAGGAACGAACAACACAAAACGCTGTAAAAATATGTTATGTGTTGTTCGTTCCTTTCATTAGTCTTCGCTCTCGTGCCATATTACACCTACGTCATATTTGCTATTTCCAAGCAATTGCCTATGGTTATCGAAGCACACGTCTCTAGCTGGCCGATTCTGCGACGCTAGAAAAATGATGCGTTTATATATAAGAAAGAATTTAAAAAGGTGCGGGCGCAAAAAAATAAAAATAAAGTGCGGACGCGCCGTATTATTATTATTATTATTATTATTATTATTATTATATATATATATATATATATATATACAACGGGCATGGTAGCGGGAGGCCGAAGGCGAGGATATATAACTGAGAAGAAAAAAAACTTACTGAAAACATCAACAACGGACGATTTAATCTTCGACGTTTCGACCGGAGTCCGGCCTCCGATCGAAACGTCGAAGAATAAATCGTCCGTTGTTGCTGTTTTCACCAAGGTTTTTTTCTTCTCATATATATATAGCAACTCCTCAAGTACGGATCTCTGACTTATATATATATATATATCTATATCTACGGTAAAGAACTTAATTTTCGCGGGCTCAATATTTCGCGACGCGGTGGGATTTGAATAAAGATTCCAATGTCTCTACATTTTACCGGAATTGTTCGCGGGGCCTATTTTTTGCGAATTGTAGCCGATTCTCGAAATGCGCGAAAATTAGGTCCTCACGAAAATAAGTTTTTTTACAGTATATATAATTTGGTTCTCCTTTGGGCCACTGCCTCAGGAAGTACCACGTTCGCGGCGAGACGCTCTACCGCGAAGCGGGTTTGTACTCGCGTGGCATGCTGCTCGTTGAACGCAATCAGACACCAGTCACGTTGGTCGCGGTGATAAACTCTGTTTATTAACAATATAAAACAAATAACAAGAAGACAGCGCCTATAAGCTGGTGAACGCCGTCGGTGTGGCGGTCGCTCACGGCCGAATGGTCGTTCACAAAGAAACAAAGGACGGGGTAAACGCTCACCGGTGCGTCGGACGGTTCCCCGTTGTCGCCGCGCCGAATCCCAGGACGAAGAGAGCGAGATACTGCTGTTTGCTGGTTTTAAGATAACGGCGGGGCGAAGTGGCCAATCAAAGAGTGACACGTCGATCTCTTTTCTGCGGGGGTTCGTAACGAAGATCGCCCCAAAGGGGAGAGGAGGAAGCCACTCACAGTGGTAAGCATCGCCACCTCTCGCTACGTCAGCGCTGGCGCCACGGCGCGCCAAAACGCTGGCGTGACAGAATGTTGAGGGATCACAATCTCCACACTCCCCGCTCCTTAGCCAATAGTCACCAGCAAACGGGTCGACCGACACAAACACACATCTAGACTAAAATAATAAAAAAGGAAAGGCCGCCAGTGGCTGCAATTACACGGGACACAACGGCCGGGCTCATACGTCCATGGTCCAAGAAGTCGTCCAGCAGTCCCTCATCAGGCGGTACAGCTCCCGGCGGCAGTAAGTCGGCATGGTTGTTTTGTGCTTTATGCCAAGAACCTTGCAAGCGTCCACGAATACCTTCCCGACGAAGTAGCTCGCTCGATCTGTCAAAAGAGCTTCGGGGAGCCCCAAACGGGTGAAAACCTCCATGAGCTTCTCCGTGATCGCTCGGTCTGTCAGCGTACGGAGTGGAAAAAGTTTCGTCCATTTGCTGAAGTGGTCAGTTACAACCAGCAGATACTGGTGTCCTTTCGGGCTCCTCGGTAGAGGGCCGACCACGTCCCAAGCTGCCAGAGTCCATGATTACTGGCTCGGAATCGGTTGCATCAGTCCCGGTGGTTTACCGCCTCTCAGTTTGAAGCTTTGGCAAGAGTGGCAGGTGCGGGCATAACGGAAACCGTCCCGTTTCACGCCCGGCCAGGTGGCGATGCGACATAACTTTCAGTAAGTCTTGTAGCCGCTCGCGTGCCACTCGTGAAGCTGCGTGTCTCAGACTGCGGGGTATCACTACCTTGAACGCCTCGTCAGAGTCGTTGTCGGAGGGTATGTACCTCAGCAAAAGCCCGTCATTGCTCAACAGATACGAATCCTCCGTGCCCGCACCAATACCAGATACGTCCCGGCACTCGGCGCCTACTACAATACCAGTAGTGTTGCGCCCGGCGGTCGCACCGCCCGCCTCCACGGCTTCCGATTCTTCTGCGAGTCCGTAGATCATATTTCGACAAAACGGATCATTCTGCTGGGCTTTCAGAAGCTCTTTGCTGAACACGATTCCCACTGCGCTCACTGCGTCTAGGTGGTTGATCGTCTCGTCCGGGGTGGTCAGCTCTGCCGCCTCCCTTTGGGACTGAATCACGGCTTCGCCTGGCACTGTGAGTGTCGTTGGCTCGGCCTGGGTCTTTGCGGAAATTTGTGTGCAGTCTACGGGGGCTCGTGACAATTAATGCGCCCGCCACCACGTTTGTGCTGCCTTTCCGGTACTGCACGACGTAGTCGTATTTTGGCAGCATTAAAGCCCATCTTGCCAAGCGACCAGCGGGTTCGCGAAGTCGGGAGAGCCATATTAGGCTTCGGTGATCTGTTTTGATCACGAAAGTGGTCCCGTCGACATAAATGTCGAAACGCCGGAGTGCAAGGACGTAGGCCAAGCACTCTTGTTCGCATGTGATGGAGTTCCTTTCAGCTGCCTTCAACGGGCGGCTGGCGAAAGACACCGGTCAGAGTACACCTTCGTGCTGTTGGAGCAGGACCGCGCCCAAGCCCAGATTGCTGGCATCGGTTTGGATGAGAAAGGGCTTGTTCAAGTCGGGTAGCTTGAGTTCAGCTCTGCCCGCAAGCGCTCGGGAGGTGCGGCGAAAGGCCACTTCCCTGCTCGGAACCCCAGCTCCAACTCACGGACTTTCGCTATAGGCGTGTCAGTGGTGCTTGAAGCGTCGCGCAATTTGGGATGAATTGGCGATACAAGTTCCCCATTCCCAGGAAGCGGCGGAGGGAGCTTACGTCGGTTGGCGAAGGAAACTCCAGGATTGCCTGTAGTTTGTCGGGATGTGGCGCAAGGCGCCCGCGATCAAGTTCGAACCCGAGCAGGGCGATGCGGGTTTCGGCTATTTGAGCCTTTTCGGGGTTCAGGGTCATTCCCGCGGCTTTTAGCCGGTCGAGTACGTCCTCGAGATGACGTAGGTGATCTTCGAAGGTGTTGGAGTAGACGACAATATCGTTGAGATAGGCCATTGTGTGTTTCCATTCGGCTTCTCCAAGTACTCGGTCGATCAATCGCTGGAACGTCATTGGCGCTCCGCACAGACCGAATGGCATTCGTGTGAATTCAAAAAGCCCGCGGTGACAACAGAAGACTGTTTTTGCCTCGTCACCTGGCTTCATCCGAACCTGGAGGTAGCCTCGGCTAGCGTCCAGGGTGGTGAAGTGCCGCGCACTGCCCAAGTTGGACAGAATCGAGTCGATGCTCGGTAGCGGGTAGGCGTCCTTTCGTGTGACGTCGTTCAGACGGCGGTAGTCCACGTAAAGACGTGAGCTGCCGTCTTTCTTTGGGACCAACACTACGGGGAATGCCCAGGGGCTGTTAGATCGCCGGACAACTCCGGTGTCGATCATTTCGTCTAGGGCACAATCGATGGCTTTCGTTTAGCCAAGCTTACGGGTCACGCGTTCTGCCTTGGCAGTTTGTCACCCGTGTCAATGCGATGTCGCACTTCGTCTGTGCAGCCCGGTCGGTCCGTGAACATTGCGTCATAGCGGCGCAACAACGACGACAGTCGGGCTTTCTCTCGCCCTGACACGCTGCATGACTGTGTGAGCAGTGGGTGCGTCATTTCCCCAATGAGGGCGGCACTCGCTGCAATCGGCGCTGGACTTGGTGTCTTGGAGTCAATGACCCGGTTTAGGGAGTCCCTCGCTTCCTCTCGACTGCTCGTCGCGTGCGTCAATGGTGGCGTTGGCTGTACGGCCGGGGGTTCGCAAAAGGGTTTCAGGGGTGCAAACGTGCCCTCCCTATAGCCTGCGCTGCTGACGTCGATTAAAATGCCTGTTTTGGCAAGGAAGTCTCTACCCGAAATAATGGGCACCTATAGGCCAGGGAGATGAACGAAGCGTTCTCGTCTTACTGGCGTCTCCCATCTCGTGACCAGCCGCGCGGTACCAGCCAAAAGGGCGGTTCCGCAGGCTAAGCGAAAGGCAGTGTTGCATTCTCAGAGTCGCACAGAATTCTGTCGGACGTGAGTCAATATGGCGGCATTGTCGTGTGGACCTGTTCAGGGAGAGGGGGGCGGAAAGTGAAGCAAGAAGCCTTCGTGCACCGAATGGAAAGTGCGCCGAGGTCGGGCGGCCCGTGGAAACTGCATGCCTCACTAAACACTGCCAGCCGACTTGAGGTGCCTGCTGGGTCGGGTGGACTGGCGGCGGAGGTCCCGTCGCTTTCGACTTGTAGACAGTGCTACCTAGGTTCGACTAGGAGTCTTTGAAGTCGCTTTGTATGTCTGTATAGTGTGTTCCTTTATGTTGGTGTTGTTTTCTTTCTCGCCATCGTAGGTGTCGAAGGAGTCGATCGGCGTGGGGCTCGATGACACTGTCGGTCCTACTGAGCCACTCCAGAATTTGTTCGGCGGCGGTGGCCGTCGAGTACGCATCCAATGGGTCGTTTTCTTCGGTCCAAGATCAAGTACAGGCAAGGTCGGCCGAGACGCCAGCCTCGCAAAATGCATGGGTGCGAACCAGGGTTGGGCAGAAATACTCAAAAATGTATTTGGCAATACAAATACTGGAATACATTGAAGTAGTAGCTAAAATAGTGATATTGAAATATATCTGTAAAAATGTATCACGACACGTATCGGAAATACATTTTAAATAGCGGCAAAAAGTATTTGGAAATACAAATACAGGAATACATTTTAGGGAGGGCAGAAATACAAATACAGAAAAACCGATACTGCAATACATTTTTCAAAGTTGCTTGAGACGGCAACTGAGATGTAGCTCTAAGTTTGAAGTGGAAATTTTTGATCCCGAAATTACTTTCCCGTAAGCTTGGCGCTTTGCCTTGAAGATAGTGGTTTCGGACGACGAGGAGTCTTCAATGGGCTAAAAAAAAAGTTCTATCAAGGACTGATCATGGTCCCTTCCCTGACATCTTGTCTGTCTGACGAGGGGTGCGAAAAGACTTCGACTTCTAAATAAATTCTACGTCACCCTAAATCCAATCAAAACGTCACCACGCCCCTGTCCAATAAGGACGCCCCTGTCAACATTGATCATATGACGTCACGGTGGAATGAACTGGTATTCCTTATGTGTAGGAGTGGCCTTGAACATGAAACTTTACCACTCTGCTCTGTGAAAGGGCAATAGTATTTTCGTCATAGGTTACCTCGTTAAAGATCGTGCAGGCAGTGTCATTGGGAATTTTTGAAAATAGTGAACCATCTGAAGCATTCTGGAACACATGTCTTATCTTCTGTTATGGTTGAAAAAACGATACGGTGACATTTCTGTTGGGAAGGTCCTTCTTGCCGACCCTCCGGCATTGACCCATGAATTGCAGTCCTCAAGTTTCGCCTAGCATCATCTAAACAGAGATATCCCGGATTGCGAGCTAATATTGCCGACACTGGTGCTAGCTCTCCAAGAAACAGCGCGCTTGAGATGAGTCGCAGGTGTACGAAGTTAGAATCGGCACAACGAGGCCACGTCTGGCCTCCTACCTGGGTTTCGGATCACCAGAGCAGCGGGTCACATTCGCGTCGGCTGATGACGTACCCTTGAGCCGTGCAATATTACGGGCGCAGCCGCAGACACATTCTAATATGCGTTAAACTTCCCTGCGTGAGTCATGCTACTATTTCAAGTCAACCACCACCAGGCTCGTGCTGCAACGGACTGTGACTCAGCTTTGCCTGTTGGTGTACTGTGTACACTAAGGCAAGAGAGACGGTTAGCAGTGGGCATTGGATGCCAGCAAACAATAACTCAAGAAATCCCCACCTGAGGACCTGCGGCAGAAGATGCTCTGACTCTACCCCTGGCACGCCAGCTGGTTCGAATCCCCGACTTCGCAACACTTCTCAGAAGAGAGAAGAAGACGCATAGAAAAATAGTTTGGAGAATCGGAAGGGACCTTGGATAGTATAGTAACTTTGCTCCAGAGTCTCCTTGACCCTAATGCCCTCAGAAGTAAAAAGAAATGCGTTTGGACCTGTATTTTTTCTTTTTTTTCGGAGGAGAGAGCGGGGGGTGGAGTGCTTCTCAAGAAATGTAACGAAATACATTTCATCCTGATTGTATCGCGATACAAAGAAACATTCCATATATATTTCGATACAGGAATACAGATACTGGTGAAAAAGATGTATCGCCATACAGAAATAGAAATACGAAATGTATTTCTGAAATACAATCGCGATACATTTGTATCGCGATACTGCCCAACCCTGGTGCGAACACCCTCAACCAGGACAACGTCCCGGAGCGTCGAGGAGGCGATCATGCCGCCGATGACGGCACTGGTGGGTCTCGAAGACCCAGGGTAGCTGCTGGAGTCACTTAGAATTAGGGGGCCTCTTGGACTTGGTGCCTGGCGGTAGCTATTGTGTTTGCGGGAACACGAAACACGCGGCGTCCGCGTCGAGGCTGGTTGGGTAGCTGGTGGGAGAGCTCTCTGAAAACCCCGGACTCTAGCTTGGACGTCTGGTTTAGGGAAGCCGTCCTCCAGTTTCCTCTCGCGACAACGTGGAAGAGTTCCAGTCAATCGAAAATGAGCTGCTGGTGTTCGGGGAGCATGGCATCCCAGTAGAACCGATACGGGTGGAGATGCCGGATTTTGTGGACATCTCTCGTGATCAAACTTCTGGTGTTCTGGGCGAAGTTGCGCAGAATGTCGTAGACCTGACGGACTCACACTCCGGGAATGGTTGGTGGGGGCTTCACCGGAGGTACTCGGATTGCGTCGGCGACTCTGTTAGAAAGGATTCCCGCAGAAGCCATACCTCCGGCGGAAGCAGGGGGAGGGCTCCGGCGATGCTGGAAGCGATCTCTTGGCGCGTCTGTGGCTATTCGAGCTCACCATGCTGACGTTCGAATAGCTCGCGTTCAGAGTCCTGCGACACGGACTGCTGAGACTGCTGGCCGTGTGGAGCGAAACCGGCCAGGGCATCAACGATTGGAAGTAGGACAGCTCCCAAGGTTGAGGCGAAGGAGGCAGAAATGGCATCCTCTGTCTGTTGGACGAGGGCGGCTCCGTCATCTGCGGCCAAGTGCATTGGCACGTTCGACGACGAGGCATCCTTCTCCTTCGCTTGTGCTCTTGCCACGCTGAGACGCGTGGCACTGCCGGCGGCTGCCGCTCGGTTCCAAAAAAAAAAGAAAAAGCTCTGCACAAGGAGGAAAAAAAAAAAGAAAAGCTTGGAAACGTTCTGGATGTTTTTTCTCTGAAATTTTTTTTTTCTGCGTTGTCTCAAAATCGTTACTCGCGCCACGTTTCAGACTAAATGAAGACTAGGTTTTCTTTTCCGCCAGCTCTGAATGATGGTCAATGTACCTCGTTTCTTAATTCTGGCTACTGCATGTCAGGAACATCGGTGGTTTTGATAGAACTGAGTTGGATAGACATCTGAGAAATCTAACTTATTAGTTAATACCCCGAAAGCGACATATACCGAATACATGTAGCGATGTTAGAGTGTGGCAGATTTAGAAATATATATATCTTTTTATTATCAGCTCGACCACTGATTCCAACCAAGTATTCTTAATCCTAAAGTTAGATTGAACGTAAATGTATTACCAGATGCACCACTCGCTGACATAACTTTGTCAAATGGCTTCGACATTTCAAGATCTCACCTCCAAGTCATACTTTAGAAAAACTAATATTTTTATTTTTCGGTTAATATCCTTTAAAACCAGTTACCG
Source organism: Ixodes scapularis (assembly GCF_016920785.2). Classification (NCBI taxonomy): domain Eukaryota; kingdom Metazoa; phylum Arthropoda; class Arachnida; order Ixodida; family Ixodidae; genus Ixodes; species Ixodes scapularis. The sequence goes on along the minus strand of NW_024609881.1, from coordinate 1,091,861 downwards.
GTCAATAATTTACGGTTACGGTTTTTGTAAATTTTAAGTAACGGTTTCGTTCCGGTAATGGTTACCGAAAAAATATTGTTTCTAAACGCTTTTCGGTTTCGGTTACGGTTACGGTTTAAGTCAATAGTAGCAGCACCATCCAAGTTGACCTCGGAGTGGCGGCGGTCCGGCCAGGTCACTCGTCCGGGTGTAGCCATCACGGGTCCATATCACATGAGCGAATGAAATTTTAGCGAATGACACTTTAGCGAAAAGAGGTCACTTGAGCGAATCGACATTTTAGCGAATGACGTTTTAGCGAATATTGCTAATTTCAACGAATGACGTTTTAGGGAACGATATTTTAGTGAATATGCTTGTTTCGCTTTTTTTGTTCTCTACCGAAGCCGGAAATACCTGTCTGGCTTTTCCTTTTTTGCCGCGAGGGAAAAGAACGACACGGAAATGCCTATTTTAGTATTAGTAAAAGAACGTAACAATTTATTACGAGCCACCAAAGCGTGGAACCCACAAAATGCGCATAGCTGAGCGGAAGCTGCACGCCGACAAATAGCTATCGACGGGTCAAAAGGGACACCCGGGTCACCCGCGATCACTACGACATGGGTACCTGTCGGTGGAAAACTCCCTAAGAGGCATTACGCAGTATCACCGCTATCACTGCGACCGTTGTAACTTCGTGCTTCTGTGATCCGAACAGAAGTTCTCCTCCTGCAATAACAACGAACGGCGACAAAGCACAGCACAGTTCACAGCCAGAATCTAATATCACACGTATCACGCAGTACATTTCCCACAGTTAGGAAATCTTATCACCATCAGCGGTATCACAACGTCCCCAGGCACGAAACATTCAACCGAAACCATGTGCGTGTCGAAGGAAAATAAAGTGTGTTCGCTGAATCGATTCTAGGTTCCTAGGTGACAGCTAGCAACTGTCGCTGGGTTATTTTTGCAACATGAGCGTTCTACTTTTAAACCTTTGGACTACGGTACTTTAGGCTGAAACGAGGAATAGTTTCTTCAAAGCACACTATGTTTAATTACTTTTTTTAAATCGAAACCTAATTTACAAAATTATAGCACGACTTTTCAGACTAATCGTGATCTCCTTTATGTAAGAATGAATAAGTAAACCAATACAAACGGCATCTTTTTTCTCAAGGCGGTAGCTTGCGCCACCTACCCGTACACTTGTTCGACCCTTATTGTTTGCTACACTAATTTCTTTTCCCCTAAAACCGCTGCAATGATCACAGGGCAATGGAAATAATCACCAGTTGGTGCAGTTGATGAGGATGATTACGATTATTTTTGTAGCTACTTTCCTTGAATCGAGGCAACGCACATCGTGCCAACTTCCAAATTTGTTATTTTTTTGCGAATACGTTCTTGCAAAACTATCTTATAATAATAATAGCTTTATTTACCATGCAAATATGGTGGGAGCTGAGGAAAAAAGCTGTCTACTCAGCTTGACTATTCCTCAGCCCCATCACAGGTACACAGCGGTTGCCAGAAGCACACACAAGAAATTATATAAACAAAAAAACAAAACAAGAAACAGTAAAGGCAAAGAGCAAACAGAGAACACGTACGAAGAAATCATAATTACTTTGACAGAAAGACATCTCCTAATATCAAAGCAAAGAGCAAATAAAAAAGAAAAACACATACGAGGGGCCAGTGTAATCACATAATTACTTCGATAGAAAATGTCTCCTAATATCATACATGCTACAGGATTCTATATCAAAATTAGACCGGATTATTTTGTTCAGAAACGTTGGCAGTGTTATTTGAATCATCTGTAAACCATAGTCAGTACGAGATGCATCTACTATCCAGAAATCGGAATGGCGAACGCAATATGTTAAAGTAAGACAGCGCCCTGTCTTCGTGTTTCTTCGACCTCGTCCTACGTCTTTTTTTGCAATGTTCCCACCAAACAGTATTTCAAGTTTATACAAAACACTTTTAAGGATGGCTTTGAAGTCACAATCTACTTAAATTTTTCAAAAGTCCGAATAATTGTCGAAAACGGTTATAGAGTAGCGAAGGACGCTATAGGGAAGTGAATCAACATTCATCCTTCGAGCAGATACGGGAACAATATTTTGTGTTATATAAAAGGCAACTAGCGCTTCTCAGTTTTAGAGCGCAGCTCTTAGGCGCCTATTTCCGGCTTGAGCGGCGTCGCCGTCGCCGTCGGCGTAACCGCGCGTTGCATGCAACTCAGGTTGCATACAACCCGCATTGCATGCAACCCGCCGCCGTCTACGTAACAACGCGTTGCATGACACACAAATTGGATTCAGCCCAAGTTGCATGCAACCCGCGTTGCAAGCAACCCGCCGGAGTTGCTTACCTGCATGCAACCCGGTGACTCCGGCGGTTGCGTGCAACCCGGCGACGCCCCCGAGGTCTCGTGACCCCCAATTCACGTGACCCCCGAGGTCACGTGACCCCCGAGGTCACATGACCCCCAAGTCACGTGACCCACCTAGGTCACGCGACCCCCCTGGGTCACGTGACCCAGGGAAATCTTGGCTTATCGAGTCACATGCTGTTCCAAGCATGTGACAACTTTCATGACCCTGTTCTATCATCAAGTATTGAAGTTCATCTTTCCGTCAGATCTAAACAAATCACGATACCATGTTTGGGGTAAGTCCCTTATCAAGTTTAAGATGGTGTCTGTGCCTTCAGCATCTCGAAAGTGTCTTTTGTCACGCTTGTTTCACTTACTACAAGTGCTTTTTGGTAATATTCTCCGCCGAGTGCCCATCTACTAGGGCGACGAGAACCATCCCCGTTTTAGCCTGGCGATCACGTCACCTTGAAACTCTTGTAAGCTTAGAAGTGAAAACTTTTTGCTGCTCATGCACAGCAGACAAAAAGGTAGGCAGCATTTTACCTTCTCACTCTCTAAGCATGGGTGTCAAGCATGAACCCTGGGAAAATTTGCCCACTGCTTAACTACATGCTTTTTCTTTCATGTCCTGGTTGGCTGCTACACTGGAGAGGCTGCTGAACATCGTACCACGGCGGCTTATCATGGTGTTTTAGTTAAATTAATAATGGGGTTTTCATCCAGGACGTAATTTGGAACCTCGCGGAGCAAACTTTAAGGTACATTGGTATAACAAGTGCGTACGTTGGTTTTGTACGTTATTGGCATAAAGCTTGGCTGGATATGCAACGCAGTTTCCAATATACACCACGGTTTTTCCCCAGTCAGTAAAATGTCAACCTGCCAAATATTTGTTCTGATTCTATATTTCAGAACACAGCTCTTAGGCGACCGTTTCCGGCTTGAGCGGCAAGAAGGACAGCAGTAGGAGGAAGGTGGAGGAGGAGGGGGAAGAAAGAGGAGGAGGAGAGGAGGAGGAGAGGAGGTTGAAGGATGAGGAGGGGAGGAGGACTAGCAGGCAGGATCACAAGGAAGGAGGAGGGGTATACCCTCCCCTCAGTACCCTCCCCTCCTCCTCTCTCGTCATCCTGCCTGCTAGTCCTCAGTTTTTGTTCTTCAGATATATGTAAAATGAAAATCAAATTTAAGAGCACTATCAAAACATATGCCCAGTTTTTTTACGCTATCTGTATATTCTACCGGAATGCTGGTGCATTAATGACATAAAAAGAGTGCAAAGTTAATGGGATGTTGAGAGTGACTGTTTTGAGTGAATTACGAATCATACTAGTTTTGTCCTTATAACAATTATTTTAACGAGGCTGTTTTTTAACTAGTTCATAATTGATATCCCGTGAGATTGTAACTGGCAGATGAAATTTGCATAATTGATGTGTGTGGCAATAATTACGGTGTCGTCAGCATGTTGGTAAAGCTTACATAACGGTACCATGGTGGCGATGTCATTGACAAACATATCAAGCACAAAAGGGGACAGAATGAACCCTTGTGGTATTCCGGCTTTTAGTTCAGTCCAAAAACTCTGAAAACCAGACGCGGACGCCAGTTGAGAGCAACGAGAAAGATAGTTTTCGGAAAGAACATAAAATGGAACCTAAATCCTAGGCTGTATTGTTTCTTCAACAGTATCTTGTGGCTCACTGTGTCGAAGGCTTTCAAGACGTCTTAGAATAGTGCGGAGGTAATAATATTGTGATCGAACGCTGAACATAGGTAATCTGGAATGTATTCTAGGAAAGGCTGGGTCCATTTTCCTTGCAGAAAGCCATATTGAATCGGAAATAATATATTAGATTTTTCCAAGGAAGATATCATTACACTAAACACATGTATTTTGAGTATCTGAGCAGTGATTGGCAAGAGAGAAATTGGGCGATAGTTTGCAATGTTGTTTCTCACACCACCTTTGTATAAAGAACGTACTAAACAGTCAACATAAATAGAAGGACGTAGTTCCGACCGCTTGTTCTTAAAGCAAGATAAAACTAAATATAAATTCGTTTGTTTAATAGAAGGAAGGAACGCCGAGGGAGGGACAAGGTTATCAACTGCATCAAGGTTATATCTCGCCTAACCAGAAAACGTTAGAATCCCGTACAATCAATTGCAAATTATCAGCTAAATGTTGTTTTAATGTATCGTCAATGGAACAACTTTGGTGTTCACGAAGCTCATTTATCAGATACGAAGTTTTACGTGCATCCGAATGAGATTGGAAGAATTTTCTGTGATAAGAAATGTTTCGACAGGATATGAAGTTATTACTATTATTATAAAACAAGTAATAATAACATTAATAACCAATAAATCAGTGTTTATTACAGTGTTCAGGTACAACCTACGGGTCTGTGTTGCCACTTGTAGAAAAATAAATACACAGAGAAAATAAAACACACACCAAGAACTCAAGTTTAAAGCAGAAAGGCCGCCCACATGTCGAATACTAACAAAAATAACTGATTCAGAGGGTAGTTCAAGCTTCAGGACAAACATTGAGACGCAAACACGACAGTCATATTTGAAGCACGTAAAAAACGATTTCACTAACTTGCAGGTACTTTGAAGCCCATTCCATGTATAAAAAAGGCATATAAACGGAATATCGCAGGTTCGTCAAAGTATTCAAGGACTTGTGGAACTAAAAGCAAGGTAGAAGCATTCCAACAAAAAGTAAAGACGTGGACATTTTAAAGAGAATTTAAGTAATGCGTTCTTAACGTCAAGACCCTGGAAGTGGCGATTGTAGTGTGACGTGCGCGAAGTTCGGTGATGCATTTATATCCCAGATTGTTGGCGGGCTCCAAGCAACGGACGATTGCATGAGAAATGTCTCGCCAATAGTAGCTTAGGAAGCAGGCGCCTGAAACCCGGCTTTTACATTCGATTCTGAGAACGCGGTCCCGAACTTGAAAGGAGAAAACGAATAAAAAAAGAACGCAAACAATTTGTGATTGCAAAAATCCCCTTTGCAGCAGCTTGTACCTTCGTAAATTTATTTGCAGCGTTTGCTTCTTCTAATACAATATGTTTCGCACAGGAGTACTATGCACGTTTAGAACTTGTTATTGTATGATGTGTGCATCGTCTACAGGCAGCGACAATGAAATGATTTGTTTTGACAGAGTTGTTTGTTATTACCAGAGAGATCCGGGGTTAACGTCAAGACAACGCCCCTTCACGTTGCACTCTACAGCTACACTGAATCGGAGTTGTTCGCTGGTAGCCTGACTTAACATTTTCCTGATCTAAACTCTTTTTCATGTACAGTGCAAATTAAGCCTAGATTATTCGAGTGAGTGTTGTCACTGCATTGCCATGTAATTTTTATATCCTTGTATTGAATATTTCCGTATCTTGATTTGTTATTTCATACGTTTCACATGGTGTCGTGACGTATTTCAAGTATTGAATCTATGCTGTGTGCGCAGCGCCGTATTGTTTTCCTTCATTGCTTGTACCCTGCCTCAGCCCAGGAAAGGGCCTGCAGTATCTCAACAAATAAAATACCAAACTGCTGAGTGTTGCTGCCCCAAGGTTCAAGCAGTGAATCAAGCATCTTGAAGGGAAACTATGCGAAATTGGGAAATACCAAAAATTGGGTACAACCAACTGGTGGCGCGGTTTCCTCTGCCGGCTAAAAAGAATGTTTTACCCACGTAGCGACTAAGAGGCACCTAATTGCCTCTCGTGAATGGTCCTCGCTACGCTTAAGTTAAATTCCGCTCTAAGAAAAAGTGCAAATTGTCTTCAAACATATTCAAAATAAGCAGTGTACGTGTCTGTAAAGTCACTGCCTGCAAAACTATAAAAGCCTGTTGAAAAAAAAATACAAGATTTGTGGTCTTTCTTACGCCTTCTACTAATAACGTTTTTTTATACGTGGAAGAAAAGTGCAATAACAATTCTACTACTGTATCATAGAGCATTGGTGCTTCTGCAGAGGTAAGAAGTTTATTCCAGTCGTAGTCGTTAACCTTTTTATCAAACTGCCTTTGATCAGTAATAGTTATTTCAGTTGTCGTCGTATTAGAGTTCTTGCCGTTGTGGCTCGTTGTAACCTGGCAGGCTATAAAATAATGATCTACTAGTTTTTCTAATATCACAGCCGCTTTTACTCTTGATGCCATGAGTCGGCAAAAGGTTTAAATATTCACACACGATATGTCGCGATGAATCCGTGATATTTCGGTTGATGTCCCCCACAAAACACAAGTGACCGGTCGGGCTGAATTCCGATAGTACGTTTGAAAGTTCTTCCAGAAATAAATTGGTAAATTGGCATTGCTGGACGGAGGGCGATATATTGCAATCATGTCCCCTGCAAAATTTTGGCAGCTTATGTACAGATAAGCATATTCCGCATGCGTTAACACTATCTCAGCCCCTGAGTTTGTACACCAACTACTTTTCAAGTACGCGCATGTTTTTCCTCCCTTTCCATATGGTCTTGTAAAGGCGAAACGACTGTAACCCGGAATAGAAAATAGAGTTATCATGTCCTCAGTAGAATTTATTTCAGTTAGAATAAAAGCGTCCATAACTCCGTCCAAATATCTAACAATTACCATAAACTGATCGCAGGCATTTCGTGTACGTCTAATATTAATGTAAAAAAACATAAAAAAAAACTAAACGACAACTTCGACGGTTTTTTCAAATTATTTTTAGGCCCTCTCTACGTGAGCAGCGCAAAAACTTAGTAAGTTCCAGATATCACCGGACAATCCCTTTAAGTGACGTTACGCATACTAATTGATTACTTTGAGTTACTATTATTTCAATGAGCCTTATATCAGATTAAGTGAGATATCGCCGATTGTCTTGATTACTCCGAGTTATTATAAAGCAAACTCAGTGAAATTGGAATCATTATCACTCTTTTGTCTGACTTCGAGTTACTAAGTTTTTGCCGAATAAAAAGTCCAATGAACTTTAATTCGGCCGGAATAACATTTTATATTTTTTCATTACTCGTGGAGGGAAGGAAGGAAGATACTTTATTTACAGCAGCTTATTGTCCGAAACGATTTACTAGGAACTCCATTGCCATTATGATTGCACCTTTGATAACTCCAAGTTTCGATTGACCCAATGGACTTAGTTTGGCCTAATCGACATTTTGGCGGCTCTCTTTATTACTTCGAGTTATGTTAGAACCATTTTATCTATTATGGGCACAACTCACATTACCATTACTTTTTAGAGCGCAGCTCTTAGGGGCCCGTTTCCAGCCTGAGCGGCGTCAGCGTCGGCGTCGGCATTGGCGTGGGCGACGCCGTCGGCGTCGGCGTAACCGGGGGGGATCACGTGACCCCCCCCCCCCGAGGTCACGTGATCCCCCCGAGGTCACGTGACCCCCCTCCCCTGAGATCACGTGACCCCCCCCCCCCCCCCCCCGGGGTCACGTGACTACCCGGAGGTGACGTGACCCCCCTCAGTACCCTTCCCTACTCCTCCTCAAGAGCTGCGCTCCAATTCGGCGTTACAGGAATTTGTAAACGGCTTTAATTTTTTTTGATTACCTCAAGTTGGTTTTGACAGTGAAATTCAATTCGGTTTAAATGACATCGTTATGCCTTTGTTATTACTTTTTCAACCGATTGATTTATTATGAGCTTTATTTACTTTATGATTACTCTTTTAATTATTTGGGCTACTAATGACTCAGTGGACCTTAATTTGGCCTTTCTGACACCTTTGTGACTCTTAAATATTTCGAGGTATTTATACCACCAATTGATCAATACTGAGGTCACTTCACATTAAAGACTTGATTACTTCGAGTTACTTTTGAAACAGTGTACTTTAATTCGACCAAATTAACATTGTAATGACTCGAATATTTTGAGCACAAATTTAACCAATAGATTTATTTTAAGCACAATTGACATTATGATTACTATTTTGCTTACTTTGGGTTACCGTTGACGTAATGGGCTTTGATTTGACCTATTTGACACTTTGGTGATTCTTGATTACTCGAAGCTATTATAGCACGAAATGATCTACTATGAGCACAATTCACCTTAATATTAGCATTTTGATTACTTTGAGTAACTCTAAGTTATCATACAGTGGACTTGGTGACATCGTGATGGCAAGGACGCTAAATACGCCTGTCTTCTTCACTGTCCAGGTGTTGCTGTGTCAGATAGCAAGCGGCGGCGCCAACAGCTTCTTCGCCGACAGCTTCGGCACGGTTTCGTATCATCAAGGCATCAATGGTGACTCGACGGAACGTGGTCGCCTCCCTCTGGTGTACAGCTTTCCGGAACCTACGTTCTACCCTGGCGTCACATCCGGAACTTTGCCAATAAACGCCCACAACAATCTCGTCGGCGTCAGTAGACTTGGTGACATCGTGATGGCCAGGACGCTAAAACGCCTGTCTTCTTCACTGTCCAGGTCAGTTACACATATCCTGTACACTGCTATCGTAGTAATGATCGGTGCTTGTTTTTGTCACCAAGTCCACAAATTATAGTTAGAAGCGTTGCGTCAGTGTCTGTGTGTCGCGACTTGGTATCAGCATTGTTATTACAATCAGGAGATGTAGAAACCAATCCTCGACCTAATATCGAGGAATCACTCGACCAGCTTCTTGCTGGCCAATCTGAAATGCGGAAAGAAATAAGAGAGATCAAGGAAAAAAAATTAAGTTTAGATTCATTTGTCAAAGATGTCCTAACATGGCTTGGATAAATGATAAAAGGACATAGATGCTCTGCAAAAAAATGAACGGGACTCCCCTCTGCTACAAGTTATTGCAGATATTCAGAAAGCGAACAAACTACAAGAGAGGAGGCTTGTTGAACTCGAAGACCGGTCCAGAAAAGACAACCTTGTTATATTTGGTATTGAAGAGCAACCCGGCGAAACTGGAGACTCGCTTAAAGATAAAGTCATAAATAATCTTTTCAAAACAACTCTGAAGGTCACTGTAAACAGTGTTGATCGTCTGTATCGTCTTGGTAGACATTTTCCCGAAAAACAAGGCCAGTCATACTGCACTTCCAAGACCACAGTGAAAAAATGTCTGTTCTTAAGAATTGTCATTTACTAAAGGGAAGTAAGATTTCTGTCCGGCATGATTTGTCGCAGGAAACAATTCGAACGCGAAAGTTGCTCTGAACATCTACACAGCCAGAACAAAACGACGCTAAAGTGTTTCTGGTTCATGATAAGCTTCATGTAAACGGTGACATTTATGCGTGAAATGACAGCACACAGACGCGCGTGAAACTGACCAGCAGCAGCAAGAACGTGTTCACACCGCTCCGTGACGTCAAAAGAACATAACTTTCCGACTTGTGTCATTTAATGCGCAAAGTGTTCTGAATAAACTTACAGATTTCGAGACAATGCTTCTTGATTATGACCCCCACGCCACTTTGATAACCGAGCCATGGCTGCACTCAGATATTGCCGCGAGCGCGGCTGACCGAAGAGACAGCGCGCCCGTGGCCTATTGGTTATCGCGCTTGCATTCACGCAGAAGGCCAGAGTTCGATTCCTGGCCGCGGCTACACATTTTTGTTGGCACTAGAATGTGATGTCCTTGTAAATTCGAGAACCGTCTTGTTGATTCGAGGTTAGAATGTTCTACACGCCGACCCTTTTACGCCGAATGCTCCTGAAGCCCACGCGTGTACAAAAGCTGCTCCGCGTGCCAAGCCCGAGTCAGTTTTCGCCCCAGCGTTCGACTCTGCTGTCACGCCGACTTCGACACCCGTGACGCTCTGTTAATATTTTTTGTACCCTTTTATTTTTTGGGCATAAGTTCGCCCCATTAAACGTTTAGTTTCTTCAGTCTTTATCGCCTCATCAATTGTCATTCGTGACATTTTGGTGGAGGTGCTGGGTACCGCATGCCCGTGCAGCGTTCCCCTCCAAGGGCCCGCAGTGCAAGTCCTATTCCCGGCTTGGTGAGAAAACCACTCATCGCGGAACCTGAAACTCGGACCAGCCGCCGCACCAAGGGGAAGGATCCCGAGTACGGTTTGCTGCTGGACAAGCCCAAACCTAAGAAGACGACGATGGCCAACCGCTCACAAGCCCCCGCCGCTTGTCCCGTCATCTTCATGCCCGTCGCACCGCGGACGGCTGCCCCCTTCCACGGTGAACTCTACGAAGACGTCGAGGATTGGATTGATCACTACGAACGTGTCGCCCGCCACAATGGCTGGACCGACGAGCAGCGTCTGCCAAACGCGTATTTTTCGCTTGAGGGGACCGCCAAGTACCGGTACGAGAACCATGAGTCCTCTTTCACGTCGTGGGACATTTTCAAGACGGATCTGAAGGCTACATTCGTCAACCACCACCGCCGAGAGAGAGCCGAGGACCAACTGCGAACCAGGACCCAGGGCCCCAACGAGAACGTCACCGGCTTCGTAGAGGACGTTCTGCACCTGAGCGTCCGCGCCGACCCTCGGGCTACAGAAGAGAAGAAGCTACGAATCCTCATGCGCGGGGTGAGAGACGACATCTTCGGAGGCCTCGTCCGCAACCCGCCGGCAACCGTCGACGCCTTCGTCAGCGAGGCGACAAACATCGAGCGCGCCCTCCAAGCGCGCGCTTCGCACTACCAGGAGCAGCCAAGCGTCACTGCAACCGCGCTGCTTAGCGGCGAAAACGCGCCTGGTACGGACATCCGCGAAATTATCCGGGAGGTTGTCCGGGAGGAACTGCGAAGGTTGCTGCCAACCACCAGCCGTCCGCCGACCATTTCCATCGCCGAGGCTGTCCGAGAAGAAGTGCATTGGGCGCTCCAACCAGAGGTTCCCGTCACCATGGTGGCACCTGAGGAACCGATGTTCAACATCGGTTCCTCCGGTGCCACCGTGGCCCGACGCCGCCATGGCCCGACGACCGCAGCAAGGTTCCTGCCAAGCCACGGCGCCGCCCCAAAGAGAAGCCCCAACGCCGCAGTACCCCCACGACAGGAAGAACAGGCGGACGTTCACCCAGAGTGACCTGCGCCGAGGAAGACAGACGTCTAAAGGACGGCCGACCGACGCCTGGAGGACGGCCGACCGACGCCCGCTGTGTTTCCACTGCGGGTAAGCTGACCATGTGTACCGCCGATGCCCGTACCGACGACTCGGGCTGCGCGTATTCCACCCAAACGACCCGCGCCCCCGGTATGGTGAACGCCCTCGGGAGATCAACGAGTACCTGCGACGACCTCAGTCCCCCGAGCCTGCGTTCCGCCGAGAGTTCCGATCGCCTTCGCTGCGACGTCCAGCCTCGCCGATGCACCGACCCCGACGTGAAAGCCTGTCGCCCCTCGTTCCTCGCCGGGGAAACTAGGCGCGGCAACCCCTGGAGGTGGAGTTGCCGAGGACGACCGACGTAAAGAGCCTCCAAGAACGACGGAGCGCTCCCACTCCCCCGACGCTACGCATCACAACGACGCTCCTGCATCGGTGTCCAACAACCTAAACGTTGCTATCGACGGCCTCGACGCATCGGCACTCGTGGACACCGGAGCAGACTACTCAGTCTTGAGTAGGAGGCTCTCCCGCCGCCTTCGAAAAGTCACGACGCCGTGGGATGGACCTCAAATACGAACCGCCGGAGGGCACCTCATCACACCGGTCGGGAGATGCACTGCTCGCGTCCAGATCCACGGTGAGACGTGCCCTGTCAAGTTCGTCGTTCTGCAAGACTGTTCGAGGGACGTTATCCTCGGAATGGACTTTCTCTGCGAGTATGGCGCCGTCATCGCCCTCGGAGCAAACCGGCTGACGCTTCGAAAACCTGCTCCCCAACAGGAGGACCCCAAAGGGACGTCATCCGCGGTACAAGTCCTCGCAAACCACGTGAACCTACCGCCGCGGTCAAGTGTTTTTGTACCCGTCGGGGTCGATAAGACTTTCTGCGGCGACGTTTTGATCAAAAGAAGCCTCCAGTTGCTTCAAGGAAGAGGGATCGGCATCGCAAGAGGCGTCGCAGAGCTCCAAGACGGACACACTGTCACACTCGAAACGAACTTGCGACAGGAGGCCCAGCACCTTACGAAAGGCACCGCCGTGGGTCACACCGAGGAACTCCCGGACCCAGCCGCAATCGCCGGAATATCAGAAGACCTTTCTTCGTGGCCACCCAAAACAACGCCGCCTTCGCAGTTTTACATCGACCCAACCCTGCCCACCCCACAACGACGACGACTCAGTGACCTTCTCGCCGAGTTCAATGAGTGCTTCTCCACGTCGTCAAAGGTGAGCTAAACGACCGTTGCGAAACACCGAATTGTCACTGAAGACAACGCGCTTCCGGTCTATCGGTCACCGTACCGTGTCTCTGTCAAGGAGAGAGAAGTCATCCAAAAGCAGGTCCAAGAAATGCTCGATGACGACATTGTCCAGCCCTCAAGCCGTCCGTGGGCTTCACCGGTAGTCCTGGTGAAAAAGAAAGACGGGAATCATGTTCTGCGTGGACTATCGCCGACTAAACTCCGTAACGAAAAAGGACGTCTACCCGCTGCCACGCATCGACGACACTCTAGACCGGATGCGCCATGCCCGATTTTTTTTCTTCGATGTACCTGAAGAGTGGATACTGGCAGATCGAGGGTCGACGAACGGGATCGTGAGAAGACTGCCTTCGTCACGCCGGATGGACTGTACGAATTTAAAGTGATGCCGTTCGGAGTGTGCACAGCACCGGCGACGTTCCAGCGCGTAATGGACACCGTTCTTTCCGGCTTGAAATGCCAAAGCTACCTCGTCTATCTCGACGACGTCGTAGTATTCGCAAGCGACTTCGACGAGCACCTGAGACGTTTGCGAGCCGTGCTACAGGCTATCCGGAGTGCTGGACTGACACTAAAGCCGCCAAAATGTCGGTTTGCTTACGGCGAGCTCAAATTCTTGGGCCATGTCGTGAGTGCTCAGGGTGTAAGCCCTGATCCTGCCAAGACATCCGCTGTCGCCGAATTTCCGAAGCCATCAGACAAGAAAGCCGTGCGGAGATTTCTTGAACTGTGCGCTTACTACAGACGGTTTTGCCAAGATTTCTGCACCGCTCACGCATCTGACCAAGGACGACGTGAACTTCCATTGGGGGGAGGAACAAGAACAAGCGTTCAACGAACTGAAGGAAAGACCCTAGTCGCCCCCTATCCTCGGACACTTCGATCCATCAGTGGAAACGGAAGTTCACACAGATGCCAGCAACGCCGGACTCGGCGCGGTACTCGTCCAAAGACAAAACGGAGCAGAGAGTGTGATAGCTTACGCAAGCCGGGCACTGTCCAAGGCAGAGAAAAATTACTCGACGACCGACGAGGAATGTCTCGCAGTCATCTGGGCGTTGACCAAGTTCCGTCCGTACCTGTACGGGATCCCGTTTCGCGTTGTCACGGACCACCACGCTTTCTGTTGGTTCTCCAACCTCCAGGACCCGTCAGGACGCCTCGCTCGCTGGAGTCTGCGACTGCAAGAATTCGACGTGACCATTGTGCAAACGTCTGGCCGCAAGTATAACGACACCGACTGTTTGTCTAGGGCCCCAGTCGAATCTCCTCCCGAAAGCACTGACGACGACGATGACGCCCTTTTTCTCGGTGCAGTGACAGATGCCGACATGGGAGCACTTCAACGAGACGACCCGGAAACTCGCGCCGTGATCGAACACATCGAAGGCCAAGGAAGTTCAGTTCCTCGAGTCTTGGCCCGAGACTTGTCAAGCTTCGTTCTGCGGCGAGGCGTGCTCTTCAAGGAGAACTTCAGAATGAGCAACCCAGCCTGGCTGCTGGTTGTTCCGGCCAGCCTGCGAGAAGAAATCTTCCAAGCATGCCACGACGACCCGACGGCTGGACACCTTGGCTGCAGCCGGACGCTCGCCCGAATTCGTGACAAGTACTACTGGCCGAGACTCCCGAAAACAGTCCATATGTACACAAGGTCGTGCCATGAGTGCCAACGACGAAAGAGGCCTCCGACGAAGCCAGCGGGACTTCTGCAGCCGATACCTACCCCGACTAGGCCTTTCCAGCAGGTCGGAATGGATTTACTTGGGCCGTTCCCAACATCGACGCAAGGAAATCGGTGCATTATCGTCGCTACCGATTATCTTACACGATACGCCGAGACGAAAGCCCTGCCATCGGGAACAGCCGTGGAAGTCGCCAAATTTTTCGTCGAGTCCATTCTCCTTCGACATGGTGCACCTGAAGTGCTGATTACAGATCGCGGGTCATCCTTCATGGCACAACTGACTCAAGAAGTTCTTCGGCTCAGTCATAATAGCCATCGACGAACAACCGCTTATCATCCTCAGACCAAAGGGCTAACGGAGCGGCTCAACAAGACGATCGCCGACATGGTTTCCATGTACGTCGACGTAGAGCACAAGACATGGGACGAGGTGTTGCCGTACGTCACGTTTACGTACAACACAGCGGTCCAAGAAACCACGGGAATGACACCGTTCCAACTGGTACACGGCCGGACGGTTACCACGACGCTCGACGCCATGCTGCCTCACATGCCAACCGGTGATGGCATCGACGACGCTCAACTGATCTCCCATCGCGCGGAGGAAGCTCGTTAACTGGCAAGAGTCAAGATTCAAGACCAACAGCGAGTCGACGGACGCCGGTATAACCTTCGTCGCCGGGACGTCCACTTTCAACCCGGAGACCGGGTATGGGTTTGGGTACCAATACGGCGCCGCGGTCTCAGCGAGAAGCTTCTGAAACGCTATTTCGGACCCTACAAGATCATCCGACGCCTCGGCGATATGAACTACGAAGACCTTCCCGACGGAACGCGTTCATCTGCAAGACGTGAGCCGCGGTCCGAGGTGGTGCACGTCGTCCGGCTGAAGCCGTATTACGAACGATAGAACTTTTCACTCTCGTCAACGAGTGAACTGTGAACTGTGAACTGCGGATCGCGATGCTGCTGTCGTTTTGTTGTGGATTTTTTTTGTTATTATCGTTTTGAGCTGCATCAGGACGATGCACTTTTTTTTAAAAAGGGGGGATGATGTAGCGAGCGCGGCTGACCGAAGAGACAGCGCGCCCGTGGCCTATCGGTTATCGCGCTTGCCTGTCACGCAGAAGGTTAGGGTTCGACTCCTGGCCGCGGCTACACATTTCTGTTGACACTAGAATGTGATGTCCTTGTAAATTCGAGAACCGTCTTGTTGATTCGAGGTTAGAATGTTCTACACGCCGACCCTTTTACGCCGAATGCTCCTGAAGCCCACGCGTGTACAAAAGCTGCTCCGCGTGCCAAGCCGGAGTCAGTTTTCGCCCGAGCTTTCGACTGTGCTGTCACGCCGACTTCGACGCCGGTGACGCTCTGTTATTGTCTTTTGTACCCTTTTATTTTTTGGGCATAAGTTCGCCCCATTAAACGTTTAGTTTCTTCAGTCTTTATCACCTCATCAATTGTCATTCGTTACAATATACAGGACAGCGAAGTCATTCCTCCGACACACAAAATATACCGAAACGATAGACCGCCACGTGGCGTTGGCGTTGCGATTGTCCTGAAGTTTGAGTTAGGCGCGTGCCTACTGCGAGGCATTCCTAAACACGAAAGTTTGTGGTGTCGGATTGACTTTTACGGGAATAGCCTTGTTCTAGGAGTAGTGTACAGACCGCCTAATGCCTCACCAGTGTTCCTTGAGCAATTATACGACTTTCTTGGGTCTTTTCGTAATGATCGCATACGACTAATCATGGCCGGTGGTTTAAATTCACCCCATATTGACTGGTTAAAAATGAGGTCGGGGGGGGGGGGGGGGGGCACACGCACGTGATTCAGAGATGTTGCTTGACTGTGCGTTCTCGAACGACCTGACCCAGATAGTGACATCGCCGACAAGGATCGGCAACACGGCGCAATCTATTTTGGACCTGGCCTTAGTTAGTCCACTAATATCGTGGTATACTAATGACGTTTTAACAGGGTTGTCTGATCATAAATTGCTGTAGTTTACTTCCAACGTTTTCAAAAATGCGGAACTTGGTGGTGTAAAAAAATCGAATGTTAAAAGTTACAACGATGCGAGTGATGTTGATGTGCTTGACTACTTGGAGACACACTTCGATGATTTCTGTGAAGAACGTGGCTTAGAAACTCAGTGGACTATGTTTAAAAACATTTACAGTTATTGCGTTGCGCGGTATGTACCTAGCAAGGTAAAACACACAAGAAGAAACAATCCTTGGATAACAAGAGAGATTATTCAACTAAAACGTAAATTGTAACGTAAAACGCGAACTCACAAGTATGGGACATCTGAACTTTCTCAAATAAAAGAATTGAAAGAAAAAAAATCGAATTCCAAGGAGTTTTTCTTTTCGCAATCTCTTATTAGTGTTCTAGAGGAAGCGCCAGCTAAATTTTAAAACTTCTTATCGGGAACAAAAAAAGTGTGTTGAGTGTTGAAATGTTAGTGGGATTCTTGTCACTGATAAAACGGACGTGGCAAACGAATTCAATAGGTACTTTCAATCCGTATTCAGCCCCCGTTCGGCAGCACAACCAGATGGCATCTGTGATATGTCGTCGGGAATGCGGGACCTTGACTTAAGCCGGGAAGGAATCTTTGATCTTTTGCTTCGGCTAAATGTTAAAAAAGCGTGTGGGCCGGACAATGTGCCTAGCGAATTCCTTCGACGCTATTCTGTATGGCTATCACATTATTTGTTCGTCATTTTTAATTACTCACTAAAACAAAGAGATTCCTTTTGACTGGTGTCGCGCTCGTGTTGTGCCGATTTTAAAAAGTGGTGATCCTCAGTGCGTTTTTAATTATCGCCCTATACCCCTTATTTCTGTTTGTTGTAAAACATTGGAGAACATAGTGTGCAGGCACATTACTGATTATCTGGAAGAAAATAACCTCCTTACCAGTGCTCAGCACGGCTTTCGTCGAGGGCTATCAACAGTGACACAGTTAGTAACAACTTTACATGATTTTGCCCTCGCCCTAAATAAAAGAAAGCAAGTCGATGCCATCTTTTTAGAATTCGCGAAGGCTTTCGATAAAGTACCACATCATAAACTAGTGCAGAAGCTATACGCAATCGGAATACAAAACGACCTAGTCCAATTCGTTCAGTCGTACCTCTCAAACCACTCCCAGTTTATCGAAATAGACAAGCAATCTTCAAGTCAGTTATCTGTTTCATCAGGTGTTCCACAAGGATCGGTTCTGGGACCATTATTGTTTCTTATCTACATAAACGACATAGTTCACAGCGTAGATGACAGAGTTCGGGATTGGTTGTTTGCAGACGACGGCATATTGTACAAAGAAGTAGAAACCGGTAATGATCAGCTAGCTCTCGAAAATAATCTTCAGAATGCCTATGCATGGTGTGAACAGTGGCAAATGCCATTAAATCTGGATAAATGTATATTACTAAGGGTTACAAATAAAAGATATGACCAGTCGGTAGCGCCCCCTCCACTCCGCCCGTCTGTGGCCGCCAGGCTCGGCGGCCAACATGGGTCACCGCACCAATGAACGCCGCGGAGCTTACGCCACCCCTGTCAGTCATCGTTCACCCTCACTACCCGGCTGCGTGTCGTCTCTTCTCGGCGGGTGTTTCGACCCCCTTCGTCCACGTTCTCGAAGGATCGTGACAAAAAACTATAGTGAACCTTCCCTACACAATTATTGGCACTCACGTTAAAGAAGCCTCTGAAGTTAAGTACCTTGGGGTAACAATTACGAGCAGTTTAAACTGGAATGTACATGTTGTCAATGTTTGTACTGCTGCGAGACGAGCGTTGTGGTCCCTAAGGCGCAAACTTCCACTGGCACCCTTTAGTGTCAAGCTCTGTGCCTATAAGACTTTAGTTAGTCCAGTCTTAGAATACACGTGCGTAGTCCGGGACCCGTGTACACAAAAAGTCATTTACGAATTCGAGAAAGTTCAAAGGCTAGCTGCGCGATTCATATGCAATAGGTACCGCCGCTTAGACAGCCCATCAGAAATTTTGAAATCACTTGAATTGGAGTCTTTGAGATCGCGCCGGAAAAATTTCGAATTGAAGTTTTTGTACCTAATCAAGAATAATTTCTTTAATTTAGATTCATCGCCTTACATAAAGCACGTCACACGCCGAAATACACGCTTTAATCATGGAAGAGCCATACCAAAGCGCAAACAATATTTTTAAATAATCGTTTTTCCCAAGGACCATAATAGAATAGAATTGCTTAGAAAGACACAGTGTTGATAGCCCTACCCCTGATGTATTTTTTTCGAGATTGCGATGATATATGCTATTTAGTATCAGTGTTGTGTTGAAGAACGTGTGTGTTTGCGTCTCTGCCATCCCTTCCCCTTTCTTTTCCCCCCTCCTGCCTGGGCCCCAACGGGGCCTGCAGTATTGTGAAATAAATAAATAAATAAGTAATCATATTGTCACTCGAGCTTATAATAAGTCAATTGGTTTAATATTTGCTCAAAGTAATCGAAACAGTCACCAAAATGCCATTTAGGTTGAATTAAAGTTAGTTTGGTCAATATTAACTCAAGGTAAACAGAAGTGGAATAGCCATGTCTATTAGGCTCATCCTAAATCAATTTGTTGAATAAAAAAAAAGTAATCAAAACATTCATCGCAATGTCAATTAGGCCAAATCAAAGTCAGTTGGGTCAAAACTAACTCGAAGTAATTAAAACAGAAATAATAATGTGAAATGAGTTCATAATAGAGCATATGGGGATGTACGGCAACTCGAAACAATCAAGAGGTCACCAAAATGTCAATTAGGCCGCATCAAAGTTCATAGGCGTATAATATTAATAATTGACTATTCCAACTGGTGGACATATGCCAACTGGAATAGCCAATTGGCGTATTGTAGCAATAAGCATGAGAAGAAGAGGAAAAAGAGAAGCGGGCTCTCGAGCTAGTGAGCCAAAACGAATAACGTCGATCGGTCGAATAATAAATGGTCACAATATATATGTCGTGCTTTAAGGAGAGTCGCCCGTTTATTGTAGAATTTCGAAGTTTTCGTATCATTTCAAGGTAGAGAAATTACTGTTCATGCTCTAGCTTATAGCATTCCAAGGGGTGGGATTACGGTGTTTGCACACTGTGCAGGGCTGTGGCATATGCGAGAGTAAATAGTCTGTTGAAAAATGTTCTCAAAAGCGCAGCGTAGAACTCAACGTTCTCAGGCAGCGAAATTTTTTTCCATAACCTTGAGATGGCAAACTTTTTTTCTTTACTTCGGCAAACGATAATATTACGTTGCTACTGGACACACGATTTCAAGCTATTAAACGAACCGTCTCGGAATCTGAGAAAGACTAACCGTTTTAAGCGGCCTCGCTGTTTCACGAGGTACGGGACGAGAACCTGTGATTATCGTGTTCCGGATACCTTCAATGAGCTTCCTGAGGATGATTTCCCCTTGTATACGAGAAGTAAGGAAAACAAATGGCTCCGTTCTTTTATTCCAGACAAAGCGTAGTCCTTTTTTTCTTCGTTGCATAACCCCCTAAAGGTTAAAGCGTACGGGTCTCTTGTGGTTGAGTGTGTGTGTGTGTGTGTGTGTTTTTTCTATTGCCCGGTATCGTGTTTTTGTACAGTATTTTGTATAGTTTGCCTTTGTAGGACCTTTTAACTATCATTATTTGTGCGGGTGGTTATATTACTTGACTGTGGTTATTTTGCTTTATGGTAACCAGCCACCGACGTCTTGTGGGTTCTTGTCAAACAAGCCACAGTCTCTGAGGGACCCTTTCAAACTGGTGTATTTCGTGAAGGCATTAAAATTATATTATTATTATCATCATCATTTTTCGTAATATTATTACACTATTATTATTATTTTAATATTAATATTATTATTTAATTGTAGTTACTGTAAACTTCTATTGTCTTAACTTTTTTTCTATACCGACTATGTTACCAATTCTACCTAAAATGGTTCAGCCACACAAACCCTTGCCGGCTTTGAGGAACCAGACTGCTTCGTCATGAGTATAGTCTTCGAAAATAAACGTTGCATTGTATTATTATAATGTTATAATTGTCACTCTGAAGCACTTCATATATTTGACCAGCGCAATAGGGCTTTTAATAAATTTACTGTAAACCTGTTCATGCTTGAACAGGACTGAAAAGTGCTGAATGTGCGACTGTATCAAATTTATTGTTTTTACAATATGTGTGCATTGCAGATGTCTCGCTGCTTCGCATTTACTTTTCACGCTTCAACCCTCCTGCGAACACATGATTCTCACCAGCAGAATTCCTAAATTTGTTACCTCCGCATTTGTTGGGTATTGTGTAAAATTGTGTTTTTTGTGTTATTTATTAGTCTGTAGTTGGAAATGTGCTAGTACCGAAACCGCGAGGTTGTTCCTGGAATTTGTTATAAACATTGATTGATTGATTGATTGATTATTATCATGGCTGTCTTTCTGGCAGGTCGACAAGAACTAATATAGTCACTTAAATGTCAACCGCTTCATCTGTCGTGTGTAAGCAGGGCCAATTCGATGTAGTTTATTTTGATTTGAGCTAGGCCTTTGATCAAGTTGATCACAAAATCTTGCTGGCTAAGCTTTCTCACTATGGTGTTGGTGGGGAATTGTGTGAATGGTTTAAGAGTTATCTATTGCACAGGAAAGGTTTTGTCCTAGTTAATCATACTACCTCCAAGCCCCTACAAAACAAACTCCGGGGTGCCCCAAGGATCTGTTTTGGGTCCTCTCTTAATCTCTCTTTTCATGAGCGATGTATCGTTAGTTATTTCAGACTTCTTATTCCCGCTGTATGCGGATGATATTAAAATATACCGAGAAATTTGAACTACTGACGAATCCGCAAGGCTACCGACCGATGTCAACTCCTTCAACGCTTGGTGCAAAGAAAACAAACGATTAAGAGATTCGTCTTAATCGTTCAAAAACAAAAGTCATAACATTTTCACGCAAAATGCAAAACATATGCTTCCCTTATCGCATTCACGGAGAATTATTGTCCCGTGTAACAGAAATAAGAGATCTCGGTGTTATATTTGAATCAAACCTGCGTTTCGAGGTTCATGTGGGGAGAATGATTAGTGCATCCTTGTGAGCTCTGAGATTTGTGTGTCGCGTGACCAGGGAATTCACCAATTCAAATACTTTTATTACCCTCTACTGTTCACTCAGCCGTACCCGTCAGGCGCCACGTGCGCCCTGTGCGAACGACTCTGGGTCGCCGGAAACGTATCCACGATCGGCGGCGTGTCGGACGAGAAGAAGCGGGAGTCTGGCGCGTGCGCGTTGCGGCAGTGTATCGAGTACAGCTCCGCTGGTCTTCCTTCTTCACGAGAGTGGAAAGGCTGAACGTCTTTGTTTAAAACGTTGCCTGATTCGATTAATTCGCCAAGCCTCTTGTCTGAAGTGTGCCTTAGGGTTCCACGTGCCTCTACTCGGACTCAATCATCGTTTTATATTTCCAAAAATTATATTCTTTTAAGCTTAATTATTAGACTGACTGAGTGTTATAACCAGTACTCCGAGAAACGTGATATTTTTAGCTCGTGCACAGGGCATTTGGTATTTCTATCGAAGACCTGTCCGGCAACTGAATAATGATTGTGGTTCACTTCAAGATTGATTTCGGTGGGCACAGACATTGTTGAGTCTGTGCTTGTGCCACTGCTTCGTATATTATTCGTTTTGAGTGCCTCTCAAACTTGTTTTTATATTACTGCAACTTCTCGTCATTTTACACAAGGCCTAGAAATTGTACTTTGTTGTCATTTAGCTCAGTGTGTGTCGTGTATGATTATATGGAGTTACTGTATAGTGCACTGCTTTTCTGTATTTGTGTTTTATGTATTCATTTCCACCCAGTGTGCCGGTACCAAGACCGCAAGGTTGTTCCCGGGCACTATAATAAACATTGATTGATTGATTATTATTATTAATAATATTACTCTTATTATGTTATGATCATGAGAATGATTACTATTTTTATTAATATTTGTTTTGTTTACGAGGACTTGATGAGGCGCTCTCTAAATTCTAACAGTTTTGTGTTTTTAAACAGGTTTTTGGTTTATCATCGTCGAACTTTCACAAACATAACGCCGATGCCTTGACAGGTTCAATTTCCGAATAAAAGACTCGGCTTCCGAACAAAAAGAAAGTCAGTACATTGCCTTCGTTTCTGTTGTTTATGAAGGGAGGGCGCCACGAGAACGTACGACACGAGAGCGCGTGTCATTCGAGCGCGCGTCACGAGAGCGCTAAGCAGCAAGTGCTGTCACCAGTGTTGTACACGTTCCTCAAGAAAAGGAACGAGAGCTCGTTCCTCGTTCCTTTTGATTTTTGGAACGCGTTCCCATTACAAGTTATATCTGCGAGAACGGAACTCGTTCCCGTTACAGTTTAAAATACGTTACATTTCCATTGTTGTGATTACGATATTCAATTAGGTCAAAAAAGTTTTTTTATCTACTCCATTAAATGGCAACATATGAATTTGACTGCCGTGATGAAAAGACACCAGGAGAAGAGAACAAGTATGAAATAAGGTTCCATTTGTTGATATATTAGCCTTTAAAAATCTCAGCTTTGGGCCCTATTCATCTTTGTAGTGAGCGATTCAGACAAGCCAAATATACTGATACCCTATATTGAACGAGTGTTTTACAACAACTTCGCACGTTTCAATCTAACAAAATCCCTTGTCCGAACTTAACAATACTCGCTTGCTTCTCGACATTTCTGTGCGCAAGGCGAGCAAGTGAAGAAGAGAATAGGGAGTTTGGAAGGCCAGTCTTGAAAACTGCCAGTCCTTCGTGAAGGTTGGATTCGTTGTTTAGCTTCAAAGAAAGGCGGGGGGGGGGGGGGGGGGCACAAGGGGAGAAAGAATGAAGGTTAATTTCTGTGTATCTTTTAAGTGACCAATGTTCGGGATACAAGGCTGCGTTCGATGTCCGGTAAGCTGTTCTTCTGGTATAACTGAAGGTCTCTTTGTGAAAGTTCAGTGATGAATGTAGTCGGCATTATGTTTCTGGGTGTAGGAGGATATGTGAAAGCAAATAAAGTAGCTGAGCTTGAGACGTCCCTCTTTCTGTGTCTTTTCCATAGCCTAAATATTCTTTTTTTGTACCGCGGTCTCGGGCACTAAACAAAATGTATCAATGTCCGTTAGAACTCCTGCACCCAACTGCTACCACGCGAGAACCCCGCAAAATGAACCCAAAGATAAGTAACAAAATTAACGAGACCCTGCTCTTCGTAGTGATATTGTTTTTATACGTTTTAGTATTTCCGTCTGAGAAATAAATTAAAAATTACTCCACTGGACGAAAAAAAGGAACGCCGTTCCTTTTTCCGTTCCAGTAAAAATGTAACGAGTTCCCGTTCCAGTTCCACCGATGCAAAATGTAACGGCGGCGTTCCTTCGTTCCTCCTATAAGGAACGCGTTCCAGGAACGCCGTTCCTTGGAACGCCGCTCCGTACAACACTGGCTGTCACTAAGGTGCCTTCCCCCTGGCAGAACGATCAACTATCCAATCCCTTTTTGTAGTTACTGGGGCTCTTATACATTAAATTAATTGCTACGCGACAGCTAGCACCGCACAGTACGGGGGTGCAGCTTCATATTTCGTCATTAATCATAGTCCCGAACGAACGGATTGAATTCTAGTGAATTTCAAATTCGACTTTTTTCCGACGTTTGCCACAATTGAACGTGATAATGACCAAACACCTGCGCGTATGTTTAATCCCGGAAAAAAGCTAATCACCAAACCAATTTTGATTGTCACCCATATTGACATGTGAACCGAATTTTTGTTTCTTGGGGACCAAAATGACACGTAGAATTTTCTCGAGAGCGAAAGTAGTGACCAATTTGAAAAGGTGCATTCATGAGCGGCGTCGATGACAGCTCCGCGGTAACGTATTGAGTTAGGATAGATAACCTGAACAAAATAGATTCTAATAAACGGCGTGACTGCAGACCGATTTGTGTGTGAAGATCCCAATCCCCGATCATTCCCAAGGCGCATACATGCGCTCTCATAAGGCGCGCTCTGAGGACACGTTCTCTCAAGTCACGGCGCTCTCCTGTGGCGTGCTCTCCCGAATGGGCGCGTTCAGTACCGGCTCCCTCAGCTCCAAACGGAGTCCTTCGAGTCGGAGTCCTCGGAGCGCCTACTGAACGGCAAAAAAAAAAAAAACGCGGCTCCGAACCTGCTTCTACGCAATTTCCGCTTCCTCCCCTGTGCCAGACGGTCTCCGAATAAACTGGAAGCAGACGATGGCGAGCACGATCGCTTTTATGTTACGCCGGTATTGAAGAAGTCTTTACAAGGTCGATAAAGAAAAAGCGAGTGACTGTACACTTCAGCGCGGCTGTTCGAAGCGATGCAACCCGATCGCGCCCTTCGCTTGGCGGTGCAAAGGCAGCTAATGTTATAAAAACCGACAAAAAACGTCGTCAGCACAAGCAAAATATAGATCTCGGCGAATCTACGACGCCGGTTGCGATACTTTTATACGGCCGTACGCTTGTTCTGCCCTTCGTAACGAGCTTCCTATAAAATGTATTCGTATACACACGGGAAGTTGGGCCGCGCTCGGCGATCAAGGTTTTGTCGGCCGAAGCGAGCCTCAGCCAACGGCACCCCGATTTAGCTACGCAAACAAAACATCAATCGGGATCATGCTCTGCGTGAGTCTCCAACCGGCTACCGAATTCGCGTTCTTACCCTGCCTCGCTTTGTTCAGCGCGGACAGGACTATCGTCGATATTCACCGAGTTTCCGTGCAACGGCGATCAAGACACGGCGTCAAATGAACGTTTACGTTGTTTATTAGCATATTCAAACCGAACAAAATACGGTCCAATGCATTTTCCGAAAAAAGCCTTACCTGGAAAAGAAATTCGAACGCGTTATTCGTCTTAGCATGAGCACTTTTTATTAAAAAAGGCGAGCAAACCGCACAGTCACGACAGAACCGACGCAACTTTTCCCGCCTTTTTTTTTTCTCTTTTAGCGTCGGAAGTCGTCACCAGTCAGGAAAGGATGTCATCTTTAGCTCCTTTGACTCTACGTGCACCGTCTTCGGACTCGGTGCTTCGGAGCTTGACTCCGAAGCCCCATAGTTACGTGCACCGGAAGTGACTTTTGGCCGTCCAGTGGAAGGAGTCAGTGACTCCTTGACTCCGGGGCCGCTACTGAACGCGCCCAATGGCGCTCTAGTGTCGCGCGCTCTCGTCTTGTACAGGCGGTGAGATAGAAATATGAAAAACGTATGCAATAGGGTTTATTACCCCTACACAAAAATTGTGATGCATGTGACTAAAATGCGCGTTAAATTACGTGTTCTTTTCCATTTGAGCTTTGGCATTTTTCGTGGACTGAAAACGTTTGTTTCAGACAGGACAAAAAACATTTTAGCGAAATACATGCGTACAGTGATCTGAATGCCAGCCGCATTGTACTACTCCTAGGTTCGCAGATCTGCTTGGCAGTGTCGCCTAACAGCAAGCCAGAATTCGATGACATTTAAAGGCGTTTGTGCAGCAAACTGCGGGGCAAAGATTAACGTTATCTTCACAGAAAACCGGACATATTCAATTTTGCGTTTTCTTTTCTTTTCTCCGGTGCAAGATGCACCTCGATGGAGGGCGTGTTTTTATCCCAAAGTCATAACAGCTACCACGAAAAAGGGGGGGGGGGATTACGCGCATCAAAAATAACATTAAAAATTTTGATTGATCACAACATTTGTCAATAAATAAATGGTTTAGATCCATTTTAGATATTAAATCTAATACAGAAAAAGAAACTTTCAGCCCTTTTACTCTGGTGGAGGAAGACCAGCGAAGCGTTACTATGGTGGGAGGACCTCAAGGACGACGCCTAGAGGACAACATTTAGGAGGACGTCTAGGACGACCTCATTGACGACTTCTAGGCCGACCTCGAAGACAACTTCTAGCTCGACCTCAAGACGACTTCTAGGGCGACCTTGGAGACAACCTCAAAGGCGTTCTTGAGGGCGACGTCTAGGACGACCTCAAGGTTGACTTCTAAGAAAACCTCGAGGACAACCTCTCGGACGACCTCAAGGACCACCTCAAGGACGGCGTCTAAGACAACCTCAAGAAGGACTCCTGGGACGACGCCTAGAGAAATTCAGCCTGTTCACTCTGGTGAAAACCAGAGTGAAAAGGCTGGAAAGGTTGCCGCCATCTATGAGTGACGGCGGCAACCAGACAACCGGCTTTCTGGTTGTCTGGTTGCCGCCGTCGCTCATATATCACGTCAGAGGTTTTACTCGAGATTTATTTGGTGACGGACACGAAACTGAGGAAACTAGACCTTAACAGCTCCGCTGTAAAACAACTAAAGTTCTTCCTTCTCTGCACCCATGCAGACAACAAAACATGTAACGTTCTACACAGTTCAAATGCTTGCGGTTTCCTGGTGTAAGTTAATGCCGGTTCACAAGTTAACCTCAACGCTACATCAACCAAACTGTCATTGCTGACTTTTCTAACAACATTTTGTCTGTAAGCAAGGAAAGCTAAGGTCCCATGCAGCGGAGCCCAGATACAGAGCGTATGATAGCGTGAAGTCAACGCCTTGTCTGTAGCACTGAATTACCGCTGCGGTGTATGCATGGATGGAACTTGAAGCACACATCTGTAGGAGTGCCGCTCTAACTTAGATATTAGGTTTTTTCGACTTCGCTAGAATGGCGCCCAGACCCACCTAGACTGGTAGGGGCGTCAAAAAGATTGTTTCGAAGCTGTTACAAATATCATTAAAATTATAATATTTCGAGCTTTCGCAGGAATAAAACAATACAATAGGCACGGAACATTGATCATGTTTTTTTCTTTTTTTCGTATCAGAACCATATTTTCTTATATAATTTAGAACACGCGCAGTTTGATACCAACATCTACACTCCTAACACTTGCGAAATGACATTTCTGGAAACGCTCGGACCTATATTTGATGATTGAATTATCTGGTGTGCAGTGTCCTTTAACACAGCTCGTTGCGCCTGCGTCTCGTGCTTTTGAATAAAATTGGACCTATGAACTATGAAACCTGAGACGAAAAATTAAAACAAAAACGGTCAAGGCAAACGCAGCTGAGGTGTTATTAGTCAGAAAGCGCGAGGATACGCATTCCAGCAAAAGGTAGAAAAAACAAACCACGTCCTAATGCCCAGAGTGTTCACGGGCAGTAGTCCGCCTGGTTAATCCCCTCTAAGGTTTACCACACCACTTAGACGGAAAAATGGGCACGCAAATGCCCAAAAAGGAAACATCCCCAACAGTAACTGAGCTATTCCTACTTTTGACTGAACCCCGTAATTTTCTTACTTCTTACTACAATCCGCTTAACATGAAACCGGAAGTCATGGCAATGAAGAGCAATAGATAAACTTAAAATAAACTATACCAACGAGTATTCCTCCCGTAAAGCGGAACGCACACATAAATAACACGGTTCAATATGTTTGGTAATACACTTTCGCCACGCAAACGTATTGGTTTCGGTCTCTTCCCCAGAAGATCGGACCACTTTTGTTTAATATTCTTCAGACACATTGAGTGATCTCAGGAATTAGTCTTTCCAGATTGAGAAAGGAAATATCTCGTCGGCGTCACATCGTTGGAAGGGGAACGGAAGGACAAGTCCATGACCGTGCTCCAGACCGACTAAACTGGTAATTGTTAGCTGTCCCGTTGGATGCAAAAACTATCTTTAATGAAAAAGCATTAGCTGCTGTCTCAAGATGTATTGAAGAAACATATTCTTGTAGCGAAACGGGAATTTCGTACGATTCTGGGCGACGATTCTGGGCAACTTCCACTTGAAAAGGGATAGAGTTTATGGACAGCGATAAAGGATTGTGCTCGTCTTATGGAAAGCATGCAAGCAATATTGTATTTATGCGTAGCGCCCACTCAGAGCTCGTCAAAGTAGGTGTCCGTCATTCGTAGCCCCCTATGCACTGAAACATACTCGTACTCATTGTGTCTGAGGTGTACATAGCAATCAAACGAGCGATTAGAATGTCAGCTGGCAACAGTTTGAAGTTCAATTAAAAAATACCCCAAAGTGTTACAAAATCAAATATTGTGCTCCCGTGCCCTCTCTGCTTTCTCGCGTAGATAAAAGAAAATATTTTGTTGCAAAATCCTTTCTGAGTGCTGCTTTCAAAACGGACTTCCGGATGAGATAGATGACGCCGTTTTACTTCGAACATAAACAGGAATGTAACCAGAAATGTAAGGTTCCGTCACCGGGCTGCGTTAAATTTCGTGTGGTCCCGGCATGTTCATGTGCTATGACTGCTTTACGGAACAAAAACGGGAATGTTAAAATTAGACTCTTCTGTTCCGCACTTCCGTATCAAGGTAATTTACATTGCCCTCTTCGAAAAAAATCTGCTGCTTTCCACGAGGCTTTTTTTTTCGGTGTTTTTACTGTTATTGATTTCCAGATTTAATATGGCGATGAGATGAAATTCACTGGGGCTAGTCGGTACATATCGATTAAAAGGTTGAAAGGCGTGACGAAGGTTGTTTATGAGATTTCTTTTTGGTTGCGGCCAAGTTTACATCGGTCCGACCGGCCGATGCTTTGATGAAAGAGCGCGGGAACCCAAGCTAGCCGTACGCAATAATTCGGGTGGGCATCTTGCGAAGCGCAGTAAACGATGAGGCTGTGAACCTTTGTTAGAGCACACAAGGTTCATTAAGAGAAGGAATGAGAAGACGGAAAGGGAATTAATCGACTAATTAACTTTCATTTCCGCAATAGTGTCTGAAATAAATCTGAAAATTGGAAACCCCTACAGCAAAAGCGAAAAGGGCATCGTGTTAATTTTTTTTATATAATCTTTATTACCGTAACACTGGTCTTGATATATCAAAATATGTCACGGCTCCGAAATATGTTTGTCGCAAAATAAATAACGAAAGAAAAGTGCGGGAAAATTTTGCGAGAACTGGCGAATTAAAAAAGACAACTTTCTCGCAACAATTAATGAGTACTACCTGATCCATTTGTAGATTTTCCTACCGTTATTTTATTAATGATGTTAATGTGGTGTGTTTAAATTGTTTCCTTTTGAGTGTTTATCTTGTTCAATCTCATCATTTATAATTTGCTGTTTTTTTTTTACACTTTCAGCCTCCCCTCCCCCTTTTTGTCACTCTAACGCCCTCTGGTCGATGGAGGTAAAAACAAATAAATACATATTAAGAGATATAATTTCATGCCCATTCTACTCCGGAGTCGTCGCGGAAGTGCGGACTGATTCGGGAATCATTCCGTCCCCGGAGTGACCAATCCGTAACACTGTTGTTCAGTCGGACAAGAGATTAGCACAAGCGAGCGATTGCCGTCCCGGTGAAAGGGCGACAATATGATTGGGTGAAAACGTTGTAAAGGCATTCAAAGTCGAGCTTCCTGTGCGGTGCAAAACGAAAAAACGAAGTTTTAGTATTCGAGTTGAATCTTTGAAAAAGCTTAAAATAACTTCACGGCATTATACGATTGCCACAAGACAACTACCTTAATGAAATCAAATGCTGCATAAATGTTATAGGAAAGCTTGAACATTGTGGGTTGTACAAGATGAAAAGAGTGAAATATCAGTTACGAAGTACTTATTACCATTTTTAAAATGAAAAAAAGAAAACTGCTGGTGGAGGTCACGGAATAACTGGAAGAATTAACGCGTGCGATATTATTTCGCAATGTATTGGATTTACTTCGTAAGCCACGTGTAATTATTTGCTAAGCTTTAACACACGCCCACCTTTCAACTAAAAACAAGCAATATACAAACACGTAACGCAATTTTAAACTCAAAACAAGTAAACATTTCGAGTATTCGAGTTGAATAGACGCTTTGCGGCAGCTGTGCATGGGCGCTCCCATACCGACCTTGGGATTCTGGTGGGTGTGTCATCTATCCAAACGGAAGTTACAACAAATATACTTGAAAGCGTCATTGTCATTTTAAGATTTACGTCATAAGACAGCATTCTAATTGTATCCCCGCACATCTTCGACATTTTAGTGTTTTTCACATGCGTTCTGTATTTTTCCAGGGCCGGTGGTGACGTCCGAACGCCGAGCTATGTAGCGTTAGCGGTACCCATATGCTGCTTCGTACGTGTGTCGTTCTTGGGGGAAAAAAACAAGACATCGAACGCGGCGATCCCAAAATAGTCTATAATTAAATGAGCGACTCAAATTTTACAATTAG
Organism: Ixodes scapularis; assembly: GCF_016920785.2. Classification (NCBI taxonomy): domain Eukaryota; kingdom Metazoa; phylum Arthropoda; class Arachnida; order Ixodida; family Ixodidae; genus Ixodes; species Ixodes scapularis. The sequence goes on along the minus strand of NW_024609881.1, from coordinate 1,061,178 downwards.
AAAGTAACAATATAAACTACCCTTATTAGTGTATGTCACGTTGCACTTTTATTAAGCCTAGACGATGAAATGACAAGCACTGAGATTTCCCTCCTCTCACGTCATAACTATAGAGGGTGTCACAAAAACAATTTACACGGTTTTAATTACCTCAAAAATAAACTAGGCATCGCCGAACGCTCATTCTCCACCCGAAGGTAGCGCTAGAGGTCACAACCAGATGCCAAAGTTTCAGCCCGATCGGATACCTTATTCAAAAGCTATGAGTGATTTGCTGAAAATTTCAATGGGAAAATGGCGGCCGACGGATTTTTGCAATACATGGGGCTCTATGGCACCAGAAACCGAAAACCGGCAAAAAAGGGCTTCATTTCCCTTTAAAAATTTTCAGAAAATCACTTATAAATTTTGAGTAAGGTATCCGATCGGGCTGAAACTTGGCAAGTGGTTGTGACCTCTAGCGGTACCTTCGGGGAGAGAATGGGCGTTCGGCGATGCCTAGTTTATTTTTGAGGTAATAAAAACCGTGTAATTTTTTTGTTCGTGACTTTTGCATACTCCGCTTCCCACGAAATCCGAAAGCGAGCGACCGTACGCTATGATCCGAGCTGGCCAGTGAGGCAACGCCAAAAGTGCATTGTCACAATGTTACCTTTCTTGGTTTTACAATCACCGCCGAAACCAATCGCGGGGCATTCACGGTCCTTTGTTAAAGTGCCCCTAAAAAAAAAGATTTTTTTTTTGTTTATGTTTGGTTGGGCCACGCGTGTTCAGTCGGCAGTCATCTCCTTCCCACTTGTTTTCTCTCTCGGCACTTCGAGCCCGTGGAGGAGAGGTGGATCGGCTTCGCCTTCACGACCGATGTGGTTATTCCGGAATGACCCGTGACGTCACGATCTTTGCGCTCGGAATTTAAAATACACCTCTCGCCATCAATATTGCTCCAATTTCTTGCGTGAAATTTATTTCTTGACACGCGTGTTCCAACCAGACTGTTTAAAAAATATTTTTTTTTTATTTTTTTTTATTTTCAGGGGCCTTTTAAGGCCTGATTTGTCTCATCGTGCAGTCGACCTTCAAAGTCCTCGAGCGAAAACAAGTCGGCGACACCAAAGGTAACAAAATGTTTACGTGAACACTCAGGCGAATTAGAGGCAATGAAATTAGAAAGGATGACAGAACGAGTTAAGAGGAATCAAAGTGAATTAAAGTACTTAAGAGAAATTACAGAGAACTAAGAGTAATCAATGGGAACTAAGAGGAATCAAAGTGAATTCAGTAGATCATGCGTCCGTCTTCGATGCATCGGCGCTTGGGCTTTTGGCTTCAAGTCCTCTTAGGGATAACACAATAGACCCTGTGAAGTTTGAATGTGCCGGTGATATCAAACGTGCACAAAGACAACCAGTGCAATGACGCACTCTCAGAAGGAAGGGGCGCAGTTTTATCCCCCTTGTCCCATATAATACACCCTAAAGGCCGACCTACAAAGGGCGTATTCTCGACGCCCTATGTGGATCATCCCGCATCCCTACCTAACCAGACACGTGATATAAAAATCCCTCTAATAGGTACTGCGGCTACCTCGAAAGCGCGGTTAGCGCTTTCGAACAAACGGGCCCAGGGAAACCCAGAGATAGAGAATCCTTTGGGGACTTTTTTTCTACTTCCCACATGGGTCCTTTTTTTTCCGGGGACATTTTGTCCGGGGACTTCCTTTCCGGGGAGATTTTTTCCGGGTACATCTTTTCCTACGCCCCTAATCGCCGGCTGTGTGAATCATGCCTAATGCTTTGTTTATTGTTCTTACAGTAAATGAATAAAAAATTCTAATCCACACATTCTGGATGGAACGTAATTGTTTTATTCAGCGCTGAACTACACGCAAAGCTCGTTTATTTTTCTCTTGTGGTGCCAACGGTGTAAGCGATTAGACATTTTTTAAATAAATTTTAAAGCAAAATGTGAAAAAAATTTCGACCAAAAATTGCTTTCATTATTTACGAGGCGTGCGGCTTTTGCAGGTTTCGCGCACGTTGCGGAACCGGTTTCCGAGGTGGAACGGGTATTCCTTGAACACGAGTCCTCGGAAACTATTAATTGTAGCGCCTAAAAAAGAGTAAAAAAGACCACTTTAACATCCGTGCCTTCTCAAACTTTCATTTCTGCCTGATATTGATAGAAGTATCTTACTTTTTAAAGGTAAACACAACACGCTGCTAGGTTTACGCACTGTGATTTCTATACCTTTAATACCTGGTACAGCGAGGACTGTAATTGCAGCCGGAGAACAAAAGATGTGAGCAGATTTTGTGACATTATGATTAAAGTCTACTTTTAAAGCTATGCAAGATCATACTCTCGGAGATGTCGATTCTACAAAAACTTATATTAATTTAGAAGTTTTATATAAATATTTTTTTTATGGAATAGCTAGCAATGGTAAGTACGTTTTACTTTGGAACTAAAAAAAGTAAAGCCAACATATCATTGACTACTCTACAATATTAAAACCAAATAAGCATGTTCGACTAAGCAGGAAAGGCATAACACCTATCATTTCAGAAAAAAAATGTTCTGAATCTAAAGAGTTTTTTCTAAAATTAAATACTTTAATCACTACGTCGTTTTTTCTTATTTTTTTTCTCTTTTGCTTTGGCGCTTAGAGCAAGATAACTTTAATAAACAGTTTAACTTCCGATTATTAACATGTAATAAAATGTGAATATTGAATTTTATTCCCTTAGACATGTGTGACAATTTCCTTGATTTTTATTCAGGGCTTGATACACATGACGAGCATTATATGTAATGGTCCCTATATTGGTATTACGAACTCCTTGGTTAATCTAAAACGTCGATTTATTCTACATTATTCCATATGTCGTTCTCGTTCTCCTTCGCTTCCCCCGTTCTGGTCGTCGTCGTCGCCGATCTAATCCGAATTCATTTCAGTATAAATCATGATCACCTTTCAAACTCCAGATTACCCTTCACTGCGTTCAATAGTATTTAGTGGGAGTACTTACGACGGACGCCCTTCTCGGCTGCCGTCCCTTCGAACACAAGCTTGCCCGTCGATCTCCTGTAGGTGAAGGTGACGGCGAACTCCTATGAGAACAAACTACTCATTATGCCGTTAGCCTTGTTTGTAAGTGTTGAGCCGTCAAATCTCTTAAGGTGGGAGAGCGGCAAGTAGAACTGCCATGAAATGATTTTTTAGAGAATGCAAAATACAGGTCACGGGACACAAATGAGAATCGGGATGTTCACATTGCAAAACTTAAGAAACCAAAGTACGCACTATATAAAATTCAGACTTTACCCAAACTGGGATTCCATGCCTACGTGCCAGAGCTTAAGGCAACATAATATTAGGTCAGAACGGGGTGAGCTTGACTGGGGGAAAATGATTTCCAACCGCCAAAGTACATAAACCGCATATACGTTCTGCTAGATCTGTCGCATAGTTCCACTCTAAACATTCAGGTGCGTTTTTTTTTCCCATGAAACACTTAATAGCCGATCACAGCAATCAGCGAAACGTGCTCGGTGAATAACGGGGACAAATATGTGTTCAGACCCAAAAATGAACTCTTCGTTGGGAGAGTGAGCGTGACGTTTCACGTTGCTCAATGTGCCGGCGCCGACCTTATTTTTAGGCCTAAACACCCGTTCGACACCATGATTCAGCGAGCTCGCGCCAAAGATTGTTCTGATTGGCTATTAAATGTGTGATGGGAAAGTGAACACACGGGTATTTTTAGAGTGCATATGCAATCCTTTTCTTCGATCTCTGTGTTAAGTGGCTCGATGTAAACTTCCTCGATGAAATCGAAGCTCGAGGTTGCAAGTGGCATCGTAGAATAGTGAGTTGTCTTCAATCCTCTGTGGGCGTACCTTAATTTTTTTTCCAAACATTTTGTGATATTTACGTTTATTTTTTACAAATATTATTTAAAGAAAACAAATGTTGTGTACGAAACGTCGCTGAACTAAATGGTATGGGATTTCCTTTTTGAAACTTGCGAACTCAATGTAATCACTTTCCACAAAATTCAAGGAGCATATAAATCGGATAGCGCCCGCTTTCTGAAGTGGCTGTAAATGTTTTACAGGAATTGCAGCCAGCCATTGGTCCCGCCACCGCCGATCTTTCGGAAACATGGGCAGACTCTGCCGCACAATGCCACTTTTTTGGGACGCAGGAAATATGAGGCAGCTTTTCACGCTTGGGGGTATTCATTTCGGAGCCGATCACACGAATTCACCACGGGCACTCACTTCTCATCTCTAACTTTTGAATGCGCAAAAACCTCATCTTGAAGTGCAGAACAGCGAGCGGAACAAACATCTGCAAAGGAATCGCACGGCAAACAGTTCTTCAAAACAGGTCTTCTGCTGCGCAAAAAAAAAAAAAAAAAAAGGCGGAAAAAAAGAAAGCTTGCACGGTCGGGTGTGACTTCCATTACTCACTCTCTCTTCCCCACTTGTCCGACCTCCGCGCTCAGGTTTTGGTTTAAATTTCGAGCAGTAGCGTTTTTTGACTAAAAATATATGCGACTGTGTGTCAAAACATTTTTTGGGTAGTCTTCCGACACCATAATAAATCGCATGGCAAAAAAATGAAATATTTTTTTTTTGAGGGGGGGGGGGGGGGGGGAGGGTGTCAGTGTAATTTTGGGGGTGTCAGGGTGATGTGTATATTCCGAGAGCGGGGGTGCGCATCGGGTTGTGCCTTGCACCGGTTCTGAGTGAGGTGTTTCTCATGTATGTAGATCGGGCCATCAGGGAGCGACTGGAGGATTCCGCACCGGGCTGCCAGGTGTACCGTTATATAAATGATTACCGAATCATACATGAAGAGTAGACAGACCCTGAGACTATCCTGGAGGCGTTCGTGTCGGGCCCCGCGGGTCTGGTCTTTCAAAGTGAGTACCCATCCCACAGAACTCTCCAATTCTTAGACCTTCGTATGGCGATCCATCCCCGGGTATCTTCTGGGAGTTTAGGCAAAGGACGGAAGATGCCACTTCTGCATTTCGCTAGCGCTCACTCCAAGTTAATTTGATGGAAGCTGAAGCGGTTTAGATATGAGAAAAGCTCCCGAGCCTGGTCAACTAGACCTCAGCCATTACGAATATCAAATTGGTTTGGTAATTTTATGCGCGGATTAAGCGAAAGGCGCCTTCGAATTAGAATTGTAAGCAGTGAGATAGTGCAGGCGAGCTGGTAAGGAATCAACCTCGTGGAAACCCTGAGATGGAGACAATAAAAAAACAGACAAAGACAACAAAATCTCAAACGCAGCTGAAATTTATTGATTTTAGTACACCAATGAATAGACTTCCAAACACATGGAGCAAGAGAAAGGAAAAGAAGGAACTCGAACCCATAAACAAGACGATCAATGAGTTCTACCCAGACAGCATAAGCCACTCCCGGCTCCACACTTTTGGAAAGGTAACCGCCACCCGAAGAACAATAACCCCAAGGTCTAGCACATGAGGCGGCTTCCAAACCGCTAAAGCCTAAGCACGATTTCCTACTTCCAAGCAACCGCTCCCCCCCACCCTCCCCCAAGTTTCCCAAGCCCCACTCAAACAAGCAAAAACTTTGTCATCCGATCACTGATAACCGAAGACGGCTGGCTTACACAATTTCCCCGCTCGCGGATGCACAAAGTGTCCTTAATTAGCCTTCTAAACCAGGGTGTCGAACCGGAAACGAACCGAACCGAACCGAAAACCGGAACAGAACCGTTATTTTTAGCCGAACCGGAACTGAACCGAACCGAAATCTTCGCCGCCATCTTGGAACTGAACCGGAACTGAACCGGAAAAAAATATAACGGTAACCGGTTCAAAACGGTTCACGGTATTTTTTTTGTTAGTATTACAAATTTAATATTTGGGAATAAAAAATTGGCACGTGTATTCCTCTACGTATTGATCAAATCGTCATATACAGATTTGCAATGTATAATAAATCCTGGTTTTTTGCGGCGCTTTCTTATTGGCACTATGACTAGCCATGTGTCACATCGTCACGTGACGTCATGATGTCAAGACATACTGTCAAGTAATGTCACATCACGTGACCCCGTGACGTCACGTGACTCACCGCGTTAAGTCGATTCAAATTGAGAACGTCGCTAGATCTATTAACGTTGTTGATACCGTGACGTCACATGACATCACAACTTCGCACTGAGAGTCACGTGACACCATGATGTACTCGATTGTCATGATCGCGAGTCGAATGCTCTGGTTCATGACAACCAGTATCGCCAAACATTCGGGTAACGGCTCGTGTTCAACTCAAAAATTATGATGGGCCCGAGTCCCACAAGAGCTAGAAACAGAAACAAACGACAGCAACAAGCCTCAGACACATGCAGCATGTTCGCGATGGTACCTTTATATGGCTTTGAGTTGTTCGGTGCTCGCGAAGTTTGCACGAGTGTTTACAAGCCTGCAAATGGTACCGTCGTGCGCAGGATACTCGTATTTGAGCATAGCCTTCTTTATTCTACAAAGCCTGTCAAATCGCGAAATTCTCTGGTTTAAGGCTAGCCGCTGTCATTTGTTTCTGTTTGTCGCTTTAGTGGGGCTCGGGCCCCAATATAGCCGAACTAAAACTATACCTGAAGATTAGCCCATGCTCTCTGCTTTGCCAACCCTGCGTATGACGATGATAAACATTGACGGTGCATATATTAGGATCAGATCACGTGGCTGATAGCTCTAAGTGCGAGTTGAGGAGGGGAAAGCTGTTTCATTTCTTTCTTTCGACTGTCTGCCATTTCGCGGAGGGGCAAACTAATGGATGCTTTTGCGAGTTATCAACGTCAGGGATTACAACTTGGCGGTATTTATTGAACTTAAGGTAAAAAAAAAATGCTGCACGACCCATTTTACATGTATGCACACCATTGAGGCTCCCAAACGTGTTTACGTTATTGCTGAACTGCCTCAGAAAGTTGTACCGAGAATAGAAGTGTTAAAGGGTGTAAATGTGACGTATTAGTCCGACGTTACATGAAACTATTAGTGTGTACGGGAGGGATACCTGAGAAGAATGATCCTAGTGGCCTCACGGGGATAGCCGAACGATGGCAGCCGCCCTAAGTCTCACATGAGTGTCGTTCTCAAGTTCTCCAAGTTTCGACCGCCCTGTATTTTGTTTAACCTTCACAGTTTGGTGCAAAGTAAAAGCAAGGGAGAATTACTGTTAACAAGTGACACAAATATAATTGTCGAGTGAACACCACTTAATACGGAGTAGGGAATCCCTGAGGAATAAAAAGTATCTTGAGGAGCAACTAAAAAAAGAAAGGGAGTGGGGAGGGGGGTAGTTTTAAAGCATACTGCTTCGTAAAGATTCCTCTGCCCCGCATTTTCGGCGCAGACTAGAAAGCGTGGTTTGGAAACGATAGTGACAGATGGGTAGTTGGTTCAACTTTTATTTGTAAAAACACTCTTGCCAGAAAGCACGTTTTCGCCGTGCCAGATACTCGCGCCGTGCCTAACGACGATGCACCTACAAGAAAAATGTGTGCCTCTCAAATACATAGCTTGCACTGAGCACAAAACTTATGCAGCGTGCATTTTGCCCCATCGGATTTGATTTTCTCAGCAAGAACAACTCGCAATGACAACCAGTATCTAGTGAGATTACGTCACGTGCAAACCATGTTAAATACTTGAGCTTTCTGGTGAAGTGCGACGTTCGCACCACCAGCAGTAGACGTCCAAGGTGTAAAGTTGTGTAGTATATATAGCAGTCTCGCGATGATATACGGCAGCCTAATGAGATGTTGGAGCACATGACTGATAAAGAACAGAGTCGTGAAGTAAGGTCCCAAAACAAGTGCACGTAAAACCTAAGGTAACATTAGCCTCCCGAGGTATTATCTCGCGACGTTTCGAGCTGAGGCAAGCTGATGCCCAAAAGTGATTTATATTAGGATTCTAAAAATCTTTGTTTGCCCTGCGCGGAATCTATGTTTAATTAGGAATATCATTTTATGCATTTCAATGCATTTCTTTTTGCAGTAAAGCGTTGTGTAAGGGATTATTTAGAAAAAATTGCGTGTCATCTCCTTATTTCTGCACATTTCGTGTATTTGCCTTCCGATATATCATGTGACCACAGTGTTTTTTGGCATACCCTGCAACCCAGTATTTTACACTGCAAAACAGCTAACAAAAGCACGTTACCGAAGACTTAACAGCTGGTGTATTTTCGAGTATCGTCCTTCCGTGTCGGTCTCAGGCGGTTATGTGAACTTCATGAAGTCCAATTTATCGATGATAATAAAAATATACTTAATTCCTGCCTGAAGATTTGGCAGCATAAATAGAAGATCGTCACCTCAAAGATATATAAGTAAATGCACCTTTAAATTATCTGAAAGATGTTCTGCAAATCTTTTCCGGCGCTTTTATCCTCAATAGACACGTTATAGGTGATTTGGAAAAGCTTTAAATAATGTTTTTTTATTATTTTGAAGCTAATTTAAATAACTATATGTGTTCCTCACGCATATATAACTTCTAAAATATATAGAAGTTTATTATCGCGTTTGTTATGTGTTTTTATTATCGCCTTTTTTTACTGGAACGAATGGTGTAACTATGACGATTGCACACTTAAACTCTCAGAAAGTGTCGAATTAAGTAGCTTCCGAATTGAGTAGAGCATGAAATCCTAATTTGTTCTATTTAACAAAAATCATCAATTAGCGAGGGTGGTGCTTATTTGCAAATAAAATTGACCGGCATTTTGTCAAGAGCAAACCTCAAGAACCAGGCTATGCCAGTTTATCCAATATAAGAAAATGTTCACATGGGTAAGCACTGTTTTAGGTCAGATTCGATCTCAGTACGAAGGTGCTCATAGGTTAGAGTGAACAATTTCAGCCACTCCTTTTCGCATGATTCGTCGCCCGCATCATGCTGCTGAGAGCAAACAACGCTAGTTAGAAAAACAAGCATTGCGATTGTCGCTTAGTGTTTCTATAAAATATAGACTGGAAGGACTTGTCCCGTGACTTTCGTGACATCTTGAAAATTATATTGCCTTGAGTTCAGTCGTCTCGTCATCATATATGTATTGTGAAACGTATTCCATAAAACACATTTTATGGTGTATATGGCGACGAACTGCCCATTTCATGATTTTATTCACTGTAATGAATTCCTTAGTTCAAGGGCAAAACCACGAATCAACATCTAATACTGCGATACAAAGTTGTACCAATCACGGGTATTTTAGGCAACCTACTTCACTTCGCGAGAACATTTCGATTCAGGTACAATGTATGTGACTCTGGCAAACGAAGGGATGTTGAGTCGTATTGGCGACGAGATCTTTGGGTGGCGCCGCCTCGCGGATGCTTTCTGTAACCTAGTCAGTAGGACGCTAGCAGACGACGCTATATGTAATCGTATGAGACATTTCTGTTAGTTTACAGCAGGAACGATTGATAATTATTTTTAAAATTTTATGACGTGTCATGAGCTTTTGTGGGACTGAACGGCAGCCCCTCCCAAGCTCTCTTGATAGATACCAGCTTTAAGATGTTCGAGAGCAAGCCTAGAACTTGGTAGCTCGCGCGCAGTCCAACGCGGATGCGCGGTTGCGCTGGTAGTGCTTGCTGACTTTCTTTTGTTCTGGATTTAGCGTGTGGCGATTCTTTGTCTGTTGGTCCTGATAAGTTTAATCTAATTTTAATCTAGCAGCGTTAAGTTCGCATTCAGCAGGGCGTGAGGGGACAACTGTGCACGCGCGCGTTGTCGTTGTGGTGGTATGGAGCTCGCCGATACCGACGCTTCCGTCCAAGGTAAGGAATTAGCACGGCTCTGGAGTTGTTTCCAAGCATTCGTACGGAACTGCGTGAACCAAGTCTGAATTATTATTGTTCCTTTGCAGTGACGCTTCCCCTCTCCAGTATCAACGAGTACGTGGCACAGGAGTTTGCCACATCTCGACTTCTGCTCGAGGGAGAAGCCGTACTGGAAGCTTTGCACGTTGTGACGTGCAGTGTTAAAGAAAAAGTTGACAGTAACAGCACGTTTGTAGGTTTCGTGCTGCAAATATTGGCTTTAAGCAGAGACCCGCACGAGCTCGAGATCGTGGTGAAAGAGAAGACAGTGGCAGCTGCATCATGCTCGTGCAAAGCAGGATACGCATGTTGTGAACTCTTAATTGATCTTCCCTGCTCTCGGAAGTTCCCTTTCCTGACCCTTTCAATGTAGAATGTACGCTAACAAACCTCGCATGCTCGTTTCGGAGGGGTAATATTTCGAGAGGGGGTTCCTCCGCTGAGGCAGAGCGTGCGAGTATTTCATTCTGAAAGCCGGCAAAAGTCAATTGCTTGGACTGCAACAACTTCCCCATTGCATGAACCTTCAGTGGAGCTTGCTAAAATGAAAACGATACTTCGATGGAAGCGAATTACAAACGTATTGGAGGAAACCAGTCTAATGTTATGTTGATCATACAAATTAAGCTAGAAAGGGAAAGTATGCTCGGCTTATGGTTCCTCATGGGTGCCACTGTGAATAGAGTGACTAATGCCAGCTTCAACGACCCTTTTTTTTTGTGGGGGGGGGGGGGGGAACGGGAACGGAACGGACGGACAAGCCAGAAGATTGACAAACACATGCGGGAAAGGTTTACATTAACCCATGATGCCAGGATAAGGTGGTGCAGACATCAGTGCGTCGGAGCCATACCTTCCACTAACTTCTGCCACTGCCATAATTTATACCATACCATTTTAAGGCTTGTATGTAAACACGGTAAACATGGAAGCAGGATGTCATCTCATTGCTTCGAAAAGAGTGCTTTTGGCGATTTTGTATATCTCAGAAATTCATTGTAAAGGCTTTACTTCACAGTAGCACTGTTTTCATTTTTAGGAGCTACAAATGCAAACACATTGTGGCCATGCTCCTGTACATCCATGCCACAAAGGTGTTTGAAATCTTGTCGTCGACCGACCTGCCACAGCAGTGGGGGAAAAGTCAAAAACAGGGTGTGAAGGACAAGTATGCGCCCAGGCCAATCATTGAGTTTCCCTGCGTAAAGAAGGTATGTATGTGCAAGAATACAGCATACTACAGTGGATGGTAATTCTAAGAGGCAGCAAGGAAGTAATGTAGGCACAAATGCCCAGTACATGCGAGCCGCAATTGAGGCGTATCTCTGCGCCATCTGCCGATGGCTCGCCTGGTTTCGACTATCATATAGCGCATGCCTCTCCGACTGCTTACAGGCACGTCTGTTCTTCCGCTATTCTGCAACATGGTGCTCGCCTCAGAATCTGGCAAGACGTGCCACTTCAACGGCCGCCGTGATAAGTGCCTGCCATGGATGCTGCGACTGGAAATAGCACGAGTGGCTTGTGGTGCATATCGCAGGCCAATAGTGAGTCTGATTGCTGAGTTTGGCAATTCTGTGTTTTCCTTCATATGTCACGAACTGTTTTTTTGTGTGTGTGTGTGGCCAGTGACATTCACTGTTGATAGAAAAACTCCATTTATAGGGCCAAGGTCACGCAACACCAACTGAACTGGACAGTGCTTGCCTGGCAATAAACCCAATCCAGGGCTAATGTGCTTGCTTATCCGAAATTCTAGATCAAGACAGCGAGTGACGCAAGTCTGGAGGGAGACGTCCTGGGCAAGCTACTGCAGGGGCTCCCATATCGCTCTGCTGCTCACCGTCACCGCGAGGAAATTCCCGTACATGGTTAGTCCACAAATTACTTTGATTGTTGGTATTGTGCCCGTAACATTTAGCAGTCACCTATAATGAAAAAAATATTATGAAATTACACTGCAGTCTAAAAGTTTTAGCTTAAAGAACGCCTGTCAGCTGCCACATACTGATTGACAGCTTGAAGGAACAGTTGCATCATTGCCAGTTCTGAGCTACTCTGAAAACATTTTGAATCTGTTGACCAATATGGGCTCCTTATAGTGTTGTCTGCAGGATAGATTAACTTGGATCATTCTGAATAATGGGTAAGCGCCCTGTCACGTTCCGCGTCAGGGAAAGAGACAAAAAAGAAGTGTGATATGCTTGTGAAGAAGCGAAAAGTACGAGAACAGGAGATTCGGCGATGACCAATAGGACGGGTAGACTTGGCTATGACCCGGAGAAGCATCAATGACTCTCGGCAACAACCCGAAAGGCGACAAGAAACTTCCTGTACGTATCCATTCTTGGCAGTGGCCCGAACTGGCACCGGGAGGAACCTCTGTACCAACCTATTCTCGGTAATGACCCGAGGCAACCTGAACCACGGCGAGGGTCCCATCACAAAGTGACAAGGACGCACATCCAGCAGTATAGATTAACTTTGGCTGAAACATCTTGGATGAGGTGGTCATCTGGACGATATATGTGAGAATGTACCAATGTCTAGTAGATATATAAATACTTGAGCGCTGATATGTCATATTTTATTAATATACATTTACTCTGGCCAACCACAAGAGTGAAAGAAAATTATGCATGCGGTTGGAAGAGTAAATAAATGTATATTAATAAAATATGACATATCAGCGCTCAAGTATTTACATATCTACAAGATGTGGGTACTCACATCCATCGTTCAGGCGACCACTTCAGTGAATATGTTTCAACGAAAGTTAACCTATATTGATGGATGTGCGTCCTTGTCACTGTGTGAGGGGAGGGACCCTGGTCATGCTTTGGGTTGCCTCGGATCATTGCCAAGAGTAGGGGGGTGCAGAGGTTCCTCACAGTGTCCGTTCGGGCCGGCGCCGGGAATGGGTAGGTACAGGAAATTCCTTGTCGCTCTTCAGCTTGTTGCTGAGAGTCACTGATCTCCAGGTCACAGCCAAGCCCACCCGTCCTATTCAGTCATCGCCGAATCTCCTATCCTCGTGGTCTTTGCTTCTTCATGAGAACGCCACAATTCTTTTTGTCTTTTTCCGTGAGGCAGAATGTGAAAACTTCCTTTGCTTTGCTTAGCTCAAAAATTGCGAAGTAATAATTTTCACCCAAGATCTTCAATTATTGTACTGGTGGTAGCTACTAGGGGTAAGCCACCATATACCAGTAGAGGCCCAGGTGCTTTATCTATACAAGGGATGGGAGGTGGGAAGGCCTAATATTAGGAAAAGTTGACCCTCAAGGTATGCAATGAATTTACTGCCACACATAGATATGCTTTAATTTGAAGGACCAGCAATCGAGCTTGCTCGTTTCCTTTCACCGATAGTCGAGCCTCATTGGTAAAAACCACTAACTGTGATGTGCTGCATATGCTTTCATGTGGACTCGATAAATCTTGTTGAAATATATATAAATTAATTATGCTGAAATACTCAAAATAGGGACCGAGAATGGAACCCTCTCTCAAGTGGGATGTATCCTACTGCTTGACAATGACGTACCTCTGCGAGAAGCTGGGACGGATAAAGTTGTGTCATGATTTTGTCTTGTAGCTTTTCAGTGCATCGAGCCAGAGGAGTCGCCATCCCCACCACAGAGGCCAGCGACACTAACCGAGACATTAAGAATGATGAGCAGAGATAATCAAGCATCTGATGGCAGCTTCTACGAAGCCCTCCAAGAAATGTTTTCAAAGGCTGTTGTGGAAGATATTGCCACACTTACCATCCAACAAGCAGAATCGCCACTATGGATGGAATACAGGACTGGTCTGATTAGTGCATCGGTGGCCTACAGCGTCTACACGAGGGTGAAGGCCTTGAGGACAAAAATGGGTCCCCATGATTTGCGTCCCTTGTTCAAGGTCCTCATGCGAGAGTCGACCTTCCAATCAGCTGCAATGGCAAGAGGGTCGCAAGACGAAAGCACTGCCAAGAGGAAGTACTTGCAGGAGTCAACCCACGCCAACCTCACGATCCAAGACAGCGGGCTTCTGATAATGGAGTCGTAGCCATGTGTTGGGGCAAGTCCTGACGGGATCGTCACTTGCGACTGTTGTGAACGTCGATTGATTGAGGTAAAGTGCACAGATGGCATGCAAGGTTTCAAGAGCAGAGAGATGATGAAGAACAGTAATAATCATATGCTTAAGAAAACAAGCAGGTATTATTGCCAGGTGCAAGTGCAAATGGGTATTGCTCAGATTCGAAGCACAGACTTCTTTGTCTATAAAGACGAGCACACGCACATACTTTTTCCTGTGCATTTTGATGAAGTATTTTTCAGAGATGTAATTGAGAGGGCGGTTTTCTTCTTTAAGGAGTATATGATACCACTTATTACTGCGGTTTAGCCTCCTATGCACTGTGTTTGTGTAATTCTCTGATTTTACACGACCGCCAATTTAGCACTGTGAAACAGGATGCTGAATCAAAATTTGGATTTACAAGGCTGCAGAAGTGTTCCAACAGGATGCTAGAAGCCCCACAACATTACTCGTACAGCAGTATCTCGAACAGCTTGCCATATTTTTGGAAAAATAAGGGTGCCATTGAAGGAGGAATGTGACATTGCGATTCTCCCAGAACTGTTGAGGATGAGAGCAAGCGGCCACGCCTCTCTCCTCTTTGCTTCAGTTCACCTCCTCAAGGAGACGAAGCGAAGGGTAGAGGGGTTGTCTCATCGGCCTCATTCAGTCGGGCCTTTTTTTTCCAAAAATACGGCCATCTGTTTCAGATAGCGCTGCATGAGCGATGTTTTGGAGCGTGTAGCATCCCGCCTATCGCTCCTGCCATGCCTTGTCATTTAAATTTTGGATCAGCACAAGCACTGCTTCGTTTTATGCTTCTCTGCAGTCATTGTTTCAGTGCTCCTTACACCCACTGGTTTTGTGCAGTATGTGGCCACTCATTGAAGACATTACCTTGGGGCGTCTTTTTACCGTTTTGGAACCTTGCATGTCATTTGTTCACGCAATCACACCAGTCGCCACTGGAAAAGTGGTTGTCTTAATCTTAAAAAGTTGTGATGCACGTACTATTATTAACAGTCATCCCACTTCCCTGTTTCATGAATTTTTTTAAGGTGTTCTTTCAAAATTGTGTACACCCAGATGTCTTTTTTGTTTAAAATGTTTTAGACTGCTGTGAGTTATATGTAGGGTGTGTACTTTCCGGTGTTTATTTGTGAGAAAAATCGGCGGATGTTTTTCGGTGTTTATTTATTTTCGAAACACCGGTGTATTTCGGTGGAACGTCTCACGACGAGGCTAAAGTCGGTGATTACCGGTGGAAAAAAATGCGATTGATCACAGACAGAGAGTTCTAACTTTATTCACATATTTCATACACTTCTCGAGGAAGCATATATTTCTCACACTTAGTTATTATCGTGGATGGACGCATACTTCGAGAGGCTTGCATCCGCCATGGCAGCACGTTCCTTGCGATTCACAACCCGCAATTTTGAAAACACACTCTCCACATTTTCGCTGAACACAGGAAATCCCAAAATGTCCAGCCAGGCTTGGGACAGTAGTGGCCAGTACGTCAGGTAAATGAAGTTTCTAAAATAACACTGGATCAACGGTGCTAGTCAGAGCATGCTGGCGGTAACAAAGAAACTCTGATTCTAGGTCACTCAGCTAGCTCTCGTCTCGGAGGACCAGCCGATAGATACTTTTAGGGTGCCTTCAAAGCGCACATGAAGGCTCCCTAGATACTTTCATAAGGCACAAATCCCTCTGGCAGCTCCACGTTCATGCACGGATTAACAATTGGCACGCGGAACCAGAACGATGATTCATCCATGAAATCTGTAGCGTAGTCCATCCTGAGCTTTCCGCTTACTTCCCATCCTGGTGGCCTTCTACTCCGCGTGACGACGAAGGGAAGCAAGTCTCGCGTTGAGGAAACCCGCAGACGCGGGACGGACGCGCCTTCTCAAACACGTCTACAATTTTTTTTTTACAGAACGGTTCTTTTATATACAGCGAAAAACTCCTCCGCCAACAAAACCCTTTTTACCGTTTTTCCAAAAGCCCGTGGAAACTAAACAGATAACAAGGAACGCATCTCAGTTCTGAAAGGTCAGTAGCCCTGTACGACACGGATGTTGGCAGTGTCTTCCAGGAACCACAGCAACATCTGATTACGTGGCTTGCACCGACATTACTTGCCAGACACAATGGGGAAAAGGCACGTATGAGCGTACCCTCCGCTGCGTTAATTTTTCCACAAAAGGGGGCCATGGGCGACACAATGGGGGAAAGGCATGTGAGAGCTTAGCTTTTCCACTGCGTTAACAAGACGCTTTTCACCCCCAGAAAGGAGGGCGGACTGACGCCACTGGAAGAATGAAGGATCCACGAGATAACACGTTTGACGAACCTCTACGGGGAGAGAATTTCGCTAGGTCGGAAACGTGCAACGACGGGTGTTTTTCGGTTTTAACCGGGGCGAAAATATCGAACCACCGGTGTTTTTCGGTTTTAACCGATTTTGTATTTTTGTCACCGACGGATGTTTATCGGTGTTTTTCGGTTAAAACCGGAAAATACACACCCTAGTTATATGTTATGAGTGGAGGACAAGTAGATGAAAACTATTTTGATATGTCAAAGGTGTTTTACGAGTTAAATATACCTCTTGTGCAAATTATTTTTTATGGTACATGTCTAGAATTATGTACCTGGTTCACTTACGCTGTTAGACTTGTCATCCGCTAACAGGACCAGGTGATCAATTCTTGGTCCTCTTACGCTCAGCTGCTCATCTTCACTTATGATGTCAAGTTGTTGAAGTGTCTTCTGTTCTTTTAGACTATGTTATGATAAAGGATCATGTCACTCATTTCCCACTGGTACAAGCATAATCGATTGTTCCTTAATCCCACAATCAGTGAAAGCTTCGTGCCTCCGTCATGGGATTAGTGATTACACCCGTTTTCTTCGATTTGGAATTCAGTATCTATGACTAGAGCCTTGGGCATTGAACATGCACAAAAAAAAAAGCTCGTAGAACTTGACGCCAAACTTTATTGTTATCACTGTATTTCGAGCAAAAGTTACTGAGAAGCTAAAAGTAAAAGAAAACGTGTCGCTGGCATGGAACTCAGCTTTCACGGAAACAAATATTTGTCGTCTGCAAACAGTGGCTTCGAGATATTTACAATTCCTGCAAGCGTAGTGACAATGCTGTCAAGGTATGCAAGCAGATCAAGTGGGAACCGCTGCTGCAAGATCTTGAAGCGTTTGATGCGCTGAATGCTTCTTTCTACATGCACTCTGGCACTCGCAATGCTGGCATTTCTTTTTGCGTCACCAGGCGACAGCTGCTTCTTCTGGCCAAGAAAAGGTGGCCGGATCATCTCGAGCCCATGCTCATAGCACAAGTCTTCAATTAAAAAGCCCCTATCTGCCATGACCTTGTCAATGTGGGGCTCACATTTGGTCAGAACTTCGCTTTCCCGGGTTATGTGTGTGTCGGAGGTCCTACCTCCGTAGGCACGGCTCACATAGCTAATGAGGCCTCCAGGGGTTGTGCAAATCAAAATCTTAGCAGTATAGGTATTTTGTAAATGCTGTACGTTAAGATCTGTGATGGCAGGTCTTTTGGTCGCTCAATTGCAATCTCTGTGCAGTCCAAGACCACCCTTGTCATGCGGTATTTATCGAAGTGCTTCGTGAGGCATGCAGTGACGTGGTCCTTGTCAGGCAAGTAGATTGCATGCCCTAGCACAGATGCTAGCAGTAAAATGGCCTCCTTAAAGATACTCGACGCCGTAGTGCGGTGTACGTCGAACAGGACGGCCAGCAGCGAAAAAGACACATTGTGGTAAAGCTTGGTGAAGACGAGCAGGATGACATCCTCATTGCTAAGTGAGAAGCTCCTCTTCGACTGTTTCCTCCGAGCGTCGGTGAACAAATTGGCAATGTTATAGAACAGCTCCAAGCTTGAAATGCCCGTTAGCACTAACAGTGCCTGTTCGTCCTTAACAGTGGAGATGGTAATCAGTTGTCTTCTCCCCTCAGTCCATGTGTTCACTTGAACAGCGATATCTAGCTTGAGGTTACACAGCTCCTCTTCAACATCTGAAATTGTTCACGTTGGCAATTGGGAATATGCACATTCGATAATGCAGAAGCCTGCACAATTCACAAAGGTTCCTGCTTTTCCCTACCATTGTCGAGTAAAAAATGGGGAAGCTGCAACACTCTGTCTACTCGGCTACCTTTCTACATGAACAAATGGTGCAAATAGAAGCAATATTGCAGTTTTACACTAGTATCTTGAATATCTGGTGCATGTAATTCTCTACATTTAATGCCCTTCAGGTCAGCCTATGCTAACACTTTCAATCAAACAGAATAAATGCATATGCCATCTCCAAGCATACAAAATACAGTTTAAGATTGGGAAAAGTAGTCATCTCTGCAGCTGCTAGCCATGGAACGATCTTTCTTTAATACTGTCACGAATGACTGGTGAAGAGGCGAGAAAGAACGAAAGAAACTGAATGTTTAATAAGGCGAACTTGTGCCAAAACAAAATAAGTGGCGCCGCAGGCGTCGGCATAGCAGCAGTGTCAAGCGCTTGGGTAAGATCGGCTCCAGCTCGTCACACAGAGCCCTTATTATACATGTCTGGCCTTCGAGCAATCGGCGTAGAAAGTTCGGTGCATAGGACATTCTGATTATGAACATGAGGGAAGGTTCTCGAATTTACAAAAACGTTAAAAAAAAGTGTGTCCGCTGCCCGGGTTCGAACCTCGGTCTTCTTCGTGGAAGCCGCGCACGGTGACCAGTAGGCTATGTGCCCGCTTGCGTTGATGCGCGTGGCAATACAAGCACAGACAATGATAACAGTGTTATATCCTCCGACCCTCTTCGAGTTGCAATTGCGGTGTACGAAGAACCCATTTAGGTGGCCGTCCAGATTGTGTTCGCCGCTGGGCATGCGCTGTATAAGCTTGCCTCCATATTAGGGTGCCATCTTTCAGCACTCAAGAAAGGTGCCAAGGCACACAGAACCGATTAGCGGCCAAGGTTGGTGCGTGCTTGCCACTTGTTTCTGACGTAGTTAGATGGCACCCGAAAACGGTGGCTCGCGATTGCTCGGTAACAAGCAGCCCTCTCCACATCTCGGTGCAAAGCATTTGCGGACGCACTCCTTCCACAGGAATGCGGATAGCATCATCACCTAAATGGGTTCTTCTTGCACCATGGTTAGAATGCTGTAGAGGAGCGTGTGCTGTGTACCAGGCCAATGACTACTACAAATGTGAAGGCAAATGAAACACACCCATGATGGTGGCTGCGCTGTTCACACCAGCACTGGTAAAGTGGGCCAGTCCGGAAGCGGCTGCAACTGTGGCAGGGTCGGCATCGGCCTCACATTCAGCTCCAGAACTCTGGCAATCTGCAGCGAGTGAAACTGCTCATCGAAATTAAATGGAGAATCAATGCCTTATCTATGTTTCTAAGGACACAAGCACAACATAGATCAAAAATGCAAATTAGTTGCCTTGGCATGTGCTTCGATAGTGAAACTAAAGTTTTGGCATTTGTTTCTGCTGCGTGAGAGTGCAGGCAAACACAAGTGCAAGCACTGAGCTTGCACTTGTAGCTTCCACTGTAGGTTCTTGCTGAAGCTGAGTATAGTTTTTGAGCATTTCTACGTCCGAGGCATATTAATTGACATGATTCACAAATCGTAGCCCCCCCCCCCCCCCTTTTCCCCCAAACGTAGCTGCCTCAAAGCTAGATATGCCCTTCAGGTCAGCCTTTGCTACCACTTTCAATCAAACAGAATAAATGCACTAGCCACCAAGCATACAAAATACAGTTTAGATTGGAAAAAGTACATTCTTTCTATTAACTTCGTTGCTGAAGTCATCTCTGCAGCTATTAGCCATGGGCAGTTCTTGAAATGAAAGGATAGCATGCGTGAGTAGATATTTCTTTAATACTGTCACGAATGACTAATGAAGAGGCGAGAAAGAACGAAAGAAACTGAATGTTTAATAAGGCGAACTTGTGCCAAAACAAAATAATAAGTAGCGCCGCAGGCGTCGGCGTAGCAGCAGTGTCAAGCGCTTGAACAAGATCGACTCCAGCTCGTCACACAGAGCCCTTATTATACATGTCTGGCCTTCGAGCAATCGGCGTAGAAAGTTCGGTGCATAGGACATTCTGATTATGAACATGAGGTAATGTTCTCGAATTTACAAGAACGTTAAAAAAAAAGTGTGTCCGCTGCCCGGGTTCGAACCTCGGTCTTCTTCGTGGAAGCCGCGCATGGTGACCAGTAGGCTATGTGCCCGCTTGCGTTGATGCGCGTGGCAATACAAGCACAGACAATGATAACAGTGTTATATCTTCCGACCCTCTTTGAGTTACAATTGCGGTGTACGAAGAACCCATTTAGGTGGCCGTCCAGATTGTGTTCGCCGCTGGGCATGCGCTGTATAAGCTTGCCTCCATATTAGGGCGCCATCTTTCAGCACTCAAGAAAGGTGCCAAGGCACACAGAACCGATTAGCGGCCAAGGTTGGTGCGTGCTTGCCACTTATTTCTGACGTAGTTAGATGGCACCCAAAAACGGTGGCTCGCGATTGCTCGGTAACAAGCAGCCCTCTCCACATCTCGGTGCAAAGCATTTGCGGACGCACTCCTTCCACAGGAATGCGGATAGCATCATCACCTAAATGGGTTCTTCTTGCACCATGGTTAGAATGCTGTAGAGGAGCGTGTGCTGTGTACCAGGCCAATGACTACTACAAATGTGAAGGCAAATGAAACACACCCATGATGGTGGCTGCGCTGTTCACACCAGCACTGGTAAAGTGGGCCAGTCTGGAAGCGGCTGCAACTGTGGCAAGGTCGGCATCGGCCTCACATTCAGCTCCAGGACTCTGGCAATCTGCAGCGAATGAAACTGCTCATTGAAATTAAATGGAGAATCAATGCCTTATCTATGTTTCTAAGGACACAAGCACAACATAGATCAAAAATGCAAATTAGTTGCCTTGGCATGTGCTTCGATAGTGAAACTAAAGTTTTGGCATTTGTTTCTGCTATGTGAGAGTGCAGCCAAACACAAGTGCAAGCACGCCGAGTATAGGTTTTGAGCATTTGTGCGTTGGAGGCATATTAAATGACATGATTCACAAATAGTAGCCCCCACCTTCCCCACAGCGTAGCTGCCTCAGAGCTAGACAAGCTATGGCATAGACGACACTACAGTAATATGACTAACCACCTGGTAGGTATTTGGCTTCGTTCAGCGACACTGATGCAGAAAGACAACTGCAGTATTCAACACACCTGTGATTGTTGCTTCCTCGGTCATGTCGGCACTTGTATCCGGAGCCACCCCTGTTGCAGCAACACTTGTAGTAGGACCTCTACTGGCTGAACATCATATGTAGAGGGACTGTGTGTTAGGGCTCGGGCATACTCCACCATCACGCTTTGTTTGCTAGCCTGCGCTGCCATTCAGGTGACACACAGCTTAACAAGAGGTTCTCCATACTGCACGCGAAGGTTAAGAAGTGTTATGCCCTGCAGATTTATATATCTTGATTAACTGCTGGACATGGCCCAACAAATTAGCAAATGATTTATCAATTTTTAGACGAAGATAGATTATAAACTTAAAAGCTCTTGCTGAAAAGCATACCACACTTCTTGCTTAAAACAGTTGGGTCCGTAAAAAGAGCGACCAGAATGATTCGTAGCAGGTGTACGACAGCTTCGAAACGAACCCCGCCCCGCCCCGCCCCCCCTCCCTTGGTTCATTACCAATTACCAGTGACTTACTCGCTCTTCCAGGTCTCGATCGCGGAATTGGTTTCGGCCGTTTCGCGTCAAACGGGCGAATAGGCAAGCATTTACTTGGAATGGCTCCAGGAGCCAGCCACCGCCTCTTCCAGCCTGTAGAGGGAATGCATTTGTTTACTCGTTTGCAAAGCACAGGAAGAAGTGAACTCGAAACTATTGATACAATAACACTCACCGAGCACCTTGTAGCCCACAGGGTACACGAAGTCACTTTCATCGAAGTGCTTACTACATACGCGAGAGCTTTTCGAGTTCGTCTTGCCCATTTTCAACTTGGTCAGCCACTCCTTTCTGACTTTCCTGTCGCGCGGATAATAATAAAAACTTGCGCCCGTCTCACCGTGGTAGGTGTTGCACTGCGGTACCGAGCAGTACACCACCATCTCGGCGCTTCGACAACGTGTGAAACAACCTTTGTCGCGTCTAGAAAACTTCAAAAGGAACGATCGCAACCACCCGAGCACCGAAGCGTAGCGCGGCCGACCTAGGAGGAGGCATCCACCAGTCCTACTGCTTACGTCACAAACGATGATGATGATAGCTGGAAAGCGCCCGCTATAGTTCGCGCACGCCGCCATACGACGTTTTGTATGTTGATGTAGATTTTCCTTTCTCGTTGTGCAGGTATAAATAAGAGAATTTTATAATTTTTGTACCTGAAAATAAAACTGGATTGAACAAACGATAAAAAAAAAACTTTATACTGTAAACAACTTATTTTTCGTGGGCTCAATATTTCGCGATTTAGGTCAAAGCTGAAGTTTCGGAATAATTCGCGGGTTGTAATTTTCTCGACGCGGTGGAATCTCAATATAAATTTCAATCTGTTTACATTTTACCGAAATTCTTTGGGGACCCATTTTTCGCGGATTGTAGGCGATTTGCGAAATTCTCAGAAATAAGTCCTCGCAAAAATCAGACCGTTTACAGCAGTTGGTTTCACGGCCTAAATAGTGCATAATGACGAAACAACGCGCAGAATATATTATCAATTTAGCGGTTCAAACCGGTTTGAACCGTTATTTTTTGCGCCCCGGAACTGAACCGGAACTGAACCGAAAGCCGTGAACCCGAACCCGAACCGAACCGATAAAAATATCGGTTCGACACTCTGTTCTAAACAAATCTTTTTCGTTAAATAGAGCGGAAGTTTCATCCCAAAGAGGGGAACACAAATTACACGAACCAACGTGATTTGACTATTCAGAACTGCGCCTTATTCTTTACAGTACTTTTAGACGCTCATTTAAACAACGCCTTGTCTGTCCAACATAACACAGCCCGAAGTCAAAAGGGATCTTATGGACCACCTTTGCGACACAGGAGACAGTGGTATCTCAATGTTTTTTCCCGCAACCCGTCCGAAGGCGAACGGGGTGAGCTTGTCCAAACGAAAGTCCGTTTTAAAAACCACGTTTACGTTAAATTTCGCACCCAAAGCCTTTAGGCTGTGAGAAATACCATGAAAATAAGAAATCACCGCAAAGGTTCCGCCTTAAACTTCCACAGCGGTCCCCGATGCGCGTGCAAGCTGTCCACGTACACTTGAAACGATAAACTCCAAACTACCCCGGCCGCCGACAGTAGACGTTTCACTTGAACACCGAAAGCGTTCCCCACACAATGAAAACAAGATTTCTTCAGTGCATTGTCAAGTATTGATCTTACCACTCCCCAGTTTACGAGCTTTTTTTTTTTTTTATAGAAAGACTCGTCCTCGCAATTTCTTTTCCATGAGACCACAAACGCCCATTTTTATTCAATAGTTGGAAGTGTAAAAACTGCAACTCTTCCATCTTTCGCTTACTCAGAGGAGAATTTTAATTACGGTGTAGCAGTCAAAATAAAGTTCTGGGTCTCAGTAGCGGAATGTTGATTCGGAGTCTAAATCAAGATGTCGTCAACAAACCTCCAAACCAAAACCCCACCAACACCCAAAAAGCTAACAAAATCTGTTATATTTTTGGCAAGAGTTTTGAGAAATAACTCCGTCAACACTGGAGCCACTGCCGAACCAATGCACACGCCTTTCCGCTGTATATAACTGTCCCCATTAAAGTTAAGCCCCATCACCTTCAGATAGCACGTCAGAAGCCACGCCCCTCCCAAGTAAAAGGAAAGGGGAGAGAGGAGGAAGCCCGGCAGCTAACGTCACAAAGGGTCCGGCTGAAGGAAATCGCAGTGGCTGGCCGTGCTTCCCTCGTAGGCTATACTGACTTTTCGAGCCTTCGTCGTTCTACCGCTACATAGCGCTTGCTTTTATCCGTTGACAGGTCCTGCTATTGACTCAATCGCCCGACGTGTTGATTGTTCTCTTGTTTGTTCACGGTTTGCGAAATATTCGTGGCGCCGAAGCCACTGACTCGCGCTGTTGCACCATGCCACACTCATGTGTAGCTGTCGGCTTCCACGAACAGCGCTCGTCGCAGGTGTTCTTCCCGCTTACCGCCCTTTCCCCCCACAGCGAGATTTCAAAGGGGTGGGTTCCGGCTATGCCAACATACGAGATTGAGCGAATACCTTGTTGCCTGCTAGGAACGTGTTTCGGACGGCGCATATGCAAACAATGTATGTTTGCATCCGACGCTCTGCCAACCATCTTTGAAGGCAAGAACGCAATGGACCTTTTCCGAGAAGCGTTCTGCGCATGCGCGTCTGACGTCGTCTGACGACCCTCAGTTCGTGTCACACTCCCATCACGTAAAAACTGGCTTTTTTCCCACTCACGGGTGTCGCTGTCGCCGGTCGAGGAGGGAGCATTGTTGTATATGTGAAATTAATGTGTGTGGCGCGCAAGCAGCATGTCTTATTAAAGCTTCGTCAACATTACCTGGAATACATCGATTTCAATCGCTAAACCGAACTTGGGAATCGTCTTTATTGTCCCCTTAAGATTTAAGCAAGTTGCTTTGGTTGTTAAAGTTTAGAAAATCGTTCAATTGACTCTAGAAAAAACCGCAACGGATTTAGAAAAAAAAAAGAACATTTGGGTTATATGGACGTCTAACACCCCGCATCAATTCGAGAGAGAGAGGACGGGGGAGGGCGGTTGATACGGAGTGTAGGTTCGCGCACCTATAATGTTGGTTTCTTTCTTAGCGCAGCGGATTTTAGAGCTACGTCACTCTCAAATAATTGTTAGTTCCATAAATTGTCGCTCTATAGAAGGAAACGTGCTATGCTTGATCCAGACATGTAAAAAATACTCAAAAAGTAATTAACTTAAATTATTCAGTATTGGCCTCAAAAGTAATTTGAGTAGAGTAGAAGTTACTAAAATGGAAAGTAACTAAGTAAGTTACTACCTACCGTAACAAAGTAACGTATTACTTTTGAAGTTGCTTCTATATTTTTTATAATAACAAGAAAGTACAGAAATGTTTTGATCTCTTAGCGAATTTAAGCTACCCAAATATAAAGCGAATTGTTTTGTACTTTTTGTTTTCTGGTCAGTGATGTACTGCGGATGTATCATTTCTACCTTGAGGTTTCTTCGCACTGCCTGAGCTCGATTTGGCAGATAGTGTTTGCTTGTTTACGGGGTTGCGTAAAGTATATCTAACAACTACTTGAGGTAAAGTGCACAGTAAATAAGAGGTTATGTAATTCAAGTAAACCTAAACAGTTTTTTTTATCAGGTGTGCATTGCTCCAGGGGTGCTAATCGGATGTGCATCCGTTTTTTTTTATGGGAAATGGCGGCCAATACTGAATAAAGTCAAGTCGCCACACAGTAGTTGTTCCATTTTCACTAACGAATTATTAAACGCAATCAACTTATAAGGCACTTATTTCTATCGGTCTTATAGCCACCATTACTTCATCCAGAGAAATGACCAGATGACGTCTGGAAAGACGATAGCGAGTTTTCACATGCTGAACGCTATTTTTTGTTTGCAAATTGAGGAATGCATGTACTTTGAAGTCGAGAATTTTACTTTCTTCAGAAATTACCAGAAAAAAATACCTTAGTAAAGTACAAGTACATGCTCAGAGAATGTACTTCAAGTGAAGTACAAGTTTTCTAATCCTACTTGAAATAGTACCTTAAGTACCATGGTCTTAAAGTAGTTCCCAAATCAGTTTTTGTTTTTGTAAAAACGTTTGGAGAATTATTAAGCTACTCGAATGATCTTCGAATCTGGGCAGACCTGCACATGCTGAGTTTTGGGAGAAAAGGCAACGAAAAGAGGTCACCTCTGCGTTGCCCTTTAGCACGCGGTCCTTCAAGAGCAGCACAAACTACGGGAGCATCAGATGGGCTTCAGGGCGTGTGCTGCATTTTGTTGACTCCTTAGGGTGAGGCTGCTGCTGTACACATCATCTAGTGGGCGAGAGTTGCTATGTTGGGGAGAAGCGGGGACAACCTCTTTCTTCAAAGGTGCTGTGCAGGGACTTTAACGTTGAAAGAATTGGCATCTTCTACTTTGGACACTGTTCATCTTGTCACAAAGGACAAAAAAAAACAACGCCTCCTTCCTTCGAAATGTTGCGATTCCGCCGCGTAATCGCGAGGCAAAAATTAGAATATTCCCCGACCTGCAGCCGCGAGCGGCGGCCATGAGAAACACGCGACAGGACGTCAATGAGGGTCTTGTAGAAAGATAGCAAGTTGTGCGCTTAGCTGCTCAATAAAAGGTAACTTTTCTATAAATGTTGTCGTTCCAACATGAATATAAATGCGTCAAAAACCTGGTATCATCGACAAAACTTTCATTGTACGGAGATTTAGTGGCGCCATCTATCCTAGGTCCACAAAACCGTCAGCTCCATCTGCTACCGCAAACAGCCGCCAGAAGCCGGAGGGGGAGGGGGACAGAGCCGGACGGGTATGGCCGAATCCGGATGAGACTTTCGTCCTTTCACCATATTGTTCGCGCTGCGCCGCCAACACGTGGTCAAGCGGTCGCGAGCGGATGAGTTCTCGCTGCTCACTGATGGCTCTTGAGAGAGAGCTTCACCGGAACCCAGCGCCACCTCAATTGACGTCACAGCGCACGTGACTCGGGAGATGGTGAAGGAGTTGAGAGGTGCAGAAAACCTCAATCTTGGTCCATTTTTAAAATAAAAACTAGGACATGCAGGCAAATCCGGTTTTTGTTTTTTACTTCAGAAAGGTCGAGACACCAACTCCCAAATTATTTGGGCAAAGCACTGAAACTGTTGCAGAGCTCCTTTAAATACAAAAAGAAAAAAGCCAGTCTCTGGAGCCAATCTCGCATTCAATGGTCCTCACTTGCGACGTGTCTGTTTACTCTCCCCGCCTCGTGGCAGAGTTGTTTCAGTGGGGGACTCGTGAAAATTTTAGAGGGTTTCAGACCCTCCAAACCACTCCCCCCCTTCCTACGCGACATGCTTCCGCCTCTTTGCAAATACCAGCTGACCTTCCAACGTGATATCTCTTTTTCTGCAGGAATGCTAGTTGACGAGCAAACCTACCATTAAATTCAAAAGCAATTTGTAATTTGAGTAGAAGTTACTCGAAAAAAGTACTTAAAGTATTAGTTACCGAAATAAAAATATAGGTGAAAGTTACTAAACTACTCAGAAAAATAGTTAAACTACAGTAACTTGAGTAGAGTAGTTGAACTACGTACAAGTCTTGATCTCATTTGTCACCGCAGTAGACGCTCTGGCTCTAATCCGCGCTCTCTGCCGTCCGTCGTACTTTGATTGCGTACTCTCGAAACTCAGAAATGTGATCAAAGGTCCACCCTCAGCCCTTACTGACGGTGGAGCTTCTATTACAATATTGTGCATTGCATGAACGCGTTAGTGCAGGTTTGAGTCGAGCTTTGGTTGCGTGCACAACTCAATTGAACACACCAAACGTTTTTTTTTTTCGAGTGCCATAAGCTTGTTTTCATGTTCTGTCTTAAACTGCGCTGACCTTCCTTGGCAAAGTAACAAAAAACTACACGGCAAAAAAAAAAAGAAATACAGTGCAAAGTCTCACAAATATTTGACGAGGTCTAATGCGAGGGGGCTAAAGTTACGTTAGTACTTTACGACCGAAAACAGCTCTAGATTTGCAGAAGAGCTTTGAGGACCAGGAACAGAATATATAATTTTTTAACCCCTGTGCTTCGTATGCATGCAAAGGTACCGTGCAGTCCCCCAAAGTGCAACAAATGCAAATATACAGTATTTGGAATTTAGGCAAACTCTACTGGGGCTACGCGACTACGTGATGTACGGATAATCGATTCGTAATTTTGCCTGCGTACTTAAAAATACGGAAATAAATGTAAACTCATGGCTAAAACAAAAACAAAACGGCGTTGTTACTTCGCATGTAATCGCTTTTATAATATTGGCTTTAGTTAGTATTGCAATATGAACTGCGAATGAACTCAAGATATAGCGGCTAACTGCCGTACTTTTTTCATGCTTTTGTAAAAGTAACGGATAATTACAATATACTTTGTTACAAAAAGTTTCTAAATAATTATGTTACAAACTCCTGCAGCGAAAATATAACGTGGCAACTGAACATTTACTTAAAAGCTATTCAATTACAGGAATTCCGTTGTTTGTGCAATGACGATCCCCGTCATATTTTTGATATTTCTGTGTTAGACATACTTGAAAGCCATGTTCTCGGGAGGAACATTAAGATATATGTAAACGCCGTACCTAAATCTTTCCCAGAGATATAAAATTATGAATCGGGAGGCGTGGACATTGCCGAGATTTTACCATGGGGTCATTTCATGCCTAAGGAGACTCGGCAATTTTTTCATGTCTTGGATTTGTCCGAAAAAATTGTTTTGGATAAAGAAACCTCTGAACTCCTAAAAAAGTTTTTTGTTTGTGAAAAAAAATCTTTTTTTTTCCCTTATATTATTCCAGCGTACCACGCAAATTTAGGTGGCCGCTTAATCACTTTATAACATTACCTATCTTACAGTAAAATACAAATATTGAAAGACGCCATTATGAATCCAAATATTAGCTTCAAAACGAGGAGAGTTTATGATATTCGTTTATTCCTTTTAGTCAACTTGGAGTTGGGTGACAGCTAAGATACTTTGTTCCTTTATTCTCTTAAGAGTAATAATTTAATTGCTTGTATTGAATTTTTAAAGCCTCGCTTCGTCACATTTTAATTAAATTACAAAATCTTCAGTTTGTGCCTTATGAGGGCAAAAAAAATTAATAGCAATGAGGGCAACGGTGCCCGCAACTTTCAAAATAACCAAGCGTTCTATCCACCTCATCTCTTCAACATGGCAAAAAAATGAGAAAAGCATTTTTTGTTTTTGCTGACAAGCTAGTTTTTAAAGATGAGCCTCTCCGACCATGCCTCCAGGCGTATCCGTCTTAGTCGATGCTCGCTGGCGTTCTCCAGCGAGGTGTCAACGGTGGCCGTGTTAAAAAAAACTTGCTCGATCTTACACTAGGGTAAGCGTTTTGTGCCTTGGTTGGCGTTCTAAAGCCCACCCACGTCCAGTGTTTTTGAATCTTTGTTTTCACGTGACACGACCCGCCGGAGCAACTCAGATCCATTTTGGTAAGATTTAGAATGCAGCCGGTGTGAGACGCCACCGCAAAGTCTTCAACTCCCTCCTAAAAACACGTTTTATTCAGCTGAAGTGGAGGTTATCCTGACTTCCATGCATTCGTATCCTCTTTACGTTACATAATGGTACTAACGTCTTAAGTTTACTTCTGCCCAGGTAACCGCCGATGAGCGCAGGCCTCCATCGTCTGCTTCCCGAGCTTGGGAATTCATACTGCGCGTCGGACTGGCCTGTCGTATGTCCAGATGTAAAACAAAATACACCATCTTCCCGAGGGGAACCATGGGGTGATGCGGAGCATCGCGGATCGTTATTAGGGAATTGTAGTATACCGTTCCCGCAGCCCGCTAAGCACCCGTATAGCGTTCCGTAATCCAAAACGAGACCTTGAGCTATGCAGAGAAGGCTGGTGGCGCGCATGCGCAGCTGCGGCGTTTTCTTCGGGGATACCGTAGCGGAGGAGAAAAACGATTTACTACAACTCCCTATTAACGGTGTTATTAACGGTGTTATTGCTACTTGGCTCGCGCCGCCACTTTCGCTGCGCGCTCGCGGTCGCGTGCAGCATCGGGAGCAGCCTCTCGTTGTTGACGTGTACACGCGGCTTGCCGTTCTTGAAGGTCGGGTTCCGCCGCTCGCTTCGTACGTTTACGTTGAACTTCACGGTCCCGAACCTCAGGTTCTGCTGCTCGACGTTCTCGAACCGCCGCTGCTCCACGTTGTCGTAGTTCAGCATCCGCCGCTCGACGTTGACGAATGGACGCCGCTTCTCGTTGCCGTAGTTCAGGGTCTGCCGCTCGCTTCAAGCGTTGGCGCTCAGCGTCGCGTGCCCTTCGCTGCGCAGCCTTGTCTTCAGTGGACAGCGTTGCTGTTAGTTTGTGGGGTGGTGCTGACGCTTGCTTGCGCCAACCCCCTAACTGACGGGACTGTTGCTTCCATCACACTTCATCGGAAGAACGGAGTGAAGTGGAGACAACAGCGGTGAACTGAACGCACGCAGCGCGCTACCGCTGCTTATAATCACACTTGAAGGAGAGGAGACTAGAGGAGGAGAGTTGCGCATGCGCGCGCGGTGTGAGGAGAAGCGAACGCACGCGAAGTGCACGCAGCTGGTAGAGAGAGAGAGCGGAGAGAGTAACGCGCAGTTGCTGGAGAGAGGGAAGGAGGAGAGTTGCGCATGCGAAAGTGAGAGTGCGGACTACGACGCCGCGGGACATAGACCCGAGCAAGAGATGCTCCGCATCTAAAAAAAAATTCAGACTGGACGCTTGTCACCGATGAAGAATGATAGCAGTTTTTGTATTTTGCCGTAAGATAAAGTATGTTATTAAATAAGTATGCGCCCACCTAAACTTGTATGTTACTCAACCGTGTTAGGGTGCAGCTCTTAGGCGCCCGTTTCCTGCTTAAGCGGCGACGCCGTCGCCGTCCGTCGCCGTCGGCGTAACCGCGCGGAGCATTATGGGATATTTCCCATGATGCAACGCTCGGGAAGAGGGAGGGAGGAGGAGGGGAGAGCGAGGATGAGGACGAGGGATGGCGAGGAGGAGAGGAGGGGGAGGCGGGAGGAGGAGGAGTGGAGCTTGAAGGATGAAGGGAAAAGGAGGTGAAGGAGGAAGAAGAGGAGGATGAGTAGCAGGGACGATGAGGAGATGAGGAGGAGGGAGGAAGGGTATACCCTTCCTTCAGTACCCTTCCGTCCTCCTCCTCAAGAGCTGCGCTCTAATTCGATGTTACAGGGGGCTATAAATTTCATATTTTCATGTTTTTTTTTTTTAACTACACGGGCTTTATGAAAATTTCAGAAATTTAGAGCATGACATCAGCAAAACGAAAATTCATTGTTTCACAAGAATTACTTTTCTTGAAGTATCCAAATTAATTTTTTCGTTCAAATCCTAGACATGAAAAAATTGCTGCGTCTCCTTTGGCATCGAAGGACCCCATAGTGAAATCTGGGCAATGTCCCCGCCTCGAGATTTTGAATTGTGTTCTGTGCACTTCAGTTATATGCCCTTGGCTGTTTGTAGGCACAGTCAATCAATCAATCAATCAATCAAAATATAGGTCAAATTTGATGTCTACACCTTCACTAACTGCTAGGCAGACGCAGGTGTGTATCCTCCCGTATTACGCACTCTATCCCTGGGGGCATGCCGGCGAACAGTTCCGAGACGCAGCCAAATCTGTGATAATAGAAGGAACCTAACGTACCGAAACATTTGCTCAACCTAAACGTGAAGCCATTAGATTGCCTAAATTTACTTAGACAAATCTGTGCCAAACGGGTCACAAACTAATCATCGCTTGAGCGGATGTTAGTTAGTGTACGGTTCTGGGATGCATACGTCCCTTGATTGAGAAGAGTTTACGCGTGGCAGGAAGCGCCCAGCGGGGCTGGTGTCCAATTACTCGGGTACAACTGATGGCGGCAAGGCCAGCAAGGTGGCCCGCGCCTCGCTCAGCTGGCTGCGGCTGAGAAGGCTCTCCGCCTATTGTCTTTCCTCTGGTGGGCGACCAGCGCCACCACTTGAGGTTGTGTGTGTTGCGAGAACCGTTTGTCGCTTCCCGTTGACAGGTGTCATGTCGCCTCCCTAGATCTGCCTCAGCTGCTGCGCTCTTTCTGTCCCAACGAGGTAGAGGGGCTTAGAGCGATAAACCGGGGTTCCGGTCTGCACTCGAAAGTGACCCCCATAAGGCGGCTGCCATTGTACGCAAATTTGACCACTCGTCACATGACCGAACCAAACACGTGACGTCACAGGAAAGATGGCAGCGCCCTTGCAGCGGCTGGCCCCAGCTGGGCCGGAGCTTGTCGGATGCTTTGTTGGTTGTCGTTCGTCCCGGCGAGTTGATTTCACACGCGGAAGCCGTCATATGAGGCCGGTCGAAAGCGACTTCAGAGTTCAGCGCGGTGTCTGACGTAGGTATAACGTGAAAATGCGGAGGAACGGTGTGCATTTCGCTGGTGACCGACGGGGATGTTGCCACGAGAGAGAGAATCGGCCCTACGTTGCTCGGACCTCGGATTCATTCGGGCACCGCTAGGACAAATTTTAAGGCAACGTTTCTGTGCTCGCGTTGACCATCGGAACCTTCAAGATCTGATGTGAAGCGTGTGCAATATATTTGGATACACAGTTTAGCGACGGAAATTGTGAGATTCGTGCTTGGCAGTGTGCAATTGTGGTGCCGCTTCGTTCAAATGACCGAAGGCTCACTTTCGTTGTGCGGTGCATCGGAGAGCTGCATTGACGGTTGTAGTTCCCGCACCGTGCTACTGTGCTGCTTCCCAGATTGTTCCGGCGTAGACGTGCACTTCCACGGAGCACAGGTGTGCGGCGCGCCGAAGAGCTGCCTTCAAGCTGGTAGTTCCTATGCTGTGCTTTAGGTGATGCTGTGCTGCCTACTAAATTGCTCTGGCGTATACGTATACTTTCACGGAGCACAGGTGATGCTGTTGGTATTGATTCTGCTGGTCCGTCGCTCGTTTCGTCGACACCAAAATTTCATCAAGCTGTATGGACATTTCATCGCGCGTGTTGCCTACCCAGTCTACCCGTTCACGCCGCTTTGCGACGACAGTCTGCAGCGGCTCATTACCAGAAAAGTGGCCCCCCAACCATTTCAGTTCAGCTCGTCCTCGGCAGTCGCCAAACTCCGAAGGAGATGATTTATTCGGACAGAATGCCACTAAAGCAATGCAGCGTCTTTAGTGGTCATGGTACACTCTCTTCGGTCTGTTTTTTTTTTTATATTGTCACGGATGCTTGCTCCAGTCCTAGTTTCTATCAATATTTAGTATTCTGGAAAGTTCCAGGCCATGTTCAGCTGTCATTGTACGTTCTGATGGAGGTGCTGCGCACTTTACCCATAGCCTTTCACTCTGTGTGGACCCTGGCGGCTCCTTAGCCGAGTTGCCCGATAACAAGACACGGGTGGCACATTATCCCGCGTCTTATACCCCCGGCGAGCCGGGAACCAAGTCCTATCCCGAGCGCGGCAGAAAAACCGCAAGAATGAGCGAGTACCACAAGGACGAACCTCGGAAAAACACCACGAAGAACCTGAAATCCAAGCCAGTTGCTGCTACCAGCAAGAACCATTGGAATTAGGTCTTTTGCCAGAAAAACCGAAGCTGACTAAGCCAACAATGACAAACCTGTAGCAGCAAACCGCGTCCGCTCCCACCATCGTTTGCATGACTGTCGCACCTCGCACTGTGATGCCCTTCCACGCAAGGTGCATAAGACGTCGGGGGCTGGATTGAACAATATGACCACATGACCGTGTCACCCGCCACAGTGGGTAGATGGACAACCAGCTCCTGCAGAACCTATACTTCTCGTGGAAGAAACTGCCAGGCACTGGTTTGAGAACCAGGGATCCTCCTTAACGTCGTGGGAAGTTTGCAAGACCGAGCTGAAGTGGACGTTCATCAGCCAACATTGACGAGAGAGAGCAGAATTTCTGATTCTGTCCAGGACACGGCTCCAACAAGAGCGTCACCACCTTTGTGGAGGATGTTTTGCGCCTGATCGAGCACCCATGCCAACCCTAATGCTACAAAAGACAAGAAGTTAAGAACCTCATGTGAGGCACAACACCTTCGGCAGCCTTCTCCGCAACCCCACGACAGCAGTCGAAGGGTTTATATCACTGAGGCTTCCAACATTGAATGTACACTGCAGGCCCGAGCCTGTCAATATCGTTATCAACAACTCCCCAGCGTCTCGACACTCGAGTCGTCCAGCTGCAACTTCGACAACAGCCCCCCACGCATCCGCAACATCATCCACAACAGTGTCCGGGAGGAGATAAGGAAGCTAGTTCCTGCCATCTGTTGCCCGGCTTTTATTTTGATTGCCGAGATTGTTTCGGAAGAAGTTCGACAGGCATTTCAACTGGACACTTCTTCGAGCAAAGCGACATCTGACGAACCGAGGGCGACTTATGCCACAAAGTCAGAACGACCGCTACCGGCTACCTGTTACTATCCAGTGCGAATTCAACGAGACAACCCAACCAAAGCATTCCTGACATCGGGAAGAACCAGTGTAGATCCGCGCTGAACAAATGACACCGAGGAAAACGGAGATGCTGCGAATTGCCGACCGAAAACCACTCTGCTATCATTGCATGAGGACGACCATGTCTACAGGAGGTGCCCGTACAAATAAATTGGCCTGCAAGGTGTCGTGCCGAACGACCCTCGACCACGTCTCGGCGAGCGTCCGTGACAGATTGAGGATTATCTTCGGCTGTCTTTGTCCCTGGTGCCGACATTATCTCGATGCTCGTGATCCACTTCATCTGGACGGGAGGTAAGCACGACAAAGCAGGTGAGCGGCAATGCAAGGACAGTTGATCTGGTGTCGGTTGTCGTCCAAGGACAATACCTAATAATTTGCTGACACTAATTATCTTTGTCTACGCCACGAAGCACACAATTTCCAACTTTGAGGGAGAATGCCGCTGAGTGACTTGAAGAAATAGAATGGTTCGTTGCTCCCAAAAGTGGACTGCAAGCATCACCAGACTTCACTTTGCCACACGAGACTTACACAAGTTGCAGTGGTCGCGGGATGCACAATAAATAGCCATTACGAAATGGAAGTGAAATGGCTTGGATAGCAAACAAACATTGTTGCCAGCTATCAAGTCAACGGTACAGCAAAAGGCACAGCCACGTAACCAATACATGCTTGAGCTTGCTGCATTGATGCAGAAAACTACCAGGAAAATTTGCGGATTAGAAGCCAGCCCTGCGGCTTCAGTGTATCAAATGTTCAGTGGCTGCACATGACGTATGATTACAAGACGGCATCAGTCAGTTAAAGTTGCTACTCGACCAAACTGAACACCGACGTGCCAGGAGCGTCATCCGACTACAAGGTCTACAGGTACTACGACTGAACGCCTGACAGAAGACTGTCGCAGAAAGAACTCGTTATGGAACCATTTACTAAGAATCAATAATTATGTAATCAAGTGGAAATAAACATATATGATACACTAACCAGATTAGCATATTTCCGCTTGCCTTTACGCCTTGAGAGTCTATACACCAAGAATTGTCTACACTGCACTCGAAGGTCCTTTTGAGGACACTCGCATCTCTGACCCTTCAATATTAATTAATGGGACATACCAGACTGGCAGACTCGTTGCATGGTGCTGCACTCGCTCCACCTCTCCGGAACACGTGGTGCATCCAAAAACCAACTGCAGTGATATGGAAATGTTATTTTTTAATTTATTCTCTCCAGGGGGCCTTCGTAGACATTGCAGAGAGGATACTTAAAACTACACACATGATAATAACATTAAAGCACACTACTGTAACTTTTTAATTGCAAAAACAAACACACCTCTGAGCATATACTTTAATAGTATGTGTTGATGCATAGTTGTGTAGCAGGACACTTCCTATACATATGACAAAATAGTCCCTTTGCAGAAACCCATCAAGCAACACAACTGCCACCATTTTTTTTTCGGCGTAAAGCACACGATTGGGCCCCAGTTCACGTCGAATGCTAATGCAGCATTCGAGTCCAATTGGCGCCGAGACGAAATCACAGTGATAGCGGACATAACATTCTTGCCGAACAAATGCCCAAAGTATGAAAACCTGGGGTAATTAAAATAGCAGCTACTGTAATTTGTTTCATCACAAATTGGCAAACGGCAAAGGCTACCGCCTCGGCAAGTCAATCGGCACATTAGAGAGAGGCACATGACAACATATCGTCAGAGTGCTCGTCTGCACAGATTTGTCACACACCTTCGCTCCGTCTCTCTGATTGGCTCGAGGGACTGTGGTGGTTGCCCTTTTACAAGTTACAGTGATACGAAGTATAGGCAGCCCACACTTTCCAAAAAGAGTATTGGAGAGACCGAGAGGAATGGTCAACATTTTTAAACACTGCTCTTCAGGCGAGGGATGAATCTTATCCAGGTAATTAGAACAAGTAAATAATTGACCGACTAATGCAGTACACTCTTGATGAAAAAAGTATTGCTGCAATAAATCCTACGAAAGAAAAAAAGGTGCAGTTAATCTATGCATACACCAAAACAGTTGTTCTTATAGCAAGTCGAATAGATTTGAAGTAGGTGCCTGCAACGATTTATTCATCCCCACAGTCAATAAAACGTCATCCTCGTAGCTGAAAATAAGTGTGCACTTCGTACTCACAAAAAAAGGAAGAAAAGCGATCGAATGTAGAATCGTCGATTAGCACAAAAGGTTAAAGATCGCAGGAACTTCCTCTCTAAAAGTTGCTATGGTTATTCGGTGACGCAAAGCTGAAACAACTTCCCCGAGGCCCTAACGCGACGTATACCTTACGCTTCGATTCTCAGACATTCTAACGTTCAAACAAAGCTGGAAAAAGGCGAATATTTTATGCTTGAAGTGATATCGTAAAACTTTTTGATAAGTGCCAAACGCAAAGGTCGCTGGAGCTTCCTCGCTAAAAGTTGCTGTGATTATGTAGTTACCTAGGGCTGAAACAAATTCCCCTAGGCAATACATCCAACGCATACGTTTCGTGTCGATTCTCAGACATTCCAACGTTAAACAAAGCTAAAATAATGCGAAAATTGTATGCTAAAAGCACTCAAAGTTCTATCGGTCCTCGAACAGATTCCGAAACGGAGCACCGGTACGGCGATACGGCTGATGCTGCCTCACAGGTGTTAATATCCAGATGATCCAGTGCGATCTTGCGCAAAAAGGGTATAAAGTCTCATTCCTTCATATTTTCACAGTATACCTGCGTCAGCGAGCACGAACAAGTCCGAAGTCGTCGGAAAGCAGCTGCACATCACGGCTACCGCGCACCGAACAAACTCGCATCCGCCAGCTCTGGGCGCTGCCATCTTACCTGTGACGTCACGGCTCTTGGGAGGTCACGTGACGAGTGGTCACATTTGCGTAAAACATGGCGGCAACCGGGGGGGTGCCACTTCCGAACTTCCGGTTTATCACTCTAAGCCCCTCTACCTCGTTGTTCTGTCCGCACCCGTCCATCCAGCTGATGTTGGGTGTGCCAGCGGTGATTTGTTCTGTCCGAGGGCCAGACTCGTCGGTGTTCCTTACGGCCTGCGCCATTTCGTTCTTGAGCTCGGGTACCGGATGAGACCGTTGATCGTCACGGGGAAACGGGAAAGAAGGATAGGCATAAAGGGTGCCTGAGAGATAAGACGTGCAAAAGGAACGGAAAAGGAAAATAAGCGACGTTTCGAGCCAACACCCTTCGTCAGGTTATACGAAAACTAA
Organism: Ixodes scapularis; assembly: GCF_016920785.2. Lineage (NCBI taxonomy): Eukaryota > Metazoa > Arthropoda > Arachnida > Ixodida > Ixodidae > Ixodes > Ixodes scapularis. The sequence goes on along the minus strand of NW_024609881.1, from coordinate 1,023,594 downwards.
GGGAAGCCAGGGAGAAGAACGCGAGAGTCGCCGCTACACAATGCCAAAAAATAAAGACAAAAAAAAAAGGGCCCAGCAGCAAACGCAAAAAATGGTATGTTTTTTTTTGTTTTTTTTAAACGCCCATTTAGAGCGCGTGTCTTCGATAGCTATTCGCGCAGGGTGATCAGAAACGGACCAGACTCTCATGGAATACATAAAGCCCAATGAAAATCGTCTCTCCTGAAGAGACAGCTCGTTGGCCATGCAGCTCGTTGGCCATCGTGGGCTGCATGCAGACTTGGCACAGGGGACGTGCGAAGGGAACCCTCACCAATCGCAACCAAAGATGGGGGATAGCATCAAACATTTTTAGATTGAAACAATTAGCTGAACCGTCAACAATACTGCCATAGACCAGTCGTGATCGAAATATCGAGCAATATATCCTCAAAAGGCACGTCCGGTCAGAACCCCAGGATCGGTGGTGTATACTTTTAAGAATATTAATTGATTTGGGAGTTTTAATCGGGGCGCAATTCACCCAGAGTTAATCGATCTATAAACACTCCTCCAGAATGCAATATATTGAGAAGCTTAGGGATTTGGTATGCTTTTTTTTTTCACCGTGAACGCGTGTAATCAAAAATACAGAGTGCATGTAAAAACATAATAAAAGGCCGAAGATGTGCGCGGATACAATTAGAATGCTGTGTTAGGACGTAAATCTTAAAGTGATAATGACGCTTTCAAGTATATTCGTTGCAACTTCCGTATAGAGAGTAGACACACCCGCCAGAATTCAAAGGTCGGTATGGGAGCGCCCATGCACAGCTGCCGCGAAGCGTCTATTCAACTCAAATACTCGAAATGTTTACTTGTTTTGAGTTTAATATTGCGTTGCATATTTGTATATTGCTTGTTTCCAGTTGTAAGGTGAGCGTGTGTTAAAGCTTAGCAGATAATTACACGTGGCTTACGAAGTAAATCCAATACCTTGCGAAATAATATCGCACGCGTTCATTCTTCCAGTTATTCCGTGGCCTCCACCAACAGTTTTCTTTTTTCAGTTTAAAGATAGTAATACGTACTTCGTAATTGATATTTCACCCTTCATCTGGTACAACCCACAATGTTGAAGATTTCCTATAACATGTTTGCAGAATCTGAATTCATTAATGTAGTAGTTATCTTGTGGCAATCGTATAATGCCGGTACGTTATTTCACGCTATTTCAAAGATTCATCATCAAAAATAAAAATTCAGGTTTTTTTTGTGTCGCACAAAAAGATAAATTGTGAAGGCCTTAATAGCGTTTTCAACCAATCATATTGTTTTCTTTTTCACCGGGGCGGCCATCGCTCGGTTGTGCTAATCTCTTGTCCGACTGAACAGTGTTAAGGACTGGTCACTCCGGGGTCGGAATGACTCCCGAATCAGTCCGCACTTCCGCGACGACTCCGGAGTGGAATGGGAATGGAGTTATACCCCTTATATGTATTTATTTTACCTGCATCAACCAGAGGGCGTTAGAGTGAAAAAAAAGGGGGGGGGGGGGGGAGGCAGAAATGGTAAACAAACTTCAAAAACAGCAAATTATAAATGATGAGATTGCACAAGATAAACATGCAAAAGGAAACGTTTTAAACACACTACAATAACATAATTAAAAAAATGAATTAACGGTAGGAAAATCTACAAATGGATCTGGTAGTACTCATTAGTTGTTGGGAGAAAAGTGTATTTTTTAATGCGTCAGTTCTCGCGAAAAGTTTCCGTTCTTTTCTTTCGTTATTTATTCTGCGAGAAACATAATTCGGAGCCTTGATACATTTTGATATATCGAGACCAATGTTGCCGTAATAAAGACCGTATTTAAAAAAAATTAGACGACCCCTTTTCTGTTTTGCTGTACGGGTTTCCAAAAGACTTGCAGCTTTATTTCAGAGATACTATTGCGGAAATGAAAGTTATTGAATACATATCTCGCGTCTTGGTTTTGGATTCTTTCGATTTAATGTATACACTTCTGCGTATGCAGGATCCATACAATACAAGCGTAATTTAAAATCGGCACGACGTACGAAAGGTACAAAAATATTTTTTTTTCGGCTGGGTGAAATTTTCCTAAAATTGCGACGCAAAAAATGTAGTATGCCGCTAACATTAGAACACAAAAGTGTAGCGTAGTTTCCACCGTAAGTCAGATGTCCGGTGCATTCTGAAATAGACTGCCTTGGTGCAAAGATTCAAACTAAGGTTGTTTAATATAAAAGATGTCTGAACAATTATACGCTTTCTATTAAATCTAACACGAAAACAATCGATATATTAAGTGACATTTTTCATTTTCACATCACTCTGAAATGTTCTTTAAATCACTCACAATAGCGTCGTCGTAACTGAACAGTCGAGCTCGCCCTTAAAGATCCGCACTTCTGAAAGTCGCAGGAAAGGTAAAGCGCCGTTCACACTCTTCCGGCCGAGTAAGACCGAGAGAGACCAGACCGGTTTTTATGCCTCTTGCGACTTCTTAGGACCGGATGCGATGTAGCGCAGCTGGTCCTAAAAGATCGCAAGAGGCTTAAAAACCGGTCTGGTCTCTCTCGGTCTTACTCGGTCGCAAGAGTGTGAACGGGCCTTAAGACAGACGCAGACGACGTTGCAAAGGAGCAGACGACGCTCAGATCGCGATCAGCCATTCAAGGCTCGGCGTTTTGACGTCACCGCTACCCCCTGCGCAAGAAGCAGACGAACTTGCCCTCCGCACTATAAGTCTTAAACAGGTTTTCCGAGTGGGAAAGATAAGGTATGTTTGCAATTACTCGCAACGTTCTTTTTCGAAGCGGATGCACTTGGTCAAGATGAGTTGCAGTGGTAGTACGCCAAACCAACGAACCATAATTTAAATTGTAATAAGATATTCATTTTGTATTATATTATTTTAACAGATGGTAGGAAGTATATACCTATCCCGACATATAATTCCCACAGTTCTTGACAATTTTCTATTTAAATATCCAAGTACAGCCGTATAGGATATTCTCGGAGGAGACATGTAAGATTGCGGCACGAGGCTTCCCGACGCTTCTTAGCATCTCCTGACTGGGGTCGTGCCAGCCTCCACAACGATGGCAGCAGCTCGATTTATTGCAGACTCCTCCAACATGGTGGAAGCAATGACACTTGAGCTAGTGCAGGAACCTGTATGCGTACACGTTCTTACAGAAACCGTTACGTCAGCGTTTCTCGGGTGCGACATTCTGGACGCTACAGGCTAAAATGGCCGGGAATAGGACCACACTATTAGAAGCGACTAAATATTGCCGCGAGCGCAGCTGACCGAGTGGGCCGTGCGCCCGTGGCCTAACGGTTATCGCGCTTGACTTCTACGCAGAAGGCTAGGGTTCGATTCCTGGCCTTCTGCGGTCGATTGTTCGAGAAGCCCAGGCATGTACAAACAGGGCTCCGCGTGGCAAGCCACAGTCAGTTTCGCCCCAACGTTCGACTCTGCTCTTTCGCCGACTTCGACGCCCGCGACGCTCTGCTGTTATCTTCTGTTTCCTTTTTATTTTCGAGCACACATTCGCCCCCATTAAACGTTTAGCTTCTTCAGTTATCGTATTATCGCCTCATCACTTGTCATTCGTGGCAATATTCGAAGTCGCCCATTTTGTTGGAACTATCGTTGCTTCCTTTTTGGAGCGTACCTCCCGAGGTGGTTGTTGGTGTTTGCTTTTTAGAGTCACTTATCTACGTGTTCTGTGTTTCCGGTATGTACCAATAGACCGCGCAAAGTAACCGCCCAAAAAATTCGAAGGAAAGCTGTCTTTGGTTCAGCTTTTATTTTACTTTTTTCGGCAACGAAGAAACGTTACTTCTGATAGGACCTAGTGACGTACTTTCGTTGCTTTTCGATCAAGTAACGAGTGACAGTGTTTAGTCAGTTCCTTAGGGGAAAGTGACCAACCCGAGTAACCAGCGTAGCTCTGACCTCGGCTCGCACGCGTAATTTGCACGACGAGAAAATACAAGATAAATCACAAAAAGATGTGTACAAAGTATGCCAGTATACCCACAGGTTTTCCTAAATGAATGCAGTAGGAGGCGACTAATTATCAAGGGCGACAAATATTGGAAGCGAATAAGTACCGCTTCATAAGAACGAATCATTAATCGTAACGGGAAAATAACGCCTCCCTTTTGAACTTACGTTTTACTATTTGAGAGGGGAGCGAGTAAAGGCGCTTAATTACTTTACTCCTGTGACCTTGCACTTGCCTGCCCGGAAAACAGTCCTCATGAAACTCTCTGTACGAAACTGTCTTTCCAAGGGGGTGGGGCACCGCAATGTTTATTTTGTTTCAGAAGGGCTTGGATTTGGGCTAGTTGGTTGAACATGTTTAGGGGATAAAAGCGCTAAAAACGACGGACGAGTAGGAGAGACACACACCACAGAGCGCTGTTGATAACACGGTGAACAGTTAAAAGAGGCCCATGTAGAAGAAAGGTATTGCAGAAGGGTTTGGATTCGGGCTGTTTTGTTTATTTTGTTTCCTTCCTTTATTGCGTATATGTTCCCTGCAGGTTGGAGGTTCCCATTCCCCCTATTCGGTTTTCTTCAAACCATGCGTCAATACACGACGCCTACTTCTTTTTTTCGACATTAAGGTTCGCATTCAAGAAAACCCAGATCCGAGGAGAAAAAAAAAAAAATCCCGGAAACAGGAAATCATGCAAGTTGTGCCCGCAAAGTGTCAACCCGAGGTGTGCCACCAAGGAGCAGATACACTCAAAGAAATCTGTCAAAGTCAACTTTCGCGTTAAGCGCACGGGAGAGCCAATCATTGTGATATCCTGAAGGACGTCGGCGAATGACATTATGGTCAGGCGTTAAGCCATAAAATTCAGTCTGTGCAATGACATTGAGCGTGACGTGTCATGCGCTTACGTCACGCACAATCTCACAGCGCATACTGTTTTTTTTAGAGTAGCTTATTAACAGCATTGCCATTCGGCGACATCCTTCAATATGTCAGTTTCATTCTTGCTGTCGGGTTGTTCCCTAGCTTTCCCTACATCCTCGCGCTGCAACATGAATTGCTGGGATCGTGTCCGGCCCAAAACGAACGAGCAACTCGGCCAACTCGGAGACGTTTGATGCGGCAGCAGCCAGTCAGGGAAGCGATATTTTCGCGCGACGGCCCCGTTAGCGGTGGTGATGACAACTAAAGACTTGGTTCTGGTTTGGAATTGATCGTTTTTGGGAATGAATCATTTCAGAAAAATGAATTACTACTCTCAACGCTATTGAAGGATATGAGAAAACAGGTTTATAGCGCGTAACTATGTGTCGATAAAGTACGAGAAAATTAAAATTCAGCGATGATGACGACGCATCGCTGCAATAGACTACTTCCAGATACCACTGCATGCAAAACGGCGCGCGTTGCACTCTGGGAACTAGTTGGCCAGGGAGGAGAGTAGCATGGTTTCGGTTTTGATCGTCACGTCGACACGAGATTAAACACAGAGCGTATCTCATGCTTTCTGGTCCCGAGAGCTTCATTTTTGGTCTTTAAACTAACCTAAATGGCCAGACCTCGAAACTTTAGCACAGGCCCGAGACGTGAGAGCTTGTCTTAACACATGCTTGTATATTTGTACTCGAGCATTTCTGTTAGCGTTTCGAGGTATGGTGAACGAGCCAGTGCTGGATATCTCTACGCAGCGAAGCTCGGCGAACCATGTTGCCAATGTTGCGACGTCCAGTTGCTGGGAGAAATGGCTTCATGTGAAGCACTCTTTTTCTTTTCGCGCATTATTGGTTGAACAGGTAATAGCGTTTTACTATTACCTGTGTAAAACGCACAAAGACGACGAGCGTCGTAACATTTTTTTAAGCTGCTTGATTGTCCCTATCCGATCGCAGCGTCAGCATGTATTCGAACTTAAAATGAGACGGACCATAAGGCCGATTGCATCTTGTATCCGGGTGAACTACGACTGATTACGACGAATTCAGTCGACACTACGGTGGCTCCGAGGCGAGAGCGCCGGCCTACGGATCCCGAGGTGGCTGGTTCGATTCCCGATCGAGGTGCCCGCAATATGACGGAGGCTTATTGCGGAGAAGGCGCCGTGTAACCGAGCTTTCGGTTGCACGTCAAAAGAACCCCAGGTGGTCGAAATTAATCCTCAGTCCTCCGCTGGAACGTGCCTGATGCCCGTCGTAGGTTTGGCACGTAAAACTCCGAAATTTTTTTTTAGTCGACACCAAACGCAGAAAGTCAAAATTCCTTAGACACGCTATAGAGATGTGTGTACAGCAGCTGGGCGAAATAGCCATCTGAATGTGTGCGCAGCGTTCAGAAAACGTTACCTTTGTTTGGGTTTCTCGTGATGTACCCTGCCGCGATGCGGGTATCTCCCTGCACTGGCCCTCAGCTTAGCGCTTACCCAAAGAGTGGAATAGGCCAAGGATACAGCCGCAGTCAGATGACGGTATTGTCGGATATCCCCGAATACCCTACTGAAAAAAAAAGAATCTATATAAGAACTGATATGAAATATCCAAAAACTGATATGCGACATATGAAACTGATATGAAATATCCAAAAACTGATATGTGACATATGAAACTGATATGAAATACCCAAAACTAATATGCAGCATATGAGAACTGATATGCAACATATGCCAACTGATATGCAGCATAAAATTTATATGCGATTTAAATGATAACTTATTCGACTTTCATATCAAAATTTGCACTGTATCCGATAAACATATCAGAAATACGTTCATATAATTTTTTTTTAGTATACGATGTGCCGCGCGGGCAAGAAAACACGGGGCTTGGAACCGCAGTGGAGCGGCTTGATTTATTGGCTTCCAAATAATTACTAAGAGATTCATCCCCTGAGCCATTAATACTCTCAGAGGTATGACATTGCTGGAAAAAAAATTAATATGCTGGGAATATTTTTTATTGCTTAGGTAGTCAGCGAGAAATTTCGTACGTTCAAAACGACCAGTATAAAAGGCGGAAACGCAGAGCTAAGAAGTAGTTATCGAGTGTGCTGTTTTATTCATGATTGTTGTGCCGTGTATGTGTATTGCTCAATGGATATGTCCATCTGGTTAGTTGTGTGGGTAATGGCTTTACATGGTGGCGTGATAGAATAAAAGTATTTTTGTAGCACATGAATTGGGCGGTACCTAGCGCCACCTAGTCTAGCTGAAACTGATATGCCACAAATGAAATTGATATGAAATAACAAGTTCTGATATGAAAAAGGTGTCCAATAAACAAATTGGAAATAAATTAATATAATCTTTTTCAGTGGGGTATCCGCGGATATGCATGGCTCTAGAAGTAAGATGGAACCGAAACCGAAACTAACGTGCCACTTTACTGGTTCGCCATCTTGTTGTGACGTCAGATGTTGTATAAGCACCAGCACGTGGGCAGCTTGGGCCTGTTTCGTCCGGCGTCAGAAGCAGTCAGAAGGCCGTCGTCCCTGGGAAATAACGAACTACGATTCATCAAGCTTGTCTTAGTCAAGCAATGGTCAGGAACTGTCTTAAGATTTCCAAAACGCGATTTCAGACAATTCGCAGTTCGTATCCGATCCACCGACATCGCCTTTCAGGGGACCTCCCCTGGGGTCCCCCAGAAGTCTACATGTCGGCGGATTCGCAATACGCCCGCATGTAGACCCAGATGCCGCGTCGAAGCAGAAGGGCATGGAATATTTTATTTGTTAGCAAGGTTTGAACCGCTTTCTGGCATGACGCCAACTCTAGGACTCAGCGTTCGCGTCAGACTGCTCGGCCCCACTTCAGTCGCAGAGACTTCTCGGTCGGAAACCGATAAGATGTCACTCTCTCGTATCTCTTCGTGGTGTTAGTGCACCCCCCAGCTCATCACCGACTCCCCCCACCCTCCATCGCATGCCGTGAAAAGCCTAAACCAGACGCAATGCGAAGAACCACACACGCTCACCGTCACTGCAACGCATAACGCCGTGGAGAATGGAGCGTCGTCTCTCTCGGACACAACATGTGACGTCACGACCGGCCCTGCTCGCTGTCGCCAGTAGAGCGGCAGCAAGTGATTCGGAGCTGTACACATACTCACGGGTGGACATTGAGTAAGTGGTGAAAATTTTATAAAAACCAATGACCATCAATATTTTTCCGAAGCTTCCCTTTAACGGCCCCTAAAAAAAAGAAAACGTTTTTTAACAGTCTGGTGGGGACACGCGTGTAAAGAAATACATTTTACGCGCAATTTGTTTTAAACAATATTGACGGCGAGAGATTTATTTGAAATTCTGCGCGCGAAGTCCATGACGTCAATGGTCATTCCGAAGTGACCCTCTCGGTCGTGAAGGCGAAGCAGATCCGCCTCTCCTCCACGCGTCCGGAATGCCGGGAGGAAACATGTGGAAAGGAGGTGACTGCTGACTAAATCGCGTCTCGTGGCTTCAATTGCTCTAATTGCTTTTTCACGTAAAATTCTTTTTTTTTTTTTACTCGCGTGTCCCAATTCTTTTCGGGGGTTCTTTAAGGACTGGCGGTTCAAAGTCGTGAAGATGACCCCACGACGCCTTCGGCAGATTTTTTATTTCTTTGACGAACAAGTGAAAGTAAGCAAATATGACGACCGGATGCCACTCTAACGTCACACAGAAATTGAGTTATTTTATATGCATAAATGTAAGCTCGAGGAAATTTAGATCCGCAGAGAGAGGGCTATACCATAAGACTTGAAACCACTAGAAATCAGGACAGCCTCCAAAACGGCCATTTCTTTTTCTTTCAAGTAGACGAATGAGAAAACCGTTAATTTTAGCGGGAAAACCGCTAAACTGGCAACACTGCTTGGACACTCTATCGCCCGCCACCGAAGGGCGCCACGATGCCTTCAAAGCTTCAGCGCAGGAGATCAATTGCGGCGCATTCTCTGTGCGTGATTGGTTTTGTTGGTTACAAAGAAAGCTTTAAGAACAATTATCGCCGTGACGATGCACTTTTGGAGCTGCTTCATTGGCTCCATAGGGTCGTAGTGTAGTCTGTGGTGGGTCTCGAAGTGACTACACTGCCCTGCGTGATACGGCTTTATCTCGAGGACCACCCTGGGTCTCTGTGGCGAAAACAAACACTTCTCTGTCGCTGCATGGTCTGCTTCTTTAGAAAGTGCACACAGCGTTGAATAGAATGTTTTATAGATAAATCGTGCTCTTGCTCCGAAAAATAGTAGAAGAAACATGGGTGAAGAAATAAAATTACGCAAATGCAAACGTCGGTAAAAAAACAAAAAGAAGAATAAAGGAGATATTTTTAGACGCAGCATGTTTATTGTATTTATTTCAAGGGCGGGAGAATGCTCCCCCAATCGAGTGTAAGGGCAAGGTCTGCAGGTGCAGTCTGTCTCCTCTCGCCTGCTTCGAAAGCTTCCATTGGCAAGAAAATTCTCATGGAACCGCCCGTTTCGAAGAACACGCCTACAACCTGGGATATAAATAAGCCACCAAACTTGCCACGCCTCAGACTAGCTATCGCCTCTTGAAGATTCTTGAAGCAGGAAAGCCTTACGTAAGTTCTCCTCGAAATTGCTACACTCTCGTATTAGTTTTTGTCGCAATGCCTCGCTGTTAGAATCTGCAAGAGTTCAATGTGTGCAAGTGAAATGGAATTGATAATACCGTTCGTTTAAATAACGGACTGTTGTAGGTGGCGATTTCGAGCTACGTTTTCATGCTGTTTTTGCCGTTTTGGGTTATATTCGTTTCCAACGATAGACAAAAAAATAATTATTTTCTAAAGTAGCAACAACAATTAGGTGCTCACACGCCATATCTGTTCAATGGGTTCTCTCAGAGAGATGAGGAAACAAAAAGGCATTCTATGTTAATGAACTCAATGTAAGCGCGCAAACGAGCTGGAATATATTTGGTCACAATAAAAGCCCTAATACTGCAGGTAAAAGTGCCGACACAAACTTCAGACATTTCAATCTTGTATTAAAATGAGCTGTCGTGCTATTTCAATCTTGGCATTGTTTTTTACCTGCTTTCTCCAGTGTTTTTTTCAGACATGTATGTGACGGATTACTAGGAACCAGTTACCTCTACCTATTACTTTTTCGGTAACGAGTAAGATATTTAGTTACTATTGTAGAAGTGGAACAAGTTACGTACTTAGTTATTTCCAAGACCAAGTAAGAAGGAACAGTATTTTGTTACTTTTGAGGAGCAACAAGTAGAACAACGTTTAAACAACCTCGTTTTAATTCTAACCTGAGTAGGCTTCTATCGCGACAAATGCAGGCGGGCAACCCGAAAAACAGCGAAACAGTATGAGGGTATAGCAACGATTATAGCTGAACACGTCAGTCCTACTCTGCAGCTGGGAATGTTCATCACCCAGTGAATAGAAAAGGTTCGTTGGTTAAACCTTCTCGAATCGCGTGCAAACCGAATGCAAACCCGGAAGTTGCCAACGCGGAAAGGCACAAAATCCGAAGTCAACTTCGAACTTTAGAAGCGGAGGGAACAAAACAGAGAGAAGAATCCAGATTCACCAGCTCCTTCTGAAGCACAACACTGCCGTTCCTTCGAGCGCGTCACTAGAACCACGCTTCAGCGTCGCCGGAGATATTTTGTTAAGGGAGCGGGGAAACAACTGAGGAAAACTTCGGGACGCAGCTGCCTAAGTGCAACGACTACTAATTATAAAAGAAGGAACCATAAAAACAGTTGTGTATTTCGTCGTCAAAGTAACGAAAAAAGTAACTCGCTACTTTTGGAATAAAGTAACGCCTTCCTTTTGAGAATCGGTAATGAGGAACGTATTTAGGCACCTTTTTGGGGTAACGTGTAATGTCTGATCTTGTTATGTTGAACCTATGTTACAATTTGCTGCTTGACAAAGCACACAAAAATATTTACTGGCGTGGTATGTCAAAACATTGGAAAATACATTTTGCGAGCGAGATTTTGTTCGCTGTTTATTTTGCTAGTCCCGTCTTAATATTTCTTTGGTTTCTTTCTGGCTTAAAAGGAATGATCGGTCTTTTTCTGCTTTGTTTCTTGTTTTAAACAAGGGTGCGTTTCAGAATATCACAATATCAATATCAACTTTACTAGTCCGCCATCTTGCCTTGACGTCAGATGGTGTATAAACATTAGCATATAAAAGAAGCTTGAGCCTGCCTCGCCAAGCGTCGGAAGCCGTCGCGGTGGTCAGTGGAAAACAATGGACTAAGCTTCGTCAAGCTTTTCTGAGAAAAGGAATGACCAACTAATGTTACAAGTTCAACACGGGATTTTGAACTATTCGCCGTTCGCATTTGATCCGCCGTCATCACCCCCACTTGTTGCACCCCACCCGCTAAAAGACGTATGGAAAGGGGAAAACAATTAAACATCCTGAAGGAAAAAAAGAAGGATATCATGCAACAAACTTACAACGAAAAAACATATTTTAGAGCCACATTTACGGCGCGAAACGAATTTATAGTTGGCGTTGAGTTTGCGTTCTTTCGAGGGCTTCTTACGGGATCTAAAAGTTACTTATTCCACGTTTTAAGTGCAAAAAAAAGAATAATAATAAGTAATTTTGAAAGCACATCAGAAGCACTGGATGGAGAGCAAGCACCACGTGATAGACCTGTGCGCCTGTCAGAAATTAGACAGTTCTAGTATAGCGTTACTGGCTCTTACGTAGCGTACGCTAAAAATGACCTGCTCGGACCGAATTTAGTTGTGCGTTACGTTTTCGAGTAAACACCGCGCATGATCTTGGTTAAATTTGCTAGAGCCGTAGAATTCCGCGTGCTTATAGCGCAACCATGCTCCTGGAAAGGAATAGTGAAAAAGAAAAAGTGTCCAATCATTTTATTTTAGATTAAACCAAGCCACAGCTGCCTCGTCAAGCGCGCTTTTCTGCGGGGTACAGAGGCTACGAGTACGAGTGCGTAGCCAAATTCGACCACGGAGCCTCCGTCAGTCGTCCCTTGGGAACGGCACCTTTCATCAATGCTATCGCGGAATGAAATTCATGACCTACTGATGTCCAGTGCATAGCGAGAACTTCGGCGTTTTCTTTTGGAGTCGTTCATCCGTCGCCGATTAACTGTGCGAATAGGCTTAGCGTTGAGCAGATCGCAGCGTTGACGCACATTCCGAGCGGCGAACATTTTCACTGTGCACTCCTTCAGCTGCACGGCGATCTGATTCGACCGCGGTAGGTCCCGGAATGAATCGCCGAGCTGAACACCACGCAATTTCACGTAATACAGAACTTCGAAAACACCACGTCGCCCTTGCTGCGCCAGTCGAGGTAACCACCATCTTGAAACTGGCACTCTCGTTGGGTGACTTGGGTCCGAGATCTCTCGTGAGCGTGACGCAAAGCCCGCTAGCCCGTCACGCAAAATCCCCAGCGTTGAGCGCGTACGTAATACGTTAGCCCTTCTATTGCGTTCTGCGCATGCGCGCTCACGACCCGCATTTTCCTTGTGTACGCAAACCTATAGCGTACGGTCCACTAAAACTGCCTTTTGACGGCGGCGGCGCTTCGGAGTGTTCCCTTCCGGTGGCGGCGCGGAGAACCGCGTTCAGCCGGCCGCGCGCCATGCTCAGCGTGCGGCGCCGGCCTCGGGGTTCTGGTTCACTGAGGACTTCAGCGGCGCGCTGAACGGCTCCGAATAACTTGCGGCGGCGGTGGCACAGTGCGGTGGCGCACAGGTCTACCACGTGATTAATGGCGGCTCCCGCGGACCCTAACTACAAATTCGTTTCGCGCCATAAATATAGCTCTAAAATTGTTTCTCCCTTTGTTAATTTATTTGAAGACATCCTTTTCCCATCAGGGTTATTTAAAAAAAAAATATTTTTCCCCCCCTTGCATGTGTTCTTTAGGGCCGCATTCGCGATTCGAGGACATATAGACCAGGGTGCTGCTTCAGGAGCAGAAGGGTACCGAAGGCTTTATTCGCTAATCGGGTGCGAAGTGTTTGCTAGCACGAGGCGAACGGTGAGAGCCGGCGTACGCGTCGCACGATAGCCATTTTCACTTCCATCGCAGACACTTGTCGGTCGGAAACTGGTGAGGTGTCACTCTGCTGCATTCCTTCGCGATGGTGTTGCACCCCCTATCAGAGTGTCAACCCCCTCTCTACATCACATGCCCGACACAGCACGCAAAGCTAACTGGAGCTCATTATTGAGAGCGTGCGGCACCTAGACGGGGCGCGGGAAGCCATAAGGGAAGCCAGTGGTTGGCAGCGCCACCAACGACAGCGTCTGCGTTTAGGTCCCGAAGCGCGGGCTTCGGGATCTCGGAGGCCATGGCTGTACCCGATCGGACCTCTGTCCGCAGCAACTTGGCCGCGGCTGCGCCTTCCCGCTCCTGTTTCTCGATCTGGGTCCGGTGTGAAAGTGTGACACCTTGAAGTTCTAAAACCTACCTTCATCCCGCATTCTCTTTGTGTGTTCTCACTTCCTTCCACCAGCCGGAGTTTCTAGGAAATCGGGTTCAATCGCGTTTCCCGCAGTTTTAAGCGGCAACGGCGGTGACGCAACGCCATGTTTTTTTGGGGGGCGAAGCTCCTTAGGGTCTAGCCTTGTCCGGCGTCCGTGCTCACATTGATTGCCATCCCATCTGCCTTCTTAAAAAAAGAAAAAATGCTTGCGCAGTCGACAGGACTCGAACCTGAGCGGGGAGACCCCAATGGATTTCTTGTCCATCGCCTTAACCACTCGGCCACGACCGCTTTTTTTTTCTTTATTTCCTGTTAATATATTGGCGACAAAACGCACGCACACACGTACACTTGAAGAATGTTCACAAAGAGGAAACAAGTCAGCCACTTTGTGGTTAACACAATTGCGTTAAAATATTTTCAGACACACTAATTCATTCAGAATTGGCAACCAATCAGGAGGTTCAGACATTGTTCGATAGACTTCCCGAATATATGCTACACTTTCCATAAAATTTTCTCTTGCGGGGCGCTCATTAACGTCCGCATGGCGTACATTCATTCTTATCTTCCATAGACTATGGAGGCCGAGAAGCATGAACATGTCATAAGGGACACCATTCTCGTTCTTGACAGGTAAAAAACGGATGCCTTGTGCAGTTAGAGGAAGGTCTTTCTACAGCGTACGCTGAAGAACGCCCCAACATTCTATGAAGACGTGTTCAATTGACTCAGGTTTTTTTACATAGGATGCAATTTATAGACCACGGTACAAAAATGCCTTTGTCCTTCAGCCAAGGCTTGACTGGCAGAACGCCACTATGCAATTGAAAGAAAAAAGACTTCACGGATGGCTTGACCGGCATTTTCTTAATTCTTTTTAGAACATCCTGCCCATCGCCCTCGCAGTACAATGACCTGTAGAGTGGCACTGGTAACAAAACATCCACTAAATCCTTATACAGTTTTTTCCGCGTGACGGAACTGAGGTAATCTAAAGAAAAACGTACCTTTAGCATTTGAAATGAAAAAACAACTTCGCGCATAAAGCCCTGAACACTAGAGCACGTTACTGGACGAAACAACAAATTCCGGCAACGCATTTCGTAATCGCACCTGCATCACAGTACGCAAGAATACATCATTCTGGTCGCGTAAAAACATAAACCTAGACTCAATCTGCCGAATAAACAGGTGGGACAATCCCAGGCCACCACTTTGAACAGCGCGAAACAAATTTGTACGGGTAGAACGCTCCCAGACTGAACCCCAGATAAAGACTGCAAAAACTCTACTCGGCCACGACCGCGGGACGAGTGGGGGGCTCTGAGATGTGGTAGTAACTCAAGAGCTGGGGATGTCATGGATGAAACGTTGCATGTAGCCGCTCAACGTCTATACAGGAGAGGGCGCTGCGGTCAAATGCGTGTATAATCGCGTTATACTTTGCACACATTGGCTCAACGTTTATAGACGAGAGGGCACTGCGGTCAAATGCTCAACAGCGTATATAACCACGTTCTATACCACACGTTCCAGACCACACATGAACAAAATCAGTATCATCAGCACCACCAGAGCTTCGCCCCAATCAACGTCATTCACCACGTGGAGATACGGTCATTTTTTTCTTTTACCTGCTCTGGAATTCGACTCTGGAAAACGTTCGTGTTCTCGGCGGTCTAGAAATCACTACGCGACGACGTTCATCAGAGCCAGTAACTGATAAGTTTACGTGATAAGTATTTTTCGCTCCCCTTATTAACAGATTGCTCTTTACTCGCCGGCGGATTCAGTAGACGTGCTGGAAATGAGATGATCGCGACGGTTCTCGAATTCGAGGTCTCGTGTAAAAAGAATTAGCGCCGAGTGCCGTCCTGAACGTAGCGCTGTGCCAAGCCAATCTTAGAAACTAAGGTGGGCTGCTGCAGAAAATGTCTATGCCAGTCTGGTCGCCTTCATTACGAAATGCTCCTGCGAGGAGCTGCACCGTGGCGCCACTGTCGCTTCCAATTGCTACAACGCACAACAAAGAGGAACTCTTTGATAAAACATTTGACGTCAAAATCAATGCCGCCGCTTCTCAGTGTTGCCAGTAGAGCGGAAGTTTGTGATTCGGACGTGTAAACTTCACATTTTGTTTTCTCAAAAGAAAATATGTATTTTGATGATATTTTTCATATACTTATTTAAGGGTAATTATATAGTGCACGCTGAATGTTTTATAAGATTCGATGACCATTAATATTTCGCAGGAGCTCTCCTTTAAACCCGTTCACTCAATATTCGGAGAAAAAGATTGCGCTGTCGAGTTTCGAGGATGTAGTCATGTTATTCGTTCTTTTTTAGGAGGACGTTTTCGTTCGACCGTCAGCGCAATATAAGCAACATGCTGTTCATACTTTTCGCTGTGGTTATTATTCTACCGGCATTTCAAGGCGGTAAGTCGTATAGAGATATAGATATTTAACAAATATAACATTTTTTTCTGCTTTCTTTCGAAATATTTTTTGCCAGGTTTACTTGAAGAAACACCTGTCATTGAACGCAACCACTGCTCTCAGAGCGCCGTTTGTTATTGCAACCAATGCTTTACAACATCAGGTGTCTGACGAGGTTGTAACAAGTAGTGTTAATACACACCTGACCAAAAGGAAGACAGTGCATACCATTTAAAGGTGCCCTGAGGCGGTTTCTGAGATCGCCTAAATATGGCGATAACTCACTCTGCGGGCTCTGAGCACCCTAGAAATTCGTAAATCATAGCGATGGCCGATTTCCCTATTTAAAAAGCAAAGACTGAACACACCCAAGTTATCTCCGGCGATGAACGGAGCATTGCTGCGGCAGCCAGGACATGTGACCAATGAAAACGCCACATTTCGTTGAGATTGCAAACGCTGTTATATCAAAATGTGTATGATTTTGTAGATGATAAAAGCAAATAAAAGAGTAGTAAAAAAATTTTAGCTTTTCGCCGAGAAGGAACATATTATTGCAGTAATCGCATGAAAAAGAGCGCACTATATTTCTTTTTTCTATTTTGTTGTCTTCCGCGGGAGTGATGTGTCCGGTGGTCAGCTCTCGAGCGCGCGGGCTGCGTTGAATCGTAGTCCGGGCTGTAAGGGCATTTGAGATATCACTCCGCGGCTCCACCGGTCGGTAGGCGCCAGGATCCTTCGCTTGCCATTGGCTGAAAGCGGTCTTGGTTTCGGAACATGCTTCTCCCATCGCCGAAAACAACCTCGGTGTGTTGCGATCTTAGGGAAACGCGTATCGTAATGGATTAGGGATTTCTAGAATGCTTAGAGCCAGCAGAGAGAGTTAGCAGGCGATCTCAGAAACCACCTTAGGGCGCCTTTATGATTCTCACGCAGGCTGCACTGTTCAACTGTTCCTCTTTTGTCTATTACATGCGCTCAAGGAATTAGATAATCTTGATGTAGCGAATGAACCGGTCCCGACCCTCCGGGGTAATAAGGTTTTGGAAGCTGTTGAGAGGGTTAAGCAATCAGTTACTAAAAATTCAGCTAATGTGTGGTGCTAAAAATAACGAATGATGATGTTTATCGATATCTACTGATGTTTTCTGCAGATCGCCTAATTTGCAAATATGACATTAAAATGTTTTATTGAATAACTTAAATGAATTTTGTTACAAATAAAAATGATTCACAAAAGTAGAACTTAATATCAAAGTTTAGTTAGGCAAACTTGTGGTTACAATACTAGGAAAGGACCAGCATTTTATGCAATGCTCACGCAAACGCACAGTGTATGCTATTATAATTAAATTATTGCAAAAGATCAAGCGAGCTCGAGAAGAATAACGATAACAACCACTGGAGAAGGCGAACAAACGACAAACACAAATGTCCAAACTGTGCTTACAGACTTGCTTTGTTTTGAGATTTGTGTTTGTCTTTTGTCCCCCTTGTTCCCCTTCTCCAGGGATTATTATCAGTGCTAGCGTTTGCTCTTATAGGTGATACTAAAACTCACAATAATGTCCTTGCCCGGCTGCACCTTCATGACATTATTTTTTTCAGGTAGTTTTGTGTCTGCTGATATTTTTAAGTGTATGCAGGCAATTCAACAGGGCGGCGGAGAAATATTATGCCAATTGTTTGGACATGATGTAAGTCTTGCCAAAAATCAAAAACAAATATATTTCTAAATAATCCAAAGGGTCTTTCTATTTCTTTTTATAACGCGAAGACTAATTATTTAATACCGTTTTTACTAAAATCCGGCGTTTAGTATGAAAAGCCGTAATATCTTAGTAAACACTCACAATGTTACCAAGTTAGTGACACATCGCGTAAACATAGGGGTACATAAGGCGTAAATACACGGCGATCTTAAAATGTCATTTCTACTGGTGTCAGGCGGAGCAAGTAGTTTGACAAGCTTGAAAGCGGTATGAATTCAAGAGGGAAAATTCCTGGGCCTAAAATGTTTAAAGGGTTTTATTTTAGAAACTTTTCCTTGTGTAAAAAATATTTTACAATTCTTAGCACGAACGAGTACCCGTGGTTTCTGGCGCTCATTCGTTTTTTTGCACTAAGGTGACGCTTGTTCCTTCGCTAGCATAATATCCCACATTCACAGGTTATTTAACACCTGGCGCAATCTCACAAAGTTCTACGGTACGCTTGACGACCACCACCGTCATTGATCAACTCACGCACTAAAAGACGCTACTAAGGGGGGGGGGGGGGGGGGTCGTCCCCTCTAAAGCTTGTTCGCTTCTTTTCTCGATTTGTTTGAAGAATGCAAGAGCACTCTTGTTCACTGGAAGTGGCAAGCTGACTTCGACGATGTACACAGCCACACGTCACAGATTATTTCTAGTTTTGTCATCTCTCTTTAGAGGAGAGTGTTAGCCGTTGATTAGAGGTCTTTTCGGTTTAGACGGCACCACGTGACACAGTGGCGACGGCCGCGACATAATATCCTGGGCTCCGTCCTCCGCGGATTTGATGGTCGCTCCCGGTGCCTAAATTATCCCCCCCCCCTCTCCTCCCCTAAAGTCCTAGAACCAATGCTTGGGACCGCCTCTGCCACAACTCTTGCCAAGAAGCAGACGACTGGCTCTTCCACAGATATTGTACGTACCACACGGTGCACTGTTATCCGAAAATAATTTATTTGATAACCATTTAAAATAACAAAGCCCAAAAGTGTCGACGACGGTCACATCTAGAAGATCGAACGAAATCCAAAACTACCTTTTTTCGGTGCATGTTTTTGGGAGGGATTTTTATTTTTCTATAATTTTTATTTAAAAAAACAAAGGCAAAGTAACGGACGCGACTGGTTTGTACTCCATCCCAACCCGAAGAGCTATTTTTGGCTATGACTAAGAAGACCTCGACGCGAATTATTTCTCGGAGTGCGGAGAACAGTTTTCCTTAGGGCTGGCAACGATTAAAGTTTGAATGCGATTAATCGGCACCCATTAATATATTTAATTGATTAATCGGTCGCGTTAACTCCCCCACGCATATTAGCGCCAAAATAGCAGCAGCATATATTTTCTTTTGTGTTTTTTTTTTCATGATAAACCCTGCAGAATGCATTTGCAGCTGTGGATGAGCGTGCGCAGCTGAGCATACTCAAACTAAGTATACCCAAATATACTCAAAGATTAGCTTTGCACCAGCAAAGGCATAGCAGAGGGAGATATTTTTTTTTGTATCCTCCGATATCAGCGAGTTTCCTGCTTTTTGAAAATCATACCTGCTGTACTAAGTAGGGGCTTGAGAGGGGTCGAACCAACAAACACATAATTTCTTTTTTTCACAACCAACAGTACATCTGAAACGAGGAAGCCCTGCGCTAGCAACTGCAGTTCGCCATTTGTCACATTGGCTGTTGAATGATAGAACGACACTCCCAGGCTTTTCCGTTGGCCTGTCGACACCATGGCACGACGCGCGGCTGGCCCATTGTGAAAGCCGTCTGCTTTGAGAGGATTGACAACGTCCGTAGACCAACCTCAACGCCGGATTATGAGAACTCTGTTTTCAGTTGTTGCCTTGAGCGCCCCATAACGGAGGCCGTCGACGACAGAGGAGTCAAGGTCAGCATATGTACCAGGGCAGTAATGTCCAAGGTCAGCATATCTCCAAGGTCAGCATACGCACCAGGGCAGTAATGCGGACGCATTAAAAAAAAGCTGAAGAGGTTTTCGAAAAAGAAAGAAAGAACGAGTTAGAGGTGAATTCTATAATATTTTTATCCCGTGAACATCAATAGTTCGTTGTCCCCGAAGATGTTACTATACGCGAGAAAGCACGAAAAACCTCCGACTAGCCGTTACGCCATAGAAGCACCTTTCGGCCGCCAAGCGCGAGTCGCTCGTGTAGACAGCGCGTGCAATCGCAAGCGTGCCAGGCATATTTCCCCGCACTGACACCAGTCGTGACGTCTTTTTCTGACCTTATTGCAAATAGCAAGATTGCGCGTGCATAGCCTTGGTAGGCGCTAGAGATACCGAGAGTGGAGATTCCGAAGACTCCTTATGTGACGTAACGCCCTGGGAAGGAGGGGCTTCGGCGGTACTTTGAAATGATTTTGTGAAGCCTCCGTGCATCAAATAAAAGAAAAAAACGTTGGGGCTCCAATCCACGCTGGGAAGGTGGTTGATCAGCGAAACTGTGGCATCACCTGCAACAGTTGCCTACTGCACTATACGAAATGCCGCCGCTGGTCGTATTGCCGTTAATTTTCCCTTTGCCGTTCCTAGGATTCACGCTGCTCCTCGGGAGTCTTGACTATGCGTGGCCTTTTCCTCGCGGTGCTGCAGGAACAATGAACTCAGTCGCTATACTCCGTTTCATCTTACGTTTAAGCGCAGCTAATGTTACGAGCCATCGGAGCCAATGGGAGGCCGCGTGGGTGTCACGTGACCTTAGGGAGGGGACAGAGTGACGCGCGGAAAGCGTATCACAGGCCACGTCCTCCGAACGGGATTGGCTAACATAGCCCGTAGCATTCGCTGCGTCCGGACGTAAGGTGAAACGGGGCATAGGAGGGTTCTTTTATATATGAAAGGCAAGTGACGTCACTCCCCACGTCGCAAGCTGCCGTCGCAGCGGCTGCTTGGGCAACAGCAATCTTTCACGCAATTTTCACGCAATTTCTCATGTAGAAATTGCGTGAGGATGTAGCTTTCAAATCCGACTTTAAACTGAATCGTTTGACACCATTTCAGACGAGTCAGAAAGTGTGTCGGAAAGCGCACCGGTGATAAGTCGATTGATTGCAAGGAAGGGGTGGTCTATGAAATACCACTGGAATGCGGTTTCAAATATGTGGGACAAACGGCAAGGTGTGTAAAAGACAGATTAATAGAGCACAAAAGAAATGTAAAAATAAACGCACCTAATTCAGAGATTGCTAAACACATTAGTGAGTGTAACGATTGTACGGCACATTGGTCGCAAACTGACATTGTACTCAGAGAGCGAAACAACACTAAGAGGCTTATACGAGAGACAGTTCATACCAGATCCATCGGTAATTGTATTAGCAATGCTTCGATGCAACTCGGAAGTAGTTCCAAGAAGTTTCTTAAAATGTAATTTTTTTTTTCTTGTGGTTGTAAGTGAACGTGCGATGAGTCATTTTGCGGGCAGGGGTTCGGTTGGAAGTCCTATCAGTTCTCGTTTAGATGAAGAACAGCCTTTCCATACTCCGGCTAAAAGAGAAGTGGGTCCGCGTGTTTGTTTTGTTGGGGTTGTTTTGTTTAAGTTCATAAGCTGTCACTTTCGGATTGAGGTCACCGTTTACGGTTGAGGTGAAGACCAGTGTGGGTAGGATTGTATAGATAACAAAGGTTGACCTCGGGACGTCGGTGGTCGGTGGTTAGGTCGTAGATATATAAGACATTGAGGAAATAAGCACAGTTGCTGAGTTTGAGACTTACTTTTCCCCTTTCCTTCTTCTTCGACCAAGTTTCTCTGCTTTTATCACAGTCTCGGGTTTTCTACATCATGATCAATATTCACCAGCTCGCCTGCGCACTCACTGTTTTTTTTAGTAATCTTCACCGAGAACGCATGCGGTGAGCGCTGCGTGCTTCGCATTATTTTCAGGAGCTCCTTATCATTCATATTATGGTTAGGATGCTTGTTTTGTGCTTATTCTTTATTGCAACGAATGTTGTGCGGTATGCTGTATGCGTGATCCTTGTACGTTTCGCTTGAAATCTTAATTTTTTGTGAGAACGGCGACACGAAAACACACGCGGGGAGAAGGAACGTGCCTCGCTCTCTTCGCAGGCGCCGTTATCACCCATTCTGCGGTTTGCACTTCCCACGAGGGCTTCGAATAACGGTCAACCCGTTTCGAAGCAGCTGCAAACCGAATCTTTACCGCAACGCGTGGGAGGGTGTTCCTATTGTTGAAACGCGCCTTATCATCCATCGTGTGGTTTCGATGCTTGTTCTGCGGTTTTCATTATTGAAACGAATACTGAGCTGTATGCTGTATGCCTGATTTCAAGGGAGATATTCTGTTTTGCCTTCAATTGTTCGCCGGGAGTTTTTTTGCTTACAACGCCAACGACACGAAACTTTCCTTGTCTGGTAGAGGTGTACAGCTTTGCTGTAAAGATGAAGTCAATATTCCTGATTCCGACGGTCAAATGAAGATGTTTTTACTCAAAGAACAGCTTTATTTTTCTCCCCCTAACCCAGGGCATAGCCTCCTCTATACGGAGAAAGCCTGGCACATCGACGACGGAACAATAGGGCGCGCGGCCGCAGGAAAAAGGAGAGGAGGAGCGCGCCGAACGGTGACCAATATGGTAGCGCAGAGCAGAAAGGGCAGACCTAGACAGCGAGCGCTTGGGTCATGAGCGGCCGCTCCCCGAACCACGCTTGTTTTTGTGTTTTCGTCACCGTCGTTTTCGTACTCCGGGAGAAACGGGCGCGGCGATTCGAAAGGGCGCAGGGAGAAACGGGAAAGGGTGGACGTTGAGTTTCTCCTCTCCGCGATAGCGACAAGAAAAGAGAAAAAAAAAAAAAAAAAGATTGTTTCTGCGTTTTGCCGCTCGCTCTTTTGTGGCGCTAGCGAACAAGGTTCTCTCCGCTCCCGTTTCTCCACCCCTCCTTTCCCATTTACGGCGGCCGTCTTTTCACGCGACGCGCCAGGCTTTCTCCGTATAGAGGAGGCTATGCCCAGGGGTACAGGCAGATTACTGAACGTGAAGCTGCGGGACTTATTTCCCTTCGGGGAATCTCCATCTGCCCGCAACCCGCTCTCCTTGAGGAGCTCCCGCTCTTCGCAGGACGCCGTGCTCCTGTGTCACGGACGCCTAGAAAACCTCAGGGGCTCTCGTAAATTGGACACGCCTTCGGACGGGGCTTAACCATGATTAATCCAGTCGTTATTTGGGTGCTTCCTTCTGACTGAGAAAATATCCTTTGCGTTTTAAAGATAAAAGGCACCGCAAAAAAAGAAATAGTCTATTTTTATTTCGTCTGGATTTGCTTTTAAACTTTCATTGTACCAACCCCACACTTGCATAAGCACATTGAGCAGGCGGTCAAAAAAAAGTTGAAAAATGATGAGGAAAAAATGCGAGATGATTTTCTCCTTTTATGTTATGGGAGGGTTGGCAAGAAGGAAAGTGAGGGTCGTGTTCCTTTTTTCTGCTTGAGGTCAGGCCTTTAAATTCACTTTTCGTTTTTTTTTTAATGTACATAGCTTTATTTTAATTTTTATTTGTGGCATTACATGCCAATGCATTGCAGACTTTTTTTTCTTATTCTCCTGAGTCGTGCGAGCTGGGATGCGATAATGGTCACAAGAAGGTGCGTTTGCCAACCTCAGTTTGCCCCAGAGGTAACCTGGTAAGTCAAGAGAAAATGTTCTCGATTCCTTCGCGCTTTTTTTCGGGTATGAGGTATATGGCAGCTGCGCTGTCTTATATATTTTTCAAGAAGTTATTTATCGTTCACTTTTGCCTCACAAAGAGCCTGCCACGATTCAGCATGAAAAGTTTAGCATTTGTCTTTTTTTAGACATAACACAAGTGGTACTTATTGGCTCCCTTTTTATTCTATGCAGAGTTAGTACACGGAGCATTTTTTTGCATTTGAAAGACCATGCGTAATTTCCTGGGCAAGAAGTCATCTTTGTTATGGATATCGAGATGATCAGATATTTTCCTATACCCAGTGTACTGACGGTACATAGCACAAAATAATCTTAACGTGCAACAACTGCAAACATTGTTGACATTTGTTTCATGAAAACGAAGACGCCTCTTATGTTATGCCCAACTCCACATGATCACGTCGACTACTAAAGGGGCTGGAAGGAAAAGAAAACTAACGATCCAGCCACAATTCTCCAAGCCTCCTAGTGTTGCCTTTAGGCAAACATCCATCTTGACGATGTCTGGTGGACATAAATGGGGAGGCAATGGCCTCGTGCAATACCGTCCGTTTTTCAACTTCGTGGTGAGGCGAATTTCTGCTTAAAATATACAACCGGTGCTGCGAGTTCCATTGCGTCAATAATTACTATAATATGAAAATAATATTGCGAAAGCATTTACTGTCCCATGCAATAAACCCGGCGTTACCTGACTTCTGTAGCATCGAAAAACGGCAAATATCCATGGGCTGAGCGTAGCGGCCCCTAAAGTCCCGTTTCAGCTGACCGAAACGGCACTTAAAATCCTACTGGATGAGCGAAACGGCACGTAAATTTCCATTGGCTGAGCGAAGGCACGTAAAGTCCTACTATCTGGAAAGCAAACGCACCTAAAACACACACACGCACGCAAACAAACACACACACACACACACACGGAAAGAAAAGCGCAGCACCTGCGTCGTCACTTAAGCCGTGGAGCCGGCGGGGGTGCCGCGCCTGCGCAGTGGGGGAGCGTGACGTCATCGCCGGAGCGCCGTGTGCAATGGGAAGACGTGACGCGCTGCTTGTAGGAATGCGCTACGTGTAAAACTGCTATCGCAAATATAAGTAAAAACAACGCGCTCATCTTCAGGGGAATGACATTAGGTTGGGACGTTTTTCTTTTTACACACATACATACTGGCACTTGTGCTATCCTAATGTACTACCGGGGAAAAATGAAATGCGAACAGAGGAGCGCGTGGCTCGCGGCGCAGCCTGCACCGCGAGCGACGCGCTCCTCTGTTCGCATTTCATTTTTCCCCGATAGTACTTGCATGCGACGCCACTGACCAAGAAGCGTCTTTGTCGCTGCGTCATTTCGACGATACGTGTGGATCCTTTCTTCTAACTTCCCCCTCGCCAAACATAATGACGCAGTGACGGGTATCGTATCGTTGTCGTAGCCGCGGGATTATCTTTACTAACTATCTTCAAATGCAGCTTCTAGATTGCACACGGGTACTGCGGGAGCACACGGCTTGGTCTCAGAACAGTCAGTGCTTCGACAAGTACTCGGCCGGGGACAAGAGTCAAATCGCTGCAGCGACGGGAACAGCCGACTCCTAACACTGTCTGCAGCAATTAGCACGTGCGATGTGGTTGCCAACCCCAGTGCACGGCTGTGATGAACGCTGGATGGGATATTATAGGCACGAGATCATGTGGCCGCTCATTCTATCTGTAACTTGAGGAAGTGAACGCCGCCTTTTTTTAATTTTGTGATGAGTGCCATTACGAGATGTAATCTAGCCCATACTTCGTAGGTAGTGAACGTCAAAGGTTAATGCTGCGCGTTATTTAGTGAAAGCCCAGAAATAGTGGCACGTCACCTTTATTAAAATAGTCGACTAATGTAGAAGTTTGTTCTTGCTGGTTTTCCATGATTAAAAATTAAAACAGCGGAAGGACACGCACAAGAACAACAAGGTAGACGAACAACGCGGTGACTTAACTTGAAGTTTATTCGCCCTAACATCGTATATATTTATATAATATAAATACTGCAACATAAAAACAAACCAAAAGAAAATACATTACATGGACGCCACATGCTCCCTAAGCCACCGTCACGTGCGGTTACTGTGTGTCTAACAAGGATTATTCCTTATCGTATACGAAGATAGTGATGGAGCGCTGGCACAGTTTTTTCACAAACTTGCAATTTCCCGTGATTCAGTGATTTCTTGAGTGAGTTTATCTTTATTCCTTCTAATCACCTCACACTTGTCGAAGACGGGAGTGCAACGACAGTCTAGGCAATGCAGGCCAAGATGACCTGACACAACCCTATATTCATTATACTTATGGTCTCTCAAGCGATCATCGAGGCAGCGCCCCGTTTGCCTGTTTGCCTCAATGATCGCTTGCGAGAGCATAAGTATAATGTATAATGGGTTCTGTCAGGTCATCTTGGCCTGACTTGCTGAGACTGTCGTTGCACTCCCGTCTTCGACAAGTGTGAGGTGATTAAAAAGGATAGAGATAAACTCATTCGAGAAAATACTGAAGCGCGGGAAATTGGAAGATTGAGGGAAAACTGTGGGTCGGCACTTTGTAACTATTTTTATCCGGCAAGGAATGTTGGGGGGGGGGGGGGGGGGGGCTTTTTAGACACACAGTAACAGCGCGTGACGCATGGCATCCATGTAATATATTTTTCTATTGGTTTGTTTTGACGTTGCAGGTTTTATACTCGATGTCAGCACGAATAAACCTCAATTGTAAGTCAGCGCCTTGCTCGTCTACCTTGTTCTTCTTGTCCGTGTCAATACGCTGTTTTAATTTTTAATCTTAAAATAGTCAAAAGAATAAAACTATATTGTTTGGTGCTACTACTGAAATGAAGTCTCCTCCCAAGTACCTCGATCTGATTTGAAAAAAAAAACAGGGACGTTTACAAATATTTGTAACGCGAAATTCATTTCCGCTTCGGTCCGAGCGCGGCCGATGTTATGAGCCGAAGGGTCAATGAAACAGCGAAAGAGGCACAACGTCAAGGCGTGCTCTCTGCAGTTGATAGGCCCAGCCGGTATTCGCCGTCTCTCTGAGCGTGCTCCTCTGCCGGCTACTTCTATAAAGGGCAGAGAGCACGCCATGACGCTGAGATTTTTGCGCTGTCTGAGTGGCCCTTCGGCTCATAACATAGGCCGCGCTCGGGCCTAAGCTGGAACGAAGTATAGAGTGCAGCTCTTAAATAGGAAGAGGGGAGGGGGCACTCCTCCTCTCCTCCTTCTCTCCCCCTCACCTCCTTTCCTCCCCCTCTCCTCCTCGCGCTTAATTCGTTCATGACTGATGTGACTCGAAGTCGTGACGTTTATTTCCCCGCTAAATTTAGCGGGAAAATATTTCTACTAAATTTAGCGGGAAATTTTACCGCTAAAATTAGTGGGAACATTATCCCGTTAGATTTAGCGGGAATTTCCCCGCTAAATTTAGGTGAATAATTTCCCAGCTAGAGCTTAACGAGAAAATTTCCCACTCAACTTAGCGTAAATATTTCCACGCTAAATTTAACGGAAAAATTTCTCCGCTAACCTTAGCGGGAAACGTCCCATAATGCGACGCGCGCGGTTACGTCGACGCCGATCAACCTAGAAACAGGCGCCTAAGAGCTGCGCTCTAAATGTACATTTAGTGTCTCTTTTGGGGTGGACCTTTCATCACGCATTTCATTGCACAAGAATTGTAATGGAATTTAAAAAAACAAAACAAAAAAAAACGACTACCAGCAAGACAAAGTTGTTCGAACGCATATATTTGTGTTTTATTGTTATAAAACCAGAATTTCATTTTCTTTCTTAGAATTCATGCACTGCAGAAGAGCAAAAAGCCCTCCAAGATTGGAGTGTGAAAATGAAGATAATAAAAAATAGCCTTGCGAGCGTATGGTGCCGTAGGGGCTAACAAGGGAAGCAACTTTCGTTATGGCGACTGCGACAAATAAAGAAATGTCATGTGCCCTTCATTTGTATCTATCATTTATAAAAATGTATATCGACTCTTTAGTTATTTATGTTGTGATGTTCAGCTACCATAAGCTGGGCTGTATTGCGGTACAAGTGTTTCCTGTTGTATCCTTGATATATATTTTTTCCTAGGACATCTACTCCAATATGTAACAAGATGAATTTTGCAAACGGTATTTGTAACTCAGTGGTGAAATGTATATGAAATTATCGATTCTATTTCAAGATCGTCCTTGTCGTACGCATTGCGCTGTATATGGTTTCAAAAATTAGCATGTTTTTATTCAAGTCAAACAATGAAGGCAATGGTTATTCTGAGGTCACAGTGTCTATGTGCGAAATCTGGAACATGGCCTCGGCAAACCACAAACAAGAAAAATCATTAAAAAAGTGTAAATGACAAAAAAAAGTTGCTTAAAGAATGGCTGTTCGAAAACCTTTGCAAAAAGAGCGCTCTGGCCGCCGCCTTTTTGTGAATCGAGCGACCCCTATCAGCCAGGAATTTCTGGCACCCGCCTGAGCTGTGGAAACCCGGTCAGCGTGACTTCCCACCTGCATTTTGCATTCGGAGTTCGGCGACTTTTCTTGGAAGTTTTCACTTTATTCGCCTGTTTAAGATGCTTACCCCTTTGTATGTTATCTTCCACTGTGAGAACCAGGGAATACCAGGGCTCGTAGCCTGCTCGGCCTTCGCAGGAAACGAATGAAGAGACCGTACGTCAAGCAGCCCGCGACGCAGGCAGTTCGACGTTCTTGGAGGATTATTGGATTATTTCCGTTAAGATAATCTCCAAAAAGCCTTCTCGGCTGTGTTCCGGGTCTTCGCGAAGAATAGCTGATGGGGTCGGGTCCGGGGTGTAGGGACAGAATAGACACGTTCGCTCATTTGCTTTGAAGCTGTGCAAAGAAGCTGCTGTTCCCCAAAACACGCCGGATTCCGTCCGATTGTCGTGAAGCGACCATCGTTGACACTGTATAGTCCTTTGCAGAAACAGCTCGCTGGCCGCCGCCATTTTGCGACTCGAGCGACCCCTGTCAGGCAAAAATTTCTACCACCCGCCTGAGCTGTGGAAACCCGGTCAGCGTGACTCCCCACCTGCATTTTGCATTCGGAGTTCGCAGGCTTTCCTTGAAAGTATTTACTCTATTTGCCTGTTCAGGATGCTTGTGTGTTTTTGTAATCTTCCACTGTGAGAACCAGGGAATAGCAGGGCTGGTAGCCTGCTGGACCTTCGCAGGAAACGAACGAAGAGAGCGAGCGAAGAGAGCGAACGTCAAGCAGCCCGCGACGCGCGTCGTTCGACGTTCTTCGAGGATTATTTTCGTTGAGATAATCTCTGAAAAGCCTTCCCGGCTATGTTCCCGGTCTTGGCGAGAAGTAGCTGATAGGGTCCGGGGTATGGGAACTGAATAGACGCGTTCGTTCATTTGTTTTAGTGCTGTGTAAAAAAAAACAAAAAAAAAAACATCACTTTTCAAAACGTACCCCAAGACAAGCCGGATTCCGTCCGATCGTCGTGAAGTGACTATCGTCGACACTGTATATTTGATATGCTGTGTTATTTGAGACCTTTCTCAAATCCTATTCGAATAACACGGCACCGTGGGGTACGTGCAATATATGTTGTTCGATTGATGCGACTCGTTGAATTTCAATAGTGAGCCGGCAATACCCATGCAGTTCGGCTATCCTCTGATGTGGTCAAATATGTTAGGCAGTTAATATCTTTGTAGGTTGACACGGCTGAGTGTATGGTGCCATTAAAAAGATCAGCATAAGATGAAACAAACATCCCAGTTGCATTTGTTCTGTCGCGCACGGACTCGCCGAAAATAGCTTTCATTTGTTTGTTTTTGTTCCCAAAAATAGTTCAACGCCTTCTTAATAACTTCAAGAAATTCTTTTCGCCATAGAACACAAAAGAAAAAATAAAGCGAGGCGATTTTGCCGCCACCAGCGTTCAAAATTGCTCCTACGCAGGCTTCCACAGCCTATACTGACGAGAAAAACCCACAGCTCAGCGCAGTCGGGCAACACTGACGTACACTCTCAAAACCAGGGACGCGCGCTGGAAATCGCTTCGTTCGAGGCTGCCGCTGGAAAGGTCTATACTCGGCGACAACTTTTCTTGGCAATGCAGTGGAAGGTACCTCCCGCGTCCCCTCTCCCATTTTGAGTGTACGCAGGCTTTCCTCCGCCCCTATTTGCGGGGAGAGGAGGAAAGCCTGCGTACACTCAAAATGGGAGAGGGGACGCTTGACGTACCTTCCACTGCATTGCAAAGAAAAGTTGTCGCCGAGTGTAGCTTTAAATTATTTTGTCAACTTAAATTTTCATTTAGTTACGTTTACGAGACCAGTGTCTGGAAAAAGGTGTTACGAAATTCGCGCTGTATTAAATCTGTGACATGCATGAAGGGGAAAGGCGTTCGGTTTTTCAGGAATTAATTTCTAGCCTTCCTAAGTAGACTGTGATGTGCGCGGCATTATGCAGCTTGGAACGTGCACGTGCCGTGCACTTGCCACCCAACAGTGCCTGGGATAAGGTGATAAGAAATACACTCTGATTCGAATCCAATTAAACGCGAAGGCGCAAGCGAGCTGGACAAGAATGACGAAAATAATCCCTGGAGAAGGGGAACAAGAGGGACAAAGGACAAACACCTAAGTGCCTAAGCTATGCTGTGGGAGGAGATTTGTGTTTGTCCTCTGTCCCTCTTGTTCCCCTTCTCCAGGGATTATTCTCGAAATACACTCTGTATTGCATTTCTGGCACGTATGGAGAACAACGGCGTTCGGTTTTTCCAAAAAAAAATTGTTTTCTGAGGAATTCAATGTCTAGGAACTTCAGCTTTATTAATTAGACTATGGCTATGTTTACATGAATGCCATCGTAGCGCATTGAATCGAGCAGGGACCGACCGCACGCAGCCTGTCTTCCTGCCTTCTCCTCTCCTACCATTTGCTACCAGTAAAAATTGTTAAATATTGATTCGATTCGGGTGTAGGCCCGTTTGTCATGTGCGCATTCCTCATAGGCCAACTGGTAAAGGCCCGTTCGTCACAGCGGAACATTCGTCAGAGGGGAATTTGTCACGAGGGAAGTTTATCACTGTGCGAACCGGATATTCGAATTTGCCGAACTTATATTCACTTGGCTTTGCGCGAAATAAAAATTAGTACGCTATATTTCATTTTTACTGAAGAGAGGGAACATCGAAATAAGTCATTGTTGTACTTAGAAAACAACAGGTTTATTGAGTGAATAAAAAAAATGAAAGCCGTTTACAATTCCCTCTAACGCCGGTTGGAGCGCAGCTCTTGAGAAGGAGGATGGAAGCGTACTGAGGGACAGGTGACTCCTTAAGGTCACCTGACCTCCATGGAAGTTCACGTGACTTTGGGGGAGGGGGTCACGTGACCTGAGAGGGTCACGTGACCTCAGGAGAATCACGTGACCTCAGGCGGCCACGTGACTTCAGGGGTCACGTGACTTCAGGGGTCACGTGACCTCAGGGGTTCACGTGACTCCAGGGGGGTCACGTGACCTTAGGGGTCACGTGACCTCAGACGGTCACGTGACCTCGGGGGGTCACGTGACCTTGACGATAACGATTTGATGACGTCATCAGTGACGTCACTGATGACGTCATCAGTGATGATGACGATGCGGATGCCAATGACGTCATCAGTGATGATGACGATGCGGATGACGATGACGTCATCAGGTTGCATGCAACCTGCTGCATCCAACTGGCATACAACGAGTTGTATGCAACTTGTTGCATGCAACTCCCGAAGGAACCCGAGGTCCTCCCGAGGTCCTACCGAAGAAACCCGAGGTCCTCCCTAGGTCCTCCCGAAGGACCTCGGGTTCCTTCGGGGCGACCTCGGGTTCCTTCGGGAGGACCTCGGGTCCCTTCGGAAAATTTTACCCAAAATGCACCGCGCAGTTACGCCGACGGCGACGGCGACGCCGCTCAAGCCGGAAACGGGCGCCTAAGGGCTGCGCTCTAAAACAAATTAAAAAGCGATATTCCGAGTTGCCGCGCCCTCAAGGTTTCAAGACGATGGCGACCATCGTAGCGGCTTGCAATGATCTGAAGACGCCGGTTGCAATCGGCGTGCTTCTTCGACACCCTCGAAGATGTCGTGCCGCCCTCTGCTTGAGCCAGCTTCATCTCTGTCAAGGACTGCTCCCTCTTGATGAAGCCCGGGAACGCGCAGATGTTGGGAGAACTTCAGCTCACGTTGCTCTGGCATAAAAAAAAGAACACACACACTCGTGGAGAAAGGTTTTGGAGTGAGCAACGTGCTAAAAGTTTGAGCCACAAATGCAAAAATGTGCTACAGAAAACTTCCAAGTTCTCAGAGGATTAAGTCGGTTCTGACCGGCTGTCCCCGGTGCCATGCTTCGATGTTGTTGTTCGTCCTTGGCATTTCGGCTAGTGTTGATTCTCTGACTGACCAAACCAGAGGAGGGAAGGTGGCCGACGACAAGCCGTTTCGACGGGGTCTAACGATATGCACGTCCTCGAAGTAGTACACCACGAGTGAGGCATCGGTGGGGGAAACCTCGAGAAGGTTCTGGAAGGCCTCGGGAATGTCAGCGATTGGCAAGAAGGCCAATGCTGGAAGCATTCTCATCTGAAAATCCACAAGAAATAAGTAACCAATTGGCTTAAGTGAAGACAACAATAATACATATAAATGGAATGCCGCATACCAGAACAGCAAACTCTTCATCTGAATTGTAGCGACTCTGGTGACCACTGGAGCACACCTTCCTGTACACCGACTGGGATAAGTGAAAAAAAAAAACACCCCTGTATCCAAGCGCCGGGAATCATGGCTTGTATGGCGTGGATGGCCGTTATCTCGAAGTCCAAGTAAGCCACCTCGAGGCAGTATTGTCACGGGTGGTGAGTCGTGACCAATAAACAAGAAATAAACAGGAATAAATAAACGTTTAATGTGGCGAACTTGTGCCAAAAATAAAAGGGGTACAAAAGAAAACAGCAGAGCGTCGCGGGCGTCGATGTCGGAGAAACCGCAGGATCGAGCGCAGGGGCGAGACTGACTGCAGATCGCCACGCGGAGCCCCTTATGTACACGTGTGGGCTTCTGGAATAATCGGCGTGGAAGGTTCGGTGTGTAGAACATTCCGACCTCGAACAAGCAACACGGTTCTCGAATTTACCAGAACATTACTTTACAGAGTCAACAAAAAATGTGCCTCCGCGGCCAGGAATCGAACCCTGACTTTCAGCTTGGAAAGCAAGCGCGATAACCGTTAGGCCACGCGCGCGCTGCCTCCATAGCCAGCTGCGCGCGCGGCATTACTCCCCCCTTTAAAAAAGTGCATCGTCCCGATGCAACCCAAAACAAAACAAAGCAAATAAAAAGACCGGTAAACTAAAAAGTCATTTGGAATACGTAAGGTCCACTGTCCTATCGAGCGTAGTACGGCTTCATGCGCACGACGTGGACGACTTCTGGTCGTGGAGGGCGGCGTGATGAAGTCCTTGTTTCGTCGGGCATCACCTCGTAGTTCAGATCCCCTAGTCGACGAAGCACTTTGTAGGGTCCAAAGTAGCGCTTCAGGAGTTTCTCGCTGAGACCACGGCGGCGGATCGGTGTCCACACCCACACCCTGTCTCCGGGCTGGAAGTGGACGTCCCGGCGACGAAGGTTGTAGCGGCCAGTGTCGATACGTTGTTGGGCTTGAATCCGGAGTCTGGCGAGCTGACGGACTTCTTCTGCCCGTTGGGCAACCACCTGGGCGTCGTCGCTTCCGTCGACAGTCGGTTCGTGGGGTAACATTGCGTCCAGCATTGTCGTCACTTTGCGACCATGAACCAGTTGAAAGGGTGTAACCC
Organism: Ixodes scapularis; assembly: GCF_016920785.2. Classification (NCBI taxonomy): domain Eukaryota; kingdom Metazoa; phylum Arthropoda; class Arachnida; order Ixodida; family Ixodidae; genus Ixodes; species Ixodes scapularis. The sequence goes on along the minus strand of NW_024609881.1, from coordinate 990,340 downwards.
CGGTGGTTTCTTGCACGGCCGTATTGTAGGCAAAGGTGACGTACGGCAACACCTCGTCCCATGTCTTGTGCTCCACGTCGACGTACATGGAGATCATGTCGGCGATTGTCTTGTTGAGTCGCTCCGTCAGCCCGTTGGTCTGCGGGTGGTATGCGGTGGTACGACGGTGGCTGGTGTGACTGAGCCGGAGAATTTCTTGGGTCAGTTGTGCCATGAACGACGATCCGCGATCTGTAATCAGAACTTTGGGAGCGCCGTGCCGGAGGACAATGGAATCGAGGAAAAACTTGGCGACTTCAACCGCAGTCCCCGAAGGAAGGGCTTTCGTTTCAGCGTACCGCGTGAGATAATCTGTGGCGACGATTATCCAACGGTTTCCCTGGGTCGACGGCGGAAAAGGACCAAGTAGATCCATTCCGATCTGCTGGAACGGTGCAGTTGGCGGAGGAATTGGCTGCAGAAGACCTGCCGGCTTCGTCGGCGGTTTCTTGCGTCGCTGACACTCGTGGCAGGATCGGGTGTAGTGGTGGACGGTTTTGGGGAGCTTGGGCCAGTAATACTTTTCACGAATACGGGCCAATGTCCTGCTGTATCCGAGGTGTCCGGACGTCGGGTCGTCGTGACATGCTTGAAAGATCTCCTCTCGAAGGTCGGTCGGGATTACCAGCAGCCACGGCGAGTTGTTGTCCCCGAAGTTCTCTTTGTAGAGTACACCTTGTCGAATGGCGAAGGTTGGCAGGGCTCGTGAGAAAACACGGGGCACGGTACTCACGTGCCCTTCCAGGTGCTCCATTAAGGCGCGCAGCTCCGGATCGTCTCGTTGACGTCGTGCCATGTCATCGGTGTTCACTGCCCTTAGGAAGCACTGGTCGTCATCGTCGTCGCTGCTGCCGGGAGGTGTTTCGACAGGGGCCCTGGACAGGCAGTCAGCGTCGCTGTGCTTGCGTCCCGACTTGTAAACCACAGTCATGTTGAACTCTTGTAGCCGGAGGCTCCATCGAGCGAGGCGTCCTGACGGGTCCTTGAGGTTCGCAAGCCAGCAGAGTGAGTGGTGGTCCGTGACTACGCGGAACGGGCTTCCGTACAGGTACGGACGAAACTTCGTAATTGCCCAGACGACCGCAAGGCATTCTTTCTCAGTCGTGGAGTAATTTCTCTCTGCCTTGGACAGTGTCCGACTTGCGTAGGCGATGACTCACTCGGTGCCTTCTTGTACTTGAACTAGTACCGCGCCAAGTCCTGCGTTACTTGCGTCAGTGTGAAGCTCGGTGTCCGCATCCTGATCGAAATGTCCAAGAACCGGAGGCGTCTGGAGTCGTCGCTTCAGCTCGTCGAATGCTTGCTGCTGTTCCTCGGCCCATTCGAACCTCTCGGCGTCCTTCGTGAGGTTTGTGAGTGGTGCGGAAATCCTTGCGAAATCCCTAACAAAGCGGCGATAGTAGGCACAAAGTCCAAGGAATCTTCGCACGGCCTTCTTGTCTGTCGGCACTGGAAATGACGCGACGGCGCGAGTCTTCTCTGGGTCGGGGCGAACGCCTTCGTTACTAACCACGTGACCTAGAAACTTCAGTTCGTCATAGGCGAACCGACACTTTGACGGCTTGAGAGTGAGTCCGGCTGTCCGTATGGCTTGAAGAACAGCACGGAGTCGTCGCAAGTGCTCGTCGAAGTCGCTGGAAAACACTACGACGTCATCGAGGTAGACGAGACAGCTCTGCCACTTCAGTCCTGCCAGTACGGTGTCCATGACACGCTGGAAAGTTGCTGGCGCCGTGCATAGTCCGAAGGGCATCACCTTGAACTCGTACAGCCCATCCGGTGTGACGAAAGCTGTCTTCTCTCGGTCCCGTTCGTCGACTTCGATCTGCCAGTAGCCGCTCTTCAGGTCCATCGATGAGAAGTATCGAGAGTGGCGCAGCCGGTCTAACGTATCGTCGATGCGGGGAAGTGGGTAAACGTCTTTCTTCGTCACCGCGTTCAGCTGCCGGTAGTCCACGCAGAACCTAAGCGTTCCGTCCTTCTTCTTAACCAATACGACTGGAGAAGCCCAAGGACTGCTTGATGGCTGGATTATGTCGTCGTTCAGCATCTCTTGGACTTGCTCCTGGATCACCTCCCTTTCTTTGACAGAGACTCTGTACGGCGATCGATGCACAGGGCGCGCGTCGTCCTCGGTAACGATTCGGTGCTTCGCAACGGCAGTTTGGCGCACCCTCGACGACGTCGCGAAGCAGTCACGGTACTCGGTGAGGAGGTTAATCAGCTGCCGTCGTTTTGGGCCCGGAAGCTTAGGGTCAATGTCAAGTTGCGCTGGCGACTTACTGCCTTGCTGAGGTGGTGATGATTCTTCAGCAATCGCGGCGATTTCGGCGGAGTTCCGAAGTTTCTCGACGTGGCCCACAGCGGCACCTTTTGTGAGGTGTTGCGTTTCATTTCGGAAGTTCGTCACGAGGACCACAGTCCGCCCATCCTGAAGTTCAGCTACTCCTCTTGCGACGCCTATTCCTCTTCCCAGGAGCAATTGAAGGTTGCCTTCCAGGACAACTTCGCCGCAGGTAGCTGTATCGGCCACGACGGGTACGACAACACTTGATCGCGGTGGCAGGTTCACGTGGTCGGCAGCGACTCGGATGGCGGCTGACGCTGTTTGGGGTTTCTCTGAAGGTAGCACAGGGGTTCGCAGCGTCAATCTGTTTTCACGAAGGTCGATGACGGCGCCGTATTCAGACAGAAAGTCCATGCCGAGAATGACGTCCCTGGCACACTCTTGTAGAATGACAAATTTCACAGGGCACGTCTCCCCATGGATCTTGACGCGAGCGGTGCATCTTCCGACTGGTGTGATGAGATGCCCTCCGGCGGTTCGTATTTGAGGCCCATCCCACGACGTCGTCACTTTTCGCAGGCGGCGAGAGAGCTTCCCACTCAAGACTGAGTAGTCCGCTCCGGTGTCCACGAGTGCCGATGCGTCGAGGCCGTCAATAACAATGTTTAGGCTGTTGGACACCGTTGCAGGGACGTCGGTACGATGCTGGGCGTCGGTAGAGTGGGAGCGCTCCGGCGTTCTTGGAGGCTGTTTGCTTCCGTCGTTTTCGGCAACGTCACCTCCAGGCGTTGCCGCACTTAGTTTTCCCGGCGACGCAGGGGAGATAGGCTCTCTCGGCGGGGTCGTTGCGCTGGGGACGCTGAACGTCGTGGCGGTGGGGAGCGGGCTTCACGGCGGAGAGACGACACTGGGGAGGGCGAGCGTCGGAGGTACTCCTCAATGTCGCGAGGGCGTTCGTCGTATCTTGGGCGCGGGTCGCTCGGGTGGAACCCGCGCAGCCCCAGTTGTCTGTAGGGGCATCGACGGTAAATGTGGCCGGCTTCACCGCAGTGATAGCACAGGGGTCGTCGATCCGCTGTCCTCCACACGTCGGTCTTTCGTGGCACTGCCTGTTCTGGGTGGGCGTGCGCCCGATCCTCCTGGCGTCGGGGAAACTGCGGCGCTGGAGGTTCACGTCGGGGTGGCGCGGTGTACGGGTGAGCAGGGGGCGGTGGTCGTCGGGCAGCTGCGGCGTAGCTCAGTGTCGGTTGTTCGGGAGCGGCGTTGACAAGAGCTTGTGGCTGCAGCGCCTTCTGAACTTCTTCCCGGACAATCATGGCGATTGAGGGCGAATCCGGGCTTGCGGCAGCAGGAAGAAGCTTCCTGATTTTCTCCCGCACGAAGTCCCGGATGATGTCGCGGAGGTCCGGGCCGGTGCAGCTGGAAGTCGAGAAGGCAGCGACGCCGGGAAGTCGCTGGTAATGGGAGGCCCGTGCTTGAAGGGCCCGTTCGATGTTTGTGGCCTCCTTGACGAAATCTTCGACGGTGGCTGGGGGGTTGCGGACAAGGCCTCCGAAGATGGTCTCTTTCACCCCTCGCATCAGGAACCGCAGCTTCTTCTCGTCAGGAGCGTTTGGGTCGGCGCGGTTCATGAGGCGGAGAACGTCCTCGACGAAACTTATGACGCTCTCGTTTGGCCCTTGGCTTCTTGCTTGAAGAAGTTCCTCGGCCCGCTGACGTCGCTGCTGGCTGGCAAACGTGCGTCGAAGTTCCGTCTGGAAGTCTTGCCACGACGAAATTGACGCTTCGTGGTTCTCGAACCAGGTGCGTGCCGTGCCTTCCAGAGCGAAGTAGACGTTCTGAAGGCACTGCTCCGGAGTCCATGCGTTATGGCGAGCAACTCGTTCGTAATGTTGCAGCCAATCTTCAACGTCCTCGTGGACCTCCCCGTGGAATGGCGTCGGAGTCCGGGGTGCGACGGGAAGGTATACGAAGGCGGCGGCGGACGGGTTCTGCGACGACTGGTTGTCCATCGTCGGCCTCGTTGGCTGCCTGGTCCGGGGTGGCAGAAGTCCGTGTTCCGGGGGTAGACCTTGGGTGCGGCGACTGGATCGGGTCTCGATCTGGTCTTCGCTCGGTCCTCGGGAGGCTGGGTCCGGACTTGCACTGCGGGAACTCGGAGGGGAGCGCTGCACGGGCATGCGGGTACCCCGCACCTCCACCAAAATGTCACGGGTGGTGAGTCGTGACAATAAACAAGAAATAAACAGGAATAAATAAACGTTTAATGTGGCGAACTTGTGCCAAAAATAAAAGGGGTACAAAAGAAAACAGCAGAGCGTCGCGGGCGTGGATGTCGGCGAAACCGCAGGATCGAGCGCAGGGGCGAGACTGACTGCAGATCGCCACGCGGAGCCCCTTATGTACACGTGTGGGCTTCTGGAATAATCGGCGTGGAAGGTTCGGTGTGTAGAACATTCCGACCTGGAACAAGCAACACGGTTCTCGAATTTACCAGAACATTACTTTACAGAGTCAACAAAAAATGTGCCTCCGCGGCCAGGAATCGAACCCTGACTTTCAGCTTGGAAAGCAAGCGCGATAACCGTTAGGCCACGCGCGCGCTGCCTACATAGCCAGCTGCGCGCGCGGCAGTTTGCCCCCATGTGACTCAGCACGACGTCGAAAAACCTTAAAAAGAGCGAACATGTTCTGAATGAAGTGTTTGAACTCATATCCAATAACGGGGCACCGAACGTTTCGTTTTATACGTTTATGAGAGCTCTTGAATGCTTACCTTCTGTAGGTGGCTTTAATTTGTTGGGCAGCAAGCCGGAAACCATTGGCACTACACTCTTAAAAAAAAGGTGCGTAGAGGGATCAATTGCCATATTTCATCCCCACGACCTCAGCGCCCTCTATTCAGAAGCGATAACTTGAGCAGTTCGTCCCGTGGGCATTTCGTTGCTCCCACTGGAGTTGCTCCCCTAATGAATACTTCAGACCCCTCGTCAATAATGGCTGCCGCAAGCCTTCGATGAAGTGGACGAAGCATCACTCGAGTAGCTGTTTTGGAAAGAAGCCTTGGCAAAACAAGAGTTTGGCACCGAGATTTAGGAATTGTGACTACACGCGCATATTTAGTGAATGTTTCCGCCCGCGAAAAACATGAGAACAGAATCCGAGCGACGCGGAGGCGCCGATAACGAGGCTACCTACTCTCCAACTGCCGCTCCCGCGCCCGAGTTTGAACTAACAGTGACGGTTGACCTGTGGCGGTCCGGTTGATGCCTCGTCGGATGCAGTCGGAGTGGCGACCGATTGAACGGTGAGCTTTAATTGCTTTGGCCACTTGTAAAGCAGCTGAAATGTTATAGGCATTTCAGAACGTACTTCATAAAGTCGCAGGATTACTTTGTACGATAGGCGCTCGCACTCTGACGCGGTCCGGCGTGTACTCGCCCGTGTTAGCGTGGAAACGAGACCTAGCGCTTCAAAACTATGACCCGCGGCGGGAGGCACTCACTTGATCGAATGACGTTTTACCGAATGAAGCTGCGCCCCCTACGTTTGATCGAATGAGACTTTAGCGAATGGCGGCGCTAATTTGAGCGAATGACGGATTAGCGAATGGCCGTTTGCGTCTACCGCGCCTCTTGATTTCTGTAATTTTTTTATTTTTTTTATTTATCAATTTTGTCAGCCTTCTCCCAAAGGCTATTACAGGAGAGGGAGAAATAAAAGGGAAAAACATAAAATCTTAATAAGGACACACATAATACTATTAGATTTTCAAATAACAACAATCAACCACAATTTCCTTTAATTGGAAAACAGCTCTTCCAAGGAAGACTCAAAATGAGACGTGTCTATTAAATTTATGACACACTCCGGGAGACTATTTAATTGTTCAATTGTTTGGGCGAAAAAAGAGTATTTAAAGACGCTATTCTACTACAATAAGGTTGGACCGTTTTATCTTTTTCGTTTCATTCATCGTTCCTCACGTAAACTGTGACAATACGGAGTGCGACTGCAACCTGACCGCGTTTCAAGACAGCGGCATTTATACGATCGCCCCAATGGCTGTACTATGTTAGACTGCGCGACGGACGTACTGTTTCAAAATGCAGGGGAGGCATCTCGACACAATCGTATAGCATGAAATACTGTAGAAAGAGGCAGTTTGAGAGATTGGAGCTGCCTTATATACATATCGGCATATCGCAGGTGCCCGCGCAGTACCCAGTGTCCACACTTTTGGAGCGCGATCATCCGACCATCACGTCCATGCAAGGTTGCGTCCATTTTATGATGCCGATGGCGGTGCGCGGTTTTTGCAATGATTCCCTTGCTTGACTTCGTAAAAGCATCACGATTTTTTCTTTTTAATTAAGGTTTTTTAAATTTTTTTTCAGGCAGTTATTAGCAATAAAATATGTGTTTATATTCATTGTACTTTTATTCGGAAGACTGATGCGAGGTCATCGAGATATTATAGTAACTCCGTGTGCGATATCAGATTCAGTTTCGTTTGGAGTGCCCTGGCGCTACCCTGGTGCACCGGATCTCATGTCATAGCAACCCGTCGTAACGCTTCGGCGTCTCGTACCTACTCGTACCGATCGTTTAGTCGTAAAGGCTCTTCTATAGGGACTTTTAGCAAACCGTTGTCGTGTTCCGGGTACCTCACTTCCGGAGTCCTTGAAGCAAGTGCTCGGACGGAGTGATACCGTGATTTTCCAAGGCTTCGGTAGTGCGATACGCGGAACACGGTAACGGTTCGCTAAAAGTCCACAATGTCGAGCGCAGCGTTGCCCATCACGCGCGCGTTTCAGTGGCCTTTGAGCACGATATTTAAGATCTGTGATTAATTACCATCTCTGCGCTGCGATAGCGCCCGCGCTGCGTCAAACTCTGTTTGAACCTTTATGTAGCACTCGACGCAAATGCGTGAAACGGCGCCCTTAAAGGAATGGATTAGCCGCTACAGATACTGATACTTTGCAAAGTGAAGAAATCGTAAACTGATGGCAGTAGGGATGAACGCAGTGTCTACGAGGAGGCTCACCGCCTGGCCCGTGGCCAGTACTGCCTGGCCAGTTCTCTGTAGAGGAGAACTGGACACGCGGTACTGGCCACGGGCCTGACGGTCCGTAAAAAAGCAATCGATTAAGAGAAAAAAAAAAGAATCGTCTAGAATGGGGAACCTGGGTCAAGATGCCTGGATCCAGACATGAAAAATAAACCTAGCTGAGAAGCCCCTCCCCTGCTAGGATCACCACCCATAGGATCACCACCCATGCATCAACTCATAGTAGCCATGACTGGGTCTTTGAACGTCAAGTTTAGTGAAAAAGCCCAAGGTTTTTAGTGAGATATCAATTTTCTTTATTAGTGCATTTGCGCACCCTCGAATACACAAGGGTGTCTTGCAGTGCACCCTTGCCGGCATCCACGTGTAACACAGGGCTACCGCAACGACAGACGGCAGTCCAAGTTCACGTTGCAAAAATAGTTCTCCCAGACTCTCTGATTTTGAACTTCCAACTTGTCGCTCTTAAAATTACATTAATTCCCGAATCCACTTACCTCTTCAGATTGGCCGTTATGAGAAATATTGGTTATTATAGGAGATTTTCGTTGCTAGACTTGACAAAGGGCGTCCACTCTAATATTGACGCGCGCGTCATATTTTCATCGCCTAGGCGTACTAATGTCAAACCCTTAATGTGACTCGCTGAATCGTGAATCTTGTGACTCGTCTCGCTAAGAGCATCTTTGTATACGCACATTGTACTTCACAGTATTGCGCATACCGCGTGGTCTAATGGCTTAAAGACACTTTAAGGAAGCCTGACATTTTTTTTTCTTAGAATATTTAAGAAAACACTGGCCTGAATCAAAAGTTATGAATAAATAAGCTTAGTTTCCTATTGACAGAGAGGGAGGGTTTTCCCTCTGAAAGAAAAGCTTTCTTGTTGGCTATTTGAGCTAAACAAAGTCGCGGCAGGAGGGAAATCCGTCTGACCTTGCTTTTAAATATTGTTTTGTTCAAATGCCCCCGAAACTCACAAAAACATTTTTTTTTCAGGAGCACAAAAAAGGTTTACTTTTTTTTTCTCTGCCCATAGAAAAAATTAGCGTCTTTATTTCTAGATTTTTGATGAAGGCAAGCCTTTCTTTTATAATTCACAAAAGACATGCTCGCCACTTAGTAGCATCTTCATGACGAATTACAGCACCATAGAACGCCAAACATATTTTGACGATTTAAAAAAAAATATGTTTGATCCATTGGGCTTACGCGATAGATAACATGTAAAAAATAAGCGTCTTGATTTTACTTATTAGTAAGCCTGTGCCACGTGTTTTCAGTAAAATTTGTATTTTTTTGTTTCTTTTTGCGTGTGTGTGCGTTTCTTTTTTTCCGGATCGATCTAAATTGTTTATGTAAAATTCACCAGAAGAACCGGCACTCGCACGTGGAGAGCTAACATTTTCATCATGCAGTTTTATAAAGTGCCTTTCCGCAAATGTTTGGCTAGTTGGTTAAACAAAAAGACAAATTAGTCGTTTATACAACAAGAGTAGTCTGCGAGAACATAGCGACATCGCTACCCACTATAGATGACCGGGTTACTTTTTCCGTGTTACTTCTTCGTCCGGTCCTTCGTCTTTTGCGCTGTTTTGAGTCCCGAAGTATGCCGTACCAACTCGCTCAGGCCTCAACTTGAGCAATTTAGCCAGTGAGTACTACTGCTAGCCTGGGATCTTTAAGTGCAGCACCAGTAGTGATACACGACCGCACGCCAGTACGATGCTCATCTAGATCAAAACGGGCAAGGGGTGAGGATTGAACCCGGGATTTCTGGGTTCTGCAGCGCTAGCTTTCGCTCCACGTGCTCCGAGCTGGTGTGCGCTTGCCCACTCGGCCACCGATCCTCTGCTAGTTGGTCACAGGTGTCAGCTAGCTTTGCAAGGTAGACAGTATTTGCGAAAGACAACAAATTTGGAAGTTTGCATGATGCGCGTTGCCTCGATTCAAGGAAAGTAGCAACAAAAATAATCGTAATCATCCTCATCAACTAAACCGACTGGCGATTATTTCCCTTGCCCTGTGATAATTGCAGCGGTTTTAGGAGAAAATAAATTAGTGTAGCAAATAAAAAGTGTCGAAACAGTTTAAGGGTAGGTGGCGCAAGCTACCGCCTGGTAAAAAGAGATGCAGATTGTATTTGTTTACTTATCCACTCTTACATAAAAGATATCACGGTTAGTTTGAAAAGTCGTGCTAACATTTTGTAAATTAGGTTTTTTATTTAAAAAAAAAGTAATTAGACAGAGTACATTTTTGAAGAAACTGTGCCCCGTGTCAGCCTAAAGTTCCGTTGGTCTAAAGGTTAAAAAGTAGAACGCTGGAGTCTGTCACGTGGCAAAAATAACCCACCGAGAGTTGCTAGCTGTCACCTAGGAACCTAGAATCGATTGAGCGAACACAATTTATTTTCCTTCGACACGCATATGGGTTTGGTTGGGTGTTTGTGACTTGGGATGTTCTGATACCGCTGATAGTGATAAGATTTCCTAACTGTGGCAAATGTACTGCGTGATACGTGTGATAGTACACTCTGGGTGTGAACTATGCTGTGCTTCGTCGCCGTTCGTCCTTATTGCAAGAGAACTTCTGTTCGGACCACAGAAGCACAAAGTTACAAAAACCGCAGTGATAGCGGTGGTACCAGAGGAGTGCAACCTCGTATACCGCCAATGGAACGCGAATTGGAAAACCCTGCAGTCCGCAGCGCCACATGAATCCCCTGGTATCTGGTGGCTGTACTAAAATCAACATGGCGGCACAGCGAAACCGAAACTGCATGGCAGCGCCATTGTGTTTGGATGGATGGGCGGTAGCTTGCGCCACCTAGATTTAAATATATATATACCCGAAGGAAAAATTCATTTATGTAACCCTGTTTGGCAGTCAATGTTTTCTAGTGGACCGCTGACTGTGCCTGACTGTACATCAAGCATGTCTGATTGGCCAACAAGTTACTCTGACCGACAGTCAAACACCAGTCAGACTCCACTTGTCGGCTTTCTGATGGATTCCTGGTGGCAGTCGGCCGCCGCGAAATGCTATCAAGATGTCTTGGTGACGATTCTGATTGTACATCGATTGTCTCTGACTGTACGTCAAAGAGCTTTGACGTCCAGACAGACGTACGGTCAAAGGACGCAAAGTTCGTTCGGATACCACTATTTCGTCAAATCTATGAATACGAAAAATAATCTATGCACAAGAAAACGATTTCGGGACGTGAGCCCATAAAACCGCTGATGTTAGAGATATGACACGCAGCCGACCGACAATCTTGATCAGAAGCCCGCCTAAACGCCGAACACGCCACTTCGCTTCGCCTATAGAGGCTTCGCCGAGCTTTCAAGAACGATCGCTCTCGACTCGTTTTGTTTGCCCGCTTGCTCCAAACTGTCGATCGTGCCCGGGCTCTACAATGTCTTATGTTTTAGTAGAATTTCTACTCGACAAGACCCAGCCTGTTGTGAGTTCCGACGATGTAAGGGACTTAAGCGGTGTAGTTGAAGACGACAAGGTGTACCAGGTCTACTGGGCCGGAGACGCGCGAACAAAATGATCGTTCTACGACGCGAAAGTACTCTACATGGCAGGTGAGTAGAACTGAAGTACGGCGAGTGATGTACGATTGCTTTGCATAACATGCTGAAGGCTTAACTGCATTTGCAGCCGAAGCATCTCGTATAAAACGAATGCTCAAATCGAGTTTCCAAAGCGATGGCATAGCATATCCCTCACCAGTGTCTTGGTCACAAGTGACTGCACAGAGCCCCGAAGTCTCTTCGGGTTTCTGAAGGAGGTCAAGGACGCCACATTGTTTCTACAAACACGTTTTTCGATGGACTACCTGGGCACTGTCACGAAAAAGAAGCTAGCCCGCGACCTGGTTGAGTTACTTTTCCCCGCACCCATGTATCGTTCTCTTTACAATCAGTGTCCTGGACAAGATGTTCTTTGCCGCGTAAAGAAAATGTGTATCCCGCCTGTCGTTAAGTCCTTCTTTTTTAAACTACATAGTGAAACATTGCCTGTTAAGTCTTGGCTCCAGAAAAAAGGAATTTTCGTACCATGGTCTGTCGATTGCTTGCTGTGCAAAAAACCCGAGACTATTGAGCACGTCTTCATTGATTGTTGGGACGCGCTGTTTTTTTGGGATGTTCTCCAAAGAACACTGAAAAAAGACCTATGTATCACGAGAGAAACGATTCGATTTCTACCAGTCGATGCATGCGAAGCGGTTCCTTATGATATGTTCATTGTACTCGGTTTATTGAGCATCTGGAAAACTCGCATGGAATTCCGGCATGCAGACCCTCATATTAAACCTGTGTATAAGCACTTTATTGATGTTGTTACCCAAGTACAATCTGTGTACTGTCGGTCTGCAGACGCTGCGCCAGACTGGGCAAATCTGTTTGATGCAATCAAAAATATGAAAGAATTTTAGTGGCCCACAAGCGCCTGGGTGATGTGTGTTTATTTTGACATCGCATTCTGTGCTACACTTGTGTTCAATAAAGAAAAAAAAAAAGATGGCATAGCATAGGGGTTAAGGTGTCTGATTTGTACGCAAGTGGTCGCGGGTTTGATCCGCGGTGGTCCTGCTTTCTTTTTCTTTTTTTTTCTCGAACATTTTGTTTTATCGAGGCATTTGGCAATATTTATGAGTGCGTATAGCTTTACTCTTATATAAATGCTGCCCTTGTTGATGAAATTCCCTTGGCAGTGGCAGTCAGACGTCATCTGATGGACCATCAGATGACGTCTAATGGTCCATCACGTTCCACCAAGGCTCCTGACTGGCAGTCAGTGTCCCAAATTACGTATCTTGATGGAATTTTTGATATAGTATATATATATATATATATATATGCATTGTAGCTCTTTTTTTCTGGTCCCGATTTGCGTGTTGTTTTGCTAGACTTCTGCTGCTTTGCAGCTGGTTTTCGCATTTCAATGCTGGTTAATGTGCGTTGAAACGCAACAAACCAGCACTGAACAGCGAGACCAGCAGGAAAGCAGCTGAAACCTAGCAAAGCAACGAAAGCGACACATACACGAAAAAATATGGAATGCTTGTCCTTTTGCGTTCATTTTTATTCAACAGACAGTAGAAAATTCAGACGAAATTTCTCAATATTTTGCGCACCAGAATCAAAGAAATGCACAACAAGACAGGATAAACCGTTAAGGTTACGTTCGACGGAGGTGACGACATCCGTCCTTGCAAAAACATTTCACTAAATTTACATAAATTCTCTTTAGGTTCGTGATGCCTTTCGAGCTTCTTGGCGTATTGTCACAAGCCTTGCGCCTTCCAGCCACAGGCGTGGAGCCTAGAAATTAAAGTTGAATTGCTTGATTGGCCATTACGTGCCTGATATGGTCATATGAAAACATCGAGCATATTCTGCGCCTCCTTTCAAAAAACGGTACTTGGAGTTCAACACTGCGACACTAAATACTCGTGTCTTCACTATTAGTTTAGTTTTTAATATTATCACTTAAATTTAGGAGTGCGTCACTGCTAAACGAAACGGGAAATCAGTGCGGATCGGTCCATCGGGGAGGCATGCGTATTAGAGAAGCTCGTTTTAGCGAACGCTGTTTTACCGAACCCGGTTGATGGAATGCCTTTATAGAGAACCCAGTTTAGAAAAAATGGCGATGAGCCTCCTTTTAGCGAATTCGGCCGCCGCGAAGCGGCGTGTGTGGGTAAATCAGGTGTGTTAACATTTTTGTAATGAGCCACCGCAGACTGCCGCCGCGAAGCGGCGGGTGTCTGCGGTGGTTCATAACTAGTGATACACGCGAGAGGTAGGAAAGCCTTTGTTTTTATAAAGAGTCTCTTTTTCGATAAACGGCGTTTCTCTAAACTGAGGCTTCGGTTTCTTTAAACCGTGCTTCGATAAAGTGTGCCCATTTTCTAAAACGCGCTTCGATGAAATGGCATTTGATCAACCGTAGTAAACCCGCTCCATCGCTCATCCTCAGTTAATCGAAAAATGTTTAAGCTTATTTTTTCCTCTCGCGAACAGACGCGTGAATCGCTGACAACAATGCCAAATAAACAACTCACAGCAAAAAGTTTACCATCTTTTGAAGTGAGCGTATGTGCTCGATCTTGATATTACATAGAAGTCTCCAGTTATTTGACATTGACATATTTCTCGCGGCGAGTGAAGAGCAATCCTAAACAATGATAGGATTTGGCTTTGTGATTTGAAACCATCGCAGCTATCGGCAAAATTAAACAATTAATGCTCACTACCACTGCGACAGTTAGGTTTTGTTGCGAACATTTAATTAGAAACTTAAGCAAGAGAAGACCAAAAGAGCGTACCGCACGTCCATTGGAACTCGAAACCATTGGTGTCCCGGATTTCGGCAGTAACTGTTTCCCCACTTGACACAGCAGGTGGTGCGGTGATGACGAAAACCCATGCTTGACCACATTACGAAAACAGCGAGTTTCCACAAAAAGAAGAACAGAAAGCCGCGCGCGCACGAACGCGGCACGAATCCCGTGCCGCGACGTACTCCCAGAAGCGAAAGAGCTCGCGGGCTCGCATCTCTCGCGCGTTCTGACGGTCCACCAACTTCCCTGCGGCGGATTTTCAAAACCTGGCCCTTCCAGATATGCCGCGGAGCGGCGTGCTCTGATTGGCCAGATTACCGCCGCACAAAATATTGACGGCGACGCACATGCGGCGCCGGTCGCCGGCAGGAGCGTCTGCTACACTCCGGCGAATACTTTGGTGCCGTGGTGACTTGGTGGACGCGTTGTTGTGTAGGTTACGCGTTGTTTCATCTGCCAGTGGATATCCATTGAGTTATTCCGCATATCACGCGCATAAAAGTCGGTAGCAGAAGTTTCGAGCATGCCGATGTCCACAGTTCGACTGCTCCAACCTCGGCGATTCTCTACCCAAGCTGGAATGAAGTAGGCCTCGCTGCTCTGTTCCGTAATTGAAACCGTGTAGACGTGGAGTGCTTGCAGTGCTAATGCGCAGTGCTTTTAAACAGTAATTCAAAAAGTGAGAACCATAGCCCTGCACAGCGTGTGTGGCTGGTGTCTACGGTTTCCGTGTGGCTCTTGTCAAAGTAAGCCTTGTCGCCTTCCTACGCGCCCGCGTAGCGCCCGCAATGCTGTCAATCGTACTGCTCAATTAATTCGCTGTTTTTCTTGCTCTGAAACGCTATGCAGATTTTATATCCACTTCAATGCTTCACAGCTGAATGAACATTTGTTTGTCGCTGAACAAGATTGCCATGAACGAATTTACTTCCGCGGTTTTACGCCCCGCAAGTGTTTACTTTTTCTGCCGTATTTTCACGTTTTATTGCGCAGACTGTTTTGTTTCAAGCTGTTTGTTTCTTATGCCTATCATTATTTCTCGTCGTGTTACTTCGATCAGCACACTGGAGGTGAGCTAGGACTGCTCTAATATGTCTCTTTAACCCCAAGGAGCAGAAAATGAAATACGACATAAAAACCCATGCAGAACTTGATTTCAAAATGTAGGGACCTTGTCCTGGTGCCTTTTTGTTCACTGCTCCCTTCTCTGCACTTGATACATAAGTATGTGACCTGTTTAGTTGCCTGAAATGTCATCTGCCCTTTCAGCCTGTGGAGGTCCATGGGAATTAGAAAGGAAGGATTAAAGCCATCGTCAGAATTACTTGTGCATTAAATCCTGTTGCCCACGGGACATTCTTGTGGGAATCTGAAGTCCATGCTATTGATAGCTTCTTCATGCAAGTGATAGACTCCAGCTACAACCTAGTTTTGCCATCTTTGTTTCGGTCCCATCAATTTCCAGCTTCTGATGTCATCACTGTGTAATGCTGAAGTTCTGGAGGTCCCATAAATTACAGGCAGATCCAGACAATCCAGGACACTGAGCACAACGAATGCAATGCTGCTGGTTCTTACGACCAGCGACTTATACGCACACACCCCTAACATACCCCACGCCGAGTTTCTAATAACCGCGTCCCACTAGAGCAACAGCGACAGACGACAATGAGCGACATACGACACTGACAGACAGCCTGTTTGTCGGAGTCCGCTGTCCCACCTGGCGAACACGATGCAGCACAAGGGGACAAGGAAACTTGTTTCCTAGTGGGACTGGAGTTGTCAACAAAACACCTCAAAATGCAGAGACAAACAGAGTATAGCGACGCGGTTTTCGTGTTTTTCTCTTTGGGCGTAAAATGCACCGACAAACACGGTGAAAGTGGAGACGATTACTTTATTTCTTTTTTAAAGTTTCTGCTCGCCTTCATTTGCCTTTGGCGACTTTCTGAAAACAGTCGTGACAATCGACACTCAACTTTTTCCAAACTAGAATTTCTGAATTGTTCCTCTTTTGGGTCGTTCGAAGCATTCGAGGTGAGTGCCACGGAATTTCACGTCGATTTGAGGACGTTTTTAACTTCATATCCGAATGACCGAGGGCAGCGTTTTATGGGGGACAATACGGTGGTAGTTTTATGGGGTACAATTAAAGAACGGATGACAGGCCTTTCAATTTGCCGGAATGGCTCACCACAGAACTGTCGGAGCGTCGTGTCCTACTTTGTGGTGAGCGGTCTTACTTTGGTCTGTCTTCGCACATAGATGAATCAATCCTGATGCAGGGGCGTAGACTTCGGCATCTTGAAGCACCAGCTCGCGCACCAAGTTTTCGTGAGCAAAACCAGCCACAGCAAATACCCTTTCACAACACGACATCTAGCAAGCAAGCCGCGCCCGCGACCGCTACGAGCAATCCAGGAATCGGAACTGCGGGAGCGCGAACGATCAGTGGCCGCCAAGGACTGAGTCACGGGAGGAATGGGAGGAACGGTAGAAGGAGGGTGGGGAAGACAGCAACAGAAGGCACAAGCGGGCGAGAAAATTAATGGTGAAAATAATCCCTGGAGAAGGGGAACAAGAGGGACAGAGGACAAACACAAATCTCCAAACACAGCTAGGTGACTGGTGAGCGACCGAAAAATTCCGCCTGGTCCGGGTATCGAACCCGGAACCTCTCCATTACAAGTGGAGCGCTCTACCAACTGAGCTAACCAGGGGTTAGACGTCAGTAGAGCAAACGGGTTTTATCAGCCGCCACCAGTCGAACACCAACAAGGGTGAAGCTTGCAATTTAAAGTTATAATTATAATGCAGTTAAATGCAAAGGTGCAAGCGAGCTGGACAATAATGATGAAAATAATCCCTGGAGAAGGGGAACAAGAGGGACAGAGGGCAAACACAAATCTCCAAACACAGCTAGGTGACCCGGACCGATACCCGGACCAGGCGGATTTTTTCGGTCGCTCACCAGTCACCTAGCTGTGTTTGGAGATTTGTGTTTGTCCTCTGTCCCTCTTGTTCCCCTTCTCCAGGGATTATTTTCATCATTATTGTCCAGCTCGCTTGCACCTTTGCATTTAACTGCATTATAATTAAAAAGAGAAAATTAAGTTAGTCCCCAAGTGATGTTCCTCGGTGGTACTGCTTGCTGCGCTTCAAGTTCAACGACAGACAAGAACTCGTCTGTCGTCGATGGTGTTTTGGCGTTTGTCGCGGGTATTGGTCGTTGCAGTGGAACAGCATCAGCAACAGAAAAACTTTGTGGTGTTGCCGGACAAAAATCGGTGTTTGTCGCTCTAGTGCAGGGGTGGCCAGGCTGACCCGGCCTAAGAGCCACAGACTAAACTACGAAACTTTCAAGAGCCGTGGGGGGGGGGGGACTTTTGTCTAGAGCAATTAACGAAACTCGAACTACTTTCAATCTATCCGAGTCAAAAGCAGTACAACTGTACGCAAGGTAGCAGTAGCACAAGACTACCAAACTGCAACCTCTCTTTCGACTTAAAACGCGTTCCATTTCTTTTTTTTGGGGAAGTGCTCGTGGTGATCGGGAGGGAGGCGGGCGAGAGGGAGGAGAGGGGGGGAACCGCGAGCTGCACTTTAACACGCGAAGTCGCGAGCCGCAGCTTGGCCACCCCTGCTCTAGTGGGACGACGCTATAAGAATTTTCTACTCAGAGTGCGCAAATATGTGCTATATATCCCTCGGGAGGCCTTTCCCAGAATTAGCAATACCTTCCCAGATTGACAATCATGGATGAACGCCTGGTCTCAATCCTGGCAGTGTCACAGCAATGGAAGGTGGGCACCGCAGATGCCTGTTCTGCTGCGACTCACTAGCAAGTCAGTCGAGAGAGATTCAAGGAGCTCCAAGTTGAAACATTGCGACCAAAGCAACATTTCCCCCCCCCCCTCTGCTTGGTCTCTTTGCTTGAATTTCTTGAACGAGCCACACCGGGATCAAGACAATCTGCACCAGTACATGGCAGCTCCTATGACCCATCCATCTCAACCGCCATTCTCCAGCAGTTCTTTTAGGCACAGTCTTCAGAAGGTAATCAAAAGAGCATGCACACGCTACGTAAGAGGTCCAGGTGCAGTTCAAGGTCTTGCATCCAAGAAATATTTCTAGAGACATTCACACCATATGTTGATGAATATCAGTGTTGCAGGCAATCATCTGCCAAGAAACCACACTTGATCATGCAGACGCTTGCTTCCCAGAGGTCGATTGCGTAGAACCGGATGGTACAACTTGATCCTGCCCATCAACCAGGCCTTTGGCACGTTCCCTCTACTGTGTAGCATTGCAGATGCTTGAAGTAGACTGTAGACTGCCTGCCTGATGGGAAAAGAAAGACCAAGCAGTCAGTCCAAGCCACTCTTAAACCAATGTGCAGAAAAGGAAATTCAAACATGGAGATATGAAACATGCTGTAGTCAAGACGGATTGTAGGTCGCTATGCTTGTTCTGGGTGTGTCCTGATCAATCCATTAAGTGGCAGTGGGAGACTCGCCCTTTTAAAGGGCCCCTGAAAAAAAGTGTTTTTTTTAACAATCTATAGTCGGTGACAGGTCAAGAACGAAGTGGAAGCTCGACCCACATCTTTCCACTTTAGCAGTGCGAACTCTGGAGAGGAGGCGACCTCCTCTCCACTATTTGCCCCGCTGAAGTGGAAAGGGGTGGGAGGAGATTCCACTTTGTTCTTGACCTGTCACCAACTATATTTAGGACACGCGTGTCAAAAACAAATTTACATGAGGAAAAGTTTTTTAAAGCAATATTGACCGCGCAAGACGCGATTTAGTCGGCAGTCACGTCCCTTACCTCCAGAGGTCGGCATTTTAGGTCGCCCTCACTCACCCTCACCCTCAAAGCTACACTCACGTTCAGCCCCTCACTCACCCTCATCCTCACAGCCACACTTACCTTCAGCCCCTCACTCACTCTCGCTGAACCTCACGGCCCTCACACACTCATACCCCTCACGCACTCACGCCCCTCACGCAGTCACCACCCTCACGCACTCATGGTCCTCAAACCCCTCACGCCCCTCACGCACTCACCGCCCTCATACACTTCACGCACTTACCGCCCTCACGCACTCATGGCTTTCACACCCCTCACGCACTCCTGGCCCTCACGCCCCTCACGCACTCACCGCCCTCACGCCCCTCACGCCCCTATGGCCCTCACGCCCCTCACGCAGTCACCGCCTTCACGACCTTCACGCACTCATCACCCTCAGGCCACTCAGGCCCGCTTTAGATGGGGCAATTTCGCCCAGAAACTTCACGTCGCAACACCAACAACACGGCCGGGCAGCCCGCGTTCACACGCACAGATCGAGACACACAATTACGCGCTATAAAAGTGTTTTATGCATTTAAATATTGTTGAGAGTACTAATGCATCTTTCTGAAACAGTTTTTTTCCAAAAACAATCAGTTTGGAACCAAAGCCAATTCATTCGTTGTCATCATTACCGACACGAGGTATCACGTGAAAATATTGTATTCCTGATTGGCTGCAACCGCTTCAAACGTCTTCGAATTGCTCCGAGTTGCTCGCTTGTTTCGAGCCGGACCCAATCTCAGCAATTCGTGTCGATCTAGGGAAAGCTAGCGAAAAACCCGCCAGCAACCCCAAAATTGCTGAGAAGGTTGTCCCGTCTTAAGCGGGCCTCACGCGCTTACCGCCCTCACGTCCCTCACGCATTCACCACCTTCACGCCCTCACGCACTCACGGTCCTCACAGCCCTCACGGTCCTCACAGCCCTCCCAGCCCTTACGGCCTCACTTACCCTCACACCTATAAATTTTCCTTGTTCAGAAACTCACTCACCCTCACCTTACTTTTGAAGATGAGAGTGAGTGAGGGTGAGTGAGGGCCCTCATGAGTGAGGTTTGCTGAGGTATGCTTACTACTTGTTTTCTCTCTCGGTATTTCAGGCGCGCGGAGCAGAGGCCGATCACCTTCGCCTTCACGACCAAGATGGTCATTTTGAAATGACCCGTGACGTCATGGACTTCGCGCATTATTTCAATTAAATCTTTCGCAATCAATATTGCTCTAAAAAACTTTTTTTTCGTAAACTTTTTTTTTAGAACATGTGTCCCACTAGACTGTTTAAATAAAACTTTTTTTTCAGGGGTCCTTTAAGTTAGCCACAAAGTTACTTCCCAACCAGCAAGTTATCCCTTGTAGTCCTGCTGCATGCTACTTAAGGAAGAAAGTTGAAGATGGGAATTTTGAATCGGAATGAACAAGAATGCCTTCCAAGGCGAAAAGCATTGATGTGTATGCTCCGCCAAAGTGCTTACCCTGCTACATTTCACCAAAGTGTGATGAATTTATGCCTACATTGCACCATAAGGGAGTTTCCGTTTATAACTACCGAAACTAATAGTTCAGACGTCTCAGTACTGTCGGATCGTTCCTGTAACATTGTGCGAATAGTTCAGAACTTCCGGTTATCGCTTAGAATAACGTGTGATTTGATTTGATTTACGCACCAAACATGACTCAGTACTCGGATGTTTCGTAATATCTCTCATTGTACGTGGTATTTTCGGGCAGTCTAATTATCTCCGCTGAGTGCGCTTCTCACACCACGCACTGGTGCGCTGCCGAGAAGCTACACTCGTGGAGTTGGCATTGCAATTCTGCATATGTCACTTTGCCGCAGCGCAGCCTTGTCTTAAAGGGGCACTAAAGTGCTTCTTGAGGTCCTCGTTTTATTGTTATAACTCAATCTGCGAGCACTAACCATCCTAAAAAAAAAGTGAAAGCCGTTTACAAATTCCTGTAACGCCGAATTGGAGCGCAGCTCTTGAGGAGGAGGAGTGAAGGGTACTGAGGGGAGGGTAGACCCCTCCCCCTTCTCCTCCTCCTCCCCTCATTCTTTAATATGCTCCGGGGGGGGGTGTCACGTGACTTCGGGGAGGAGGTCACGTGACCTCGGGGAGGCGTGACCTGGGGGTGACCTCAAGGCCACGTGACCCCAAAGGTGACCCCCACGTGACCTTGGGGTCACGTGACCTGGAGGGGTCACGTGACCTCGGGGGGTCACGTGACCTCAGAGGGGTCACGTGACCTGGGGGTCACGTGGGGTCACGTGACCTTGAGATGACCTTGGAAGGGGTCACGTGACCTTGGGGGTCACGTGACCTCGGGGGTCACGTGACCTTGGGGAGGCGACCACGTGACCTCAGAGGGGTCACGTGACTTGGGGGTCACGTGACCTTCAAAGGGTCACGTGGGGTCATCTTGGGGTCACGTGACCTTGAGATGACCTTGGAAGGGGTCACGTGACCTCGAGGGGTCACGTGACCTTCAGGGGGTCACGTGACCTTGAGATGACCTTGGGAGGGGTCACGTGACCTTGGGTGTCACGTGACCTTGGGATGACCTTGGTTACGCCGACGGCGACGGCGACGGCGACGCCGACGCCGACGGCGACGCCGCTCAAGCCGGGAACGGGCCCCTAAGAGCTGCGCTCTAAAACAAAAATTACATTCATCTGCGGCCGATTTGCATACTAAGAGAATTTATCAAAATTCTCGACACTTAGCGTCAGCGCAGAATGACAGATGGCGCTACCGAACCTTGGTGAATACGGTCAAACAACGGACGGCATGTGTCGGCCACTCGCGAGCGATTCGGTCCACCGTGGACGAGGTGCCGACCAGTCGTGCTCGTCCACGCGGGAACCCATCGCTCGCGAGTGGCTGACATGCGCTGTCCGTCGTTCGACCATATTCAGCAAGGTTCGGTAGCGCCATCTGTCATTCTGAGACGATGCTAAGTGTCTGGAACCATCACTTTATTAAGATACGAATCGACCGCGGAAGAATGTAATTTCTGGTTCTTTAGGATGATTAGTGTTAGTAGATTGAGGTATGACCATAGAACGAGACTCTCAAAGCACGCTTTAGTGCCCCATTAAAGGGATATTGAACCGAAATTTGGATTTCGCAAAATAAGGATGCACGAGAGTTGAACAAGACACTGGGAACTCCAAAACATGACTCATACATCAGTATCTCAAACGGATAGCCGCACTTTTGGAAAAAAAAGGGCGCGATCAAGCGAGGTCTTTGACGTCAATGTCCTCCAGCAGAATTTCAGAATGAGGGAAAGCGGCCTCACTTCGGTTCACTAGCTCGAAGGGACGTAGCGAGAATCAGAGGGAATGGGAATCGTGACGAGACTTGTCTCGTCGGCAGTGTTCAGTCGCGCGCTTCTTTTCCAAAAATACAGCTATCCGTTAGAGATATAGCTGTATGAGTGTTGTTTTGGGGTTTTGCAGCGACCAGCCTATCCGTCCAGCCTTGTTTTGTGAGCTCGAAATTTCTGTTCACTATCGCAGTAAGAGTAAAGCACTATTCCAGGGTGAAAGGGGTGCAACAAAGCATGAATTAGAAAAATATATATGTATATGTGAAAGAAAAAGCGAACTTGGTGAATGCTGATGTGATATTTACCTTGCAGTAAACTTTGCTAAATAAAAATCCGGTTATTCTATATCAGGGGTGGCCAAACTGCGGCTCGCGAGCCGCATGCGGCTCATCGCGGGTCCAAGTGTGGCTCGCTGGTTTTGTGTAAGCGTGCCACCCTACCCCTCCAGAGCTGTTTCCTATGCTCTGTTCAACACCAAGCTGACAGT
The DNA here is from genome assembly GCF_016920785.2 of Ixodes scapularis. Taxonomy (NCBI): domain Eukaryota; kingdom Metazoa; phylum Arthropoda; class Arachnida; order Ixodida; family Ixodidae; genus Ixodes; species Ixodes scapularis. The sequence goes on along the minus strand of NW_024609881.1, from coordinate 967,904 downwards.
GCGGTGGGAGCTACACCTTCACTGGACCTATCGACCGCCTTCCTCTTATCACCGGACCGTGCTCCTGGCGCATGGATGTGGGCGGGGGAGTATGATCAGATGGCAAATGATGGGCGTACAACTGGTCCAGCAAGCACGTAGCTTCCAATGCACCGTCAGCTGAACGGTTAGCGGAGTATACCAGTTGCGCGATTGTACATAGACCAGGTCAGAACCCGTGTCGTCTAGGTTTGTGGCGATTTAGCTCTGCCATAACCCAGGAAGGAGCCAGACATCTCGTTTTTCTCCGACACGATTCACAGTGGTCCAACTGGAAGGAAATGAGATACATTTAATTCGCTCATGAGCTACTATGGAACTAAATAGCCACAAAAGCTTTACCCATGATGACACACACGCAGCACCCGAAACGAAGGTGTGGGATGGCGATATGTGATGCCATTAAATGACAAAGCAGTACATCATCATGCTCGTGTTTAATATGTGTTAAAGTGCATGGTGGTTCTGCAATAACCCGCACATTAAATTGAGAAAACTAATTCGCAACTAGCAACATGGTTTTGTAGAAATCAAATATTGTTTGGAATTTTTGTGCGACGCTTGATGTCCCCAATATTTAGGTTCATCAAAATTGAGTGCTGAAAGAACATTGATTCAAGGCTTTTACAGTACCTCTTTCCTCATTCCATTTCATTGAATGGTAGTGACAGCACCATAGGAATTGAACAAAGAGTGAAATCTGCCACCTTGTTGACAAACCTACCTGCTGAAGGTGGCCCCGAGATTCCCTTGTCACGAATTGGTCACTTGAATAAGCCGTTAACTATTGTATCTAGTTGTACTGTGGCAGCAATGTTGTAGCTGTGATGCTCGTCGGGCGAGGTCTCTTTGAGATGTGCATATTCCCGTCGGAGAGTAGCCCATCGCCATGGCAGCTGGTATGACAAGAGTATAAGTACATTAGCCATAAAATTTAACAGTCAGACAAGCTAGTCTACATGCCACACAATTCTACACAAGGAGATTTAAAAAATGAAAGCAATGCAACATTGTCTTTACAGGGCTGTGAATCTCAACTCTCTTCCCTAGCCCTGCGTTGACCAAGACGTGATGTGTGCATACTTGCAAGTTCAGACGAAATGGGACAATCTACTTACGCCGTCTCTATAGTTTGCATTGCAAAGACAGACCATGCTTTTATGTTGGCAGTGACAAGGAGACTACAGGCATAATCTGAGGTTCTTTTTTAGAAAAAAACAATTATGTGAAGCGAACCCACGTTACAGCCCGTACCATGTCTAAGTAAGGCGAGTTAAATTCTGGTTTCTCTCCTGAATGTCTATAATAAAGCACTATACACCTACCAGTGCTAGAATATTTCTTTGTCAAAGGCTACCCAGCAGCACAAAGTGAGTAAGGCACAGAACCTCCTTTCGTTGTCTAAGACCGGCAGCAGGGAGATTATAGAGTCCTTCGCCATGACCATTGCAAGAAACAATGTGTCAAATCCTTCCCTCCTGCTGACGAAAACTGAGGTTGAATTTCTAAAATCCGAGATAAACCCAGCTCTCTGATTTGCACTTCGCGTTTTTTTATCTGTCCTTCTCCCCCCTTCCCTCCTGGGTATAGTCGGCTGCTCGCTGTGGAAAGTTTACTCGTCTGTTGCTAGTTGAAAGATGTGGTTGTGTTGTCTCTGTCTTAATTGCTTTATTCTTTTTTCATCCATGACTTGGACCAACACGCTCTTCTCCTAAGCCAGCTTATAAAAAACGCCCCAGTAAAGTGCCTTTGTCGGATTTGAAACCTGCAGACAAGGAACCTAAAGGTTACTTTGGGGCAACCTACGCAGTCTTACGCGGTACGACTTTTAGGTACGAGGCCAGCCGCCACCACAAGCAAGTCGTTGGTAGCACCACCACATCTGTGTTAACAATACTTAAGACCTTATACGATTTGGTTAAATTTTCTTCGCAATTCGTAAAATTTCTCTTCAGAAGTTCGAAATTCATCAAACTTCTGTATGTTTCACCTTGAACAATTTTTCCCCTTGAACTGGAAACGTTAAAGATTATTTTTCGGTTTCACTCCAGAATGCAAAAAATTATAATGGTTCGGTGTAATTCCGGTTTGCACACGAATGAAATTTTTTTTCTGATGTTTGGTTTTCTTTTTTGTTCAATGACCTGGTGCCCAACAGCTCAATACTCCTCAAAACCTTAATATTTTTTTTTCTTTTATGAAGAGTTTAGTGTTATCATTCCACGAGACTGCAGAAAACAGAGTGAGAGAAGCCCTGAGCGACAGTCTCGAGATTACGAGTCACGAACATTCTTTTTAGTGTTGGGACCTTCTTTGTCGTGTTTCTGTAAACTCCGGATAAACATAAATACCTTGGTGCTTTACGATTCGAAATACAATAACATGAACAATGGCTTAAAAGAAACGATATTTATGTCATGGTCAATGTTATCGTCTTTTGAATTGTAGATTATAAACTCTTTGTCACGGGCCCGTCAGGCGTTCTAATTTCAGAGAATTGGGTGCAAAATGCAAGAAAATAAGAGGCACATCGCGCAAGAGGTCTCCATATCAACACAAATTTTTAGTAGAGTTGACAGATACGACGTCGTTCGTGTGCTAAGCTTCTACACCCCGTAAATTATAACTCGTTCAATTTTGTCTTTCGGCACCGTCGAACAATTCTATTCGATCCGAACGTTTCATTCCCCTGTGTAGCTTCCATTATTTCCTTTTTCGATGCCGCTTAAGATGATGAAAATGCTCCGTGATCCATGCTTTAAGGAATATTTTCTGATACATGCACAAGAAATCGTCGTGAATCGTGAAAACACACCGTTGTGTTGCCGCGGGCGACTGCTCAGATTCAAATCACTTCACTCCGAAATGTATTTTCAGCTCTAATTAAATAGAAGGGCACGCTACAGTTTTATTTATAGCATGTCGACTTTTCAGAAATATCGTGTCAAATTATAGTGGTGTAAGAGCTTACAACTAAATCCAGTAACGTTGAATGCTGTTAACTTCACGACCGCAGCGTCAACTGGTCGCAGCCATTTTGCTTGTTGTCGATTTCGTTTCTGTTCGTTCGTAGTCGGTAGGTTCGTTAACGTTAATTTAACGTATTAAAACATTAAACAAATGATAATAAATAACAATTGTAGTTAAATGTTTTGTTTTGGTTTACATATAACGAACGTAATAAATAACCAAAGTTGATGTGCGCAACTTTCTGCAACATCCTCAAATTCAAACATTAAAATAACTGTCATAGCTGCGCCCATCATCTGGCTACACCACGATGGAAGAAACTGGAAGAAACATTTTGTTTCTTCCACCGTGGGCTACGCCAAGGAGGGCTACACGAACCTACGACACCTGCGGACTGCGTCTTTTGGCAAGTTTGCTCCGATTTCTTATTAAGTGAGGCTATGCTCCAATATATGGGAAACATTTTCATGTAACCTTTGGGTACAAGCATCAAGTCTGATGTTAGCCATATAATGAGTACAGAAACAATCGTGGTGCACATTTGGCATGCCGATCAAGAACAAATACCCAAATAGCTGACTGCCAGCCTTGATATGATTAAACTTCAGAATTTGTTGCGGAGTTTCTAACGGGCAGAAAGGGATCGTATAGCCCCGTTTGATTTCATGTTGCTGAAGGCAGAATTTGAGGCAGTGACAGATTTTAATTTTAATTTCTTTGCACAAGAGATTGGTGCGTACACGACAACGCGCAAGGCTAGGCAGAAAGGTTGCAACCCTTACGCATGTGTGACTTCTAGCCGGCCACCGTGTACGGTTGAGCCAGTACGTGAATCGTATTCGATTTTCCAGGATAGAAGAATATACATAATTAGGTGGCATGTACGATGACACTAGTATCTCAGACGAAATTACTTGAAAACATGCTTATCCAGGTGTCAGTTTTGTTATCAGTGCCTAACCCACGTTTGCAGGTCTCATATCTGTGTTTGCAGACTTTGTATACATGCCTTGCACAGGGCGTCATATGGCACCGTACCAGCCGCCATTGCTGCACCGTACCTTGTGCAGCATACATTTCGCACCATTCAATTTGTTTCTCTCGGCAAGCCTTGTCCAGGAGACAAATTTGATGGTGTCGAATGTATGCGGCATAAGGGACGGAAACAGGCGCATGGTATGGAGCAATGGCGGCTGATGTGACGTCAATGCAACCCATGTATACCTGGGCGCACGTGTGAACTCAGAGAGAGAAGGAAAGGGAAAGGCACCATTTTTGGGGGCTCTCTCTACCACTCAGTCGCTCAGACAGGATTGGTTTGGCTTGACTACCTTCGCTATTCTCATGGCTTGGCTTCCTAATTGTTATGCCTCATCACTGTGCAGCTGTAGGTTGTGCAAATAGCAGCAAAAATGGCTAAAATGAAAATTTTTATAGGGTTTCAGCAGCCTTTTGCGGGTGGTGCACGAATGCACCCAATGTGAAACACCCCGTCCCTTTTGCCCTGCTTTCAAGACCTCGTGTTTCAGAAGCCTATGACGCGAATCCCCCGCGTCAGCTGGCCGGGTCCTCAACGTGATGGCGGGACATTCTGCTTTTACCCAGAAGACGGCTGGCCGGGGTCACACTGCTCATAAATCATTCAAAAGACAGTCTGCACACTCAAGTCACCACAATATCTGTGGTTTGAACGTTGTGTGCTAAGTTTCTCCCTGAACCCATTGCCAGGCTGCATTTGAAGCATGGATCTCACGGTGACTTGCCCTCAAATCTGTTTGCAGGCTGTCTTTTGTATGATGTGTAAGCAGTATGACCCTAGCTTAACGTAATCAAGCTATACCCGGTACTTAAGTAAAGAATAACTGGATTCAACTTTTCGTTCTTAAGGTGTGCGCTATACTCATTCACATATTGCCACTTTAAAACTATGAAAAAAAAATAAAAAAAAAAACAGAAAATGTCTGCTACTGGCAAAACATTTAAGGTGTGCGACAGAACCCCGTAACGGAATGCCTTGAAAACCAGTCGTGAACTCTCCTGTTCGTAGGGCCAACTTCGTTGGAGGTTCATAGATGTGCTGAATTCAGAGAAAGATTGTTTCTAACATATTGTTCCTTACTTTTTGACGGTGCAGGCGAGCTTTCGTGATATCAAGACCGCCCGGATTTCACCCGTTCAGGTTTGCTTACATGGCCCCGGGTATGGCGGTGCCTCATGCACTCGAAAAGTATACAGTACAATGAAGTTACGGAACGCAGTAAGCTTGAATAACTTATGTGATCAAGGAGAGTGAAATCAGCTGTTTGTAGTGGCCGGGGGGCTTTATAAACAGAGCTCACAAGCTCTGCACGAGGTGAATAGTTGGGTTGGGACTGGAACTGGTCAGCATTACTTTTCTTATATAACACTGTACCTTGAAAGCCGACTCCTTTTTCAGTTACTTGCACCACGCGACACTAGAGTGACGATTAAGTGACCGAGTCGACGGTACAAACTGACGCTGCGTTGGCAGTCTGTACATTTTTCAAGTTATAAAGACGAAAGACGTAATCTGTATCGTAGACAGTGGATTTCATTAATCGTCCAGGGCATCGAACTGAAAACAAAGCCAAACATCAGAAAAAAACTTAAATTTTGTACAAACCGGAGTCAAACCGAAACATTATAATTTTTTTTCATTCTGGAAAAAACTTGAACTGGAAACCGAAAAATAATATTTGAGGTGTCCAGTCGAAGAAGAAAAATTGGGTACGTGAAACATACAGAAGTTTGACGAAGTGTGAAGAAACTTTACCCAAATCGTATAAGGTCTTAAATATTATTAACACAAAAATGTGGTGGTGCCACCAACGCCTCGCTTTGGGGTGGCGGCCGGCCTCGTACCTGAAAGTGTTTTCTCCAGCTTTCGCACAGAGCCTCTACCGTGTAAAACTGCGTAGGTTGCCCCAAAGTAACCTGCAGGTCCCTTGTCTGCAGGTTTGAAATCCGAGAAAGGCATTTCACTGGGGCATTGTTCATAACCCTAGCTGTTTCTTAATGCAAGTTGCCCAATGTCCTCGTGTTAGTGGCTGGTTGGGGAAAGGCGCGCAAAAAGGACCTATTGCGCGATGTAACGTTGCAAGCACGGTTGTACGTATTAGGTTACGTTTTGCACCCAATTCCCTGAAATTAGAACACCTGGAGGGCCAGTGACAAAGAGTTTATAGTTTACGATTCAAAAGACGATAACATTGAAGATGGCATAAATATTGTTTCTTTTACGCCATTGTTTATGTTATTGTCTTTCGAATCGTAAAGCACCAAGGTATTTATGCTTTTCCAGATTTTACAGAAACACGACAAAGAAGGTCCCAACATTAAAAAAAAAATATTCGTGGCTCATAATCTCGAGACTGTCGCTCAAGGCTTCCCTCGCTCTGTTTTCTGCAGTCACATGCAACGATAACAGTAAAAAGTCTTCATAAAAGAAAAAAAAAGGACGGAGGTTTTAAAGAGTATTGAGCTGTTGGGCACCGGGGCGTCGAACGTAAAAGAAAACCAAACATCAGAAAAAAAAATCCCATTTGTGTGCAAACCAAAACCAAATCGAAGCATTATAATTTTTTTTTCATCCTGAAGCGAAACTAAAAAAATAATCTTTGAGGTTTCCAGTTCAAGGGGAAAAGTTGGGTGTGTGAAACATACAGAAGTTTGACGAAGTGCGAAGAAATTTCACCCAAATCGTGTAAGGTCTTAAATATTAGTAACACAAAGATGTGGTGGTGCCACTAACGACTCACTTTGGGGTAGCGGCCGGCCTCGTACCTGGAAGCTTTTTCTCCGACGTTCGCACACAGCCTCTACCATGTAAAACTGTGTAGGTTGCCCCAAAGTAACTTGCAGGTCTCTTGTCTGCAAGTTGGAAATCCGACAAAGGCACTTTTCTGGGGCATTGTTCATGACCCTAGCTGTTTTTTAATGCAAGTTGCCTGATCTCCTCCGGTTAGTGGCTGGTTGGGGAAAGGCGCGCACTGAAAGCGACACCGATTCGTGAGAGGCAACACTGGATAGGCACTTGACCCATTATCGTCAGTATCCAGTTGCATTTTAAAAGCGACTAATATCTCCATTGGTTTTCTTATTTTCTAAAAAAAAGCGCGAAAAACCAGCTATGCGAAATCAAATTTGAGGAGTTTTACAAACCAAGCAGACGACGGGCTTCAGAACCCCTCAGCACATGACTGAGGATTAATTTGGACCACCTGGGGATCAGACGTGCAACAGAAAGCTTGATTACATGACCTTGTCCGCAATAAGCCTTTTTCAAATTATGGGCACCTGGGCCGGGATTTGAACCCGCCACTTGGGGTCTGTAGGCCGGTGCCTTGTTTTGGAGCCACTGAGGTGCCGAAGAAACCGGCAGTGTAGTGAGCCTGATGCACGACCGGTCATTACCTGATCAGCTGTATCTTGAGGGGCGGGGGACCTGCAAGCTTGTCTGGTTGCATGCTCCTTGGCCTTGAGCTCTGTCGGGTGCTGTACCTGCGTGCAGTGTTCTCTCTGCCCCACGGGCCATCCCACTGGAAATAAACGCCCAGAGCAACTACAAAACTTTCGTGAAGCAAGATGTCTTGCTTTGGCGACATTGTTTGCACGCATCATCCTGCATATTTCGTTCTCTCATACCAGAATCTCATTCAGCGGTATTCAATCGCATTGCTTCCAGTTTGCAAAGAGTTAGCAATTCCTGATGCACACCAGACCGCCTCAAGTCTTGTCGCTGAACCGTCCAACCAACTCAAGGCTTGTTTCATAAATCATGATAAATAACGAGAAGTATCCTAAGAACCCAGTACCGAGAAGAAAGTAGTGTTTATGGCAAAAATGTAATGTGCAGCGTTTTTAGTCAACTTTGTAGCACTTCCACGTTTTTTTCCAGATAAGCCCTTAAAAACTTTATTTTAAATTGTGATATTTGATCTTTTACCTTGAGATTCAAAAACCTAGATTTGAATTCTTCGAACATGAATAGCAAAGAAATTCGAAATTTTCAAACCTTTCATACTCAATCTGTAAAGAAAGTTGAAATCTTCAAATTTGAGCTTTCCGAAATTTGACATCTTCAAACTTTTCAAATCCGAAACACAGCAGGGTTTGAAATTTGCGAACTTTTCAAGTTCAAACCTTAACTCCTGCAATCTCAGCAGGTTTGTGACATCCCCAGTTATGATTTTATCTAGTCAGCTAGTTGGGCCAAATGAATGTGGAAGTTGCGTCAGTAGTTTTTCCGTCTGCTGATAAGGTTCCAACATCTGAAAGAAGCTAATGACACAGCACCGTTTTAAACCACCAGGCTGCAGTGACATTATTGAGTAGCAATCGTCGCTCAGAATAAAGCAGTGGGGAACACGTTTGCCTGGACAGCAAATTCGCATGTCTAGACATTGTACAGTAAGCACAGAATGAAACCGGGGCGCCGGAACGCGTGGCCATCGTCACAGGCTGCTCCACTGGAGGACCCCTGAAAACTAATGAAAATATGCCTTGGAGTGAGGGTGCAGGTCCTACTAAGATGTGCCCGACCCTCGCGCGGCGTATCTGGGACTTCCGCGTTTCGCCGGTGGTCGAGGGTCGAGCGCAGCTTAGTAGGACACGCACCCTGGCACCCCGGTGCATTTTCATTAGTTCTCAGGGGCCCTCCAGGTGGAGCAGCCTGTGTCGATGGCCACGCGTTGCAGCGTTCGGGTTTCATTCCGTGCTGACTGTACATACGCTCAGATGGCGTCATAAATTATACATCTGTAGTATTATCTGCATCCGGCCCGCACTCATCGTTATACATTCCTAAATGGTGTTTTCCGTGCACATTCACCCCTGTGAGAGGTTCATTCTCCTGTCTTAGAAAACTGAAGGAAGTTCTGTGCCTTACTCGCTTTGTGCTGCTGGGTAGCCTTTGTAAAAGAAATGCTATAGCACAGCTAGGTGTATAGTGCTTTATTGCAGACATTCAGGAGAGCAACCATAATTTAAGTCACCTCACTTAGACATGGTACAAGCTGTAACGTGGGTTTGCTTTATAGAATTGCTGTGTTCTAAAAAAAAGAAAAAGAACCTCAGATTATGCCTGTAGTCTCCTTGTCACTGCCGACATATAAACATGGTTTGCCTTTGCAATGCAAACTATAGAGACGGCGTAGGTAGATTGTCCCATTTCGTCTGAACTTGCAAGTATGCTTACATCACGTCTTGGTCAACGCAGGGCTAGCGAAGAGAGTTGAGATACACAGCCCTGTGAAGACAATGTTGCATTGCTTTCATTTTTTTAGTCTCCTTGTGTAGAATTGTGTGGCATGTAGCCTAGCTTGTCTGACTGTTCAATTTTATGGCTAATGTACTTATACTCCTGTCATACCAGCTGCCATGGCGATGGGCTACTCTCCGACGGGAATATGCACATCTGAAAGAGACCTGGCCCGACGAGCATTACAGCTACAACATTGCTGCCACAGTACAACTAGATACAATAGTTAACGGCTTATTCAAGTGACCAATCGGTGACAAGGGAATCTCGTGGCCACCTTCAGCAGGTAGGTTTGTCAACAAGGTGGCAGATTTCACTCTTTGTTCAATTCCTATGGTGCTGTCACTGCCATTCAATGAATTGGAATGAGGAAAGAGGTACTGTAAAAGCCTTAAATCAATGTTTTTTCAGCACTCAATTTTGATGAACATAAATATTGGGGACATCAAGCGTCGCAGAAAAATTCCAAACAACCCTATTGAAAAAGGCCAATATGAAGTCGGCTTATTGGAAATATTGTATTCCAATGAAGATGATGGAAACCAATAAAAACGTATTGTTATCCGATTAACCGAATACGCACGATGGGAATTCATATCGGAGCACAATATGCCGATATAGTATGCGGTTATTGGTATACAACAGGATATTGGAGCACAATATCCCGATATAACTTGCGGTTATTGGTATACAACACGATATCGGAGCACAATACCCCGATATAATACACGGTTATTGGAATAGAATACGACATCGCGTGCATATTGGTGACCGACATGGACATACTGTACGGCCACACGATATACAAATATCGGTCGTCGATCATGGGACCAAAGGAGAATACAATATGATATCGCGCGCATATATCTCAGAACGCGGATACCAAGTTACCAACATGAATTACGTTGGCATATCCACACGGCAATACGCGAGAAATATATTGGGTGTGGATACACATATAGTATAAACGTTCTGCGTTGCGTACACATTAACATTGATCGACAGTGCAAGTATGTACAGCTGTTAGTACGGCACACAGTGCACACAGCCTCGCGCGTTTGAAACTAGACAACCACCAAACCATTCAGAATAACTGTAGCCGGAACACCCGCCGCGACCTACCTTTTAATGACAACGCCCAATAACGACGTGCTCATTGGAGTGATTGTTTTCCAACAAATGTTTATTGCAGTTGTAATGCAACAAAAGTTGATCGCCAAACGATAAACCCAACGTATCGGGATACAATTCGATGTTGCAACACAACATCGCAATACAACAAGAAACCATCGGTGTTGAGACACAACCACCAGATCGAATACGATATCAATACGAAGTTACCGACGGCGAGAAACACAACATCAAACACGATATGCTATTCGAAGTTACCGGTGTTGGGACCGAAATCGAACACGATACGTGGCAATGTCGGTTCGCACGATAAAATAATAAGGGTGAATAGGTTCGACAGGTCACGTGCATGTAGTTGCTTCTTACGCACACATTTATCGATATTGACCCACCTTTCTGGGTAATCCTACGTGGTACACAAAATCCACGACGACATGCAAGCACATTTCACCCACCACTTTTCGTCGCCTGTTTCGCGAGATTCACACACTGTACAAAAAACGACGTGAAAAATACGTGCATTTGCGCCATCAAACAATACGTTACAGCCTCGTTTTTCGAGAAGATAGTTTCCATCGCCAACCCGCGCGCGTGCGCGCAAGCTCGCGCTCCAGAAGCAGTTTGAACTTCGAACTGTTCGAACTTCGAAGGGAGCGAGTCCGGCGAGCCCGCGATGCCCGCGAGTCGGCGTGCTGCCGAGCCAGCAGAGCGGCAGAGCGGCCAGAACACAGTGAAATCATAACCAGTGGTCCCACTCAAGGCCACTTCCGGTAATCGCGCATACACAGCGCTCCTCAAGCCGGATGGCGACAACTGAAGTTGTGAAACAAAAACAAACAAAAAAGGAGGGTCAAAAAGAATCGCAATTGACCAAGTTGAGTGCATTAATGTTAATATTTTTATAAAACATAGTAAGCTAGGTAATAATGATAAACCAACATGGAAAGAAAAAATCGAGCAGTTACCGTTAGCTTCAAAAAGTTCATTGCCCTAACCGAAGCCATGTTTTTAAACGTCGCCGGTCGCGTTGTCGGCGTTGTCGGTGTTGCTGTTCTGCGGATTTCTCTTTCCTAGTACATTTCCCTTTCGGTTGGATCCTCGCTTGGCGTTTTATTGTCACGTGAGTTACCGAATCACGCTATGAATGTGTTCTAAATGGGCATGCTCAGGCAAGAAGCCATAAAGCCGGGGACTCACTTCGCCGTTCGAGATTCTGGGATTCCGCTTCAAGTTCGTTGCTGGTGAGTGCAAACATTTTAAAGTGCTCGTGCTGTCCTTCGCGTCAGGCCATGGCACGATCGTCTTTTCTCCCACGCAGTGTATGTGACTCGGTTAATTTCTTAGTCGTTGTACGTCGGACGTGACTTGTAAAACGGTCAAACGCAATGAATTGCTTGTTCACGCGCAACCTCCACGTATCGAAGCTTGCACACCACTTTATTGGAAAAATATAAGTATCGTGGCAAATATGACGCGGATCAGGACCGAACCTGGGATTTGCTAATCTGTAAAATCATAAAAGAGAAGTTGGCATCATTGCATAAGATATTAAAAAAAAAAACGCAACATTATAAAAAGTGAATTTACCAGTTGTAATATATTTGCAAACAAGCTAAGCAAGTTGACTGGGCACATTGAACATAATTCTGAATTAAATAGTCAGATGGATGTCCCTTGAAGGGAATTAACAGAAGGCACCTCTAAAAAGTGTCGCTCAAACATGCCAATTTCCTGGACTCAGAACTGTCTTCTCTCTCTCCTCAGGATACCCTGTGGGTATGGCAACATCTGGCACCTGTCGTTCAGCATGCGTCGAGACCCCTCCTCCCCCCGTCAAGCTCCAGACATTATTTATCTCCGCTTGGCACGTCATGCAGTAAGACCCACAGTACTTATCTAATTTAGAAGCATAAGCAGGGACAGATCCAAGGGGGGGGGGGGGGGGCGACGGGGGCAGCCCCCCCAAACAAAGTTGACCCCCCCCTCCCCCCTTCTCGGAGGGCAATTTGACATGGCTGGACCCCCCGGTGCACACGAAAGAAGGGGAGAATAGCATCCTTACAAATTTTCACCCCCCCCCCCCCCCCAAACGGAGTTCTGGATCTGCCCCTGAGTATAAGGTGTGTCTCACTTCGTCCATTCACTGTATGCTGTTACTTTCTTGTTCCAATACGATGGTTCCTCGGAGAATCACAAAGAATACCACGAGGGCGACAAACTGTGAAGGCAAGCTGCAAGGGCCGGACACCAGAGACAAGGACCATCAGTAACCAGGGGGATGAAGTGAGAAGACTCAAGAGGCAGCTCATCATCTGGGCCACAAGAAGAAAATCGGAGACCGTACGCTGGGAAATTTGTCGACCTCATCCTTGGGTGGAATGAACATTTTCTGGTTATATTCGTACGTGAGGTGAACTGTTACTGGAACTAGGTTGACTCATCCTTCTGCAGCTTACAGGGCATTACCAAAGCTACGGCACCAACGAGACAACCGGAACATTTGGCCGAGGGACGGGACAACATATTGTGGGAGTATACTCCTCCTACGGAGAGCTCTCACAATACTTGCTTCGTTGCTCTGATTAGCTCCAAAGGGCGGCAGTGCTTTTTTTTGTAAAATTAGACTGAAACAGATTATAGCTGTAATAGGGCCACCGAAATTGACATTGCGGCATAACATTCCTCATGAGGGTTCTGGCATCTATTCTATGATCTCTTATGCAATTATGAATGTCGCAGTCACAATTGGTCACTTGACAATAATCTGCAACTCGTCATATGGCAAACTGCGTAAATAGTTGGGTAAGTGCAGTAAAGGTAGTTCTGCATATCTGGGAAAAAACAGTGGCTGGGAGGGCTCTAGCTCTTCCTCATCACAATCTGTCTTAGGCAGCGCTGTCTCAAAAACCCCTTTCAAGTCATTAGTCTGAAAGCGAGTTTCTGGGATACCACTGGCGCATAGTAGTTTACGGCATCTATGAGACACTTGAGAAGAAAAACCTTGTGGAGTTGCAAGCTGCGAACCAGGTTGCAAACTGTGAGGATGACTTAGATCAGGTCCTGTTTTGTACGAGTGGTCTCAGCATTTGGCATGCAAGCTGTGGAGCAGTTCTGGTAATTGTAACTTCAAGCTCCTGAATATTGGAGCTATTCCCATCAGCACGACAACCACAGCTGGTTTTCGTGCCAGTAGACCTCGTTCTGAAGTCACCGGAAGAAAACAACAGTAATTAGTTGCTGCCATCATGTTGTGTTAGCTAGTGGTCAAGCACAAGATTTTTTCTCTTGACCTTGGACGAAGTGTTCTTCAATTAGTTTTCTCAAAGCCCCTTTGACACACAATGGCACACATAACCTAGCTCAGAGGACACCCTACCTGTTAGTAGTGTTTCCAGTTTGTGCTAAATCACGAAAAGAGCCCTTGAAGAATAAGGTAGAGTGAAAAAGGAAATTTTTAATTCCTCATGCCGGAGATTGCCATCTGTTGGAGTTTGGATAGGAACAAGCTGTGGTCTGCGCTGTTAAAAGCCTTTCTGAAGTCTAACTGGACTAGAGCACTGCACGGGCCGGAATTTCTAGGCCCGGCCCGACCCGGCCCGGTAGAGACACGGCCCGGGCCCGGCCCGAGCCCGACAGAATTTTTAATTTCTAGGCCCGGCCCGACCCGGCCCGGAAGAGACACGGCCCGGGCCCGGCCCGAGCCCGTCAGAATTTTTGATTTCTAGGCCCCGCCCGACCCGGCCCGATGGCTGTAGCCCGAAACAACCCATTCCCGTTTGAACCCGTCCCGTTTCGACCCGTTCCCGAAACGAGCTCCCCATTTGAACCCGTCCTGTTTCCACCCATTCTTTAAACGCCCTTCCCATATGAACCCGTCCCGTTTCGACCAGTTCCATAAACGCCCTTCTCGTTTGAATTTGTCCTGTTTCGAACCATTCCCTAAACGCCCTTCTTATTTGAACCAGTTTCCGAAACACCCTGTGCGTTTGAACGCGTCCCGTTTCAACCTACTTTTATAAGGCCCTGCACATCGCAACCTCTTCGCAAAAAGTCTCCATCGTTCTAAGCCTGGTCGGCGCACCTTTTCTGTTTAAGAATATGTTCTGAAGTAGCTTTACATGTCAACGCGTTCTTAAAATATGCAACCCTTTCAGGCAAGCTTAAGCTTAATATATTCCTACTTAACCCCTTAAAACGTTTTTTTCAAGATGGTTCCCAAAACGTGCAAGCGCGGAACGGACTATGTACACTGCGCGACACTGATACCGCGAACACGACGTTGGCTCTTTTTTCGAATTTTACTTCGAAATGGTGTTAGTAGGCACCAAAGTATACCACTTAGGTCTGTGGCCTAGATGAGCACTTCTAAAGACACTAATAGTTTTGAAAACAGCGTTTTGATTCTATGAGATAAACATAAAAACACGACGATCGCTTGTTCGCGCTAATATAGGGTCGCGCTCTGTGCAATGAGGGAGTCTTAGAATAACGTACTCAAGCACTTTGGGCAGGCTAAAATTAGCATCGCCATAGGTTTTACATCGCAACGCTATTTTTACCGTACCCAAAGCGGTTGCGTACGTTTTTCTAAATCTTGCTAATAGTGAACTAGATATTTTTGAGAGCGATGAATCAGACAGGTTGACAAGCATATGACTGGGACTTTATTTTGTTTACAATTTATAACACTGAACCCTCGCTCACACGGAAAAAGCTTGAAGGCTTTCTAGCTTCAAGACGTCTTTGAGTTATTATTTTTAACGACGCTGTAGTGAATTTGCACTTCGCTTTTTTTTTTTGTATTCAATGAACCTAAAAGATTAATGAGCAAAGTTCTTGCTATCAACAACAATTTATGATTTACGGCACAAGATTGCCCAGGCACGGCCCGGGCCGGCCCGGGCCGGCGCGGCCCGAGAACTTTTTTGTTCAAGCCCAAGCCCGGCCCGGGCCCGAAAAAATACGTGCTACCCGGCGCGAGCCCGGCCCGCGGGCCGGGCCGGGCTCGGGCTTTTGGGCTGGCCCGGGCCCGTGCAGTGCTCTAAACTGGATGATCTCGCACGGAATTCGATTGTCGAGGCTGGTGCTGAGTGCATGAGTGGAAGCTGCAAGGGCCGATTCGCAGCTCCTGCCGGGCGGAAACCATATTGGCGGGGGCTCCATTGTTTGGTTTAGCCATCGCAAGCCTTCGGACGGAGAACGTCGTAGCAGTTGTCTGTGTCGCGAACTCAAGCGGAGTTTAGATAAAGTTATATGTGCCGGAACTAGTGCTGGGTACTGTCTCTCCTCAACGTCGGGGCCCGACGTTGAGGAGAGACAGTACCCAGGACTAGTTCCGGCACATATAACTTTATCTAAACTCCGCTTGAGTTCGCGACACAGACAACTGCTACGACGTTCTCCGTCCGAAGGCTTGCGATGGCTAAACCGCCCGTTTTTGCTGTCCCTCTTCTTTGTCCTCTTTTCTTCCCCTGGCCGCGAGGCGAGGATTTTTTGTAATCTGGCGCGAACGCCACGGTGGGACACACACACACACACGTGCCCGCACGCACAGCATTGAATGAGTCGGTAATACACTCCGTCACAGGTGGATGTAAGACTTGAGGGGGCACCGTGTCCCTTTTTGAGAGGCGTTACTGACTCAACTTTCCAGGATTTAGGAACACAGCTGAAAGAGAGAAAATCGTTGAAGAGGCGAGTGAGGACGGGGGAGATAAGGCCAGCACAGGATTTATGCAATGCAGGGTGGAAGCTGTCTGGTCGAGGGCGTTGAGAGGAGTTGACACAGGCGAGGGCTTCGTAGGTTTCACTTTGAAGAATGACTATGGAAGAGAGCGTGATTGCTGGTGTGGCCTTGATTGGCTGAGTTGTGGGTTGGGTGGGACAAAGGTTAGGTGCGGTAGGGTCAAGTAATGCTACAGCCTCAGAAAAGTGGTAAGAGAAGAGCTCTGCTATGTCGTCAAGATTAGAATAGGGCCTGCCGTGATGTGTGAAGACCGGCGCGTGGAACATTTTTTTTTTATAGTGAAAACATGCCCAAGAGTTTGGGCTGGCAGGTTGCTTTTGCTCTTAGTTGGTAGGTAATCGTTATGGGAGATATGGATGAGATGCTTGACTTCGGTACGTGCCTGGTGGGCTTGGTTAAGATAAGTGGGATTTAGAGGCACTTTTTTGAATAGTCGGTGTTTACGTCTGATTAAGACTGCAATCTCCTTTGTCATACATGGAAGGCTGTCGAGCCTCCTGTTGATCCTTAAGGCCTGTTCACACTCTTGCGACCGAGTACGACTGAGAGAGACGAGATCTCTTAAAACTTCTTAAATGTTTTTAGAATGAGGGAACACACTGGCATTGTGGCGCCATCTATGCGGTGACCCTGGAACTGCATTTCACAAGAGCGAAGGTTTTGCGGGATTTCCGAGGTCAAATGTGCGTAATACCCATAGAAAGGCTCGTTTATAACATTGACAAAAGTTTTCCGAGCCAAGAAAGAAAGGATAATCCGCGAGAAATAAAAAAAAAATATACCGGACCGCCGAGTTTACATTACTTCCCAATAGATGGCGCCAGTGTGTTTTCTGGTTTAAGAAGTTTTAAGGAACCCAGGTTTAAGAGGTCGCAAGACTGTGAACGGGCCTTTAGGGTGAACACTTTTGCGCTGAATTGCTGATATGTTGAGTGAGAGGTTGTCGGCCTCGTCAGCCGATGGGTGATCAAACACGATGAACCAGGGAGCGAGGTGGATGACCTAATTGAGATGAGGGAAATCGGTGTTTTAGAACTGCTGGAATTTCTTGGCTTGATGACCTCGCTTACGGCAATGAATATTGGTGAGGAGAGCACTGCGATCACTGCCTGGGAGGCTGAATTTCACTGTGCAGCGGTAGGATAAAATGGGATTATTGGTGCGGATGAGGTCGAGGAATGTAGCGTTGCTGTTGTGAGAAATGTAGAATGAGGTGTCATGAAGTTAGGTGAGGCCAGCAGTTTCCAATACGTCTTACAGCATGTCATAAAGTGGATCAGATGAACAGTGCAGAGAACTTGCTGGGGTCGACGCGCTGTAGGCTCTTTTCGAGGAGGGCGTACGATTGTTCACGGAGGGAGGTTGGGCGGGCAGTAGGTAGACACCAGAAGAAGCTTTCCATGTTTACAAAATACCTCGACAAAGATGGCTTCTAGACGCGGAGGGGTTGGGTGGTCAAAACGTTGGCAGGGCAGGTGTTATGGCATAGCGAGGACGGACTCCTTCGCCCCAAGGAGGGACAGTCTTGCTGGAATAAAGAGAATTGTGCGAGATTGATTAATTCCCTATTAATTACCCACCGAAGACAGGCGTCCAGCCATGTCTCGTACACAGCGAATATTGTATTCGGGAAAGATTACTTCAGCGCTTTAAAGTCAGGAAGGTTGTTTTTTAGGAAGCAAACGTTGGAAAACCAAACGGGATTGGAGTCTGTAGACTCCGATCGCGCACTTTTCACACGACAACTATGCCAAACGCGGAGTTGTCATGCGAACGGTGAACGCTGCCGATGTCGCGCGCCGTAGGCGGGTCGGAGAACTACCTGGTAGAGTTGGCAATGATGGTGGGGTACACAGGGGCTCCGTGCTGCTTAGGGGATGGAAGGAGGTCATCAGCCAGGGGTGCGAGCTGGCACGCCGCACAGAGCCACTGGGTTGATAATGAGGAGAGGCGTCTATACAAAGCGAGAGATACATCTTCACATTTCTGGTGGAACCACAAATCATAAACGTCGCATTGGAGAGTGTCGGCATTGTCGACAGACATGATACAGCAGGGGCAGGTAAGACGTGAGCCGGAGTTTGAAGGTACACCCGTGAGCGATATGAAGGTGAACAGCCCTCTTCTTGTTCTTGACGCTCCTGCAAGTTTTGGAACAAGCTTTGTTCCAGAAGAGGGCTAGAACGCAAAGTTTAGACCCCAAGCCACATACTATTTGAGACGTTGAGAGTTAATATAGCTTTAGAGAGCCGTGAAATGGGCAAGAATCCAGGTAAGGTGTTCACTTTCATATTGCCGGCGGGTGTGCTTCACCAGGGATCAGCAATAACGAGATTAGGTGAGGTTGTTGGCGAGGGCGATGAGTGAAGAATGCTCAGCCAGGAGGTTGCTTCATGGACGACAATGTTCAATGGTGACACTGCGGTCAGAAAGTGGCATTCTAGGTGCTTACGGTTTGTCGATGATAGGTGATATTTTTGTTGAAGGGCCAGTAGCCCCGTTAGGCAGATCAGGTGACGGAGAGTTGTAAAGGCGCGCTGTCATTGAACCTAACAGCTAAACATTGTGCTGAAGAAATTGACTGGCTAAATCCAACATATCTCATTGAAAACTGACCAGGGCGGCAATGTTCGACATATGTCTTGTTTCTCCTAAGAAGTAAGGGAAGTGATGGAAGTGACGATATCGCGTCTGATTGGTCAGAGGCTCAAATGACGAAAGAGGGAACTTTCATAATTTGAGCCTCTAACCAATCAGACGCAATATCTTCACTTCCATCACTTCCGTTTCTTTTTGGGAGAAACGAAACATTTGTCGTCGAACATACCCCCCAGGTGTGTTGAACATTCTTCTTGGGGGGAAAGGACGGGCAGGTCAAATGCACTTCCAAGCACAGCTTTATTTACCACATTAGCCTGCAGTTACTGTTAAAGCAACTGGTTTGTAGTCGCACTCGTTATGTAAAACTGTCGCGTCTGTGAAGTTTTTTCTTTTGCATGGTTTATGAATAGCTGTTTTGAAATACCTTTACCGCGACTTTACCTCTACCTTTTTAGACTATGTTTGTTGGTCCTAGGTTTATCGTTTTTTATGCACATAGCTTGAAGGCTAACATTCAACTTGTTTGTACTACCGTGTATGTTCGATAATACCCGTCAGCAACCGCATCATTGCATGTGCTGTTTGTAACATTTTCTTATAAATTGTACTATGTAGAGCGAAAATAAACATTTGCCTGCTTGAAATAACTCTTGTGTGAATAAATTACCTGTGATTGTCGTCCAGTGGTGCGCACGTCACAATAAAGCGAAAGCGTAACGCAAGCGGACGCGAGAACCGGTTACACAAAATGCCATGGAGGCCGCCATCTTGAAAACCAAAACAACAAAAACGAAGCATAAAATGTGGTTAGTTACCCCATCCGTGGTGAGAGGGCGCTTTTACGAGTTCAAATAATTGTTTGAGGAACTTTCACTCTTTTTTAATTATTAGGTTATCAATATAATTTATATTGTGTGAGTAATATGTAATGAGTTTAGTTCTAAAATGTACTTTTATTCACACAAGGCCCTCGATCACGTGGTTTGCGATTACCACAGGCTTATTCTACAGTGGGCAAACTGTGTATGATAAACTGTGGGCCAGAGCGGCCGAGAGAGCTGAAAGAGCCGACAAGCCGAGCATGCGCAGTGCGCAGCGGGCGGGCCAGGCGGGCGTCGGTTGCGCGACCCGGCGACCCGGCGGCCACCCGGCGCCGTCGCGCAGCGCTGCCGGCGGGATTGGCGTTCGTCGCACTCTGTGCTCGTGGGCATCGAGCGAAACCTACACACTTTCAATTGCTTCGAAAGGTACGTATACACGACTTTATTACTTGCAGCATTGAGTGCTTTGGTGTACGCGGATCAAAGTAAACACCGAAGGACAGAAAGGAGACGTGAAGTTTTTAAATCGCGGCCTTTTTGAACGCATGTGTCCCCTGTTGAAAACCTCTAGCTGTGCTCTGTTGCAGGCGTCATTTCGACTGCGTGTCATAGAGTAATATACACAAGGTAAAGAGCGGACACTGCCATAGTCCCCAGCGGCCCAGATAGACCAGTGACAGGTAGCGCTCCTAGCGGGCGGTATTAAGTATAATCTGATTCCGTTTCCGGTCAAGTTAGTTTCGGTTTCGGTTTGGGCGTTTTTGCTCCGGTTCTTCAATACCCTTCTCTCTCTCTTTCCTCCCCGCCTCGCTCATCTCTCGGGAGCACCTTGACTCCCGAAGCCGCTGTTTTTTTTTGTTTTGTTTTTTTCAATACTGACGCACTTTTGCTTTATTTTTTACGATAGAGTCCGTGCAAAATGTGTCAAACAATATTTCAACTTACTTCACAAAGCAGAAGTATATATATTTCTTGTTCTTTTTCTATTGTAAAGCATTGAAGTTACACAACCACCGCATTGACTCCTGGCTGGTGGAGCATTTTGGGGTCAACAACAGTAAGTGGTTCGAACACATTTTATTGGATCACATTCATGTATACATGATTTACTTCAGAAGCTCTGTATGTTTTATACGAAAGAGATCGATACTCACAAAAATAAATGAATATGAAGGACTTCGGCATATCGTACGCTTCGTAATAGATTTTAGCGGAGCCAAGTTAACAAAACCTTTCCACGGAGAACATGTTGTATGATACATTCACTTTCACGCCGACTCGGGTACGGAAAGTAATTGCAAAAATAAATAAGACGTCGCTATCATTATTAGTCATAAAAGTATATCAACAGTGCGAAGCAGACGCCTGATAGTACAAACTCCCGATTTCCGGCAAATATAAAAAAAACACCAATTTGCATAGCCTCAAACTCACTGCGGGCGAGCCATTACAGAACAATGAGAACTCTATTTGAAATCTGACAAGATTCAACGTCCCTAAACATTCCCCGAAATCGTTCAGAAAAGAAATATGGCTTCAGAAAAAAGCGGCTAAAAAACTATTGACAGTGGATACAAAAGTGGATACATTTTTTTCCAAATATTTTTAGCCTCTAGTCTATACACTATTTTCTATCGAAATTTTGTAGAAGGTGGACAAATATTTTTGTTGGGGAGCCGTGATACACATTCGCTGGAAAACGGGGAAACAAATATTTGGAGAGCAAGCTGCACCGCCCACTTAATAAGCACTTTTTGTTTTTGGTTTGTCAACCGCCTCTGTTAATACACTATTAACAGTTAAGCCTGTCTCGTTTTTACTAGCCACTGAAGAGTGCAACCGAACTTTGTCCAAATTCCGGTTAAGAAATCAAACATGTCAACAGAAGCGTATATTGCAAAACAATTTTAAAAACCCTTTGTGGTAGTCCTCTAGCAAAGGCTAAAACCACCCAGACCTCAAAGTGTGCTATACAAGGCGGCACACACTCCTCGAACATGTGTCACACTCTCTATTATGGGAAGAAAGTGATTTTCTAGTTGCTGAATGAAATGAAAGACAGCCTGTGATGGTACTACTAAGTTCCCGAAGAATTTTTCAGGCATGTGGTATGCTTTAGGAACAAGACAGTACTTGTGAGGCCTGGTCAAGTTATTATGCTCATCCGATAGCAGCTGAGAACAGCCACAGCTGTAAGTCGTCTGTTCAAGCAAAAGCTTGATCAAAAAGCCCCAAACGTAATAAAAAAGTGGACGAGTCATCAATTATGTTAGACCTGATGTCTGATGCCAGCTCAGAAATATCCTCTAGTGGCGGGAAGTTATCAATTGGAAGACATTCCACAATGTCTGAAATTAAACTTTCATGGTGCGAAGATATTTGCAACTCCTTTAGGAGGTCAGCCTTGTCATCCTCTACGTTTTCATTGTCCGACAGTTTGAACAGTTTCTTTATCCAGAGGTGTTTTAGTCCAGAGGCGAACTGATGCACATTTGGGTTTGTGTTGCAGCCCAGCAGTTGTATATAGCTCCAAAAACTTTCTCAAGTGTGTCTTGCTGCAGGCGTCGTGTAAGTAAGAACTTAAAGTCATGGCTGCTTGAAAGCTCATCCGGAGCATGAGGACACTTTTTGTTGTAACTTGCCACCCAATGATGGCTTATGGCTGCCTCCTACTTTGGAACTGCCATGCTGATATCCATCCGAGTTACTGGTGGAGAAAATCAAGTATTTCAGATTCCCCCTTCAGAATGGCATGACGCAACTTCTGCCCTGTCTTCTTGAATTTTTTAGCTATTTAGACAATCAAAAAGTATGCACATCCTATCACAGAAATAGGCTGTAGCCAGCTGCCTCAGGAAGTTCCTTGGCATGAACAAGGGATATGATTGCAAGAAAGAGTGAGGCACTCAGTACCTGTGGGGCACAATTTTCTTCCATTTTACAGAAAGGTTCTTGAAAACATGTGTCTCTCAGTAAGCTTCGGAGCCAATTGCAAGCTCATCTCATGGATAGAACAATAAAGTTCAACAATAGAAGACCACTCAATGACCAAATTTCTAATGCAAAGTTTGTGGGCTTGGAGACTGCTCTTGGTTGTTTTGGGAAGGTGCGGAACATCAAAGACAAAGTAAACGTGTTCGTTGTCACCTTCAAAAAATGGCTTATCACCACACACACGAAGCTTACGTTTGAAGCCCCCTAACCACAGACCACAGCCTTTACTGCGAAGCCAACAGTCTTAAAGGGGCGATGCACTGATATTTGTATTTTGCGCAAATACCGCTTAAAACGAATCCCTAGCGTTAATGATCTGTGAAATACCCGTTCGTTTTCACCACACGCAATCGAAGTCGCAGAAAAAAATAAAGAAAAACGAGCAGAGTTCACCCTTTCAACTCGCAGCCAGAACAAGCGGCCCCGTGATCTGGAGCCGATTATATGCCGCCAATGTTGATCATAGCCATGCGCTGGGGTTGGCAAGGCACATGACACGCGCTGAGTTCCAGACATTGTTTTGGTTCAGCTGTTGTCGTTATTGCAGCGATTGGACACAGGACACTACCCGAATGTTTCTCGAGCTATCGATTATCACGAGCCCAAATCGAGTGTCCACGCCATGCTCGGGTCCAATCTATGAGCCGTATTCAAATATCGTCACTGGGCGGTACTGCTACCGCCCAGCTACGTCATCAGGTTTTTCGAAGGAGAGATTGAATGAAAACACTCGGTTTTGTCCTCGAAATTACTGCGCAACAAAGGCGTTTCTTGGTCAGTGGCGTTGCGTGCAAGTATCATTGAGTCCCACTAGAGCTAGTAAATTCGTGTAAAGTGAAAAACATTCAAATTGAATATTGTTGCTCCGCCCCTTTAAGCTCCCAAATGAGAGAAATGAGGAGACTGCGTTAAACAGAAGACGTTGTTGGAGTGTGCACAACAGTGCATGCAAGGGGCTAAACGCACCTCCTGGAAATTTCAGACAGCATAAAAACCAAGGCTTTATCTGCAATGTTAGAGGTTCGTTCAACACCGTCATCTGTAAACCCATGGACAATGTCGTGTGCAGGGTCGTAAGTTAAATTCTTTTTTTAAAACAATCTCATCGAAAATCAACATGCACACACGTTCAAGTGCAGCAAGACAGCCCGGCAGAAACAACAGCACGAGAAGCTCAAACCGATCGGCTCCACGAATTCACGCCGAGCATGCGAGCACGCGGGCGGTCATGCGTCACCTTGATTGATGCAAAGTCGACCGAACATGATGCAGCAGAAAGCACAGATGGACGGCACGCACGGCACAGACGAACGACGCAGGGACGAGCAGAGGCCATGCAGAATGATGCAGAGGCGACGGCGTGCAGGCAGGCAAGCCATGGCAGGCGCCATTCATCACGTGGTTTTTGTGACGTATTTGATTTGAACTATTCAGTCGTTTTAAGTACTTTAAACAATTTTAAAGAATTGCCATTTAAAAAAATAAATACTTTTCACAGAAAGAGTTTTAATTAATTTTAACCAAATTGCAGAAAAGCGCCACGTAGCGGAGAGTATTAAACGCACTATCTGGGCCGCGAATCGGCTCCTGTGTCCTCTCTTTACGTTTACTATATTACTCTATGTGCGTGTAACGTCAGCCACTCTTCACACTCGGCTAGCTTTGCTATCTTCTTATCTCATGTGCGAAATAGACGTAGAAACCAGCGTCGCGTCTCTTTCGGATACTCAGCCTCCAGCCCTCTTCCTTCCGGCGTGCCTTCTGCCGCGACCGTTCGGCGCATTGGATTCGCGGGCGCGTCAGGCTCGTTTGAAGCTGGTTCGAAGAGGCGTTGTTTGAAGCTGACGAGTCGCCGAAGTGTTGCCGGAGCTTCTCTTTAGGAAAGTCGCAATCGACGCTCGGCGGCTCGGCTCTAAGCTCGTACTTTTCTCCTCCCGGGTAGACCATGAGTGCCGATGAACGAATTTGAAAAACGCTAGCGAGTGACTTTGTGACGCCGCCCAACTGTGCTTCTATCAACGGCGCAAAGCAAATAATGTATAAAAAAAAAAGAAAAAAACGCGTTTTTTATATTTTGTTGGCCATGTTTCACCTCAACGCAAAGTGAATCGCGGCTGAACGTCGGTTGACTCATTACTGTGCCTAGATTGTAACGAAACCTTTTTGGTGTGATCTTATTCTGATATTGTTATATCTCGCCTTTTCATCTTGGTTGCACATTTCTAGACGACATTCTACACATTGCACTTCTTGTCGACATGTCGCTGGTGCTTGAGACTAATTGGAAGTCACTGTTTGCTTACTCCTTGGTGCACATATTTTATGTTCAACATCAGTTATCTGAAGGAGGCTCCATGAAACCCTGGAATTTGTCAACATCCAAAATGACCCACGGAGAAAATTATGCGAGGAATTTGTCGGCCACGTTGGCCGAGTCACCTCTCGTGGCCAATGTTTCATTGCAACTTTAATTGTAGTAAACAGCACTCTACATACTGTATTAGAGTGCTGTTTTGTGTGTTGTAGGTTCGTACAAGCCCAAATTGCACTTTGTAATATACCTTAAACTGTTTACTACAATTAAAGTTGCAATGAAACATTGGCCACGAGAGGTGACTCGGCCAACGTGGCCGACAAATTCCTCGCATAATTTTCTCCGTGGGTCATTTTGGATGTTGACAAATTTTCTTGTGAATAATGAGTGTTATGCACATATGTTTCTTCTACTTTTCAGACAGGTACTTCAGTTAGATAAACCCCAGCAAAGGCAGCAAGAGAGTCTCATAGGGTCACACCAAGGATAACGGCATTCTTGTCCGAGTCCCGGGTCTTCTCACCAAACTTCACTGAACATAATGGTACATTCCCTTTCCTTAACTTTGTGGGAGCCAAGGGTGAAATACTAGGCAGAGGGCATGACAGGCGGTCGGCGGAGAAGTCATGAGCTGGCGCGAGACAGTGCGTGCTGAGCGAGGCTGGAGCTGGGCAGGAACATCGGAGCCGGGCTGCCTGGCCTGGCCCATGCCGAACCCCGGAGCGGTCCACCAGCGAGGTTCGAAGTCCGGACCGGTAGAAACGGCGAGTCCTGGCCATCTAGCCTAGGTCATGACGATCCCGGGGTGATTCCACAGCGAGACTCGGGCAGTGATAGCCCGGGACAGCCAGTCTACGCAGCGCTGGCGTGGCAAGGACGATCCGCAGGCCTGGACACTGACTCCGACTGTGAGCTCTGATCGACGGGCGACAACAAGGGTCGGCGTGCCTGGACTGCCGGCTCCGTACGACAGGCAACCGTGAGGTACAGTCAACTTATTCGCTGCCTTCTAGTTGCTGTATGTCACTCCCTAGGTGACAGGCGGAGCGCATACCAATTGGGCGGTGATTATTAGTAGCTAAGCGAACTCCATAAAGAAACCAACATTAAAATGGAAAATCCAACGTGGGGCTCGTTCAATATGCCTCTGCTTCTAGTCGTCCCCAGGGAGTCTGACGGATTCGTTGAGCGGGTTGTTCACTAACGCTAACGATGCCTGTTGAGACAAATATGTTGGAATTTTGCCGACTTGTCTCACGGCCGAGCTCAGCAGGTGCCTCCTCGAATCGAGTACCTAAAGGGCTCGAAGAACGAGGTTGCAGACCCGCTTTCTCGGGTACCCCAGATTAGTGGTTGGCAAGAGACGGGGAGTGCGTTTAAGATGTAAGAAAGTGGTCTTCAGAGGCAGAGGAGAGTCACGGCATATTCGCTGGAAGGCAGGATAACGAAGGGCAGGAGGGGAAACAGCCAGGACTCATTGCAGATTTAGGATTTAGGCTTGGGGTGATGCGGTAGGCAAGTAAGCGCTTGTCGAGGCCTGGAGTGCAGATGGGTTTTTGTCAGTGGGCGTTGGAAAGATTGCGGAAATGGCAGTTGACACCGGGAACACTGCCAGACAAGATTGTCAGCGGGTGTTGGGTAAACTGGCGGAAATTGCAGTTGGCACCTGGAATGTTGGCAGGCGAGTCAATGAGCACTATTATTTGTAACTGCTGGGCCAAGACGGCTTGTTGCTTTGCGTCAGTCCAACAATCGACGAAGGGCGGAGGGACGACTCTCCCTTGAGGGGGGTCGTTCCAAGAAAGCTACCAAATGATTTATATGATTCTTTCTCGACTTCACTCTGGCCGGTCGTGCAGTGACAGCAAGACTTTTAATAAGTTATGTCGCGTCACAACCTGGCCGGGGATGCGGCGGTAGACATTTAGGTGGCTTGTAGCTGTCCAGCTTGCCTTGAGGTGTGAACGGTTGAAGCAGGCTTGCTCGCTGTGCGTGAACGGTGGAAGCGAGCCTAAGGCCCACTTCAGACGGGGCAATTTCCTCCAGGAACTTAACGTCGCAACACCAGCAACACGGGCCACCTGCGTTCACACGCTGCAGCCGAATTGCTACGACTTGCCATCATCATCTTGAATTTGGATTTTCTTGCACTATATAGACGCACAACTACGTGCTAAAAACGTGTTTTTATATCTTTGAGTGGCGTTGAGAATACTCACTCATGTTTCTGAAAAAGTTTATTTCCAAAAACGATCCATTTCAAACCAGGACCAAGTCTTCAGCTGTCATCCTCACCACCACAGGGGTGTCACGTGAAAATATTGCGTCCCTGATTGGCTGCTGCCGCGTCAAACTTTTCCAGTTTGTTCGAGTTGCGTGTCTGTTTTAAGCCGAACCTGATCTCAGAAATTCGTGCTGATCTGGGAAAACCTAGGGAATTACCCGCCAGCAACCTCAAAATTGCTAGAAAAGTTGCCCCATCTGAAGCGGGTTTTAGGGAACTGAAATCAAGGGCAGTGGAGCTCTGGGTTCAAACCCACCTGGAGACGTTTCTTTTCATTTTGCCTTTTTTTAGTATACTGTTAACGACTTCATTTTCGCGGGCTCAAATTTTCGCGAATCGGGCCAAAGCTGAAAATTTGAAATTATTCGCGGGTTCTAATTTTCGCGAACCGAGCTTAGCTTCCGTAGTGTTCACATATTCCCCGAGTTGTTCGCGGGACGTATTTTTCGCGTTTGTAGGCGATTCGCGAAAATCGCAAAAATTAGGTCCTCGCGAAACTTTAGTCGTTTACAGTATATATATATATATATATATATATATATATATATATATATATATATATATATATATATATATATATATATATATATATATATATATATATATATATTTATATTTATAAATAATACTTTTTTTTAAGTTTTAACGTGTAGACGCATAATTTACACACTAATTCACATTCAGAAGTGCTTTTATTCACACACTGGCTCCCTAGTGCTTGCAATAGCTTCTTGCTGAGCTATTGCAAGCTCTGCAAAGGGAGGGGCATCTTCCCACCCTTTGCAGGCTGTAAAGCTGTGGCTTGCACAGCTCAAGCAGGTCGCACCTCGCACACTGGCTCCGTCATCAAGCATAGGGGCTGCATGAGTTGCGCCACACCGTAAGGCTATATACGGTCGGGTCACAGCACCTGGAACCATTCGTCGCTGCGCTCAGCTATGGTATGGTGGCATGGTCAGGGCATGAAGCAGGGGTACAACTTGGAAATGCTCATCTTAATCACATTTGAAGCACATTTTTTTATTACTTTTGTGTCGAGTTGTCAGCATTTTAAGGGTGAGGAAGCAAGCAGCAGCGAGAGCAAGAAAAAACATTGAAAGCCGCTCTTCATGAGAACTTATTACGAGCACTAGGAAGCCGTGGAGTATTTTTAAAACGCTTCTAAAGTTGAATTAGCATATAAATTATGTGCTAGTGCCTCAAAAAAAAAACAAAAAAAAACAATTTAAATAAAATTAATAAGGATAAAAATATACACCAAGACTAAGGCTTGACTTAGTCCTGGTGTTAGTTTGACTAAGGCTTGCACAGCTCAAGCAGGTCGCACCTCGCACACTGGCTCCGTCATCAAGCATAGGGGCTGCATGAGTTGCGCCACACCGTAAGGCTATATACGGTCGGGTCACAGCACCTGGAACCATTCGTCGCTGCGCTCAGCTATGGTATGGTGGCATGGTCAGGGCATGAAGCAGGGGTACAACTTGGAAATGCTCATCTTAATCACATTTGAAGCACATTTTTTTATTACTTTTGTGTCGAGTTGTCAGCATTTTAAGGGTGAGGAAGCAAGCAGCAGTGAGAGCAAGGAAAAAATTGAAAGCCGCTCTTCATGAGAACTTATTACGAGCACTAGGAAGCCGTGGAGCATTCTTAAAACGCTTCTAAAGTTGAATTAGCATATAAATTATGTGCTAGTGCCTCAAAAATAAAAAAAACAAAAACAATTTAAATAAAATTAATAAGGATAAAAATATACACCAGGAGGACTTAAACCGGAACTACACAGTCTATAAATTTGAAACTTGACACCATAAACCACTTGGCCACCACCCAATTTTATTTTTAGGTCGTTTATCGAGGTATATGAATTTCGTTTGCAGCTGTCGGCTGCAAGAGAGATAGCCTTATTTTCATTTACTTTACTATTCCCACCAAATATGACAAGTGACCAAGAATAGAAACTCATTTGTCGGCCGAGGCGCTGTACTTGCATCAAGGCAAACTAGTCTGGATTGGTAGGCTTATATTTTGTTTCATCACCCGTTTAGGATTTTGTTGTCGCTCATCAAAAGAAAAAAAAAACTGACTAAGTCTGACTTATTCTGGTTTATATATTATACATTTTTTAGCAAATATGCATTGTTTTAGCAAAATGAGCTACACTTTTTGACTAAGGTGAAACAGAACGAGCCTTACCACCTGGGTCTGTTTTCATCTCTCGCAGACACTATTTCCTGCTTTTTGTGGTTTGTATCAGACTTTTGTATTCTGTCCGGCCAAAGCATCTGCGTTACACTAAGACTGGGTTCTTTAGGATATCTACAGGTATTCTTTGCAGCAAATGGCTTCCAATCAGGAACACGAGTTTGTTCTCGGCCACCGAGAGCAAGTATTTTCAAGGTGAGCTATTGCCCGCCTATATGAGTTTTGTATTTCATTCCTCTTGAATGCCATAACCTGTGTGTAGTGGTCTTGCACTAGTATTTTGTTGTCTCTCTTCTGCAAAAGCACCCAAGTTTAATTAAGACCGGGTTCTTTCTTACACATGCAGGTCTTGGTGGCAAGAACCAGCCAATCAAGGCCAGAAGTTTGTTTTTTGCCGCGCACGGCAAGTGTTTTCAAGGTGAGTGATTGATGCCTATCTGAGTTGTTTGTTTCATTCCTCACAGACACTCTACCTGTCTGCCTTGTTTCAGGCTTTTGTGTCTCTGTCCGGCCAAAGCATCTGTGTTAGACTAATCTTTAGGATATGTGCAGCAATTCTTGGCAGCAAGTGGCTGTCAATCAGGAACACGAGTTTGTTCTCGGCCACCAAAAGCAAGTATTTTCAAGGCGAGCTATTGCCCGCCTATATGAGTTTCAGCATTCATCAAGGAGCGCAAAATCAAAGCCCGGGGGTTGGCCATTGCAAAAGTGTTGACTCGGAAGCGCATAGGGAGGAAGCTTTATAAAAGTATCCACCTGCTTCTACAAGACAAACCAAAACTAAGAATGTGGGTTCCATTTGAAAAAAAAAAACACAACATTGTCGGCCCGAATTAACTCGGGGGCGGCACTGAGCAAACAAGCCACGGTACGAGTATGCTTGGTTCAGGCGTTTGTAAAGGTGGTAGATGACTCGGTGTTTTCTAAAAAAAATATTTTTTTTTCTAAAAGTGTGGTGGTCGAATATTCAGGGATGGGCATTGAGTCGGGATGTTAAGGTAAAAATTTCATCCACATGCTGGGATTCATGTGCCTTGTCCCCCTAGCGAGCGGGACAAGGCCTTCAAAATTTTGGGTTCGCTGAAGGGGTGCGTCAGTATTGACGTCTCATTTTACATCATTCGTCTCAATTTAAAACGCACTATAAATGACATGCCTGAGGTTTGTTTGGGTGTACTTCCTCTCAGCAAGTATATGGCTCTGTCTCAAAAAGGTCTAATCTGATGTTGACCGCTCCTCAGGTCTCCACCGACGATTCATCAGGACGAGACCCAACCGGGACACTAGGGAGGAGCGGCTTAAGCAAGGGAGGCTACATATACGACAGCTTCTTGCGGACAAGAAACGAAAATAGATAGATGGTGGGTGTTTCATTTGCTATGCCTTTTGGCGTGCACATTATGTTTGTTATGTTTCAAGATTCCTGCAGAGGGTTTCAACTATTGTAAAATACCGAGCATGCGCCCAGGTCGCAGAAGCGCCTACCCTCTGATTCGGAACGATCCGCAAATAAGCAAAGGGCATACCAGACACCCATCCACCTGTTTTGAGCCGTGCTCAAAATATTGAAAGAGCGCATCAAGCGCCAGGTGCGGTGGCTTCTTTGCCACAATAGCGCCAGTCGCAGAGCTGACAGATCCGTGACTGGCGCAAGCCATGGCATGGCCTTTGGGAACCAGGGAATCGAGATGAAAAAAGTAGCGCAGAAATTGGAGGCGAGTGGTGAAGGTGAGCAGAGTTAACAGAAAACAAGGACGAAGGGAGTTCCGTCGCATGAGGCATCTGTGTCCCGTGCATGTAATTTTGAGTGTGCTGTAGGTGGCTACCCAAAAAAATTGTTACTTGGACGTAACTAATCGCAAACCTCTCTTGCAGTTTCCATGGCCCACAAGCCAGCCGGCGCCAGTTCGTTCTCGTTCAAAGGTGAGGATTCTAGATTTTCTAGATTGCTCTGAAGCAGCAATACTAAAGCCAGACAAGCGGTACGGCATATTTAATTGACAGAACGACTGGGGACGCTTTCACTGAAGCTTGTTTTGCTGCAATACACGTGTGTATTGCATCAAAACAAGCTTCAGTGGAAGCGTCCCTACTCGTTCTGAGCTCCGTCAATTAAAGGTGCCGTACCGCTTGTCTGTCTGGCTTCAGTGTTGCTGTAGGCGACAAAACGTGTGCCCAGTTTTGTCACAAGAGGCATAGTATATCACGCACATGTAATTTTGAATTTATCCGGCTTAGTGTGCTGTAGGTGGCTGGTCAAAGAAATTGATACTTGGACGCAGCTAATCGCACATCTTTCTGGCAGTTTCTACAGCCTAAGAGCCAGCAGGTCCCAGTTTGCTTTTCTTCGAAGGTGAGAATTCCAGATTCCCGAAGCAGGAATACTGAAGCCATACGACCGGTACAGCATTTTTAATTGACGGAGCTCAGAACGACTGGGAGCTCCCTCATTGAAGCTTAGTTTTCTGTAATACAAGCGGGCGACATTGACACGTGCCCAGTTACGTCGCAAGAGGATATCTATGTCCTGCGCATGTAATTTTGAATCTTTGAGACTTAGTGTACTTTACGTGGCTACTCAAAGTAACTGCTACTTGGACGCAACTAACCGCAAATCTCTCTTCCAGTTTCCACGGCCTACAAGCAAGCAAGCACCAGTTTGTTTTTCCTCAAAGGTGAGCATTCTAGATACTCTAGTTAGGTGCGAAGCAGGAATAGTGAAGCCAGACGAGCGGATACGTATATTTAATTGACCGAGCTCAGAATGACCTGTGGCAGTGGCATTGAAGCTTATTTTTCCACAATCAAACCCAGACGTAATTTTGAATCTATCCGGCTTGGTGAAGGATTGCTACTTGTCGCGAACTAATCACAAATTTTTATTTTGCAGTTTCTATATAACTACAGCTAGCAGGTGCTGTTTTCATTAAGGTGAGGATTTCACATTCCGTTTTCAAACATCAAGTTTTTGAATGAGAGTCCTAAACAATTAACTTTCTTTTGCAGTAAATGCCAGATCCTCCAGTTCAGGAATATGTTAAATATATTTGGTATGGATAAGTCCAGTGTTTTGCTTCTTTATTCACAATTTCACAACAGCAACATTTTTTTAATTTATCACTCAGAACTACACACAAGAAGAGACTGCGTTGCAGAGAAATGTTGCGCTGAACGTGATATTCCAACTCGTTTATAGTTTTATTGGTAGCCGATATAATATATTGGATTCCAATATCCATAATACGCTGAGTATATTGGAATCATAAACCCTTATTGGATCCCCACACGACACATGGGGATCCAATAAGGGTTTATACGGTATTGGATTCCAATATTTTCAGCGTATTATGGATATTGGAATCCCATAACATCCTTATTGTAATACAATACAATAAATGTAATGTTTTCCAATACACTATCTATATTGTATTGCAATACAATAAAAAGATATTGTTTACCAATATCCATAATACGCTGGGTATATTGGGGTTTTCCAATAGGGAATACAGGAGCTCCCAGTCGTTCTGAGCTCCGTCAATCAAAAATGCTGTACCGGTCATATGGCTTCAGTATTCCTCCTCGGGAATCTGGAATTCTCACCTTTGAAGAAAAGCAAACTGGGACCTGCTGGCTCTTAGGCTGTGGAAACTGCCGGAAAGATTTGTGATTAGCTGCGTCCAAGTATCAATTTCTTTGACCAGCCACCTACAGCACACTAAGCCCGATAAATTCAAAATTACATGTGCGTGACATAATATGCCTCTTGTGACAAAACTGGGCACACGTTTTGTCGCCTACAGCAACACTGAAGCCAGACAGACAACAGCTACGGCACCTTTAATTGACGGAGCTCAGAACGAGTAGGGACGCTTTCACTGAAGCTTGTTTTGCTGCAATACACACGTGTATTGCAGCAAAACAAGCTTCAGTGAAAGCGTCCCAGTCGTTCTGTCAATTAGATATGCCGTACCGCTTCTCTGGCTTCAGTATTCCTGCTTCAGAGCAATCTAGAAAATCTAGAATCCTCACCTTTGAACGAGAACGAACAGGCGCCGGCTGGCTTGTGGGCCATGGAAACTGCAAGAGAGGTTTGCGATTAGTTACGTCCAAGTAACAATTTTTTGGGGTAGCCACCTACAGCACACTCAAAATTACATTCACGGGACACAGATGCCTCATGCGACGGAACTCCCTTTATCCTTGTTTTCTGTTAACTCTGCTCACCTTCACCACTCGCCTCAAAGTTCTGCGCTACTTCTTTAATCTCAATTCCCTCGTTCCCAAAGGCCATGCCATGGCTTGCGCCAGTCACGGATCTGTCAGCCCTGCGACTGGCGCTATTGTGGCAAAGGCGCCACAGCACCTGACGCTTGGTGTGCTCTTTCAATAATTTGAGCATGGCTCAAAACAGGTGGATGGGTGTCTGGTATGCCCTTTGCTTATTTGCGGATCGTTCTGAATCAGAGGGTAGCCGCTTCTGCGAACTGGGCGCATGCTCGGTATTTTACAATAGTTGAAACCGAACTCTGCAGGAATCTAAAAAACATAACAAACATAATGTGCACGCCAAAAGGCATAGCAAATGAAACACACACCATCTATCTATTTTCGTTTCTTGTCCGCAAGAAGCTGTCGTATATGTAGCCTCCCTTGCTTAAGCCGTTCCTCCCTAGTGTCCCGGTCGGGTCTCGTCCTGATGAATCGTCGGTGGAGACCTGAGGAGCGGTCAACATCAGATTAGACCTTTTTGAGACAGAACCATATACTTGCTGAGAGGAAGTGCACCCAAACGAATCTCAGGCATGTCATTTATAGTGCGTTTTAAATTGAGACGAATGATGTAAAATGAGACGTCAATACTGATGCACCCCTTTTGCGAACCCAAAATTTTGAAGGCCTTGTCCCCCTCGCTAGGGGGACAAGGCACATGAATCCCGGCATGTGGATGAAAATTTTACCTTAACATCCCGACTCAATGCCCATCCCTGAATATTCGACCACCACACTTTTAGAAAAAAAATATTTTTTTTTAAAAAACACCGAATCATCTACCACCCCTTACAAACGCCTGAACTAAGCATACTCGTACCGTGGCTTGTTTGCTCAGTGCCGCCCCCATGTTAATTCGGGCTGACAATGTTGTTGTTTTTTTTCAAATGGAACTTACATTCTTAGTTTTGGTTTGTCTTGTAGAAGCAGGCGGATACTTTTATAAAGCTTCCTCCCTATGCGCTTCCGAGTCAACATTTCTGCAATGGCCAACCCCCGGGCTTTGATTTTGCGCTCCTTGATGAATGCTTAAACTCATATAGGCGGGCAATAGCTCGCCTTGAAAATACTTGCTTTTGGTGGCCGAGAACCAACTCGTGTTCCTGATTGGCAGCCACTTGCTGCCAAGAATTGCTGCACATATCCTAAAGATTAGTTTAACACAGGTGCTTTGGCCGGACAGAGACACAAAAGCCTGAAACAAGGCCACTATACAGACAGGAAATAGTGTGTCTGTGAGGAATGAAACGCACAACTCAGATAGGCGTGAATCACTCACCTTGAAAACACTTGCC
Organism: Ixodes scapularis; assembly: GCF_016920785.2. Lineage (NCBI taxonomy): Eukaryota > Metazoa > Arthropoda > Arachnida > Ixodida > Ixodidae > Ixodes > Ixodes scapularis. The sequence goes on along the minus strand of NW_024609881.1, from coordinate 932,955 downwards.
ATGCGCAGCAAAGAGCAAACTTCTGGCCTTGATTGGCTGGTGCTTGCCACCAAGACCTGCATGTATAAGAAAGAACCTGGTCTTAGTCAAACTTGGGTGTTTTTGCAGAAGAGAGACAACAAAATACTAATGCAAGACCACTAAACATAAGTTATGGCATTCAAGAGGAATGAAATACAAAACTCATAGGCGGGCAATAGCTCACCTTTAAAATACTTGCTCTCGGTGGCCGAGAACGAGCTCGTGTTCCTGATTGGAAGCCATTTGCTGCGAATCCTAAACAGAGGAAACAAAATATGAACACAGCAAGACAGGCTAGTTTGCCTTCATGCAAGCACAGTGCCTCGGCCAACCAAATGAGGTTCTATTCTTTATCACTCGTCATATTTGATGGGAATAGTAAAGTAAATGAAAATAAGGCAATCTCTCTTGCAGCCGACAGCTGCAAACAAAATTCATATACAGTGCAGTCCACTTATAACGATATTGAGAAAACTGCAAAATCCAATCGTTATAGCCGATTATCGTTATATCTGGACCGACAAAAAAAAAACACAAAGAGAAGTTACTTACGGGCGATGAGTGAATCAGGTCGTACAACGCGAGCCGAGGCAAAGAAAACCGAAGGCTTTATTAAAAGGTACGAAAATGACTATAAAATAATTTAAGCATGCTTAAAAAAGTCGGAAATTTGCGCTTGCTTGAGCTGAAGTTTGACAATTGCCGTGTGCATTGCTTCCAGTTGTTGCGCGTACGCTGGCGGCAGTCCTTTTGCGTGCACAAAACCGACCAGCGACTGGATGGAGAGCAGGGCATTTTGTGAAGACATTGGAGGCGGGGTGTTCTCGTCGCCGCCGTCGTCGTCACTACTTTCGCAGTCGCTCGATGTGATTTTTCGTCGCGATTGCTGTTCCTCGGCAATGGCCTCATCAGTAGACTCCTCGCATGAAGCGGCAGCGTTGTCCGCGTTCAAAAAGTCTCCCAAGAGAGCTCCGCCGATGTTCTCCTCGGAAGCTGCTATGTGGTCCCAAAGTTCACCCACATCGGCAGGTTCGATGAGCAAGTCATTTGTCTCTTCCGAGACCGTGGCGTTGTGGCGCACGAAGCCTGCCTTTTTAAAACAGTTCTTGAGTGTAACCTGCTTCACCTCATACCACGCACCATGCACGAACCGCACCGCTTCTAACAAGCTCACCTTCAGGTCAGGAGGTCCGCCGGCGTATTGAGACAATCCTGAGCAGTCTAGTTTCATGATGAGCCATTCCAGCATGCGACGTCTGTAGAGGGCCTTGAAATTGGCGATTACGCCGGCATCCATGGGCTGCAGACCTGCCGTGGTGTTCGGAGGCAGAAACATTACCTCAACGGACGTTAGCTTCGGGCTGACGTTGTGTGCGCTGCAGTTGTCGAGGAGCAGCACCACTTTCCTCTTCTGCTTCTCCATAGCGCCGTCAAACTCGAGGAGCCATTCCTCAAAGAGATCTCGCGTCATCCACGCTTTCTTGTTATTTCGATAGCGGACTGGAATGCATTGATTCCTAAAGCAGTGAGGCCTTTTCGATTTCCCGATCACAAAGGGCTTGAGACGCTCGGTACCGTCCATGTTTGCGCACACAAACACCGTCACCCGGACCTTGCTATGTTTGCCACCAACGCACGGGTCACCATTCAGCGCGTGCGTCTTTGTAGGCAGCATCTCATAAAAGAGTGCTGTTTCATCGCCGTTGAAAATGTCACTTTCTTGGAAGCGCTCCAACAGCTCGGGTAATTTCGTCGCCAGCCATTCGTCTTTCGCATTTACGTCCAGCGAGGCAGCCTCCCCGACGACGTTTTTATAAACGATGCCGTGGCGATCCTTGAACCGCTGAATCCATCCTCCGCCGGGTTCGAAGTTTTCCCGTCCCAGAAGGGAAGCAAATTTCTTCGCCTTTGCGGCAAGAATAGGTCCACTTATGGGCACGTTCCGGTTGCGAGTGGTCAAGAACCACTGGTACAGGGAGTCTTCAACGTCGCCGTACAAAGGATCCCTAACCCGCTTTCGCTGGTCGTCGTGACCGCTGGTGCCAGCCTTCTTCAAGACATCTCCAGCCTTGATGATTGTAGAAATCGTTGATTGAGACAGCTCGTATCTTTTTGCGAGGCTACCAACCTTGAATCCTTGTCGGAAATCCCGGTGAATTCGCTGCTTCACCTCCAGAGATATCGCTTTGCGCTTAGTCGGCGCCATTTTTACCTCACGAACGTACGAACGTGCGGAAACGGGGGAAAACTAGGAAGCGTTGCGCGGCGGCGGCCAAGCAAGCTCTTTCTCTCCTCCCTTCAGCGATTGCGATGACGATAGCACTTAGTTCCGAAGGATGAGGCTGAACTTTTTAAATCGGGCGGCGCCTCGCGTCACCTAGCGGATCTTTCCACGCCGACCGGTTTTTGATATTTTTACTAGTTTTCATGTCGTTCGCTTCAAGTATTTTAATTTTTCTCAAATTTCCAGGCAAATTTTTCGTGATAAGCACCTTCCGGGCGGCCAGAATTCTATCGTTGTATCCGATATGTCGCCGATAATTCTATCGTTATATATGGTTTATTTTTACATAGGGGCGATGGGAGAATTGACAAATCAAAAAAATTTGATCGCTATAAGCGATATATCGTTATATCTGGTATCGTTATAAGTGGATTACACTGTACCTCAATGAACGACCTGGAAATAAAATTGGGTGGTGGCCAAGTGGTTTAAGGTGTCAAATTTCAAACTTACAGAATGTAGTTTTGGTTTAAGTCCTCCTGGTGTATATTTTTATCCTTATAACTATATTTACATTGTTTTTTTTGTATTTTTGAGGCACAAGTACTTAATTTATACGCTAATTCACCTTTAGAAGCGTTTTAATTACACTCCATGCCTTTCTAGTGCTCGTAATTGATTCTTGGTGAAAGCGGTCTTAAATTTTTCTTTTCTTGCTGTCGCTGCTGCTTGCTTTCTCACCTTTAGAATGCTGACAACTCGACAGAAAAGTAATGAAAAATGTGTTTAAAATGTCATGAAGATCAGCATTTCCAAGCTGTACCACTGCTTCATGCCTTGACCATGCCACCATACCATAGCTGAGTGCAGTGACAAATGGTCCCAGGTTTGTCACCCAACCGTTTTTTGGGCTTACGGTGTGGCGCGACTCATGAAGCACCTATGCTTCGCGATGGAGCCAGTGAGCGAGGTTTGACACACTAGAGCTTTGCAAGCCACAGCTTTACAGCCTGCAAAGCGTGGGAAGATCCCTATCCCTTTGCAGAGCTGGCATTAGCTCACCGAGAAGCTATTGCAAGCACTAGAAAGCCACAGAATCTGAAAAAAAACCCTTCTGAAAATGAATTAGTGTGTAAATTATGCATCTATATGTTAAAACTTAAAAAAAAGTATATATGTATATATATATATCTATTTAAATACTAAAAAAGGAAAAAAGAAAAAAAAAATTTTCCAGGTGGGCTTGCCCCCAGAGCTCCACGGCCCTTGAATTCAGTTCCCTAAAGCCCGCTTCAGACGGAACAATTTCGCCCAGCAACTTCATGTCGCAACACCAGCAACACGGGCCGCCCGCGTTCACATGCAGCAACCAAATTGCTACGACTTGCCATCATCATCATGAAATTTTATTTTTCTTACAGTATTTAGACACACAGTTATATCCTAAAAACATGTTTTTATATCTTTAAATTGGGCTGAGAATACTAACTCGTCTTTTTGAAACAGTTTATTTTCAAAAATGATCCATTTCAAACCAGAACTAAGTCCTCAGTTCTCGTCATCACGACCACAGGGGTGTCACGTGAAAATATTGCATTCCTGATTGGCTGCTGCCGCTTCAAACATCTCCGAGTAGTCAGAGTTGCTCGTCCGCTTCGAGCCGGACCCAATCTCAGCAATTCGTGTCGATCTAGGGAAAACTAGGAAACAACCCGCCAGCAGCCCCAAAATTGCTGGAAAGGTTGCCCCGTCTGAAGCGATCCTATACTCTGTTTCATACATAGAGTGCAACGCAGTCAAAGCTAGCGCACCGGTTTGCATTGCTGACCGTGCCTACGTTCGCCCCATAAGATAGTGCGTCCCCTGCAGAAAAATTTTAAAAAGTCGGAAAATGTGCCTCCTCGGGGCTAGTAACTGATATTGGCGTTATGATTTCAACGGAGCACAAATGTTTTTCAAGAAAAAGGAAAAGATAATGTAAACAACCTTAAATTGTTTTCGTGTTCATCCGTGTGGCAGCCGCTGGTTTTGAGATGGCGTCTTACGCAGCAAGCTCAAGTACCTTTCCTGCTCGGATGTTTTCGAAGATTCGTTGTGCGAAAATCTTGAAAGAGTGCGAGCAGATGATCGCCAATGTGTACGGGAGTATAAGAACACATTCCCCGGAGAATTCGGTTGTGAAGTCCTGGAGACGGCCAGTAACGACACTGGAGTGTGCCCTGTACTGTTGCGAAGTGCAAGGCACAGTGCCTATCTGGCAAGGTGGCGTCCCCGAAGCAAAGACCTCGCAACAAGAAAGTTTCGAGCACGGGGACCGTCAAGCATGACGAGTTCACACAGAACGCCATTCGCCTGAAGGTGCATTTCAAGTGCTCCGAGAGGGAGATTCCTACCCTTGACAGCTATTTCAAAATAAACTGTACAGGCCACAACTATTGTCGTTAATGTTTTATTATAAATTTTGGGACAAGGCCGCTATCAGGGCGATTCCTCATTCCACGCTACACGAAAGAAAAATATAACTCGGTGCTGGAGGCAAATAACACCTGCAAAGCGGCAGACCAGATGGTAGAAATCTGGCCTCTCGGCGACTTATAAATAAAAATCAAGGAGGAGGAACTGAAATATGCACTTCGTCAATGCGCACAATCTTGCAGAAAAAAAATGTCTAAAAAAAAAAAGAAAAAAAAAAAAAAAAACTTTGCGCGTAAAATGGGTTTGAACCACGGCCACCGAGACGTCAATATCGCCAGAGCAGCGCCTTCTACCACTCGTCCACGAAACGCGCGGAGTAACACTTTTTCTGTTTTTTCATGCGCACCACTTTAGTACCTTTGACAGCGTTGCACGTTAAGTATGAAACAGAGTATAAGACACCCTATTGTCTGGTACAGAGACCATTTATGAACGCTTGGGTGTTTAAACGATGTACTACACATTTTACAAAAAGAAAAAAAAATTGGGTGTTTAAACGTTGTACTACCCTTTTTTCAATAGAAAAAAGCAACAATAAAAAAAATAACAGATTTCAAAAGAAAAAGTTAAGGAAACGGAATGTACCATTATGTTCAGTGAAGTTTGGTGACAAGACTCGGGACTCGAGCAGGAATGCAGTCATCCTTGGTGTGACCCCATGAGACGGTCTTGCTGCCTTTGCTGGGGTTTATCTAACTGAAGTACCTGTACGAAAAGTAGAACACATGTGCATAACACTCATTATTCACAAGAAAATTCGTCAATGTCCAAAATGACCCATGAAGAAAATTATGCGAGGAATTTTCAGGCTGCGTTGGCCGAGTCACCTCTCGTGGCCAATGTTTCATAGCAACTTTAATTGTTGTGAACAGTTATAGGGTATATTACGAACAAAGTGCAATTTGGTTTTGTAGGAAACTATAACACACAAAACGACACTTGTATACAGTATGTTGAGGTGCCTCTAAACAAACTCCAGGGTTTCATGGCGCCTCCTTCAGATACCTGATGTTGAACATGAAATATGTGCACCAAGGAGTGAGCAAACAGCGACTTCAGATTTGTATCTAACACCAGCGACATGTCGAAAAGGAGTGCAACGTGTAGAAGGTCGTCTAGAAGTGTGCCAAGATGAAAAAGCAAGATGTAACGATATCAGAATAAGATCACACCAACGAGGCACCATTGTGGTGAGACAATCTACGATGTAGAGACAGTAATCGGGAGTCAACCGACGTACGACCGCGATTTACTTTGCGGCGACTAAAATAAAACATAACAAAAAAATTTTTTTTTGAAAATTAAAAAACGCGTTTTTTTTTTTTACCTTATTCTTTGAGCGCAGCCGGTAGCAGAGCAGTTGGGCGGCGTCACGAAAATCTGAGAGACTCGCTAGCTTTTCTCAACTTCGTACGGCGCCAGTCGGCACCACAGATGAATGTTCGGCACTCTTAGTCTACCAGGGAAGAAAAAAGTACGAGCTCAGAGCCCAGCGTCGATCGCGACTTTCGTAAAGTGAAGCTCCGGTAACACTTCGGCGACTCGTGAGCATTAAACAACGCCTCTTCGAACGAGCCCACGAATCCAACACGTCGAACGGTTTGCGCCGGTAAGCACGCTGGGAGCCGGGGGGTTGGAGGTTGAATATCCGAAAGAGACGAGGCGCTGGTTTTTACGTCTATTTCGCACATGAGATAACAAGCCGAGTGATAGCTAGCCGAGTGTAAACACTGACTGAAGTTACATCAGAGTACACGCAGTCGAAATGACGTCTGCAACAGAGCACAGCCAGACGCTTTCAGCAGGGGACGCATGCGTTCAAATAAGCTGCGATTTCAAAACATCATGATCTCTTCTGTCCTTCAGTGTTCACTTTGATCTGTGTATACCAAAGCACTCAATGCTGCAAGTAATAAAGTCGTCTATACGTACCTTTCGAAGCGATTGAAAGTGCGTTGGTTTCACTTGGAATCCACAAGCAAAGTGCGCGACGAACTTGACGAGCCGTTATCCGTCGGTCCCGCCATCGCCGCTGTCTCGCTGTCTCGCCGGGTTGGCGCGGTCGCGGTCGCTGCGCGGCTGCTCAATGGCGTAATCTCGGCGGCTTGGTTAGGCTTGGCTGGATCGGCGGATTCGGCCACTCGGCGGCTCGCTCGGCTCGCCCGCTCGCCTCCCTTCGGAATTCGAACTGCCTCCGAAGCTCGAGCGCTCGAGCGGCTCGAGCTTTCGCGCGCGCGGGTTGACGATGGAAACTTTTCTCATAAAACGTGTCTGTAACGTATCGTTTGATGGCGCAAACGCACGTAATTTTCCCGTCGTTTTTTACAGTGAGTGAATCTTGCGAAACAGGCGACGAAGAGTGGTGGGTGAAATGTGCTCGTGTGTGGTTGTGGATTTTGTGTACGACGTAGGATTACCCAGAAAGGTGGGTCAATATTGATAAATGTGCGGGTAAGAAGCACGTGACCTGTCAAGCCCATTAATCCTCATTATTTTATCGTGCAAACTGACATTGTCACGTATCGCGTTCGATTTGGGTTTCAACATCGGTAACCTAACTTTTGTTGCATTAAAACTGCAATAAACATTTGTTTGAAAACGATCACTCCAATGAGCACGTCGTTATTGGGCTTTCTCATTGAAAGGTAGGTCGCGGGTGTCCCAGCTAGTTATTCTGAATGGTTTGGTGGTTGTCTAGCATTTCAAGCGCTCAATGCTCTGTGTACTGTGTGCCGTACGTACACTTGCGCGTTCGATCAATGTGAATGTGTTTGCAACGCGGAACGTTTGTGTTCTGTGTGTATCCACCTCCAATATCGTTCTCTCTCGTATTGCCGAATGGTAACTCCTGCTGTTCTACGATATCATTCACGCGATGTCGCATATGTGGGCGTACCGATATCCACATGTTGCTTCACGGGCGATCAATACTGTGTTACGTATCCTCTCAGTCCGCGGTATATGCCGACGTAATTCATGTTGGTAACTTGGAATTCGTTCTGAGATTTATCCACGCGATATTGTATTCTCCTTTGGGCCCGTGATCGACGACCGATATTTATATATCGTCTGGCCGCACAGTATGTTCATGTCGGTCACCAATATGCACGCGGCGTCGTATTCTATTCCAATAACCGTAAGTTCTGTCGGGATATTGTGCTTCAATATCGTGTTGTATACCAATAACCGCAAGTTATATCGGGATATTGTGCTCCAATATCCTGTTGTATACCAATAACCACATACTATATCGGGATATTGTGCTCCGATATGAATTCCCATCGTGCGTATTGGGTTAATCGGATAACAATAAGTTTTGATTGGTTTCCATCAACTTCATTGGAATACAATATTTCCAATAGGCCGAGTTCATATTGGCCTTTTTCAATAGGGTCCTTTCATGTCTCGTCGTCTCGTAAGCGTAAGTCTCGCCTCGCTTTTTTTTTTTTAACGATAGTTGCCGGGGTGTGTGTGTGTGCTGCGACGCTAGCGTGCTGGGTACCAGCCATGACGTGACGCTGTGAAACGAAACTATGTTTCGGCGCGGCGGGGGTTACTTTTTGAGCTGAAGCTCTCGCTCCTGAAATCAACGGCCACACGACGTTGGAGATATGGAGCTTCCTAAACTGAAACATAAGGACCGCCGCATGTTCATCAACATTCATGTTCTTGTTTAAAACATACGCTGCTACAAAAATCCCTCTCTAGCTCAAAGACTGCTATGTCGAAGTATTGATTACCTAGGTTTCTCTTGGTGGGCTTTCTTTCGAGAGGGACCCCGGTACGTGAAAAATGTGTCGCGAAGAAAAGTTGAAGTGAGCTGAAGTAAAGAAGGGAATGTCTGCACGCTGAACCCAGAGAGCGCGCTTGTTTGTCTCGAGTTCAGTCGTTGCACAAAGCGACCCTGGCTCGCGATGTCTTGCATCAATGCGCTCAGGTTCTTTTTTTCTGTGTTTATCTCATACCTCACCTGCCGGCCTTGTAAGCACGCGGCGCTGGACTTTTTTTGTTGCATGCTGGGCAGTTACATTTTGCATAGACTTTTGGCAACCAGTTGGCGGCAGAGCAGAGAGGCATGGTTTCGGTTTCGATCGAACAGCCGTTTCGCTTGCGCGACAAAGCACGTGACCTGCAAGCCTGCCGGAGTTGCCCTCACGTGCATGTGAACCAACGATGCGAACATAATTGCACAACAGAGGCACCAGCCGGGACGATTGCAATTCATTGTTTTACATTTAATTACTTTTGACGAAAATCTGGCACGTCGGCAATCAGTAAAACAGGGGCAAGCGGTTTTTCAGAATTGCTTGGCAATGCCTACAGCACTGTACACTTGTGGGATGTTGCAATATTTCTTTGGAGACATTGAAATTGGACATTCATTACTACCTTAAGCTAAAGCAAAGCTTGCTCCAGCCTTGCAGAATGTTTCGAAAAGCAAAAAGAAATGTGTCATGTCATTGGCATTTCAGTTACATCTTGAAAGCCTCCCAGGTGGCCGAACTTGACCATAATTGGTTTATTTCGGCGAGCATGATTCTCTTCGCGTGTCCAGCATTTAAAACAAACATTTTTATTTTTATTAGAATATCTGCTTTAAAAGCTACTTTTGCTGCTCCAAAACACTGTTTTGGCTGCTCCAAAGGCAACTTTTTCTGCTCCAAACGGCTTAGGCCAGTCACATCACTGCTATATGAGTTTCAGCATTTGTCAAGGAGCGCAAAAATCACAGCCCGGGGGTTGGCCATTGCAAAAATGTTGACTCGGAAGCGCATAGGGAGGAAGCTTTACAAAAGTATCCACCTGCCTCTACAAGTGAAACCGAGACTAAGAATCTGGGTTCCATTTGAAAAAAAAATTGTCAACCCGAATTAACTCAAGGCGGCACGGAGCAAACAAGCCACGGTACGAGTAGGCTTGGTTCAGGCTTTTGTAGGAGTGGTCGATGACTCGGTGTTTTCTAAAAAGTTACCTTTTCCTAAAAGTGTGTGGTCGAATATTCGGGGATGGGCGTTGAGTCAGGATCTTAAGGTAAAAATTTCATCCACATGCCGGGATTCATGTGCCTTGTCCCCCTAGCGAGGGGGACAAGGCCTTCAAAATTTCAGGTTCGCAAAAGGGGTGCGTCAGAATTGACGTCTCATTTTACGTCAGGCCTTTCATTTCAAAACTCCCTATGAATGACACTGCTAAAATTCGTTTGGGTGTACTTCCTCTCAGCAAGTATATGGTTCTGTCTCAAAAAGGTCTAATCTGATGTTGACCGCTCCTCAGGTCTCAACCGACGATTCATCAGGACAAGACCCAACCGGGACACTAGGGAGGAGCGGCTTAAGCAAGGGAGGCTACATATACGACAGCTTCTTGCGGACAAGAAACGAAAATAGATAGATGGTGAGTGTTTCAATTGCTAAGCCTTTTGGCATGCACATTCTGTTTGTTATGAGTGAAGATTCCTGCAGAGTTCAATTTCAACCATTGTTAAATACCGAGCATGCGCTCAGATCGCAGAAGCGCCTACCCTCTGATTCGAAACGATCCGCAACTAATCAAAGGGCATACCAGACACCCATCCACCTGTTTTCAGCAATGCTCAAAATATTAAAAGAGCGCATCAAGCTCCAGATGCTTTGGCGTCTTTGCCACAATTGCGCCGGTTGCAGAGCTGACAGACCCGTGACTGGCACAAGCCATGGCATGGCCTTTGGGAACCAGGGAATCGAGATTAAAGAAGTAGCGCAGAAATTGGAGGCGGGTGGTGAAGGTGAGCAGAGTTAATGGAAAACAAGGATGAAGGGGGTCCGTCGCATGAGTGATCTATGTCCCGTGCATGTAATTTTGAATGTGCTGTAGGCAGCTACTCGAAAAAAAATTGTTACTTGTACGTAACTAATCAAAAATCTCTCTTGCAGTTTCCACGGCCCACAAGCCAACAGGTGCCAGTTCGCTCTCGTTCAAAGGTGAGGATTCCAGATTTTCTAGTTTGCTCTGAAGCAGCAATACTGAAGCCAAACAAGCGGTACGGCATATTTAATTGACGGAACTTAAAACGACTGGGGACGCTTTCACTGAAGCTTGTTTTGCTGCCATACACACGTGTAATGTAGCAAAACAAGCTTCAGTGAAAGTGTCCCCAGTCGTTCTGAGCTCCGTCAATTAAATATGCCGTATCGCTTGTCTGTCTGGCTTTAGTGTTGCTGTAGGCGACAAAACATGTGCCCAGTTTTGTCACAAGAGGCATATTATGTCACGCACATGTAATTTTGATTTTATCTGGATTAGTGTGCTGTAGGTGGCTGGTCAAAGAAATTGGTACTTGGACGCCGCTAATCACAAATATTTCTGACAGTTTCCAAGGCTTAAGAGCCAGCAGATCCCAGTTTGCTTCTCCTCGGAGGTGAGAATTCCAGATTCCCGAAGCAGGAATACTGAAGCCAGACGACCGGTACAGTATTTTTAATTGACAGAGCTCGGAACGACTGGGGGCTCGAGCATTGAAGCTTATTTTTCTGTAATACACGCGAGCGACATTGACGTATGCCCAGTTACGTCGCAAGAGGTTATTTATGTCCTGCGCATGTAATTTTTTTAATCTTTTCGACTTGGTGTACTTTACGGGGCTACTCAATGTAATTGCTACTTGAACGCAACTAATCGCAAATCTCTCTTCCAGTTTCCATGGCCTACAAGCAAGCAAGCACCAGTTTGTTTTTCCTCAAAGGTGAGCATTCCAGACACTTTAGTTAGGTGCAAAGCAGGAACTGTGAAGCCAGACGAGCCGATAGGTATATTTAATTGACCGAGCTCAGAATGATCCGTCGCAGTGGAATGGAAGCTTATTTTTCCACAGTCAAACGCAGACATAATTTTGAATCTATCTGGCTTAGTGAAGGATTGCTACTTGTTGCGAACTAATCACACATTTTTATTTTGCAGTTTCTATATGGCTACAGCTAGCAGGTGCTGTTTTCATTAAAAGGTGAGGATTTCACATTCTGTTTTCAAACAGCAAGTTTTTGAATGAGGGTCCTAAACAATTAACTTTCTTTTGCAGTAAATGCCAGATCCTCCAGTTCAGGAATATGTTAAATATATTTGGTATGGATAAGCCCAGTGTTTTGCTTCTTTATTCATAATTTGACAAGAACAACATTATTTTATTTTATCACTCAGAAATACACACAAGAAGAGACTGCGTTGCAAAGAAATGTCGTGCTGAACGTGATATTCCAACTCGTATATAGTTTTATTGGTAGCCGATATAATATATTGAATTCCAATATCCATAATACGCTAAGTACACTGGAACCGTAAACCCTTATTGGATCCCCATAGACACATGGGAATCCAATAAGGGTTTATACGATATTGGATTCCAATGTTTTCAGCGTATTATGAATATTGGAATCCCATAACAAACCCTTATTGTAATACAATACAATAAATGTAATGTTTTCCAATACACTGTCCATATTGTATTGCAATACAATAAAAATATATTGTTTACCAATATCCATAATACGCTGTTCATATTGGGGTTTTCCAATAGGGAATATTTGATTTCTACAAAACCATGTTGCTGCTCGGCAGCTTGGCCGACCAGCATCCGACTGGTCGGCAGCTTGTCCACGGTGGACCCCATCGCTCGCGAGTAGCCGACACGCGCCGTCCGTTGTTTGACCGTATTCACGAAGGTTCGGTAGCGCCATCTGTCATTCTGCGCTGACACTAAGTGTCGAGAATTTTGATTATTTTTTTTAGTATGGAAGTCGGCCCCAGATGAATGTAATTTTTTTTTGAGGATGGTTAGTGCTCGTAAATTGAGTTATAACAATAAAACGAGGATCTCAAAAAGCACTTTAGTAGCCCTTTAAGGCATGGTTGCGCTGCGGCAGAGCGACATATGCAGAATCGCAATGCCTACTCCACGGGTGTAGCTTTTTGGCAGTGCACCAGTGTGTGGTGTGCGAAGCGCACTCAGCGGAGATAATTAGACTGCCCGAACATATCACATACAATGAGATATATCACGAAACATCCAGGTACTGAGTCATGTTCGGTGTGTAAATGGAATCAAATCGCACATTCTTCTAAGCAATAACCGAAAGTTCTGAAGGATTCGCACAATGTTGCAGGAACAATCTGGCAGTACTGCGACGCCTAAACTATTCGTTTCGGTAGTTACAAAGTGCAATTAACTTTTGGTGCAATGTAGGCATAAATTCATCACATTTTGGTGAAATGTAGCAGGGTAAGCACTTTGGCGGAGCATGCACATCAATGCTTTTCCCCTTGGAAGGCATTCTTGCACATTCCGATCCAAATTTCCCATCTTCAACTTTCTTCCTCGGATCGTATGCAGCAGGTCTTCAAGGGATAACTTGCTGGTTGGGAAGTAACTTTGTGACCAACTTAAAGAACCCCTGAAATGAAAAAAAAAAAATTTAACAGTCTGGTTGGGACACATGTGCTAAAGAGATATTTTACGGAAAAAAAAAGATTTTCGGAGCAATATTGATTGCTAGAGATCTGAATGAAACTGTGCGCGAAGTCCGTGACGTCACGGGTCATTCCAAAATGACCATCTCGGTCGTGAAGGCGAAGGCGGTCGACCTCTCCTCCACGCGCCTGAAATGCCAAGAGAGAAAACAAGTGGTAAGGACGTGACTGCCGACTAAATCGCGTCTCGCGCCGTCAATATTGCTCTAAAAATATTTTTTCACGTAAATTTTTTTGACACGTGTGTTTCAATTAGATTGTTAAAAAAACATTTTTTTTCTTCTCAGGGGCTATTTAATAGGGCGAGTCTCCCACTCCCACTCAATGAATTGATCGGGACGCACCCAGAACAAGCATAGTGACCTACAATCTGTCTTGCATACAGCATGTTTTATATCTCCCTGTTTGAATTTCCTTTTCTGCACATTGGTTCAAGAGTGGCTTGTATTGACTGCTTGGTCTTTGTCTCCCCATCAGGCAGGCAGTCTACAGTCTACTTCAAGCATCTGCAATGCTACACAGTAGAGGGAACGTGCCAAAGGCCTGGTTGATGGGCAGGATCGGGCTGCACCATAGAGTTCTATGCAATCGACCTCTGGGAAGCAAGCGTCTGCATGATCAAGTGTGGTTTCTCGGCAGATGATTGCCTGCAACACTGGTGGTCATCAACATATCTGGCGACTGTCGAGAAATATTTTTCGGATGCAAGACCCCGAACTGGACCTGGAACTCTGACGTAGCTCGTGCATGCTCATTTGATTACCTTCTGAAGATTGTGCCTAAAAGAACTGCTGGAGAATGGCAGTTGAGATGAAGGCGTTACAAGATGCGTCATAGGAGCCACCATGTACTTCTGCAGATTGTCTCGATCCTGATGTGGCTCGTTCTAGAAGTTCAAGCAAAGATACCTACCAGAGGGGGGAAAATGTTGATTTCGCGCAACGTCCCAACTTGGAGTTCTTTGAGTCTCCCTCGACTGACTTGCTAGTGAGTCGCAGCAGGACGGGCACCTGCGGTGCCCGCGTTCCACTGCTGTAACACTGCCAGGATTGAGACCAGGGGTTCATCCATGATTGTCAATCTGGGAAGGTGTTGCTAATTCTGGGAAAGGCCTCGCGAGGGCTGTGTAGCATAGATTTGTGTACTTTGAGTAGAAAATTCTTATAGCGTCGTCCCACTAGAGCGAAAAACCCCGATTTTTACACCACAAAGTTTTGTGTCGCTGATGCTGTTCCACTGCAACGACCAACATCTGCTACAAGCGCCGACAAACCATCGACGGCGGACGAGTTGTTGTCTGTCGTTGAACTTGAAGCGCAGCAAGCAGTCCCACCGAGGAACATCTCTCGGAGACAAACTTAATTTTCTCACCCGCTTGTGCCTTCAGTTGCTGTCTTCCCCACCCTTTTTCTACCTTTCCTCCCGTGACTCAGTCCTTGGCGGCCACCGCTGTTCCCGCTCCCGCAGTTTCCATTCCTGGATTGCTCGTAGTGGTCGCGGGTGCGGCTTGCTTGCTAGTGGTCGTGTTGCGAAAGCGTATTTGCTGTGGCTGGTTTTGCTCGCAAAACCTTGGTGCGCGAGGTGGTGCTTCAGAATGCTGAGGTCTACGCCCCTGCATCAGGTTTGATTCATCTATGTGCGAAGACAGACCAAAGTAAGACCGCTCACCACAAAGTAGGACACGACGCTCCGACAGTTCTGCGGTAAGCCATTCTGGCAAATTGAAAGGCCTGTCATCCGTTCTTTGATTGTACCCCATAAAACTACCACCGTATTGTCCCCCATAAAACGCTGCCCTCGGTCATTCGGATATGAAGTTAAAAACGTCCTCAAATCGACGTGAAATTCCGTGGCACTCACCTCGAATGCTTCGAACGACCCAAAAAAAGGAACGATTCCGGATTTTTAGTTCAGAAGAAGTTGGGTGTCGATTGTCACGCGTGTTTTCGGAAAGTCGCCAACGGCAAATGAAGACAAGTGGAAGCTTTAAACAAGGAATAAAGTAATCGTCTCCACCTTCACCGTGTTTGTCGCCGCGTTTGACGCCCGAAGAGCAAAACAAGAAAACCGCGTCGCCATACTCTGTTTGTCTCTGTATCTTGAAGTGTTTTGTTGACAACTCCAGTCCCACTAGGAAACAAGTTTCCTTGTCTTCATGTTCTACTTCGTGTCTGCCAGGTGGGACAGCGGACTCCAACAAACAGGCTGTTTGTCGATGTCGTATGTCGCTCATTGTCGTCTGTCGCTGTCGTTTGTTGCTGTTGCTCTAGTGGAACGCGGCTATTAGGGACTCGGCCAGGGGCATGTTAGGGGTGTGTGCGTATAAGAAGACTGGTCGTAAGAACCAGCAGCATTGCATTCGTTGTGCTCAGGTTCCTGGATCTTGTCTCGATCTGCCTGTAATTTATGGGGTAAAGAAGGAAAAGTCAGACAAGTATTTCCGGCTTCGGTAAAGAAACAAATAAGCGAAACAAGCATATTCGCTGTGACATCGTTCGCTAAAACGTCATTCGCTGAAATGAGCAATATTCGCTAAAATGTCGATTCGCTCAAATGACCTCTTTTCGCCAAAGTGTCATTCGGTAAGAGGTCGTTCGCTCATGCGATAGGGACCCCGACTTAGGTTCATCGAAAAGTTCCCATGTTAGTTTCATCGACTAACCTTGCGACGCTTCATCGAAAGCGTCTTTCCGCACATATCGCCTCGGTCGTCGGCGTGAAGGTACCGGCGACCAAGGCGAGGCGAGGTTGACGAAACTCTGGCGATTTGCCTGGTGCGAGCCTCGGGAGTAAAGTTTCGCCGTTCCGCTCTTAGGCAAAAGGTATGGTCGTACCCGGTATGCGTAAGTAAACATGTTCTCAATCAATATTAAAGTTTCCCCGAGCGGAGTGAGGGGTTTCAGCGCGTAGCACGGACTGCTTGAAAGCGGCTATCGCGAATTCAGTTGTGGCGTATCAGAGTCGCCTGGGCAAGTCCGCTTTAGTTGAGGTAGGCTTGCGAAAAACGAAATTAAACTAATATTGCGATTCCCGTGGTGAAAAAAAAAAAATGACGAAACGTTGTAGGAGCACGTGTCCGCGAAATTGAGCGGTGCCGCGAAGTCGTGCTCGCGCGCGTTTAGTTAAGCATTACTTTAGGTTTTTACTTTCTCTGCGGGTTTCGGAGTGTCTTTCGGCCCTCTATGTTTCGGCCGATGCTGGTCGGCTCCGCGGCACGGTTTATAGTTTCAACCATGGTCAGGAATCACCAAATCGTAA
This sequence comes from Ixodes scapularis, assembly GCF_016920785.2. NCBI lineage: Eukaryota > Metazoa > Arthropoda > Arachnida > Ixodida > Ixodidae > Ixodes > Ixodes scapularis. The sequence continues at coordinate 916,478 of NW_024609881.1, read as the reverse complement.
TTGAACGCTGTAACGATACACTTGTTTAGAGAGCCCAGCCTGGAGGTGTTTTGTATTGTAATACTTTTGCTTTTGAGGTCCTGCCTTAGGATTTTGGTTTCGCCCTGTGTATAACTTACCTTGTACTCGTGGCTTTGAAATGTGTTTTGTATTGTTCAAACCTGCTCTTGTAAACTTCGTTTAAAATGTTTTTTTTTGTATGCTTGTCGTTTGATAGTTGTGTTTGCTTTCGGCTCTGAGCATTTTCAAACAATCTAATTAGAACACACGTGCCAAAAAAAAAGCCTTACGCGACTAAACAATTTTTTTGGGAGCAATATTTATTTGTTATTTATTGAAAGTACCGTGAGGGCCCACAGGCATCACAGACGGAAAGATGCACATACATAAAATGAAGATAGTAATGTAGTAACAAGTCAACAATATTAAATATGCAACAAACAAAGAAAAACAACAGGTCATGGGTCACTGCTAAAATAGTTAGTGATTACGCGATTTAGTCGGAAGTCACTTCCTTTCCACTTGTTTTCTCTCGGCATTTCGGGTGCGGGGAGATGACGAGGATTGCCTTTGCCATCGCATTGAGGTGGAGAAAGGGTATGACCATTTTATTGAGGTGAAAAGGGCGTATTACCCTTCCGTGGCGTCATGGACTTTGCGCGCAGAATTTGAAAGTAATCTCGCCGTCAATATTGCTCCAAAAAATGCTTTGCGTAAAATTTATTTTTTTGACACTTGTGTCGCTTACAAACTGTTAAAAAAAGTGAAAGCCTGTAACGCCGAATTGGAGCGCAGCCCTTGAGGAGGAGGAGGGAAGGGTACTGAGGGGAGGGTAGACCCCTCCTCCTCCTCCTCCCTCTCCTCCTCCTCCTCCCCTCATTCTTTAATATGCTCCGGGGTGTCACCTGATCTCGGGGGGAGGGGTCACTTGACCTCGGGGGGGGGGGGGGGGGTGTCACGTAACTTCGGGGGGGGGGGTCACGTGACCTCGGGGGTCACGTGACCTTGGGGAGGGGGGTCAAGTGACCTTGGGAGGTCACGTGCGGGTCACCTTGGGGGGGGTCAAGTGACCTTGGGAGGTCACGTGGGGGTCACCTTGGGGGGGTCACGTGACCTTGAGGTTACCTGGGGAGGGGTCACGTGACCTTGGGGGATCACGTAACCTTGGCGTGACCTTGGTTACGCCGGCGGCGACGCCGACGCCGCTCAAACCGGAAACGGGCGCCTAAGAGCGGCGCTCAAAAAACCTTTTTTAGAGCGCAGCTCTTAGGGGCCCGTTCCCGGCTTGAGCGGCGTCGCCGTCGGCGTCGGCGTCGCCGTCGCCGTCGCCGTCGGCGTAACCAAGGTCATCCCAAGGTCACGTGACACCCAAGGTCACGTGACCCCTCCCAAGGTCATCTCAAGGTCACGTGACCCCCTGAAGGTCACGTGACCCCTCGAGGTCACGTGACCCCTTCCAAGGTCATCTCAAGGTCACGTGACCCCAAGATGACCCCACGTGACCCTTTGAAGGTCACGTGACCCCCAAGTCACGTGACCCCTCTGAGGTCACGTGGTCGCCTCCCCAAGGTCACGTGACCCCCGAGGTCACGTGACCCCCAAGGTCACGTGACCCCTTCCAAGGTCATCTCAAGGTCACGTGACCCCACGTGACCCCCAGGTCACGTGACCCCTCTGAGGTCACGTGACCCCCCGATGTCACGTGACCCCTCCAGGTCACGTGACCCCAAGGTCACGTGGGGGTCACCTTTGGGGTCACGTGGCCTTGAGGTCACCCCCAGGTCACGCCTCCCCGAGGTCACGTGACCTCCTCCCCGAAGTCACGTGACACCCCCCCCCGGAGCATATTAAAGAATGAGGGGAGGAGGAGGAGAAGGGGGAGGGGTCTACCCTCCCCTCAGTACCCTTCACTCCTCCTCCTCAAGAGCTGCGCTCCAATTCGGCGTTACAGGAATTTGTAAACGGCTTTCACTTTTTTTCAGGGGCCCTTTAAGGTGCAATTTTATTCTGGTTATGACAGACACTATGCTTTATGACAGTATCTTACATAAAGCATAGGTTATACCACATAGCATTGTCATTTTGGAGCAGAAGTAGCCACAAACAAAAATAAAACAAGTCACGCAAAAATAAATTTGCACATGCCATGAACAGTTGTCATCCCGACACGAAATGTTGCTCTAGCTTCATTTAAAGGACACTTTAATTTTGAGTTGGCCTAACACCTCTTAGATAACAATACCTTAGCACTTGATTTTTTTTGTCGATTACAATATTTCATCGCAGGGTACAAAGTGGACAGTGCTATGTTAGCATTGGCCTAGAACTTGTGTTCAGTTGGTTAAAATACGTGTTCCAGCTGAATGTTAATGCAGCACTTTTTCCAGTCTGCCTCGCGATGACCTATGAGAGGGGGTAGAATCCAGCAGCACTGAGGCCTTGCGATCTAGGAGGTTTTGAACTAATTGATTATTGAGCTCTTTAAGCTATAGATTTCGGGCTTGTAGGCTGCTTAGTCTTTTGAATGCTAAATTCAGAGAAATACTTGTGATGTAGAAAAAATATTCGACCACAAGTGGAGAGAAGACATATGAAAAAGGGTTTATTTATGAACAGAAGTTTTGGACGAAAACGAGCTGGTGCTTGTTAATTAAGACTGTGTCTGCCTGTCCTTTCTTTCTCGCCATCTCGGAGTGTTTTTACTATGTTGAAGGTTGGTTTACTTTGTTCCTTCTAATTTTTGGAAGCTGCAAGCATCCTCGCCCACGACTGAAGACTGAAATTCCATAGCCGGCCACATGGACGCAATGAGAAGAGAAAGGAAGGAAACGGCTACGTATATGGAGATGGTGAAAGCTGCCATGGAGAGGACTTTTTGGGCAAAGAGAGTACATCAGCATACACCCTACAATCTCCAACATCGTAGACGACTATCCAGCCTTAAAGCTCACAGACCAGGTAATATGTTGCTTACTAACGATGTTGCTCATGCTTTTAGGAGCAGTAAGCTGATAAGACCACGACCACCCCCATTCTGATGCATTCGCGCTGCAAGCGAATGGGAGCTCCAGCAGGGAGATCCCATTGGCTCGGTGACGCGGTTGGGAAAAATGTTCCCCAGCGCGCAGATCTGCTTTGCGGTTGCGGCTCCACTCCTGGCATAAACGCCCCGTTAGTCCTGTCATGATGAAGCCTGGCACCATGATGGGTCACCTTTTTTATCCCACAAACATCAATTACGATTTTGTTACAACTAATAAATCATGATTTTTTTCGCTATTTCTTTTAAAAAGAGCAGCTTACGAATATCTTCAAGTGGACTGAACATCTGAAAATAATTTTTCTTGCGAATCTTTGCACTGTTTTTTCGTATAAGTGCTGGCGTCAGCGCAAAGGAGCGATTTATGGATGTTCCCTCAGAAAACCTGCCAACTGTTCTCATGGTGACTGAGGGAAAACCAAGACCGGCCCTGTTTTGTGAGATCATCATAAGGCTTCATGATGCACAAGATATAAAAGAAAGGTGCACTTTACCCTTTGTTGTATTGCACTTCTCTTTTTCAGCACATTTTCCATTTGCTGTAAATGAAGCCGTTGCTCGTCTTTTGCTATCGATTTCCTTTCAAGGGCTCAGCTTACGGGTTAGCAGAAACGATAACTCTCTGGACAAGTATTACATTACCTGACCCTTCCTCATGCACATGAGTATGTGCAGAAAGCATGGTCAACAGTTTTATGATCGACAGCTGTCTGTATCTGAGAGCATACCCAATGTGATAACAAGGTTTAAAATGGCACTGCCCTGCCAAGCTGTTGAAAGTTTTCAACAGAACAAGATAGCAAGCACACTGTCCTTGCCCTGTTGCTCAATTCAATGGGATTATGCAAGTTGAACATGACTTTAAAAACAATTCTTTTCATAGGACAGTTCTTGTTTGTCTTTTTTAGTTATACTTTTTTTAGTTATATTATATTATTTTTAGTATTTTTTTAAGGGCTAGAAAACCGAGCAATTAGCTTTATATTTCGGGAGGTTCCTCCTGCTGAGCGAGATATGGTGCAGCTAAGATGCATCTGATCGAAACTGGGCGACCAAACACACTACGCATTCTGTATTAGTTGGCTTATGCGGAAAATTGGGGTACTTCATACTTGTTTTTATTTCTTTGTTTATTTTAAAGTATTAACAGCATTTGTCGAAGCACGGGCAAAACTAAATGTGATCAGAAGCATAATGCCATGTGCTTGGAACAAATTACTTTCAGAAAACTGATAACAATGCCATAGCCTTATTAACTGGCACTTCCTCCATGGCAGAAGCAAGCGCCACGAGTCTTTTTTTTTATACCACTGACATGTTTGCAATTACGATTCTGTTTCTCATAATAAAATGGAAATCTTTTTTCCTTGCCTCCTTTTTTTCTACAGGGTAGTTTTACGATTTATAGGTTGACTAGAGATCAAGTATTTTTTTATTTCAGATTCTTGCTGAGTTTCATCGCATCACAAGCATTGATGCCAAGCAACGCTTTTTTAGAAATTGCGTCAGAAAACCTGGCGACCGTCCTTGAACTGACAGAGGGTAAGCCAAAGCCAGACTTTTTCTACCTGACTGTTGAAAGGATGGATGATGTTAAAGAATCGGAGAAACAAGGTATACCTGCTTTAGAATTTAGCCTTCATTGCATCCGTATCCAGCTAGCTTTCTATTTCAACCAAATTTGTGCCGATTCAGTTCATGTGATAGGTGGGTGCCAGCTATGTAACTTAAATTTGAGATATCTAAGAGTGAGCTGTAAGACATCTGAAATTCCAATTGCTTGTGTACATTAATTTTAAATTGTGAGCGACCGTCTCGTGATGAGTGACATTTAAAAAAACGGTGAATGGCTGCAGTTAAAAATAAGTATATAAATTTTCTTTACTAATGTGATGCTTAAATACAGCCTTCATATTTTGAGTTGCATTGCCATGACACTTGGCGCAGAGCACAATTAAATGGATTAGTTCTAAAAAAATCTGCTAGCATGGGTGATCAATCTGTTCATTAAGTGTGTGCATATGAAGAAACAAAATCAGGCCCTTATTTCTCACCTGGTAGGATTTGGCTGCATGGTATCACTGTTTCACCCTATGTCCGGATGCAGCGGATGCTACACTCTGAGAAAGAGTGAGCACCCCCTCTAGTCATCATGCGTTTTGACGGCTGTAACTGCCCCACAGGCTTACTTAACAACCCACTGGGCTCGAGCCATTGAGCGTTACCACCCTGTTGGCAAGTGACAAGCATGGGGTAGTCACGTTTTATAAACTCTTGAATTGAACATTCAAGTGCATGCAGTCGTTTAATAGAAAAAGTCACTTCAGAAATCTCAAAAAGTACTTGAAACTTGTTTTCTTTGTGCGTTGGTTACCTTTTATTCAAATTTGAACCGGTGGAAACAGGCGTGTGGCTCAGTTCGCCTAAACTGGCAGAAATCAAACATTGTCAAAGTGTACAGGCAACCTTGGTATGCACCTACTAAAATCCGAGGCAGATAAAAAGTATTGCGGTTGTCCTTTTTGGTTCCGTCGCGGGTTTTACCATGTACCGCTAGTAAACAGCTGGCAGCTGGCGTCGTGCTCGAGGAATTTAACGAAATCTCTAGAAAAGCACAGGAAGCTACGCACAGGCGTGCTTTGACTGGAATGTTCGCCGGACGAGATACTCTTGTCGTCTTTTATTGTGCGGTTCAGTAAAGAGCGTGCTCTCGTTAAAGGTGTGATCGGTCAGTTCTGCGTGCAGATCAGTTGCAAATGGCCTCCTCGGTTCCGCCGAACTTTCACGCCTATCATACCCGATTTTTTTGCTTTTAGGTGCAGTGAAGTATGAAGCATTGAACACCACGACTGAGGCCGGACAGGTCGAACGTACACAGATATCTGGGATCATGTCCGTGTATTTCAGTATTTCTCTGTCTTGGGATATATGATTCACCTTCACTGGCTCATTTGGCACATTTCATTGAGCACACTCGATAAAAAAATGCTTCAAACAAAAATGCTCCAAACAAGTGTGTGCCATCCAAGGTGGAGTACTTTGAAGCGGACTAGGATTTCAGGCTTTTCGGCACGCGTTCCTTTCACCTATACAAAAGATTTTAAGTAAATTTCCAAAAGTAAGGCGTTGGCAAACATACACGTGCTATTTAATTTAGACTTTTTTTTTTTAGGAAAAGTATTGCTGGAGAAGCCCGCAGGTGCAGCGAAGAGAACTATGTTCTCGGCGTTCTTTGATGCTTGAAGCCGGTTCAGACACTTGCGTTTCAATTCGTTTGACAGGGTTGCGTGGAGAACCCAAAGCGACTCACCGGCACATCTGTGCTTCGTATGACGCGTGGAATCCAATTAAAGGAATCGTCTTGGCACGCGATATAAGCAGCAGGTATGTCCTGCATGGTTTCTCGCTGCCGCAACGCAGTCAAACGCAACTGTCTGAACCAGGCTTCAGATAATTTAGCATACGCATTTCGCGTTCGCTGTAGGTGAAGGCACGGGCCCGAAAGCGGCAATTCTGCATTGTCCTCTTGGCGCGAGCACGAGCGCGTAGAACGCATATTTGAAAGACACGGGCTTGAAGAGAAACAATTGTAGCGAAAAGAAGAAAACTGAAACAACGCTTCGGTACACTTCGGGGAGGACCGGCGGACGGGCTTCGCTAGAATCACCTGCGCGCGCTCAGTGTACTCAAAATTTACTCAACCGCAGCTGAAGTCATTCGGATATGTAAAAAGAGAAAACAAAATGCATCAGCGTGTTCAGAAAGTTGTGATTGCAGAAATTGGTTTCGATAATTAATACTATTAATTAAACAGGCTTCTGTATACTTGAAGTGTAGGCAAGCGAGAGAACGAAACTGATCAAAACGTGACGTGTAGCGACTATTCAATTTGATTTATAGGGAGTATTCACTGGACGCCATATTTGTGGGTGCTGTTTAGAGCGCATGTTCAGAACGAGCTGACATCAATAGGCTGCTAAGACCGGCAATCTTGATGGTACGGAATTCTCGTTGCAAAAGAACTGTGGAGGCTCGCCATCAGCACGCGCTCAGCATTCGCGCACACAGCTATGGCCGCCAGTGAATACTTCCTATAACCTGCAGTTCACTTTTGCAATGAATTACATTAGAGATACGAGCGCTTCCCTAAGGGCAGTCGAGGAGAATAATATATACGGATAAATCTTAAACAGTCTTTTCGTATTTATGCAAAATATGACAGTGGTCACTATCCTAATCAGTCACAGAAAATACAGCAGTATATAAGGTGGTGATGTCGACTAGTGGTGTGTATAAGAATGTAGAGTTTCAATATCTCATGCTGTACCTTGTACTGTTTGTGAGCGCGTTCATGTATAATATTGTATGGTGTATGTTTGTCGCGTGTGTGTAAAGTGTGGTGTGGAATATGTAGTAGTGCATGTGCGGCGAGGCGCTCAGAGCAAATACTTTTGGTTTCTTTTTTCTAGTTTGAGCGCTGTCCGTTAGGTGGCGCGTGTCGCCGCCCAATTCAAGGAGTCGCGCGTTTATGTGTCTACTTGTTTGAGTGAAAAACATTGAGGCGCTCCGTGGCTCCACGGAGCAGCCACAAAGGGTTCGGTTCTCGGCCACTCGTCCCTGTGGGATCAGTCCCATAGCCAGTTGAATGGGGTGTTTCGTGCGGTGAACAGTGCGTGCACAGATGCAATGGGGATTACCAGGGACTTGAAAGTGGATGACGAATGCTAACAGGTGAGCAGGAGCGTTGAACGATCGTAACCGACGCCGCTTGAATCGGTGATGCCTCGCCTCGCCGCTGTCAACCGAAAACGCCGGATCACTTGCGGCACGCGCAGCAAGCAGATTCTCTGTTCAATAAAGACATCATTTCATTTGTCGCTATACGATTCCTTTGAATGTTTTCTGTCCGCGAAGTAAATGCAGCCGGCCGCGCGAAAACAGTCGCGGACAAGACCCCCGAATACCCCCCCTCACATCGCCACTCCTACTCGTATTAGGTGCGGTGCCGGCGCTTCGAGGCGCGTTTTGGAGTGCTTTAGTGCGCACGGAAGGCAGCGAACGGGCGTACGCACTTGAGAATCGTATTTTAGCAAAAAGCAGTCCAGCTCGCTAGGCCTTACTCGTATTGCCCCAGTGTCACTTGCCAGCCGCCATGTTAATTTTGGGGGTGCTCACTGTGACTACCTGTTGATTGCATGCCGTGTGGCTACCCATGGGGTCGCTAGTATAACTATGGGGGGTAGCGATATCTGTGACGGCTTTTTGACTACCCCAAATGTAGTACCCTACGACTACCCTTTTGTTGAGAGTGTAAGAGCAATCCTAGCCAATCGTGCTCTTTGAGCATAGCACATAACACGTGTCGCTGCGCCCGCTCTCTAAGGGTACATGACACTCACACGGCTTTGGATTTGCTTTGATGGCTCGTAGCATCCACTGCACCCTGACTAAGGTGAATCGGAGTATAGTCTAGACGGTGGGTGGACAAAAAAAAATCCAAAAGTGCCTGTGCTATGTGGTATGGAAATATTTTAAGGGGATACTTCAACAAAATTTGAAATATACCCTTCGTGTTCAGAAATAGGCTGAGTATGATCAAGAATATCTGTAGATAACAATCTCACGTTTGTATTTTGAGCCTGAAGGCAGAATTTTTTGTTCTATAAAAAATAAATTTGATCAACGTTTTTCACTTTTCGATGAAATTCAGACTCATTTGATACTATTATGTTTACTGAAAAATGGTATCAGCAAGACGCTGATATGCTAAATTTAGATGGTTTAAACATTACTTTTTACGTCGTAGTAATAAGCGTGGTGGTGGTGTGTCAATTTACCTCAAACATAACATTCATGCGGAGCTATTGGATAGTTATTAAAAAATCACAAGCGACTACGAGATATTAACCATGAGACAAGGAAAAAATATATTTTCTGTTTTATATCGCCCGCCAGCAGCAAACTTTGAAAACTTTGTTTCCTTTCTTGAGCAATTCTTAGAATTTGTGTCAGTAAATAAGTATAATTTAATTCTGGTGGGTGATTTTAACGTCAATATACTTGAAAATTCGGTTCAAACTTTACTACTCACGACTACACTAAACTCCGCCGGATTGACAAATGTCATCACATCTCCGACTAGAGTAACCCTATCTACTTCTAATTCCATCGACTTTTTTATCACTAATGCTAATACAGACCTTAAAGTTGCTGGCACAGTAAGTTGTGACATCAGTGACCACAATCCAATATTTCTGTCATTTTATAATCAAGGTTTCAAGAAACAGGTAAATAGAAATAAATATACAATAAACTTTCAGAACATTTCAAATTCTAATATTCTCGCATTTCGTAATGCCGTAATAAGCCAAGATCGGGACTTTCTTTATTCTCTCCTAGATGTAAACAATCCATAGAATCAATTTATTCAAACATTCAAGATGCATTACGATTTGAACTTTCCGAATGTAACAGTTACTGTATCAAAGAAAATGAGAAAACCTTCGGTTACTCCAGTCCATATCAAAATGATGCAAAAAAAAAAGACCGTCTGTATAAAGCGTTTTTCAGGTCACGGGATTTAAACAGACTAGTCATCTTTAAGAAATTTCGAAACAAGTTAACTGCTGAATTGCGAAAAGCGAAATATCTGTACTACAAAGAAATGTTTAATGACGTTGACAAACCGCGACCTGATATTATGTGGAAAAAAGTTAATGAAGCTCTGAACCGTGGGACAGTCTCAAAACAAATAGGTGACTTAATTGTAGATGGCCAAACTGTGTCTGGAGTCTCTTTGGCAAAACTTTTAACGACTATTTCGTAAATATAACACCCATACAGCACACTGACAGTGCTCTCTCGTTTGTTCACGAAATCAATGACAGTTTGTTTCTAAAACCTACAGATGAAACGGAAAGATTTAATACTTTTATTGGGTTAAGAAATAATAAGAGCTGTGATATCGATGATTTACTGATAAAACCTATAAAATATATTATAGATATAATCTCACCATGCTTAACATATATATTCAATTTGTTTTTAACTTTTGGTAAGTTTCCTGAAAATATGAAACTAGCTAAAATCTCAGTTATTTTTAAAGGAGGGGATAAAAACATGTTGAGTAATTATAGACTAATTTCTATTCTTCCTATTTTCTCTAAGGGGCTAGAAAAAATTATATTTAAACGTATTGAACTTTTTTTCGTAAAACATTCTATACAGAGTTTCAATTTGGCTTTCAAAAAGGTAAATCTACTGAATCGGCATTGTTACTACAGAAAGAAATTATACTTGGAAATATTGAAAAACGACTGCTCACACTTGCTGTTTTCATCGATTATAGTAAAGCTTTTTATTGCCTCAATCGCACAACGCTACTTTCTAAGCTTTATAAATATGGGGTTCGCGGCATATCATTCGAATTGCTTAACTCATACCTTGAGCATCGCCACCAAAGCGTGTCTATTGACGGCCAACGCTGACCGTTCTCGAACATTGTTTGTGGCGTTCCACAAGGCAGTATCCTGGGACCTTTATTATTTAATGCTTATATAAACGATGTTGTAAACATTATCGATCAAGCTCAATTTATAATTTATGAAGATGATACGAGTCTTCTTTTTCGGGTAATGATGTTGATGAGCTTATAAGAAGGGCAAATTCCGTATTAGAAATTTTTTTCTTTTGGTCAGATGTCAATGGATTAAAAATTAACACATTAAAGTCAAAAGCAATTCTATTTAGACCCGTTCATAAATTAGTAAATATTACAAATCCCCTAGTGATTGGAAACGCGTCAATTGAAATAGTACATGAACACAAAACTCTTGGCGTGCACTTCTCTGAACATATGATATGGAATTACCACATTGAATTTTTAACGAAAAAACTTTCTCAAGTAGTGGGGGCAGTTGCTAGGTGCCGTAGTTTTTTGCCGGTAAACATTAAGCTAAAAATATACTACGCCTTATTTGGTTCCTATTTGAATTACTGTCACTTGGTATGGGGAACAACTACAAAGACAAACTTAAATAGCAATCAATCACTTAAAAGAAAGATATTGCGTTTTATTGCGGATGTTCCGTATAACTTTCATACTGAATCCTTATTTCATAAATACAAAGTAATTCGTGTAGAACATTTCTATGAGTTCCGCCTACTTCATTCAATCCGCTTCTCATCTTCTACGTTCTTGAATTTCTTAAATTGTACTTCCGAACTAACTTTACATGAAAGCACAATCAATACACGTTTTCGAGAGAAATGGTTGGTTCCTTGAAATCGCACAAACTACAATCTTCAATCTCTTCACCTACAACATTCCAACAGTCTTAAATAAATGGCATCTTCATAGTTAGCAATGTTTTCACTCTTCCTAAAAATAAACTTCGCACATACTTCGCTTAAAACCATAGGAAATGTTTTTTTTTTCACATGTTGGTTTGACGTTGTTGCGTGAGAAATGCATCGATTTGTGATATTATATACTTTACAGAATGTACATAGGATATTTTCGCGAAGTTGCTTCTGTCATTTGTTACAGTACCCCAGACCCCGTCAAGCTGGTTACATAGCAGCTTTTTGTCTGGAGGTCCCTCCAGTGCATATCTGGAAAATAAAGCTTGAATTGAATAAACAAAATACCTTTCTGGCTTTAATGCAAGACATTAGATGCATCCGTATTAAGAGCCTTTGCACATATAGCGAACGCATCTAGGAGTTTTAGATATCGCAGTGCTCCCGAAACTTAATGTTGCCCGGATATGGTTTATTTTTTGCGTTGTTTGTGCTACTCCTTGGCTTACCAGTCAAACCACGTGGTGAAGTTTGGGTAACCGATGATGGCATAACCTGGAGAAGATATTCCAGCTGCTCCAATTATCTTTTAGCTTTGATTTGCCGAGAACAATATTTGGGTAATTTGTTTGGTGTGTTAGGTTTAGGGAGTTTGTACTGTACCTGTTTTAGATAGTCTATCATCAGTTTCCTGCATCTGCTCTAAAGGTAGGCCTCTTTTTTTGTTAGAAAGACTTCCATGTTATGGTGTGTCTTCATTTACGACCTTTGTTTCAGACGTGCCCCGCAGTCCATTCCATACCAGTGTGTCCCAGGACATCAACTGAGCGCTGCAGTGTGCTTTTGGTAAATCAAGCCTGTGAGACAGAGGGCCCTCTGGAAGCTGTGACACTTTGTTTCTGCCTGGCATGGGTTTTCGACCTTCCGTACTTCGTTAAATATTTTCACACATTTGTTTGTTTTGAAAGACTTGTAGGTCTCAAACATTCAAAGCTGGACTGCATGGGCACAAGGCCGCTGACCAGCCTGAATTGAAAAAAAAACAAGTAAAAAAAAAAACGCGTTTGCACAACGACGGCGCTTTCGCTGCCAACGGATTTTGTCTGCGTGTCGTCTGCTTTCTTTCACTTTTCAGAAAATTTGCTTTTTAGATGTACTGCAATATTTTCACCATTTAGCTGTGAATGGGAGTGAAAGGTGTGCGGTATTGAATACGTCCCAGTTCTGAAAAGACACTTTGTGCATCTTTTCAGAAGAGATACCTTTTCAAACAAGTTGCACAATCTGCCTTTTCCGAATAGGAAGTTGTTCAATGCCGCAAACATTTCACTCCTATTTACAGCCTGAAGGGTCTCATTTCTAGTAAATTCGTCTCTAAAAGTGTCAAAATTCGTCCACAAAAGGACGAAAGTTGCTCCCTCACTACTATAAAATTCATCTCTAAAAGGGTCAACGTTGATCCTCAAAGGGACGAAATTTACTCCCTCATAACTGTCTAATTCATCCCTAAAAGGGTCAAAATTGATCTACAAAGGAACGACAGTTACTCCCCCGTCGCTCTAAATATCATTCATTTAAGTGGCAAAATTAATCCCTAAAAAGACGAAATTTAGGCCCGATTAAAAAAAAATTAGTCCCCAATCACCACTGCTGATCCTCAAAGAAATCAAAGTTACTCCCCCAATTATGGACACGACGGCGCTCAAGGGACCATAATTAATTCTCTGAAGAGTTAAACTTAGCTCCTGATGCCATGCTGTAGGGATCGAAAACACTCCTTTTAACGGATCAAAACTTTGACCTCAAAAGATCAATGGAAAGGTACTAAAAGAAAAGGAAGGGAATAAACCGGGGTTTTGCTGTTTTGGGGGGATCACTCTCAGTGATATCGATTTAGTTCCCAAAAAGGACGAAGTACTACTTCTTTTCTTAGAGTGCACTACGCCATTGGCTGTGGCATGCACCGTGTACAGTTGGTGAAACTGTGCCGTGGTGACTTTAAAGGTCCCGTCCGCGAACCACATAGTCGCCTGAGCCAGACAGCTCAAGTTGTGCTCGGTAGCAAAGATCAGGATTCTTTCGCTGTCGCCCTCTCCGCTATCATAAAGGAGAAAGGAATCTCCTTTGGCTGGGGTTTGCATGCAGGTAAAACAGCCATTATTGTCATATTCCCTTGTGAAAAAGGTCATTTGTATGAGAAATTTCTTGTGTCTAATAAACACATATGAATCATACAATATGTATAAGAACATATAAGGACTATATAGGGACTATGTAAAATTATATAAGATATGTAAGAGCCATATAAGGAACTTATAAGTAACTTCCCACAAGTATTTTATATGGTGCCTGTATGTTCTTATATATCGTATATAATTCTTATATACTTCTTGTATGGTTCTTATCGGTTCTTATATATATTTGTGAGGAGGTTCATTATTTGAGGTCAAGTTCTCTTTCAATACATTAAATTATTGACTAGGCAAGTACTGTTTTTCTGTGAGCTTTAGTAGTTCCGTTGAAAAACAATAGCGATACAACTTTAAAGAAAAACATGAAATATGTCACGGGATACACAATTTCCTTAGGGCTGTCATAAAATAACTAGTTGACGAGTCACTGAGAAATAAATGCGAGTCTCAAGTCAAATAAGTTAGTGGAAGTGGGAGTGAAACACTTCACTTCACATAACAACGATGGTGGTGACGTTGTGGCAACGATGTGGTGATGTGGCGTTGTGGCAAAGATGTGATGAGGTCTTCCATGGTCGGTGCATCCGCCGCTGGGAGCCGTCCGGGACAACAGAACATCGTCTTCACGATACGGCCCGGTTGCCCCTCGAAGTTACGCCCAGTCGTTTCTTTTTGCGTCGATGGCTCCCAGGAAGACAGCCCCCAGTCCGCTTTTGTCCTCGTTCTTCTAGCCACAACTTCTTCTTTTTCTTTCCCTGTTGTCTCGTGCTTTTAATACTTGTGCGCTGGTTCGTAATGATGTCTCGTGCTTCTTTTCTTTCCGAATCACGTCGCCTTCTTCTTTCTTGTACCTCTTTGAAATGTCCTATCACAGTTCACCGCACAACCCCCCTTTAAGCTTTTTCTTTTTCAGAAAAGAAAATCCAGTTGCACCGGTGAACATATACATGTTAAACCAAAACAAACCAAAACAAAGACCATATTTGCTAGATAACGCATGCAAAATATCAGATCCTGCTCATAAAATCTGCTCCTAAATTTTCGCTACCCTTAATATGCACAACTCTAAAACTATATTCTTGAAGCAAGAGAGACCACCTTAACACCTTACTGTTAATCAACTTCGCAGTGTTCAAGTACTGCAGTGGATGGTCGTCCGTTTGCACCGTAAACTGTTTACCACATAGGTACATGTGAATTTATGAATCGCTTATATTAGGGCCAAGCATTTCCGTTCGACCGTGGAATATTTTTGCTCGCTTAGAAGAAGTTGTTTGCTCGCGTATGATATGGGATGTAGCAATCCCTGGTGCTCTTGCATCAGGACGGCGCCAATCGCGGTTTCTGACGCTCTACAGACCCCTTGGTGATATCGGGTGCTCGCAGCACCGGCCTAGCGGAGAGAGCGACTTTTAACATATTAAAGGCCGCTTCTCTTTCGTCTGTCCAATGTACCTTGTTGGGCTCTCTTTTCTTTGTCATTTCCGCTAGGGCTTGGGCGATTTGAGCATATCCTGGTACGAACTGCCTGTAATAATTTGCCAAGCCCAAGAATGATCGGACCTGCTTCTTCGTCTGTGGCTTTTGCGCCTTTATAACCTGCTCTAGTGTGCGCAGCAAAGGTCGAATCTTTCCTTCCTCTAGCTCGTGGCCCAAGAACGTGATCTTTTTCATGCCGATCTCGCACTTGCTGGGATTGATTGTTAAGCCTGCCTGACGAACTCGCTCCAGCAAACAATGCAGCGTCGTCAGGTGCTCTGACCAAGTATCGGTGGCAGCGAGAACATCGTCGATATAGTGTTGCACATATGGGATCCAGTTAGAGAGTTCTCTCATGAGTCTCGTGAAGACTGCTGAAGGGGTCTTTAATCCAAAAGGCAAGTATTTGAACTGGTTCAAGCCCGAGGCTGTCGAAAATGCCGTAACTGGCTTGGGTTTTTCCGTCAAAGGTATTTGCCAATAGCCTTTAACTAGGTCAAACTTGGAGAAGTATCTCTTCTTCCCCACTTCCGCGAACAGATCATCTGCGCGGGGCATGGGCTCTGCGTCCCCTACCAAGATGTTGTTGATGCGACGAAAGTGGACGCATTTGCGGAAGGTGTTGTCTGTCTTCCGCACTAGAATAAGTGGAGACCTGTATGGGGATTTTGACTTTTCAATGATTCCTCCCCGCAACATCTCCTGCACTTCCTTTCCGATCATATCCCTCATGGCTAGGGGCACGGGATGCTGCGGTGTTTGGAGCGGCACTTCAGTTGTGAGTTGAAGTTGGCAATCAAGGATGTTTGTCTTCCCTGGCAGGTCTGAAAATACATCATCGTACCCGTTCAAAAAAGCCCTCAGCTCATCTTTTTCTTCTTTTGAGAGGTCTAGGCTAAGCATTACATCCTTGGCTCTTTGTGTCTTTTGAAGCGACGGGGCTGATAGTAAGCCGTCCTTTTCGTCTTCTACGGCGAAAATGACCGATGTCTAGGGTTGAGGCTGTGCTCGCTTTCCACGCTCTTCGTACCGCTTAAGTAGGTTGATATGGAAGAGCTTTTGCGTGTGTCCCAAATCGATGAGGTAGTCGTAACCCCCCTTGGTGCCGACAACCGGAAATGGACCTTTCCAAGCTATGAGCAGCTTGTTTTGGGTGGTCGACAGCAAAAGCAGTCCTCGGTCACCAACTCGCAGTTGACGGTTTTGGGACTTTTTGTAAAAATATTTCTTTTGCACATCTTGCGCCTCAGAAAGATTCTTGTGGGCCAGCTCCATCGTCTCTTCAAGGCGATCTCTTAAGTCCAGCACATACCCGTAGGTAGTCTTGACCTCTTCGGTGAGAGTGTCGTTTGTCCACAGCTCCTTCAGGATGGTCATAGGGCCTCGAATGTGCCTTCCGTATATCAACGTAAAAGGCGAAAAACCCAGACTACGCTGCGGTACCTCTCTGTAGGCGAACAAGAGGGGAGTGATATAACGATCCCACTGTCGTGGCTTTTCTTGGCACATCTTTCGGAGCATTGTCTTCAGCGTCCCGTTAAACTTCTCCACGATCCCATTGCACATGGGATAATACGGCGTGGTGGTTAGCTGTTGTATGGGCAAGAGGCAGGCTACCTCTTTCATCAAGGCTAAAGTGAACGTTGGAGCCTGGTCGCTAAATATTTCCCGTGGTACTCCAATGCGCGAGAACATCTGGATCAAACCCTCGGCCACGGTTTTGGAGTCCATCGATGGAAGCGCCACTGCATCGGAATATCTTGTAGCACAGTCAAAAATCAAATCAAATTGGACGTTTTGAGTGATTTATACAGCGTAAGGTTGGTCTGCCAGTAGGGGCGACACTGGTTTACACTGTAGATGAGCAATTTAGCCAGTGCAGTACAACCGCTAGCCTGGGGTCTTTAACGTGCACCACGCAGTAGTGATACACGACCGCACGCCGGTACGATGCTCATCCAGATCGAAACGGGCAGGGGTGTAGCACAGTCAACCATGGTCAAAATGAAGCGGTTTCCCGTGTCTGATGAGGGCAAGAAAGGTCCGATCAGGTCGATTGCGACGTGCTCGAACGGCGTTTCGATTATAGGCATCTTCCCAAGCGGAGCCTTTGCTATCTTCCCCTTGGGGGTCACTCTCAGGCACCTGTCACAAGAATTCACAAATCGCTTGATTTGTGCTTCTACTCCTGGCCAAAAGAAAGCTTTCAGGACGCGATCTGTCTGTCGTCTTCTTGAAAACCTGGTGGCCTGCCATTGTTTTTTTGTGAGCCACTTTCAGGATGGAAGGTCGTCGGTCTTGCGGTACCACCACTTGGTTGAACGATTTTCGAGATGTAAGGATATACCGGCGAAACAAAACCCCTTTCGATAGGTAAAACTCCGATTTATGGCCCCCATTCGAAGTCTGCCTCTAGCTGCCCGACTTTGCTAAAGCATACTGCCAAAGTAGGGTCGAGTTTCTGACACTGACTCAGATTGTCTCTCGAAATCTCCCTTCCCGCCGATGCTATGCTAGGCACGCATTTTTCCTTGTTGGTGACCTCTAGATCGGTTGGAACATTGTTTTCTTCGACCTGCGCGCACCCAGTCTCAATAGTAAAATCTGGTTCTCGTGGTAGTAAGCATCCTGGTATATTTCCAAGTACTACATCATACAGTGAATTGTCCATTACCTTGGTTCGGACTGTGCCACTGTAGTATGGACATGAGACCTGCACTTTAGCTTCTGGTAGTGTCTGACATGATCTGTCGACAAGGTACATTGGCCCTTCTGTGCCAGTGAACGCTTCAGATGGCACCAATCGCCGTCTGACTACCACAGTATTGTTACCCGAGTACCCGAGGACTACAACTGATTCTCCGTTCAACGTGACTTCAGAGATTGGCATATCAACCTTAACCATGCCGACAACTTCCAGACGGTCTTGAACGACATTAAACATCCGTGATTGGACTTCCCGGGTGTTGGAGCACCCTTGCGTACGCTGCTCTGCCCTAAGGGCCAGTAGCAGACTGTGGTGCAAGGAAACACAACGCTTGCGGGTTCGGCTGGTTTTTCTGAGGACAGGTTTTTGCCTGGTGCCCCTCCTTTTTACATATCCAGCAAAATTTCTGGTTTCTCATCCGGGATCGACATTCCGCTGACTTTTATCCGGTTTTGTTACACACCAAGCAACGTGGTTTCTCCACAGCGGAGGTATTGTCCTTTTTCTTTTGCCCAAGCTCTCCAGATGCGATGGTTTCTTTTCCCATCCAATTGAGGTTTAATAGATGTTGGGCACCGAGATAGTTGTCCGAGATATTAGGTACTTCAACTAGGCTTGTGCAGTTCCGCTCCTATAAGAAAAACCGCCAATTTAGGGTGACAGTTACCAAGAAACTGTTCAGAGACAAACAGGTCCCGCACGGCCTCGTACGTTTTGGGAGTTTCTTTCATCACAATCCAGCAATCAAAATACCCTTCTAGACGGGCTGCGAACTGGCGTCCGGTATCTCCATTTTGTGGTTTGCAGGAGCGAAACTTTTCCCTGTAGCCCTCGGCTGTAAACCGGAACCGCTGACATAGGGCACACTTTGTGCACTCGTAATCTAGCGACTCCGCTGGAGAAAGTCGTCCGAAAAGGCGTAGTGCTTCCCCTACGAGGCACATGCTGAGGGCTGTAGCCCACTTCTCCTGTGGCCAACTCTGTTCGACGGCTACGCGCTCAAACCTATGTAGGTAAGCATCTAGATCGTCCCGTTTTTCACCGGAAACTGGGATGAGCTTGTGGGGACTAATAACGGCTGCAGTTACTGGTTAGGTGCCTCATTCGCCTGACGATCCTGAGTTAACTGCTTCCACATTACTTTGCTGCCTTTCCAGGAGCTGCAACTTTAGTTGGAAAGTTTGTTGTTCAACCGCTATGCGCTCGCGTTCGCATTGAGCCAGCTCGCGCTCCGCGTCAAGCCGCTCTTTCGTTGCTTCCCTCTCCGCTAGCTTTTCGTAGCGTTCACGCTCCCGCTCCGCGTCAAACCACTTGCGTAGATGATCTCCGATGAAACCGAGTACCTCGCCCATCAACATTACTTCTCCCGTATTCATTTTTCCTTTAGGTCACACAAAAACAGAACACGACTTGCCTCGTCCTGTCGCGGACGCCAATGTGAGGAAGTTCGTTATTTTATGTCAAGTTCTCTTTTAATACATTAAATTATTGATGAGGCAAGTACTGTTTTTGTGTGAGCTTTAGTAGTTCTGTTGAAAAACAATAGCGATACAACTTTAAAGAAAAACATGAAATACGTTACGGGATACACAATTTCCTTAGGGCAGTCATAAAACAACTAGTTGATGAGTCACTGAGAAATAAATGCGAGTCTCAAGTCAAATAAGTTAGTGAAGGTGGGAGTGAAATACTTCACTTGACATGACAACGACGGTGGTGACGTTGTGGCAACGATGTGGTGATGTGGCGTTGTGGCAAAGATGTGGTGAGGTCTTCCATGGTCTGTGCAGCCGCCGCTGGGAGTCGCCCGGGACAACGGAACATCGTCTTCACGATATGGCCAGGTTGTCCGTCGCAGTTACGCCCAGTCATTTCTGTTTGCGTCGACGGCTCCCAGGAAGACAGCCCTCAGTCCGCTTTCGTCATCGTTGTTCCACCCGCCACTTCTTTTTCTTTCCCCGTTGTATCGTGCTTCTATCCTTTCCGAATCCCGTCGTCTTCTTCTTTCTTGCACCTCGTTGAAATGTCCGATTACAGTTCACCACAATCTTGAATGATTCATATGTGCTTATTGGACACAAAAATTTCTTATACAAATGAGAATTTTAAATAGGGTTATGTTGCACACTGTGATTTTGCGCTGCGATACACTCTACTTTAAGCTCTGTGGGCATTCTTATGTCGGCTCTGCAATATGGTACGCTGTACTCGAAATCGGCCCGCGGCCTTTGCTTGCAGATTTTGCACCAAAGTGATGACGGTGCGGAAATTTGCGATGCAGTGTCGTCACTGGCACAGGCAGCCGCATTCAGAAGTATTTGGTGCGTACTAGACGGCCTTCCACTAAAATAAAGAAGGACGTTAGTGAACTTGCTTTGGGAATATAAAAACAGGAACAGATTTTGGTACATACCAGCCGTTTCCTTCATCTGATGACAAAGCCGAAGCACGTTTATCTCGGTGGGGTCACCGGCATGCGTATGGTCACTGGAATAAGGAATTACACGAGTCTTGGCGTGATCGGTGACTATTTTAGTTTTACAAACCCCTCTTCGCCGGCAGGCGCAATACAACGCAGTCTCGTTAACCTTAACGCAAGTGTAGGAATGTCCTTCGTGAAGAAGCGTATCGCCACCTTTCTTAATAGTAACTACCTCCATTTAGAAATCGACAGTGAGTTGGGAAGGAAAAGAGATCCGTCCTTCATAATCCGAGAGGAACCGGCATAGTAAGTCCTAAAGCAAGGCAAAAAAGAAAAAAACAAAGAACCGGGTTCAGTGGGTCTTTTCCTACTGTGCATTTTATGTTCTCGAAGTTCTTTTGTTAGTAAGGTGAAACACCCTATTGAAAATTCTCATTTGTATGAGAAATTTTTGTGTCCAATAAACACATGAATTATACAAGATATATAAGAACGTATAAGATCCATATAAAGACTATATAAGAACCACATAAGGTATATAAGAACATACAAGCACCATAAAATAAACTTGTGGGAAGTTTCTCATAAGTTTCTTATATAAATCTTATATATCTTATATAATTCTCATATATTTATTATGTAGTGCTTATATGGTTCTTATACGTTTTTATATATCTTGTATGATTCATATGTGTTTATTGGACACAAGAAATTTCTCATACAAATGACTTTTTTCACTAGGGCAGATAAGACAACATGCAGGCTAAAGGCTGCATGATCCCCTTCTTGGGTCATTGGGCATGCTTTTGTTCCCGTTCGTGCAGTAGACAACCTCGCTGACCTTGTATGTATTTGGTCGGGTGACCCCCTTTCGTAACTTTCCTAAGAAAAGAAAACGTTCAACGAGTTTTGGGTCATTGTGTGACGAACTGCCAGCGTGAAGAATCATCCTATGACGAATGTTCCGCTGTGACGAACGGGCCTGTTACCAGTTGCCCTATGACGAATCCACATGTGAAAAATGGGCTGTATCCCGTTGCACCTCTTGACTCGGCAGACACGAGTGAAGAGATCCAATATGGGTCAAGAGGTCTAACGCGTCAAAAGATCCAACGGGTCAAGAGATTCATGGCGAGTCAAGAGGTCCAACGCGTCAAGAGATCCAATATTGGACCTCTCGACGCGTTCCCTATTGAAAATTCTCGTTTGTACGAGAAATTTGTGTCCAATAAACACATATGAATCATACAAGATATATAAGTACATATAAGAACTATATAACGATACATAAGAACATACAAGCACTATATAAGAAACTTTGGGAAGTTTATTATAGGTTTCTTATAAGTCTTATACATCTTATATAATTCTTATATAGTTATTATATGTTCTTATATATCTTTTATGATTTTTATGTGTTTATTGGACACAATAATTTTGTCATACAAATGACTCTTTTCACTAGGGTTGGACCTCACTTGCAATGTAGGCCTTGCGTCAACCTTGCCGACCTTGAACCATGCGATGTTTTAACTCGCAATGTAAGTCTGCTGCGCTTGTCACGTTTGGTCTCAAAAAATGTAAAAATGGCGCGAAAAAAACTTTTTTTTCACAGAATGCTTATTGCGCTTTAAGGGCATTATTGTAGGGGGACAAAGAAAGTCAGCACCGTCCTTGTCATTCCAAGTGTTTCTTTTCTGTTCGTTTCTTCGTTTCCTTTTATGAGCTGTAGGTTTTATTAGAAAAAAACAGTCACTTGAGACGGCGCTAGCTACAAATATAATGGATTATAATAATTCTTTTACAAAAAAATGTAAGCGGACGAAGCGCTTTTTAACGCTGAACTGGCTTTTACACTATGCCCCATAACCACTACGAACACAAACGACGATGAGAATATCGCCTCCTTTCCTGAATGCGATCTGATAGTTACACAAAGGACAAGAAAAGGTAATTCCCGGGCTTCTGGTCCAAATGTCCAACGAGACAAAATCGAGTCAAAATGTGCGATAGGCCACGTGCACCCGTGTCAAAATATTCGTCGAGACGAAATGTCCAATTGGGTTAAAATGTCCATCGAGTCGAAATCTCCATCGAGACAAAATGTCCAATCGGGTCAAAATGACCACGTCAAAGTTCTCAGTCTTCGTTGAATGACTGCCCACTCCCCTCTGTAGTGCCTCCGAGGACCCGGTTTAACACAAAGGCGCTAAATTTTTTTGTTTTTTCTTTCGTCGGCCAAGGCCAGTGGAGGTACAATTTTGTTCAAGGATTTCGCCCCACTGTCGGGGACACTGGGTCCGATCGTCCGGTGACCCCGTTTAACACAAAAGACGCCTCACGGTACGGCAAGATTCGACCTATTTTGCGTACGTCTGCGTTAATCAAGACATAAACTGTTCACAACAAGATCTCGAGTCTCACTATACACGTTTTCTACGTGGGCGCCGTCATCTTCAATTCTGAAACTTCCGGTACGCGTGAACACATCGCTTTCTTCTCGCCACGACAGTAGAGCGTGTTAACATATTAATTGCAACCGTCACTCGTTGTTGTTAGGACCCCCCTATACTTTTTTGCTTGTTCGGAGTTGTAATCTCTTGCTTTTTGTTCGGAATGCATACCAGATAGGGGGACAACCTGGCTGGGTGCGAGGCTAAACGAAAAAGGTCTACACCTTAAGACACAAGTTTCAACAGCTTCTCGATTTCAGACGTTCTTCTAGGATCTGATGAGTGGAAAATTCGTGCTTTTTTTAAAAACCAAGACAATTGTTTTACCAACCAGATTGTCTACACTCGGAGATCATCAGTTGTCTGTGCGCGCGTGAAACAGAAGTAGGGTAGTAATTATATCTTGTGGGTTAATGAAATGTTTGCTTGAGTTCTACGCGTTTGGAAATGGTTCAGTAGAAATTTTAATGTGATATACTCTTATTATTATCTGCAGATTTAACGAAAGGACTACAGCGACGACGTTATATCAAAATTTATCGACTGTTTTTTTGTCGACATGGAGCCCGACTTCGAGGTCCCATCGTTTGTGACGTCACGTAAGCGCTCAAGTTGATTTGTGATCCAGCATCGAAGTAAACGATTGGAGAACGCTGTACTCGAATTTTTTTACAAGAGAACACCCAAAGGATCTCAGCACAGTCTTCTATACGTGTATCGCCTGCTACCACCTGAGTCAGCAAGTCGGACTTACCGAGAGGTGCCCAGTAGCACACCTGACACTTAGAAAAGGCGTACTGGCCACCTATCCAGATCGGCCGTCGACATCCCACTGCTGCAACCGGTCTAGAGACTCCAATGCTTCCACCGTTCTCTCGAAACGCTTCATGTATGAAGTACGGACAAACGCCCGTAGCATACCGAGAGAAGCATTTAACGAAGCCGGCTCCTCTATTCCTGAAAGGTTGGCCGACTGTGACGACACCGTTCGAAGGGAAATTCAAGCACAACTCAACAGTGGCTAGGGATTTTCTACCAAGCGACGGTGCATTTCACGGAATAAACACCACGCAGCGTTGAAGGGAAACACTCTTGACGCCATTCTTCCTGAGCTTCGTGTTACGACAGATTCGCAAGTGTTTCTCCAACTTGAAGACAAAACTAAGGAAGGCGGACACTGGTCTTCTACGCCGAGAAGGTCCTCGATGCCCTTGTGGGCGCAGAACAAGCTCTGGGCGACGGGAAGTACCGTTCCATTCTGCAGCGGTGGAACTGGAACGGGAACTCGTTATATTTTTACGGAAAAAGGAAAAGCGTTCTTTTTTTTTTGTCCAGTTGGGTAATTTTTATTTTATTTCTGTGAAGGAAAATCTAAAAGTATAAAAACAATATATCTTTACGAAGAGCAGGATCTCGTTAATTTTTTTGGTTACTTATCTTAGGGTTCATTTTATGGGGTCCTCGCTTGTAACAGTCGTGTGCAGGAGAGCTGGTGGACACCGATTATTTTTTTTGGGTGCCCGAAACTGCGGTACAAAAAGTATAACTTTTAGTCGAAGGAAAAGACACAGAAAGAGGGACGTTTTGAACTCAGCTACTTTCTTTGCTTCCACGAATCCTCATACATCCGAAAATCTAAGGCCGACTAGAGCCATCAATGAGCTTCCACGAAGAGACCTAGTCACAACAAAATAACAGGTTACCAGACATCGAACGCACCCTTTTATCCCAAATATTGGTCACTTAAATCTTCATGAAGGAGGACTTGTGGTTTTCAAGGCTGGACCTTCCAAAAGCCTTACCGTCTTCTTCACTTGCCCGTCTTGCGGTCAGCAAGGTCGAGAAGCAACTGTTGTTAAGTTCGAACAATGGACATTGTTAGATTGAAATGTGTGAGTTTGTTGTAAAACGCTTGTGCAATGAGGGGCAACAGTCCATTTGGATCGTTTGAATAGCCCACCCCAACCATGTATACGGGTAAAAGCTGAGATTTTTAAACTTGACTATATTAACAAATAAAACCCCGCTTCCACTTGTTTTCTCCTCCTGATGCGCTTCCATAACGGCATTCAAATTCGGAAGTTGCCATTTGATGGGATAGATAAATAAAAAGACAAAACAAACAAATAATCATTAACGTTCCTAAAACGCAAGTAAAATCGTTCAGCCTTTCCACACTCGTGAAGAAGGAAGACCAGCGGAGCTGTACTCGACACACTGTGTGCTTCTTCGTCATCGTCTGTTTTTCGCGCTGTTTCCTACGATGAATTCCCACCAACCCGCCCAACTATCAATTCTTCTATTATAACTGGAAAGGTTGGCGCCATCTACGAGCGACGGCGGAAACCATACTGGTTGTGTGCTTGCCGCCGTCGCTTATAGATGGCGGTAGCTGTCCAAGCAGGTTCGTGTCGATATACCGGATACGATCCTGGGGAACCCAGCCCTTAACAGCTCCGCTGTAAAAAAACGTTGCTTAGTCTAACTGAATATGATAATCAGCAACATACAAATGTAACGTATATGTAACGATACGTTCCATTCTTTTTACTCTAACGGGAACAAGTTCCTTTTTCCCATATTAAACTTGTAACGGGAACGTGTTCCAAAATCAGAAGGAACCAGGAACAAGATTTCGTTCCTTTTTCTTGAGGAACGTGTACAACACTGCTCTACACCCTCCACACCTTCATAAAAAAAGGAGGCACTCCCTGTGCTTCACGCACTGATGCAAGCCTGTGATGTGCAAGCATACGAAGTTGTGTTTTGGTGCCTGTAGGCGTCAATGAAGTAACGATTCAGACATATTGGCACATTATCAACGACGGCTACGTGGATATTTGATTACGAGTCCGCAGCAATTCAAGCTGCAGTCAACGGGTTCAGGACATCTTCAGGACGGCCACAGGGGAATTATTTACGTTTTCATAAATCCGAGCACACTCCCGATTCTCATCTTTTGTGTAGCGATGCATCTGGTGAACTTGAGAAATCTAGAGCTGCCATTTATCGATGCATTGAGCGCGTGCCATTGCTCTTTAGACGTGGAGTAGCATGCAGATCACTCTGAATATTCAATAATTCGCAAAAACAATTAATCGGGTTCCTTGAAGTCCTTGAAACGAGACTTCTGAAACAGCAATTAACGAGCGCCCAGACGCAAAACTAAAATGCATATTTATGACAATGCGCCATTCATTCTCTAAAACAATCATACTTTCGAGTTGATTAGATGAAAATGTGACTTTTTTAAGTTGGTATACAAAAACAGGGTGTGATCTTTGGCTAATTAAAGGCCGGTCCACACATACAGTGGAGCGCTCAGCTAGCGCTTAATGAGCGCTGGAAGCAGCACTCATGTGGCACCGACTTGCGCGTGACGTAGCGCTCGGTTAGCGCTTCAGAAGCGCTCCAGTAGGCGCTCAGTTATCGCTTCAGAAGCGCTTCAGTAGGCGCTCAGTTAGTGCTTCAGCAGCGCATGCAGTGTAAGTGCTCTCACGTTCCTCGTGCCGTGCTTGCTGCTGCGGAACAGCGCGCGCACGGTGTTTCTGTTCTTCCTTTGGCATTGAAAGAAGAGGAAGTAAAAGAAGAGCCGCTGTCCAAGCAAAAAGTCGGGCAGACGATTCAGAGACATAGACTCTGAGCGACTAATTGACTGGGTACTAACTCGTCGCTTTCTATTCGATATCCGTGACCCTAGTTTCAAAGACACGCAGTTAAAAAAATAATCACATTCGAAAGAGCTCTGTGTCTTGGTCCCTCAGCCTGGGAACAAGATTCGCCGGATACCCGTCGGTATCTCGGTGGCGAAAGATTTCGCGCACCCAGAAGGTTCCTCTGGGCGTTAAGTCGTCCACATTCATACCCGTACCAAAAATGTCAGATATGGCCCTGATATATTTTATATGCGTTCAGATATGATAATATAAGGAGTCAAATAGGGCTGTATTTCGCCAGATATGGGAGCTAATACGGCCGTATTTCGACATATAGGTGGGCAAATACTGCCATATCTGGCCGTATAAGTGCGTAAATACCTCCATATATCACCATATACGCGTGCAAATATAGCGCCCCTGATAATGATATATGGGCCCGTTTCAGTCGTGCAAGCAACAAGTTATATGTACTCGCTAAGACACTAGTTGATTGATCTATACTGCCTGAGTCACATGTAATTGGTTAGCTATTGTCAACATCCTGAAAGTGAAGTTATTCCAGGTATTTGGACAAATTAATCAATTGCGCAATTTGAAGATTGAAAGACAAATGAAATTTGGTTGTATGTTTGATGTGTGACAATATGACGAAGTGCGATCGGAGCGCGAGTTAATCAAATAATGGATTTTAGTCGCACCTCTTAGGCACCCGTTTCCGAGTTAAGCGGTGTTGGCGTCGCCATCGGTGTAACCGCCCCGCTAAATTTAGCGAGAAATTGAATTGGTACGTATGTCACGTGACGTCAATTTTCCCGCGAAATCTGGCAGTGAAACTATTTTTTTTTCATGTTTCTTTGCTAAATTGAGCGGGTAAACACGAACCGTTAGCTTACTCAAGATGCAAGACGCTACTTCGCCGTCCCGAATCCTTTTCCCTTCGAACGGAAGCCGTTGCGCCCGGAGTACAATACGCAGCTCTTTCAAAAGCGTTCGCGCAGCATCGCATCCGTTCGTTTGCGAGCGACGGCGATTCATCGTGTGTTGAAAGTCGGAAGATGTGCTGTCCGTGGTGTCTTTTATGTATAACTCGTTCGTAAAAAAATCTGAAACAGTGTACACGTGATTTTAAATTTATTGGTAGAAATACATACACACACACACACACATATATATATATATATACATATATATATATATATATATATATATATATATATATATATATATATATATATTTATTTGTCGACATCATGCACAAAAAAAATAGTCGCGTTAATTTTTTAATTTAAAATTATAATGTGGTTTATACAGCGTAAAACATAGTATCTTCAAACTTGCATCGTTTTAAGTTCAAAAGCAAGACTTCATAAAGCTGTATGTTCACTCGGTATTGACAGCAGGGTAGACGCTACGCGTGTTTTAGGCAAATCGTGTCTCCGGCTAGGGTCACGTGACTACAGTCTAGAATCTGGTGACAAAGCAGGACATCGCACCTGCCTGGCGCCCAAGGCCACACTTAGCATTCACAGCACTGTCAACCTTCGTTACAAGTGACACATCTCCTGGTTGTGGCCCCAAAAGATAAGCCTTTTGTTCGTGAAACCCCGTTTTGGCCGCTCCTTCGATCCTTTTCTCTCTCCCTAAGCTGAAAGCGTTTTAAATGGTGAGTGGTCACGTGGTTTGACGGATGACGCGTTAGCCGTTGCCAATCTCGGAATGCGTTTAGCCGGACCTAGTTTGGCGTATGAATTCTCCCTCTGTGGTAGATGCGTATGTCTGCTTCAGCAAGCGATTTCTTAAAAGCCCAAGAATTTTTTGTGATGCGATTAGTGTTCGCTTCTACAAACGACAGCTCGTGTTAGACCGTGTTGAATCTTCACGGGCACCTTCTCGTTTCTGTGTTCGAGTGGTGGTTTTGCCGTGGCCATGTCGACATCTCCCTCGTACAACACCTTTCAAGTCGCGTCTCGTCAACGTAAGTGCGCTGCAACCTACTTCGTGACAATTAATCGTTTTTGCTAAATGTATTCTTCCAGATTACCTCTAGATTTAGGCCGTGTCTATCTCCTGGCAGCCTGGAGAATCATTGTGCAGAATGTTTCGGCATTGGTGCGATTGCGCTACAAGCAGAAAGTTTCGACATGCCGCCGACAAAGTTTTGACATGTCGCCGAAAAACAACAGCAGCACAGACTCTTAATTACGCGTTCCAAAATTTGACGAGCGGCTTTACGAGTCGCTTGTAGAAAGATTGTTACGATTTTGCGAAATACTGGTAAACAATGCTAGGTCATCCGCGGCGTATCCCTCTCCGCCCGCTTGTAGTTTCTCTAACTTGACGGACACTCTCTCTCACGGTTCATGCTGACGAAACGATCGTCGGGATACCGGGTAATTGCTACAGCCGAGCGCGGCACAGTTTACCATTGCTCCCGCTGTGGAGGGTCGAAGAGTCAACTACCAGCACGGTGGATACCGTTTTTTTTTTTGTTTTTTTTATTCTTGCAGATTTGTTTTAAAAGAAGCCGTGACCGCTACACTTATGCGGTTTGTGCGAGAGTGATACGCCCAGGGGGACGTTATGTAGTTTGCTAATTTTTACGATAAGTCGGCTAATTAAATAAAATTCATTAATTAACTTTTAATTAGTGAAAATAAACATATGGTTTCAATTAGAAACTTGCTGAGCGTCGTACAAAACCCCTAAGCCAGTAATTTTTAGAAATACTGAGCGAGTGTGAAGCGCAGTAGTGCGCTGAAGTTACCACTTGTGGACCAGGTACAAGGCTGGGGCTAGATAAGAGACAGAAAAATTGCGCTGGCGCCTTACCGAAACCGCTAGCCTTGTACATGCTCCACGAGTGGTGGCTTTAGTGCGCTTCTCACGCGCTGAAAGACTTTCTGAAAATGACTGATTTAGGGATTTTGGACGACGCCCCGCTAGCTGCTTATTGGAACCGTATGTCTATTTTCACTAATTGAAAAGTTCATTAGTGAATTTTAATTAATTAGCCGAGTAATCGCAAAGCTTAGCGACCACGTAATGTCCCCCTGGGCGTTTAACTCACTCGCAGAAACCGCATAAGTGTGGCTTTCATGACTTTTTTTAAGAACAAATCTGCAAGAATAAAAACAAAAAAGCACCCTGATATGGGAGGCAGATATACCCCTTTTTGGCAGACACAGATATGGATGTATACACCAACTCATGTTTACAAACAAACCGGAGCGCCCCTAGCGGACGCCAGCGGCGCCGCGCATGCGCGGTGGATGGTGGGCAAGAAGCCCGCCGTTGCCCATAAAGAAACCATTGAATTGCGTTGCTGTCGGCGTCGGTGGGAGTCCCCGTGCTCTTTTTCGCGTTGGAATTGTTGATTTTACGTCCTCCTAACAATGTCTGACTACTTGAGCGGCTTCAGCAAAACTATCGAGGCAAAACTTTGCGTGAATAATGTGACGTGCGGCGGTTCATTTCACGTGGACGCCGCAGAATGGGCGCTAAAGCCTGACTCCCACGATGAGATTCCGCTCGCTATTTTCAGTCGCGACGTCGCTCGGACTGCAAAAGCGTGGACCGTAGCTGGGATGGTGGACATCGATACTGAAAACCGCAAGTAGGATCGGGCATTACAAGTCGGTGATGGCCACTGGTAACAATGATCAACAACTTTTTGTATCTGTTTACACTTAGCCGACTTACCCCAACCAACCTTCAAAAGTGTTTTGAAGCCTGCACTTAGTTCTTATCGCAATTGCCGGGTCAACGTTTGGTTTACGGGCCGCTGTCCATTGAACGAACTGACGACAAAAAGCAGCCAAGTTTGAAAGAGCAGACGACAGTTCGAACGCACGCGCAATGGAGTACGGGCAAGAAGCACCGCGTCCCGCGTCAACAAACCATTCGAATGTCACGTCGTCGGCGTCTGTGTGAGTCTGCATACTCTTTTTCGCGTTGGAGTTGTCGATTCTACGTCCTCATCGCAATGTCTTACCACTTCAATCGCCTGAGCGAAATTATCAAGGCTCGTTACGCCGCTAAACGTTCCGTAAATAATTTGACGTGCGGCGATTCATTTGCATGAACGCTGCAGAATGGACGCCAAAACCATGATGAGATTCTTGTAGCTATTTTCGGTCGCGACGTCGCTCGTGCTGCAAAAGTGTAAAAGGTAGCGGCGATGATCGACGTCGATACTGAAAATCGGAAGCGGGAACAGACCAAGCGTAACAAGTAGGCGATGGCCACCGGTACCAATAATTAATATCTTGTATCTACAGTTTACACCGAGCCTACTTAAGTCTTTTGAGGCCCGCAATTACTTCTTATTGCAATCACCGGGTCAAAGCTTGGTCTACGGGCCGCTTTTGTTTGAACGAGCAGACGACAAAAAGCAGACAAATTTGAAAGAGCAGACGAAAGTTCGAACGATCAGGCGGCCGTGTGAATTTGAAGGCGCACTGAATCCGTGGGTGGTCCGGACAACTTGGGGGTTTTCTCTCGTTTATGTTGGAACAGAGCAAATACATCTGGCGACCACAAATCGTGGCCCGCACACGCAATCGTAGTTCGATAGCGTCTGGTTTGCCCTTTTCACGGCTGCTATCCACGTTCTCGGACGAACGGAGGGTGCAAAAACACATGAAAACTGATCTTCAAACCTTTCCAGACTCTCTTGGTAAAGCCCCCATCGCAGCATTTTGACGAGAAGGCAGGTTTTTTGTCTCGTTTCTTCCAAAGGAACACAGGAATGCATGTCTGGCACGGCGACTTCTGCCCACCGCGCCAGACCGGAAGTGCGTCCGGCGCGCCACCACCGCGGCGTGACGTAGGAGAGTTGAGTTGGTGTATAAAAAATTCGGCAGATCTGGTTATATAAGGCTTATATAAACTGATGTGCTTGATATGGCCAGATCTGCCCAATTTTTTATATATCCATATTTCTTTTTTTTTTTTATATAAGTCCAGATCTGCCATTTTCGTAAGGGTATGCACAGTAAAAGTTTTTACACCTTTAAGGGTGTAACAGGGGCGTTACAGCAATTTACACCCTCGGGCACACCCCTTTAACACCCCAAAATCTAGGAATACACCCTCCTAATTTTACCGAAAGAGGTGCTGTTTTGTGTTACACCCTACATTTAGTGAAGAGTGTGAGAGGGGTGTAGAAGAGGGTGCTAAATAAATATTATGAAATGGTTTTGGAAAGTTTATATATGGCTCCGTCCATAATGTACAGGTAAGATTTCTGCTTGAAAAGCAACAGTTGTGAGCAGTCTATAGTCCGTTGCAAACTAAGAACGAAGGGCGAGGGTAAGACGGGCCGGAGAGGAGGAAGCAGACGGAACGCTAAAGAGATAAGGAGGTTTCCCCCTCTCTTCTCCAGCGTCCCGTCTTAACCTCGCACATCGTTCTTAGGTTGCAACGGACTATAGCTATTTTTATAATGTTAGTTGTAATTCATGCAAATAGCTGATTATAAAGTGCCTATTTTGCATACAATTTTTATGTTTGCAAACAAAATTTTATATATGAGTTCATATTTAATTTTATTTCAAATCACTCTATGCTCAGAAATTGGAAACTAGGGTGAAAAGTCAATACTAGCATTTTTTACAAATATTTATTGGTGGAAGTGTGCAGTAAGAAAATCAGGTAGTCTCGAGTTTATATCTGACAACATGAAATAAAATTACAGTAAAAATGTTTTGACAAATATTCATGACATGCTGCTAGAACCTCTCACGTGACCATGTCAACCTGGGTGAAATATTTATTTGAGAATATGATGGCATGCACAAAATCTCACACACATAAAGAGGCAAAACCCATAATAAATCAGTCCGAGACATCCCATACAAAAATGAGCTATGGTCGTCTATGAGAAAATTCAATGGCAGGCTGTCACCCCCTCTAGCTTTGCATGGTCGGCCTCAGAAATTTATAAATACAGCTACAGCCAGCTATAGAAAAGTTTAGGGCCATGTGTCTAAAGACTTGGAACCAATCAATTTTCTTTTCCCGCCTATACAGAGTTCTATGATCCCGAGTCTAAAGACGGAGAACCAATACATCTTCTTTACCCACCTATAGAAAATTCTATGGCCCTGAGTCTAGAGACTCAGGGCTATGTTTCAAGAACAACAACAATAATATAATAATAATAATAATGAATAATTTAGTGTTCTAAGAGTGTCCAGGGACATCCAGTTGGTCTTCTTGCTGGCTCAGTGCAATAGAACGCACAAACAGACGTTTGCGGGCTCGTAGTGACACACATACACGCGTGCACGCACGTACACACGCATGCACATGCGCAAACGCACGCCCGCGCGCAGACGCACACGCACGCAACGCACAAGCAGAGACGCACACACGCATGCACGCGGACGCATCCACACGCGCGCGGCGCACGCACAAACACACGCACGCGCATGCACGCACACACACAGAAACAAATACGACGAAGGAAACGTTGCTTGACTTAGTTTCGGTTTCGGTTTACACAAAAAGGAAACAACATAAAGATTAAATAAAATATATGATTTACTAACTTTTTGTAATTGTAGTGGCATTCTTATTGTTACTAACATAATAATAATTTGCTTAGTATCGTTCTAAATAAAATAAAAATAAATAAAAAGGAAAAGAGACTCTTGAAGACTGCGCAATACCATCGCTATTGCAATCAGCTTCGGTTAGGCTGCCGAACCAGCCGAACTTGAATGGCCGTTGTAGTTCCAGAGGCTTCGGGAATCTCCTTTCTTTTTACGTTATTAGCAGCGAGATGTTTTGGTGGCGCCCTCCTATGGTTCTCCCTTGTGACGTCATTACCTTGCGAACAACAAGTTCGATGGTGTTTGTAAATAGCATGGTGAAAGCCTGAAATCATTGCGCTCTCAAAGCAACACTGCCAACACCGTCGAAATTAGAGTTCTTTCTTTCCTCTTATTTCCGTCGATGGCATACCCTTTCCGACGCCATAGTCAGCTTTTAGGCCAATCGTGGAAGGCCGACCACCGCGACGCTTTCGGTCGCGCACGTCGCCAATAGAAATTTTAGCGGGTATTTTAGATACCTTCCTTATGAATACTGTGTCCAAGAGTACCAAGCAATGACTGAGAGCTGAGAGACGCTGCGTCTAGCGAACGCCCGTAAGTTCAGGACAGCATGGACTACTCGTGCAAACGCCGGTAAGCAACTTTCTTATGTTTCGGCGAAGTGGGCTGCTGTTTCAAACTTTGTCGTGTACCGTGTGCTTGCTAATGGCGAATTCCACTGGTCGTTTTGGAGCGCGCCGGGATCGACTTTTCTGGAGCGAGCCTATTTCACTGGGCGATCGGGATTGAGACTGACATGTTTCACTGGTCGTTTTGGATTAGCTTCCGCTCCAGATCTCGATCTGGATCCGATGGCGAATTCCACTGGGTGTTTTGGAGCGCGCCGGGATCAGTTGACCAGATCCGGAATGGAGCTCACAATCCGAACGAGGTCGCGCCGGCGATGGATCCCCATGGAACATGACCACTGCTCCGGGATCTGCATTTGCCTTCATGTCATTCAACTGCCGGGGAATCCCCTTTCCGCGGCCGCCGCGGTCGTTTTGAAGACGTTTTCGCAATCGCGGTGCTAACACGTGTTCAACGCACGAGCGGCAGGAATGGCTCAGGAGCTTCTAGCAAAGATTGCGGGAATGCCCGTAGCGCGGCCCAAAACCTTCTCTCCTCCTTCCTGGAAAACGAACCGGCTGTCGAGCCAAGGGGTAAAGGCCCTGTCACACTGAGGGGACAGTTGGACAACTCTATCCGGCAACACGGGGAAGTCGTGTTGCCGGCGACCCTGTCACATCGCGGCAACAACAACAGTCGGGCAACATGATGCTGCCGCCCGGCAACAGTGTTGCCCAATTTGTTGTCTGACGACCCTGTCACACCGCGCTGACGGCGAGGACAACACGGGGAACACTCCGCCATCTTGATTGTTTACCTTCGTTCGTGTGCGGCGCGGAATCGCTGGAAATGTGACTCTACAAAGTGATAGTGCGTTCGAAGGGCCGGGAATTACCACGGTACGACATCAACCATTGGCTGTAATTAGAAAACTTGACACGGGAGTATTTTCCGCTCCTTATTTTATCGAGATGTTCTTCATTCGCTGACAAAGCAGATAGCCCTAACCGAGGAAAGTGACATCGCTGATTATTTTCGGCATTTACGCCACCGTATGAAGTATTTCTGTCCGGTTCTTTCATGCAATTCCTATTTCTACTGTGAAATTGCGTTAGCACCGGCAGTACCCCAAACCGTCTTTTCTAACGTGGTGTTGAGCTGGACTGACAGTGCTTCAAAACTGCGACACCGACACCATCGGCCTTCATAACAATGGGTGGAATAAATATTTTTCAACGCTGTCTACTTGTCTACCGCCTGCTATGTGATCGATTCATTGCCCCAAAACGTCCTGGGTATTTTTGAAACAAATCAGGTGTCTGGAGCGGGTAGTTCCAAGTTCCAAGCATCAACGTTTTCGCAATCGCGGCGCTAACACGTGTTCGACGCACGAGCGGCAGGAATGGCTCAGGAGCGTCTAGCAAAGATTGCTGGAATGCCCGTAGCGCGGCAAAACCCTTCTCTTCTCTTCTCCTTCCTGGAAAACGAACCGGCTGTCGAGCCAAGGGGTAAGCAAGCGGCCATTACCATTTCTTCTGGGGCGAGATCAGGCGAGATGCCCGCGAGAAAGGAAGTCACGTGTGTGCGCCGAGGGCTGACCTGGCTGGCTTCCGGTTGAATCCGCCAAAATCGGGGGAGCGACTTTTCTCGGATCCAGATCGAGATCTGGAGCGGGAGCTAATCCAAAACGACCAGTGGAACACGTTCGTCTCGATCCCGATCGCCCAGTGAAATAGGCTCGCTCCGGAAAAGTGGATCCGGCGCGCTCCAAAACGACCCGTGGAATTCGCCACGAGAAAAGTCACAGTGCTGGGACAATAAAGTTGTATTCTTCTTCCTCTCCCACGATTTTGGCAGGTTTAACCGGAAGCCAGCCGGGCCAGCCCTCGGCGCACACACGTGACTTCTTTTCTCGTGGAACATCTCGTTTCAGAAGAAGAAGCACGTCGCGGGCTGGGCTCCTAGATTGTCTCGACATCAGAAGAATTTGTAATGGCCGCTTGCTTGCCCATTGGCTCGACAGCCGGTTCGTTTTCCAGGAAGGAGAAGAGAAGGTATTTGCCGCGCAACGGGCATTCCGGCAATCTTTGCTAGAAGCGCCTGAGCCATTCCTGCCACTCGTGCGTCGAACACGTGTTAGCGCCGCGTAGCGAAAACGTCTTCGAAATGACCGCGGCGGCCGCGAAAAGGGGATTCCCGGGCAGTTGAATGACAGGAAGGCATCCGCCGATCCCGGAGCAGTGGTCCTGTTCCACTGGGAATCCGTAGGCGGCGCGACCCAGTTCGGATCTTGTGCTCCAATCCGGATCTGGTCGACTGATCCCGGCGGGCTCCAAAACGCCCAGTGGAATTCGCCATAAGCTATGCTTGATCCTAACTATGCTTCTGCCCTGTGTTATTTCGTTATTTGAAAGGAGCGTATCTTCTTCAAAACCCGTGTCTCGCTCCGCAGTGTAAGAAGGATTCTCGTGCGGCGGAACCGTGGGCATGTTCTGGGCGCCGTCCAAACGACGCTCCTCCGACGACGCTTTTGCGGAGCGTTCAAGTGCCGTCTGATGGGCGTTCAAGCATTCAATCACCATCCCAAAGTGTTATTCACAGGTCATGCCAGTTCTAACGTCTTGTACCAACAACCGCTCGCCACCGATTTTTTCTTAACGTGGGAGCGAGCGAGCAGCATGATTTTTTGCCTAAGCTAACGCCTGTGCCGTGGAGACGTACGGTCTCTTCACGTTTGTCGAACCGGCAAACTTTCTAAGTTCACGATTGTGTAATGTAAAAAAAAAAGTTTGGATGTAAAAACTTTGCAAGAGCGAGCAGCATGATTTTTTTTTTTGCCTAAGTTAATGCTTGTGCCGTGGAGACGTGCGGTCTCTTCGCGTTTGCCGAACCGGCACACTTTTCAAGTTCACGATTGTGTGATGTAAAAAAAAAGTTTGGATATCACGTTTTTTAGTGGTGGCGAAAGCCATTACAAAAAGCAGAGCAGCTAGAAAAAGCATGAAAAAAGGTGGAAAAAAATTAACTGAAACGCTAATGTCAAACCTGAACATTCGATGGAGTTGAAAGACTACCACCGAACCAACTCGCCCGGATATTTTTTCCGTCAAAGACTAATAGCCAATAGTAATAAATAAATAAATGCCAACTATTAATTGGTTACAAATTCGTAATTGATGCAGTACAGCCCTACCCTGCTCTACTGCTTTTATGATATCAGGTAATCTGTAAATGTATAGGACAGTTCATAGCAGCCATTTATGACGAAAATAATTCCTGGAGAAGGGGAACAAGAGGGACAAAGGACAAACATAAATCTCCAAACACAGCTAGGTGGCTGGTGAGTGACCGAGAAAATCCGCCTGGTCCGGGTATCGAACCCGGGACCTCTCAATTACAGGTGGAGCGCTCTACCAATTGAGCTAACCAGAGGTTAGACATCAGTAGAGCAAACGGGTTTTATCAGCCGCCACCAGTCTAAGTTCGGTTCACCTTATCTGCGAGCGAAGGCAAAGCTAAAAGCGCGAGAGCAGCGCTTTTTGCGTTTCTGCCTAGCTCGCGCGCTCGAGCAAAGCCTGAACGCGCGGAGCTTTCGTGCTCGCGCTTCCAGCTTTGCCTTCGCTCGCACATAAGGTGAAACGAAGTATAGGTTGAAGCTTGCAATTTTAAGGTTATGATTATAATGCAATTAAATGCAAAGGTGCAAGCGAGCTGGACAAGAATGACGAAAATAATCCCTGGAGAAGGGGAACAAGAGGGACAAAGGATGTCTAACCTCTGGTTAGCTCAATTGGTAGAGCGCTCCACCTGTAATGGAGAGGTCCCGGGTTCGATACCCGGACCAGGCGGATTTTTTTGGTCACTCACCAGCCACCTAGCTGTGTTTGGAGATTTATGTTTGTCCTTTGTCCCTCTTGTTCCCCTTCTCCAGGGATTATTTTCGTCATTCTTGTCCAGCTCGCTTGCACCTTTGCATTTAATTGCATTATAATCACAGCCATTTATGTCCGACTGATTAATTGAATCTTTTCTCAAAGAGCTCAAAGTTATATAAAAAAGTGCTGTTCATAAATTAAGCCGCATCACTGAATGTACAATAGCATGTGACTTGTGTGTATGTTCTCAGCGAAAGAAACAAATGCATTCAAAAGGGCCAGTTGAATTGTTTCCTCTCCGTTAGAGCTTCTTTCAGGTACATGCAAAATGTGGGTGTCTACGTCTAAAAGAGTGGAATTTACATTTCCTGCGGGGCTGGCAGGCGTGACTCGGTTCGGCTAGCAGGTTGAAACCTATGGGAGCCTAGGGAAATGCACCACAAGAGTGGGAGTGACGCCCGCCCAGCACTTCCTCGACCATGGCACCATGAAGAAGGGGTAGCTGCCCTAAAGTGAATGCAATGGCAGGTGGGTCGTTCATGTGAACCCTTATACAGATGATACCAAGCAGAAAATATTAAAAAAATTTATTATTAAAACACGGAGTGTGAATCGCACGGACAAGGAAGAGATCAACACAGCGCTGTGTTGCGTTCGTATCCTCTGTTCCCATATTCTTCATGATTTCTTTTTAAATTATTGGCTACCAACTGGTCCAATCACCAGCACCGAGTCCTAGTCAACAAAAGTATGCTGCTATTTATTTGTATGCATTAACACTGTGCTTACAGTAAATCCTACACTCATTTATTAATAAACACAAACAAAAACGAGGCTACAAGATAGCTATACAGGCTAGACACGAATAATTTATTCAAAACTGGTTCTCTGAAGGATGACACAAACGCAGAGAAGTATCAAACAAAGCTGTGTTTCAGTAGACAAAAAAAAAAAAAAGAATAGGCGACTTAAAAGAGAAAACATAAGGGAAGACATGAAGTCACTTTTTACAATTTCTCTTCTGTTTACCACCCCTCTACAAAGGGAATTTCTTCCTGGACCTCACTGTGTTATACTGTTCTGTGTTATACTGTTATACTAGTATATCCGAGGACAGTAAACGCAAAGAATCAGCCTACTAACATCTGGGTAAATTTGATTAAAAAGCAACAGACCTTGAGCTTTCAACCTACAAACATAGAAAATATCATGCACAACATTAAAATTTAAAAAAAAATACAGACGGACATCATGCCTGTTTCTAAAATAAATATAGGCCAAGAAACTTCTTCCACTCGATGGCAAAACACAGGGAAGGTATTCAACAGATTTCTAAGTTTCATCATTGTTATTGATTTTTTCAGTATATACTTATTGTGGTCATTCTCTTCAGTCAAAATTATTTCAGTAGTGTTCTGTAAGAACACACAAATATTACATTAGATCACGTGTTTTGATGCTGCTGAAGACAGATCCTTATTTTTCTGCAACATTTATACTAAGTTCAATCGATCGTTAATGCAGGGTTTTGTCGCATGAAGTGTTCTATGAGGTGATTGAGAATTTCTATAGCGGTCCTTGGGACACGTTATGCTGTAGGCTTATGTATTACTGGCTTTCTCTTTGTTACTTTGTGGTATATGGCAAGCTGTATCAAATTTAATTGCAGGTCCCAGCTGAACCAAGTGGGTAGACCCAACCGTCAAAGACTGCAAGCCACTCTCTTCAAGCTGTAGAGAGTGTTCTATGAGGTGAGCAATCATTTCTGGCGATCCTTGGTACATGCCGTGCTAGGGTTTATGTAAAACTAGCCTTTTCCAGTTTGATCCAGTTTTACGTAAAGAAAAAGTGGACCTCTGTAGTAGGATGGTGCCCGGTTGCATGCACATGCACCCAGTATTTATATATATATATATATATATATATATATATATATATATATATATACGAAACTATATTTTGATTCGAACGAAATTTTAAAACAAATGGCGTGAGTGTTACTTAGATGCCACTTTCACTGTGTGTTTATGGGGCTCGGAGGACATTAGATAAGGGGATAACTGTCGCAGTATGTTAATCATATCTAACATACCAAAATATTTTCATAATACTTTTAATTTATGATATTAGGGGGCATGTTTCAATTCTAGTTTCAAAGGCAGTGAATATTAAAGACTCACCCAATTGACACAATTTGCGAATGGCCACAAGTTTCGAGATATTAAATGCTAAGAATCTGCCTTTTCGTCATCCAATTCCAAAGTCTTGCGCTCAGAAGACCTCAGGATGTTGTGCGGATGGGTAGCTTCGAACGCACCTTCACTATCTTAGAAGTATGACGTTGATGGATCCAGCAAGGACACACTGTCGAGATATTGACGACGTGCCGTCACTCTTCTACCACCATTAATGGGACGAACTCTTCAGCTCAAACTGAGTGCGGTTGTTGCATCTGACATTAAAAACACAAAAGTTGAACGATGAATATCTCGAAGCCGCTTGGCTTTTCGTGAATTGTTTAAATCGGGATAGCCTCTAATATTGATTGGCTTTTAACACTGCAGTTGCAACATGGCCCATAAAGTCATTATTTACAAAGCTAACAGATTTTGGTCTATTAGTCAACATACTGTGACAGTTATCCCCTTTACTAATCTCTGCCGAGTCCCACGAACACGCAGTGAAGAAGACGTTGACATAACTCCCACGGCCTTATTTAAAAATTCTGTTACCTTTCAAATAAAATGCTGTGTCTACATGTAAAATGACTTGAATGTAAACATGCACATAATTGTTACAAAGCTTTGCTTTTCACTCAATTAAAATATTGTCTTTTTTATTGCAACCTTTCAATCATAAGCAAAGCATCCAGTTGGGTACTCAAAATGTATTCAATTCGGCAATAAATTCAACAGGCTACTTCTTGTTTTGCCTTTGGCTTCGCACTGAAAATAATAGGCATGTGCGCATAATAGAATTTGGGCTTAAATTGGATAATGATTTGAGAATATTAACTTTTCACTTTGATATCACATAGTTTCTGCACTTCTCTCCAAGCCCGCAAATTCTGGGTCCGTTTACATCAAGTCATCCAGCAGCCGTAGGTTAGCTTTTGGGCCACCGAGATTGCTCTTCTCTTGATGCAGACAGCTCATTGTATGTTTACGGGTAAAACAGCGCGAACAAGGACACAGGACAGAGAAGATGCACACAGACGGAGCGCTGACTGTCAACCGTTTATTTTTAAAGAAATACCTAACGGCGTAGTCACTCCAAACAATTACATCACGACACATGACCGTCACATGATCGTCACAAGTTAAAGTCCATCAAAAATGCCAACTCACAATCATAAAGATCTATCGAAGGCACGCTGACACAGTTGTCTTTGAACTTGGAAATATAAAAGGCCTCTGTTGTCTCCCTAGTTCGTTGGTGACTGTGTCTTCCCAGGACCGTGGTATCTTCCAAAACCGGAGAACTACCACATCTGTCGCAGTGAAGCGCCACATTCCCTGACGGAGATGCCCTAATCGAACACGCGTGTTCACGTAATCCATCATTAATGCAGCGACCGGTCTGGCCGATGTAAACTTTTTTACACATCAGGGAATTACTGTAGACACCTCCCCACCCACGCAAAGGACAAACTTGTTTTCATGCTTCTTATCACGTGCAGCCCTGAGAACCGATCCCCTCTCCACCCTCGCACATAAGCGTCGCAGCTTGGCCGGTGCTGAGAAAACAACCGGAACATTGTGGCATTGCGCTACTTTCTTTAACCCAGTGGTTCTCAAACCTTGAAGTTTCGCGGACCCCTTGTGGATTGGAGAAGAGGATGGAGGACCCCGCTTGTGGTGAGGAAAAGGATATATATAGGTTAATGATGGTAGCGATTTATTAAATGGATATATCTAAGGGCTAGTGTGAAGTAGACTTCTGTTATTGACATATACATAAGCAAACCCACTCAAAAATTGGAACGTTTCTTCTCAATTCGAAAAAAATATAATTTTTATAGCCCGGCTTGACTGATTAGTCTGGGCTTCGCGGACCCCCATTTTGAGAACCACTGCTTTAACCTATGCGCCACCTTCTGGATATAGGGCACCACCACCGGTTTCTGCGTAGACTTCCTACCCATAACTACCTCCGGATTTTTCACCCTCCTCAAGAGGCACTCGGCCACACCTACCAGGAGATTGCCAGGATAGCCGCCCTCCAAAAGTTTTTTGGCCTGGCAACGAAAACTCGTCGTCATTTGGTGAGGACATGACCTGACGAACGACCCCCAAAAACTACTGAATATGACTCCCCTTTTAACTATTTTTGAATGACTCGAGTCGAATGCAAGCTCACCTTTCTTCAACCTTACGACAATGCACGTGGGAGTCCGAGAAAGGTAGCTTAATGTCTAAAACTGTAGAACAACCCCAACAAGGTCTTCACTGGTGAAGTTCAATCCCCTGGCACGACCCTTGAATACGTCTAACATGTTTGCAACCACACGCTCTTTCTTTCCTGCTAGAACCAGTTCGGAATAACACCAAAAAGTCATCTAAGTATCTAAATACACGGATGACGTCACTCCCTAAATCTCCGGCTATGCCTTTATCACACCTGGACGGGAATACGCCATTTAAGAAGACCCTGTTGGGAATGTTCTACAGTTTTTAGACATTAAGCTAACTTTCTCGGACTCCCACGTGTGTTGGTGCTATACTGCCCTAGGTCGAAGAAAGGTGTGCTTCCGTTCGACTCGAGTCATTCAAAAATAGTTAAAAGGGGGTCGCTCGTCAGGTCATGTCCTCACCAAATGACGACAAGTTTTCGTTGCCAGGCCAACAAACTTTTGGAGGGCGGCTATCCTGGCAATCTCCTGGTAGGTGTGGCCGAGTGCCTCTTGAGGAGGGTGAAAAATCCGGAGGTAGTCATGAATAGGAAGTCTATGCAGAAATCCATTAGTTGGCGCATAGGTTAAAGAAAGTAGCGCAACGCGACGATGGTCCTGTCATTTTCTTAGCACCGGCCAAGCTGGGACGTTTATCTGTGAGGGCGGAGAGGGGATCGGATGCCAGGGCCGCATGTGATAAGAAGCATA
The DNA here is from genome assembly GCF_016920785.2 of Ixodes scapularis. NCBI lineage: Eukaryota > Metazoa > Arthropoda > Arachnida > Ixodida > Ixodidae > Ixodes > Ixodes scapularis. The sequence continues at coordinate 874,083 of NW_024609881.1, read as the reverse complement.
AAAACAAGGTATAAGGTTTAAAAGCGCAAACAGACAGGGACCAACTAGCCCAAACCAAAGTTTTAATGAGTCATACAAACAAGTTTGTCCCTTGCGTGTGTTTGGGGGGGGGGTCTACAGTAATCCCCTGACTTGTAATCCCTTACATCGGCCAGACCGGTCACTGCATTAATGATAGATTACGTGAGTACGCGTGTTCGAAGAGGGCACCTCCGTCAGGGAATATGGCGGCTCACTGCGACAGATGTGGTTGTTCTCCGGTTTTGGAAGATACCACGGTCCTGGGAAGACACAGTCACCAACGAACTAGAAGGATAACTGAGGCCTTTTACGATTCCAAGTTCAGGGACAACTTTGTCAGCGTGCCTTTGATAGATCTTTATGATTTGAGTTAGCATTTTTGAGGGGATTTAACTTGTGACGATCACGTGGGCGGTCATGTGTTGTGATGTAATTTTTGTTTCGTGTGACCACGCCGTTGGGCGTTTCTTTGAAAATAAACAGTTGACAGTCAGCGCTCAGTCTTTGTACATCTTCTCTGTCCTGTGTCCTCGTTCGCGCTGTTTTACCCGTAAACATGCTTCACCAACTAGGCCAAATTTCAACAGTACTACAGCTCATTGTGTATTTTTTCAGAACACCTTTGTCTGTCACGAATTCGAGGGGTAAAGCAAGGTGCAAACACAGCAATGTCTCATAGATAGCTGTAGAGATATATTATCACGAGCACCTGTTTCTGTGTAATCACCCCCTCCACTGTTGAAAACCACAGCCGTCAACCTTGCCATGCTCGACGCGCTGCATGTTGGATTTTCGCTGCACCGGTTGGTGTTCGGACAGGGGAGCTCAAATGGCTGGTGTCTGTACATAAAATGTAGCTTGTTAAAATTAATTTTTACGGCTACATACGAGACATTTTTGTTTGCTGTTTTCTGTAAACCTCATTTATATTTGTTCAGTGTAGAGGAGGAAGCAAAATTAACATTGACAAGGGACAAATATCAGCATGTACCATTATGGTCAGTCGGCAGCCATATGCGGTTCATAAATGCAGGGTGGCGAGGTGAGAAAAGTGCGTCCGTGGCCGACATATATTGTAGCCCCTGAGCTCCCCGCCTTCTGTTGGTGTTTGTCCCATTTTCTTTTGGAAACTTGCCTTTCCTTGGCTATGTTCGCTGATACCGATAAGAACCCATTATTGCACCCAACGAACGCTGGCGACCGATGACACCGCCTGACAAAGCGTGTCTGCCCAAACGTCCCTGCTTTTTGACTTCTCACCCTTTTGGACATATTGTTTCTTATCTGTGGATTTGTTGGTGTCCTCTTATACAAACAATAACCTCAAATGTTCACAGGAAGGCCGCTGTCTGCAGAAAAGAAAGCGGCCGCTGTAAAAGCGAAATCTGATAGCAAAGCAAAAAAATTCCTCATTGCGAAAATGAACGAGTGATGCGTCGGATTTGTGGCGTGGATTCTTTTTTTTACCTCCAAACGTAACGTAGCAAGATACTTGCGTCTAGCAGCGTATCATAATATATATCTGAAAAGTATTTCACTACTGAAATACAAATAGATTTCGCAAATGCATCTTGGTACATAAATAGTTACTCAAGAGTGTCCCTAAGATTATATCGCAATACTTTCATGTCGAGATGTTGCCGTGATTGTAACTCCTCATTCGTTTTATATTGCTGCGGACGCCGGTTTCTTCACACATAAACACTCTATGCCTGCGTGGAGGCTGATGCTCACGGCCTTAAAGACCGACGACCAGTTGGCACGTTCCACTTTTACCCGCTTCCTCCTCTCCCACTTCTACCCTGTCCACCGTCGCCTCTTTCCTCCTCTCCAAGGGTGAAGAGGATCTTCTGCCTTGCAGAATCTTGTGTCTGGTCGTCGGCCTTTAACTGCAACAAATAATAGCAGTTGACAAGAAAAAACATTTTTTGGCCTTCTGCATTAAAACGTGTTTTTCTTTTTTTCTTTTACCTAACGCAGGACGAGAACACCGTGCACCGGCACCATGTGTCCTCTACAACAAGCAAGAGCTGGACGATGCAGCTTTCTTCGCCTTGTTGTGGATCGTGAGCGCTTGTTCTCTGTTTTTAATGCTGAGAGGGGCTGCGCATGTTGTTGACAGCATATTGGCTGTTCAGCATCCAGTACGAATGCAAGGCCTTCAGCACGCTTGTTGCTCTGGAGAGGATTTCTTTTTTGGCTTGAGTGATATAACTCGAAGGACAGTCGATATTAAATTTTTGAACAAAGTTTACAGACAGGTATGTGGCTGAAGAGATGTTTTGGTGAGCCGTTTTAAAAGTGTATAATGCAGTATTCTCGCCTGTATTATCAGGTTAATTTTGTTTACTGAACGAATGATAGAAGGGTTTATGTAGTTATGTTTCTTTTTTCTATCTTAAAATGTTGGACACTTTCTGTGATAACGTATGCTGACCTCCTGTAGGTGAGGTGCTTAAACTTTAGCTGTACGAGTGCCTCATTCATGGTCGTCTTCCCTTGTACATGAGCAAGAGGATAGCATCTTCTACTGAAACATTTGCTTTTTTGACGTAGAGTGCGAGTTCAATGTGGTATTTTTCATTAAATTTTGCAGATAGTATTCTTTATGTCATGGAATGGCGTGCGTTGTATTTTTCATTTGTCTCTTACGGTTCAATAAATGTTCAATTTAACACATTCTAACTGATATAATGAGCTTCACTTACTGAAATACTGCTGTGGTTCAGTCAAGGCTAGACTACCCCCTCTACCATGCTTCCATTTAGTAAATAGATGCGCATAAGGGGACAAGTGATAAGCGAAGCGTGTTTCCCCCAATCCTCTGAGACAAACAAAACATGTCACGTGTTATCCAACCAGGAAAGCTCCCCATGCTTCGTTTCTGGCAGCCCGTGATGCTTACAAGGGTTCAGCCATGCAGTACGTTGTTTGGGGCCACTGCTTGCTCACTTAAAGTTCGAGAAAGGGGGGGCGCCGTAGCACTACTCAGTTGCCCTCGGGGATATATGTGGCTTGCAAAGAGGATATGGCTAGCCCCTTAAGGGGCTAGCCATGTCCGTATGTCCGTCCGATGTCCGGCGTCGGGTGCTCGTGCTCACGAGCACGTGAGCACGTGCTCCCGTGCTCGTGTAGGGTAACAAAAAAAAAACGCATCCCTAAAGGGACCAAAAAGAGATGAAAACTCTCTAAATGCCTTGGGTCCACCGAGGAGCTGGAGACGTCGCACTGCGCAGGTGCAGAAGTTGTACGCACGCGCAGTGTGACGCCCCGGAAACGTCAGTCTTTCCCATGAGCAAGAGCCTCGCGTTTTTATCTCGTGATGCGCGCGTGCCGGGGAGAAATCCCCGGGATTTCTCCCTCGTGTGAATACCCCTTTAGGGGCTAGCCATGTCCGTATGTCCGTCCGATGTCCGGCGTCGGGTGCTCGTGCTCACGAGCACGTGAGCACGTGCTCCCGTGCTCGTGTAGGGTAACAAAAAAAAAACGCATCCCTAAAGGGACCAAAAAGAGATGAAAACTCTCTAAATGCCTTGGGTCCACCGAGGAGCTGGAGACGTCGCACTGCGCAGGTGCAGAAGTTGTACGCACGCGCAGTGTGACGCCCCGGAAACGTCAGTCTTTCCCATGAGCAAGAGCCTCGCGTTTTTATCTCGTGATGCGCGCGTGCCGGGGAGAAATCCCCGGGATTTCTCCCTCGTGTGAATACCCCTTTAGGGGCTAGCCATGTCCGTATGTCCGTCCGATGTCCGGCGTCGGGTGCTCGTGCTCACGAGCACGTGAGCACGTGCTCCCGTGCTCGTGTAGGGTAACAAAAAAAAAACGCATCCCTAAAGGGACCAAAAAGAGATGAAAACTCTCTAAATGCCTTGGGTCCACCGAGGAGCTGGAGACGTCGCACTGCGCAGGTGCAGAAGTTGTACGCACGCGCAGTGTGACGCCCCGGAAACGTCAGTCTTTCCCATGAGCAAGAGCCTCGCGTTTTTATCTCGTGATGCGCGCGTGCCGGGGAGAAATCCCCGGGATTTCTCCCTCGTGTGAATACCCCTTTAGGGGCTAGCCATGTCCGTATGTCCGTCCGATGTCCGGCGTCGGGTGCTCGTGCTCACGAGCACGTGAGCACGTGCTCCCGTGCTCGTGTAGGGTAACAAAAAAAAAACGCATCCCTAAAGGGACCAAAAAGAGATGAAAACTCTCTAAATGCCTTGGGTCCACCGAGGAGCTGGAGACGTCGCACTGCGCAGGTGCAGAAGTTGTACGCACGCGCAGTGTGACGCCCCGGAAACGTCAGTCTTTCCCATGAGCAAGAGCCTCGCGTTTTTATCTCGTGATGCGCGCGTGCCGGGGAGAAATCCCCGGGATTTCTCCCTCGTGTGAATACCCCTTTAGGGGCTAGCCATGTCCGTATGTCCGTCCGATGTCCGGCGTCGGGTGCTTGTGCTCACGAGCACGTGAGCACGTGCTCCCGTGCTCGTGTAGGGTAACAAAAAAAAAACGCATCCCTAAAGGGACCAAAAAGAGATGAAAACTCTCTAAATGCCTTGGGTCCACCGAGGAGCTGCAGACGTCGGACTGCGCAGGCGCAGAAGTTGTACGCACGCGCAGTGCGACGCCCCGAAAACGTCAGGCTTTGCGATGTACAAAAGCCTCGCGTTTTCATCTCGTGATGCGCGCGTGCCGGGGAGAAATCCCCGGGATTTCTCCCCGCTCCCGGGGATTTCTCCCCGGCACGTGCTCCCGTGATTGTGTAGGGTAACAAAAAAAACAACAAAAAAACCGCATCTCCACGTGGTGAATGATGTTGATTGGGGCGAAGCTCTGGTGGTCCTTGTCTGCGTAGACGCTGAGCCGCAGCATGCCGAGCCTTTCGTTCGTTTTCATCCATGTCAGAAAGAGAATGTGTGGTATGGAACGTGGTTATATACGCATTTGAGCATTTGACCGCAGCGTGACGGATGGAAACGAACGAAAGGCTCGGCATGCTGCGACTCAGCGTCTACGCAGACAAGCACCACCAGAGCTTCGCTCCAATCAACATCATTCACCACGTCGAGATGCGGTTATTTTTTTATCGCTGCTACTGGCACCAGTTACGAAAATCTGGACGACCCGCGCATCTAGAATGTTCCAGGCAAAAAGATGGATGGAAATCGGGCTGAAAAGATTCACAAGTTGTTACAGGCACTTATTTAGCCAGTCTGCCTGTGAACGTCGATTTCGCCACTATTCTTGGCCTGGACTAGCACCGTAATCACAAAGTCACTATAGTAGGTTACAAGTCAAGAAGGTAGCGGCAAATGCCCCTCAAAGAAATTTATATATCTCTCCGCCACCTCCGCATCCAATAGCGTCCCACCGTTTCCGTGACATCGCGGCCAACGCGCGAGGAGGGTCTTGCCTTTCTGTACATATTGGTTTTATCTTTCGACTTTGACTTAGCATTGTGGAAGCCACGAGAGGGAGTTTAGAGTTTTCCCCCTCTGATGGAAACAAATACGACTTTCGGGGATTAGCTTCCCCCTCCCATGGATACAAATGCTGCTTTCAGGGGCTCGGTTCCCCCTCCAATGAATACAAAGGTCGCTTTCTTAAAAAGTGGGATCGGAGACAAGTTGGAATCCATTGCAGCCGAACAAGGTGCGTTTCCAGTGACCTCTTCTTTCGACTGCGGAGGGATTTGAAACGGGCGCATCACGCTTGTGGGAGGAGCTTCTCCTACCTTTTTGACTTGTAACCGACTATAAACGCTTGTGCTTGATTGAGAGACAGTGCATTCGGTGGAGAACGTAGTTTTCTTCCTGCTCTGGACAGTGACAATTAATTGGAGGGATATAGTTTCGCCCACAAAACTGTATTTAATTACGATTGTATTTGAAATAACCACGTTTTAGTATTTAAATACACACGTCAAATACATCACCCAATTTGTAATTAAATACAAATGCAAAATACACAAAGTAATTGAAATACGTATTTCAAATACTTGCATTTGAAATACTTCCCATTCCTGGAAAGAACCAACACACGCATATACAGTTATTTCTTTATATATGTTTATATTGCTCGGATTTGGCATTTGCTGAATTCGGATAGTATTTCAATGAACTCGACTGGTGCTATCTGTGGAATTTCTTCATAATATCACTCAAGTAATGTACAACCAACGTAGGTGAAGGTGTCTAGCCCGTTATTAGTCCATTAGGCTCTAAATTTGAGATTTTAGCTAAGTGAAATTGTCCTGAAGCTAAAATAACAGAAGCTTTAATCACTAAAACTGTCACCCTTCACAGGTTCCACATTTTCTGCTATTAGTGCGGCATCTACCACTGGACAGCCGTTCGAATGCTTGCTGTTCCTCCTTTTTTCCTCTGTTGTCAGAGAGTCCAGCTGTAGGGAGTTTGGAGGCTGAGGAAGCTTTTGGGCACATGCAGCAGTGTCTCTTTTAATTGAAAATGACATTTCATACAAAACTGTGTTTTTACCGACTACACAAGGCTGGAATGAAGGACGAATGCCAGGAAAAGGCATAAACATACTAAGGTACAGTACTAATGCTGCGCACGTTTTGGGCTAGGGTGCTTTCATGTGCGCTTTGCTTGGGACACGGTGTAAGATAATACTCTTCAGGTGAGGACAGCGCGCTACTCGCGACGTGCCCCATAAAGTTCGCTCTTTACTCTCTCTCTCACTATGGTTTGTTTCAAGCGGCGCCGGCAGGTGACTCGTCGACCCGTGGGCACCTACAAGACGGCTCGTGCCGCCTCACGTACCACATGTGCAAAGCTCCAGCGAGGTTGTCGCACGTGCAGAAAGATCACTGTGTACCGGGGTGTCATGGCAACGAGATAATGTTTTTCGCTCTCACACAGGTTCGCCGCTTGGCCTCCGGGGACACTGTCAGCCGGGGGCACGGTGGCAGCGGAATGATGCAGCCGTTCGGATGCCCGTCGAACGAACGCTATCTGATTCCTCGCGCTGCGCGTTCAGCCCCGCCGTGTACTCACCTAAAAGTGTATCTTACACCATGGCTTCGGGTGATGACATCTGGCAGTTTTGTTTGGAACGCTTATTTTTATTTTTTGTTCTGAAGCGCTTGAAAGAGCGTGTCCCTGCACGCGCTCGTGGCGCTAACAGTGCTACGGCGACATTTTGTTTCCTGCGATTTCTTTCTATTTTCCCTGTGAGCGCGTGCTGTCGGCATCGGGTACTAGAAACGATGGCATCAACCCTAAACAGAAGGGCATTGAGGCACTCTATTTTTGGCAGGTCAATACATCTCATACAGGCAACTGCGGGCAGTTCGGCCGTTTATTCTGCTACAAAACAAAGTAATTTCCAGTAATTGCGCGTGTTCTAAAAAAAAATAAAACATGCCTGCATAGGTGTACGAACTAGATCATTAAATCACGAAGAAGCTACATTGATATAAAACAACCCTATTTCATGGGAACTTCAAAGGTCTTTAGACCGATGGCCTTTAAGACATCTGAGAACCAGCGTACACAGAGGGGCACGCGCAGAGTCGGGGTCGCGAGCTAATTTGCCGGCCACCCAATGGCCGTTTATATAAATGCTATTTGAAAGGCCTGCAAAGTGGGATGTAATATACTCCTAAATCATGAACATGCGCCGCCGCTTCACCGACCCGTCGCACGATTTTCTTGTGCCGTGTGGACCGACAGGGAGGTTCATCGGCGGAATTGCCTCCGCCGATAGCTTTTGGGATTTCTAACTCAATTATAAAGGTAAATGTGACAAGCAGGCTTATAAAAGGTATGGAAGCACGTCGGTATCAGCCTAACCCAGCGTCTCGTACACCGGGTAAACAAGGACCCGCTCCTCGAAGTACTTGTGGCACACAACGGCCGAACCAGGAAACCAAGGCGGGGAAGCGAGCCGGATGCGAGATCGCGAAGCAGAGTGCTTGCCCTGACGTTACGGTACACCCCCCCCAAACCGCGGGACTTGCGCAAAAGAAAAGTGTGTTTCTTTCTTTTTTTTTAACAGCTTAATTGGGACAGGCATGTCACAAAACAAATCTTCTGCGGAAAAAAAAGAATAGGGTGTTTTCACTGACGTGATTTTGTCCCCCATTTTGTTGTTGTGAGCTGTTTGGCGTGTGACTTACATGACCCCTTAAATGCGTAAAGCACAGAAGCTTATAAGTCCTACCATGCTGACATCCCCTCAACAAGTTGCGATGTAATCCTTCATATTAGTAAATTTGTTTGAAAAACACCAACTAGCAACAAAATGGCAGATTGACGTCATGTAAAAACTCCCTGTAGCAATATTTACGTTGCAGGACGTAATTTAGTCGGAGTCACAACCTCTCCACATCTGAAACTCCCGCTCTTTCGACCCGCGCGGAGAAGTACGCCCCGCCAACAGCTCGTCCGCACACTTGGGCTGTGTTCCAAATCTTACCCAAATGGATCCGAGCTACTCCGACGGATCGTATCACGTGACAGCACAGATTGAAAAACGCTGTACGGGGGTAGGTTTTAGAACGCCAAGGATACAAAACCCTTACCCTGGAGTAAGATCGAGTAAATTTTGGAACACGGCCTTACTGTCTTTTCAGTGATTATATGCAGAGGGCAAGTTCGTCTGCTTCTTGCGCAGGGGGTAGCGGTGACGTCAGAACGCCGAGCCCTGATTGGTTGATCGCGACCCCCTATCTGAGCGTCGTCTGCTCCTTTGCAACGTCGTCTGCTCGCAACGTCGTCCGCGTCTGTCTTACCTTTCCTGCGACTTTTGGAAGTGCAGAGGACAGATTCACGAAACGATCTTACGCCAAAAATGTGCGTAAGACAAAACTTAAGAACAAATTTGTATTCATAACACGAAATGTTCGTAAGTTTTGCGCAGGTTACAACGAAATCCTACGACAGCTCCGAAGCTGTCTTACGCACCTGTTACGATCAAATCAGCATGGCCGACAGCGTCGCGGTCGCGACGACCCACGGACGTTTATTTTACTACCTGCGCTTCTCACGCGTCCGGACTTCAAGCAGCATGAAAAAAGTGAAAAGTACTTGAAACAGACCACGACGAACAAGAACGCTGGATCCACAAACACACGGGAAACGCTCCAACGGCCACGATTCCACCGAACGCGACCAAGCGAGTTCGGCAGTTAGGCCTAGCAGACACTCCACGAGGCCTAACAGACACTCCGCGACTCGCCGGCCGTCTGCCCACGACCGGCTGGCCTGCTGAATGGAATATGCCCGCGCGACCCTTGTGAACCCTTCCCGTCTTATACTTTGATCGCTGACCTCCATTTTAGATTGAGGGGTCAATTTCTTCCTCTTGTTATCTCCTTGTTTCCCGAGGCAACGGTGACTCTCGCCGGTGAAAAAGCGGTGAATCTCCGACAGACGCAGGAAAGGTAAAGCAGCCATCGCTTTGACTATCAGGCGTAAAGCAGACGACGTTAACTGCGCCAACCCGCCGACGCCGTTAAAGAATGAGGGGTCTCGCCGCACACGAAAGGAGAGAAAAAGTATTTGGGAGTGAACTTGCAGACACTAACACGCTTACTCTCGGTTCTTAGCAAACAAACCTCTGCGCCTCGGGACACCTCGCCAGTGAGTCCTTTGACTTCCCTCCTTGATGCGCGTCTGCTAGTTGTTAGACAAAAACAACGTACCGCTCAAGTTATTTCGTCTGCCCCCTCTGAAAGGCGAAGTCGAGCTCGCTCGTAAAGACCTGCGCTTCAGAAAGTCACAGGAAAGGTAAGACAGACGCAGACGACGTTGCGAGCAGACGACGTTCCAAAGGAGCAGACGACGCTGAGATAGGGGGTCGCGATCAGCCAATCAGGGCTGGGCGTTCTGACGTCACCGCTACTTCCTTTCTCAGGCGCGGAAGACGAAAATGAGCCCACTTGCGAGGAGTATTAGCTCAGTGCCAACGTTACTAAAACACTCTGTTGGGAAACTCCCATAGAGACAGCTTTGAAAAAGTGGCCCCAATCTGTCTCCGAGCACCGAGCTAATGACGAACACAACGCCACCATTTCTCCCGCAGCGGCCTCTCGAAGAACTGCACGTGACTTCTATTTTGGCTTAAGAACAGATACAGCGGTAGAGGTTACAGGGGTGCCACCCCCTTCTCCCCGCGGACGCGCCGCGTTCACCTACTGACGTTAAAATGCACCTAGGTCAGGACGTGCTACCTGAAAGGCCCGCTGAGGCATGGTTGTATGAAAACAATATTAATTCTTCCGCAAAACCTTGCGAACTAAAGATGATAAAAACATCACGCGCCCATCATTTGGTACTAAACTCCAATCAATTCCATACAAAAGGAGTCTTTTCCGTTTGTTTTTACGCAAAAACAGGCTTTCAAAAAGCTCAAGGGGACCACAGTACAGACAAACGATAAAGAGTGGCGCTGTTGTCGCATTTAGCTCGGTCTCGGTGGACGCCAGCGGCCCAGGTTTCGACGGCGAGTTTCCCAACTGAGTGTTTTAGTAACGTTGCTCAGTGCGGAGCTGCTCATAGACGCTGCATGCACGAGCAGTGCCCCCTTCTCTCTCCCCCTCACACGACTCGCCCCCGTCGTTCGACGCGCCGGACGGCTGCTTTGGTAACTGCAGTGTATTCTATGGGATACTCACGTTTCGGAGCGTAGCGTCTAGATGGCGTTCCGAACTCTAAGGTAAACTCTATGGAACACACAGTTCGTAAACGAAAATCTAGATGGCGCTTCAAACGACGGGAGGCGGACGGGAGTAATTGAGGGGGGTCCCCCTTCCGCGGGAGTTCCACAACTGAGGTAATCTGAGGGTGTCGCGAACTGTATTAAGGTGGCGATGCAAGCGAGTTGGTTCATGACTTCTGAAATTGGAAAACAGCACGCAAAAAGACGAAGACGACGAGAGAAGAGCACAGGACAATCGCTGTCCTGTGCTCTTCTCTCGTCGTCTTCGTCTTTTTGCGCGCTGTTTTCCAATTTCAGTGTCGCGAACATTTGTCGAACCGGATTTTTAGGTCGAACTTTCGGGGTTCGACTGGTTCGAACCGGTACGACGAACCTTCGGACTTTTAACCAGATTCGACCAGTTCGACTTTGTGAACAGTGTGGCCAGTCCTTGATACAAGCATGTCTAGGTTTGGAGAATTTTTTTATGCAAACCGCGCGGGGACTCAGCCATGTCGGGAGGAGATAAGGCTCCATCCTTGCAAAAGGTCACGTGACTTATAATATAAGGACATAATTTGTTTTTATTTACATATTATGCTTTCTTATAAGTAAATATAAGATATATTGTTGTTTTAAAGTTAATACGTCACGTGACCTTACACATGTTTAGTCAATTTATCAATTTTTTACTGTTTTCTAACTTTAATAGCAAATATCATGCGTCGTAAAACGAGTATCAATATACAGTGTGATACAAGGAGACGCCAGGCTCTTTAAATCGACCGAAAAATTCGGTTTCGTAACCTATCGCGCTACGACTTTGTGCAGCGTTGCCCACAGAAGGTGCATTTTTTTGTAAAATTTGCAAAGAGCGAACTTACCTGAGGAAGAAGTAAAGCAGGAAAAAGGCTTAGCTCCTATGGAAACACCGCGAAGCCACCGGTCTTCAAACAACACGGCGCCGTTTCGCACGGGAGACAAGATATGGCGCAAGCGGTCGCGACGCCAACTGCCACCAACGAACGAGCAGACGACGCCTAGAGCCGGCGTATTTAGCAGACAAGGAACTGCAGTCTCTTGTTGTTACCGCGCCTGTTTTTGTTTCTGCGACCATCGCCGCCTGCGGAACGCGCGCTGCTTTTGAGTCGAAAGGATTGTCTGCTAAAGACGCTGGCTCTCGGCGCCATATGCTCGTTCCTTGGTGGCGTTCGTTGCGCCATCTCTTGTCTCCCGTGCGAAACGGCGCCGTGTTGTTTGAAGACCGGTGGCGTCGCTGCGTTTCCATAGGCGCTAAGCTTTTTTCTTTCTTTGCTTTTTCCTCAGGTAAGTTCGCTCTTTGCAAACATTACAAAAAAAAAAAAAAAAATGCCCCATCTGTGGGCAACGCTGCACAAAGTCGTAGCGCGATAGGTTAAGAAGAGTAGCGATGTGGGCGAGTTGGTTCATGCTTAGAAATAAAGGAAACAGCGCGTAAACGACAAGGACGGGAGGAAAAGGAGTACACAGGACGAGCGCTGACTGACAACTGAATATTTATTGAAAAGGACCCAACGAAGAAAACACCCACAAAAAACACACACGCATCAACACGTGTCCATGAAAGTAATCTCCTTCTTATGTAAATACACAGAAGTTTGACTCACGCAGTTCACGCAGCCAGGGAAATTTTAGAAGCGTATGGAATAAAGAAGGAGGGGGAACAGAACTGCGTGAGTCAAACTTCTGTGTATTTACATAAGAAGGAGATTACTTTCATGGACACGTGTTGATGCGAGTGTGTTTTTTGTGGGTGTTTTCTTCGTTGGGTCCTTTTCAATAAATATTCAGTTGTCAGTCAGCGCTCGTCCTGTGTACTCCTTTTCCTCCCGTCCTTGTCGTTTGCGCGCTGTTTCCTTTATTTCTAGGTTAAGAAACCGAATTTTCCGGTCGATTTAAGGAGCCTGGCGCCTCCTTGTATCACCCTGTATATCTTTATAGTTATGTTGTCTAGGAGTCACACACATGTGTGGGCGGTGTGCGTGCCATCCGTACGCGTGGGTGTGGCCGTGCGGTCCGGACTTGGTTGGCTTGTTGCGGGTGGGCCTCCGGGGCCTTCGCCCGTGTGTGCATGCCAAGGCGAGGCGGTGAGGCTTCGTCGTGTGTTTGGTTGGCTTGAATCGAGGCGTTTTAGTGTGAGCCTTGTGTGTTTCTTTTTGGTATTCTCTCTCTACAAATAATCGCCGCCCAATCGGTATGCGCTCCGCCTGTCCCAGGGAGTGACATAACAACGCGAGAAGACAGCGAATGAGTTTACTGTACCTCCCGGTTGCCCGTCGTCTGGAGCCGGGAGTCCGGGCCCGCCGACCCTTGTTGTCGCCCGTCGATCAGAGCTTACAGTCAGAGTCCGTGTCCAGACCTGCGGATCGCTCTTCCCACGCCAGCGCTGCGTAGGCTGGCTGTCCAGGGCTATCACAGCCCGAGTCTCGCTGCGGAACCACCCCGGGATCGTCGTGGCCTAGGCCAGATGGCCAGGGCACGCCGTTTCCACCGGTCCGGACTTCGAACCTCGCTGGTTGACCGCTCCGGGGTCCGCCATGGGCCAGGCCAGGCAGCCCGGCCCCGTTGTTCTTGCCCAGCTTCAGCCACGCTCAGCACGGACTGTCTTGCGCCAGCTCGTGCCTTCTCCGCCGACCGCCTGTCACGTGCCCTCCGCCTCATCTTTCACCCTCGGCTCCCACAGCCTATGTGCATCGAAGGGGACAACTGCGAGCCCACCGCACTGTACGTTGTTGACTTGCGCGCACGCTCAAAATCTCACAAAGATTTGAGAGTAGGGAAAACACATATTAGTCCCAGTAAAAACAAACATACTGAGAGCATTCAATTGAGGAAACTGGGTAAAAGATTCTAGAAACACTTTCAAGGAACTCTCGTTCCTTGAACATATTTTTTCAAACTTCGCAACTCTATGCTTTGTATACTACAGTTTTGCTTGTTTCCTTTTTACAACACCTTGATAATCCTTGATTTCAAATAGATATACGACGCTCAGTGACGAAATTAATTTAATTTAACAAGCCATTCACTTCAAATATGAACCTGAACCCCCAGAAAACCCATGCATTAGTAATGAAAAGACATTGTGCCTAACCTTTATGTGAGCGTTTAGCGTAACATAAGCAGAATGAAAAAGCGAGGTCGACGAAGGGTCACTTCACTCCTTCGGTCACTCTTCGGGTTCAAAAACTTCGGTTCACGAAGTTTCTTGGTCGTGGCACAAGGATGCTCCGGCATACCTTGAGTCAAGCAAGATTGATCTTATCAGCTCCACTCAGTTTCAGTGACCTAAATTTTTGTCCCAAATCGTTGCTTCTCTGCCTGTTTTGGCTCATCTGTCGACACCTTTCCATTGGATGGGATGCCAGTTCCTCTAAAAATGGTACAATGTCCATCGCGTTCGCACTTTATCTCAGCCCGTGTTTCAGCCAAGGTAGCAAACAAAAAAATTGTGGTGAGCTTTTGTCCGGGTCTGTGAAAAGCAAGTGGGCTTTTATGCGGTGAGTTTTTGTCCGGTTACCCAAATATCTGGGAGTATGGTTAAGTGAAGGAAGCCGGTATCTAAAAGACCATGAAGATATTGCAATAAAGAAGGGGAAACGAGATTCAGCTATCATGAAACACAGGGCACTATAGAACTATGATAGATATAAAGTCTTTAGGGGTGTATGGAACGGAGTCATGGTGCCAGGACTGTCATTTGGGAATGCGGTATTGTGTATGAGGTGAGAAATCCAGGCAGGATTAGAGATGCAGCAAAGGAGTGTGGGTGGTTGACATTGGGGGCACATGTGAATGAACCAAATGAGGGAGTACAGGAGCATATGGGTTGAGCATTTTTTAAGAGTAGAGAAGCGATCAGTAGAGTAAAGTTTGAACAAAGACTAGCTGAAATTGAGGATACGCAGTGGGCAGCGAAAGTGTACAAGTATCTATATATGAAAAGTATGAACAATAAGCGGACAAACCAAACCCGTAAGCTGAGATTTAAATACATTCAACGAGATGGAGCCGATCAGAGCATATCAGTAGCAAAGGAAGTAAAAAAAGCTGGGAGGAAATTGTGGGAAGAGGGAATGCAGGGGAAATCAGCTTTAACAATATACAGGGCACAAAAACAAGTAATAAAGAAGAAACAACTGTATGATAATTCAGTGGGGAGCTCTTTGCTGCTTGAAGCTAGAACGGGGTGCTAAGAACGAAACCGTACAGGGCTGAATTCCAGGAAGTAGACACTGTGTGCGACGTATGCAACCGCGAAAGGGAAACTCTAGATAGACCATGTAATTTTGAGGTCTACGGGGCTTCGTCCCACCCTCTTGGGGGGTGCAGGGGGGGGGGGGGGGATGACTACGGATTTGGAGGGGGCACTTTGTTTTCCTTACATGGAAGGACGAATGGCTAGAGAAAGAATTGCGGTAGCTAAGAGGAGTTTGGAAGATTGGTGGAAGACATCTAGGGAAGCATAAAAAAAAATAAACTACAGATAAAAATAAGCAATGGAATCACTTTAAAAGGGGGGCGGGGAGGTTCTGTTATAGCAAAATGTATACAAATAAAAAAAAGAAAGAAGGGATGACGAAGCGTTTGGCTAGGCGGCGCAAGCTGCCGCCCGTTACAAAGGTATAGCCATTACTATCCATCCATCCATCCATCCCTTCCTAAGTTCACCCCACACTAGGTCGTTACAGTCGAAGAAACTTTTTTGACTCGCTTCCAAGTTGCAGTGACGCTTGGCTAATGCAATTTTCGATGTTTTTATGCGAACAGTTTCTCGTGCAACACGTCTCATCTCCTCACGCTCTTTGTGTACGATTTCTGTCTCCGAACAGTTCGCTGTACACGCCTTGCACTCCTGGAGATGCATCGTTCGTTCAAAGTTTGAAGCATTAATCGCAACATTTCGTTTATGTTCTGTCAACCTATCGTTAAAGGGGCCCTGCAATCAATTTAAGCATCAACCTTTTTTGCGGTTACCACGTCTCTCGGGGTTTGGGCAATCCAGCGGGCATGGAGAGGGTAACTAAATATCGGTGCGTCATATTTTTACCTGATGACGCGGAAACCTCCTCCCCCTATGGGGGCGACCCGCAGTGCCAAAAGCGCGCGATATGTGACGTCTTTGGTCCTGGGGTTACTACTGGTCAGAGCCGCTAAAAGCTTCTTTTTAGTCAAAATACAAAGTGTAAGTATCGCGAACCGTTTCAATTATTTGTAAAAGTAGTTTTTGTTCAGTATTTCAAATAAAAAAAAAGAAACAAATCGTGTTTAGAAAGTACGGAAACAAGAAATGACCCGTCGGCATACCCGCCACCAAGCGGTAGAAAAGGCGGCGCATGCTAGAAAGGTGTAGTGGGATCAGGCACCGACGAGCGGCGAGCGAAGAAAGGTCCCGGATGTACGCGGCGGCGCTGCGGTCATATGGACTGGAGGATCCGACAGGTTCCGAGCGTAACGCCTTCGGCGAGCAGCTTTGGCTTGCGGTTTGGAGTTTTGGCGGTGTGGAAGCCTGAAGTGGCTCCCGTTCTGAACTGATCTTTACCCCGTGTTTGCTATCGTTTGTGGCTAATGAAGTGTCACGCCGAATTTGTGTTTATTCGCGCAGCAAATGCAATGCGAGCCGCCCTGGCTGCCCGCTTCATACAGCCTATCCAGAGCATGCTTTAGTGGCGCCCTCCCGAGCCGTCGACACGGAGTGCGGTAGCCGTGAGCGCTGAATGAGCTCACTACAACTCCTCTAGTTCACGGCCACTCAAGCGACCAAGGACGTCATAAAGGAGGTCATTTTTAGCTTGTTTTTTGTCATTTTTATTTGCCTATCACTTTTAAAATAAATCGAAATTCGAGAAAATAAATGTTTAATTAAGTTACTACGTTCAGTGCGCTCGGGTTCGGTGTAAATTAAGATCCAGTAAAAAAGTCCTTGCTGGGCCCCTTATTGCACCTTGCAGTTTGACCAACATACCTAAAGCCGCATTCCAAGGGAATTTCGTACACTACTTCACTCACACATGGAGTAGAAAACACGTCAAGCGACTCCGATGTCTCGGATGGAATGTCTTTAATCACGCGCCCTCGCGACCACACCAGCGTTTGTGCATGGCGAATGGCGATGGTGCTGCGAACTAAAAGAGGAAGTAAAAAAGAAGGAAGTGGGCCCCCACGGGGCCCCACACATTGAACAGATCTGTCGCGATGCATTTTTTTACATTATTTTAGTCCTGCCTCAAAAGAAGTCAGTTTAGCTAATTTAAAATCACATGTGATTAACACTTTTTCATATGTGATTTCACATGAGCTGAACTGACTCATTTTGAAGCAGGACAAAAAGAATGTAAAAAAATGCATCGCGGCAGATCTGTTCCTTGTGTGAGTGGAGGAGTGTACGAAATTCCCTTCGAATGCGGCTTTATTTATGTTGTTCAAACTGCAAGATGCTTTAACGATGGGTTGACAGAACATAAACGGAATGTGCGGATTAACGCTTCAAACTATAAATTAGCGAGGCATTTCCAGGAGTGCAAAGCATGTACAACAAACTGGTCAGAAACAGAAATCGTACACAATAGCGTGAAGAGATGAGACGTGTTGTGCGAGAACTGTTCGCATAAAAACATCGGGAAATTGCATTAGCCAAGCGTCACTGCAACTTGGAAGTGTGTCAAAAAAGTTTCTTTGACTGCAAAGACCTAGTGTGGGGTGAACTTAAAGGGACCAGAAACGATTCTGAAATCGAATTTCATCCACCGATCGTCGTAAAAGGTGTGAAAAGAAACACAAAAATAAGGAGCCAAAAAATTCTTCGCTATCGAACTTTTAAAAGAAAACTGGACTCTTTTGCGCCTTTCCTTCAAAAGCTCTCTGCGTTTTCTCTGCGATGCATCCACGGAACCGCATCATGTAAGCCGAATCCACGTCGTCTATTGGGTAAGAGCATACCTCACCAGCACCGCGATCATAAACAATAAATAGCCGGCGAATGTTTCCTAAAAGTTTTGTTAAATATTATTCAGATCCACATATTGTAGCATAATTAGGGATGTGACGAAAATTGCCAATTTTGATAATGCTGAGAGCCAAGCGCCATCTATCGTGTGGTAAACGAAGCAAGAAAAGGACCCTACTGCGCTTGTGCAGTAGGGCCGACAGCGTCGGCCAGCCGAGTGCAGCCGTAGCCTCCACCGTGGTAAGGAGAAACTAGCGCCACAAGGCGCAAGTGGCAGAAACTACGGCGTGAGACTGAAAAAAGTCAGTCAGTCAGTCAGTCAGATGGACCAAAACGTTTTCAAAACAGGGCGGGCGCTCGTAGGAGGAGTGCCTCTGGTATCGTGAATAAAATGACATAAAATAAAATATTGGGAGACCGCCAGATGGCGCCACCAATGCCGTTGGCGTGCGCGTGCGCAATCCGGCCTAGAGCACTATATAGCTCCTTCGGAGCAGAGTACCGCAATCAAGAACGCCGTCTCTCGGCGACTAGCGGCGAACGCCCGGAGGTTCCAACTCCGGCTACAAATGCATGGGGAACGTGAGAAAATCGCTTTTTCCTGATTATTTGGGGGATCTACGGAACGACAATAGTTTTTTACATAATAAGGAATAGTTTGCAATAATTTGCGCTAAGTTGTGCGCCATGAAATAACTTAATTGTTTTTAAAAAATTGCCTGAGCAGCATTATGCAGCAGACGACGCGGCGACGTCACACCATTCACGTGACCCGCTCCGGCTGATCCCCATAAAGTCCATCTCCGCTGCGCAAAACAATCGTCTGCTTCAAACGCCACCCTACCGAAACATCCGGTATAACTTTTCGCTATCCGGATTATGGAACCGGAAATCTATCTGGATTCTATCTGGAATTTAGGTTTTCAAAAAATATTCCTTTGTCTGCAATCTGGATTTCGGGTTTCCAGAAACAAATTTCCGGTTCCATAATCAGGATAGTGAAAAGTTATACCGGATTTTTCGGTAGGGCATTGCTGTGAAAATTGCCGTCGCAAAATTTTCACACGCATCCAATATTAATGAAACTTTGATAAAGTGTTTAGCGCTTTACGAACTTCACGACAGACTAGTTTTGAAAAGTGTGAATTCGGCTTTTATTTTTTAATCAGCCGTGTTGTGTCGATCTCAATGTATTCTCCCATAGGGCGGGCTGCCTCCTGGAACCCTGAGTACCACGTGACTCGCGCCGAGGTGCTCTGTCGGCCATGTTGTCGGCGAAACACGCGGATCAAAGGATTGCGCTACTCTGCTCCGTAGGAGCTATATAGCGCTCTACTCCGGCCGTCCTCGCCTCCTTCTCCTCTCTCTCCCGCTCCTTTCTTATTATTTTTTTTGCGGCTTGTTTTGCTCGTCTGCTCGATCGGTGTTGCGCTGGCCGCTGCGAGCGGCCAGCGTGGCACCGGTCGAGCAGACGAGCCGCGCGCGCTACACTTCGCAACAAATGCGCTTCGAGAGATATTAATTGCCAGCGCAATAAAACAGAAACAGCACGTCCATTAAAATGTATTTTTTTATTAAACACCATTCAAATGAGTTGCGGTATTTCAAGCACGTATTTACAAACTCCGTCGGCAGAACTGTAGTAGGCAGTAAACGTAGTAAACGTTATCAAATATGTAAAAACCAAATTAACAACTTTAATGTACAAACTAACAGAACAGCACTTATAATCGAATTATCTGAATGGGTCTATAAACAACTCCTACAAACAAAAATGCTCAATACCCATACAAACTAATCAACTCCGATATAAAGCAGGCTTGCATTTTACATTAATTAATGCAGGGTTGCAGGCGAGCTCCATAAGAATAAACGATAAGTAAACCATAAACAAACTCGCTAATTGGCACCGCAAAGAAAAAAAAAACTAATGTTTTGGAGTGACTATATATCTGACTGTGGGTGCTTTAAGGTACTCTATCATAAGATATAAACACAAAGCTGTCAAATTAACTGAAGACTCTGACAGCAACTCACTTAGAGGAACCAGTCCTTGCAGCAACGGATTCGTAACAAGAACGGTGAAGCACGCGTTTTTCCGCAAACGAATCTTCCTACATTTTGCAAACGCGGCTGCACCGGCGTGCTCGCTGCATAGACGACACGGACGCAGCTTGCTCACCGGCAGGCTTCCAAAGTTCTGGCGCTTTGCATACGCAATCCATTTCAATGCTGTAATGGAAAGATTGAGAGCTCATATAATTCAATGCTTCCAGTTTCGAACGTTGACAAAAAAGTTTGATATAAAGGCTCACCTGTCGTTTGTTGGAAACCGGAAGAATAAGCACTCCGAGTTCTTTTGAGGAACTGTTACACCACTTGGCCGCGCAGTAGACTCCGTAATACGCCGTCATGAGGCACGCAACCCGCTCGGCAGAATCTCTGTCAAACTAGAGACGTCTCTAACCCCTCTAATCATTTTCTGTGCGCAGACGCGCAGCTCTGTACTCCGTAAAATCTACACTTTCGATTTCAACACGCGCGGAACGGTTTGAATGCTTGTAGTGACGAGCTCAAACAAAAAGAGAAGAAAAACGGTCGTTTGCCCTCACACTGAAGGTTGATGATTTGTCGGAAGAGCCCAGAGTGCTTCGGTTTTGGTAGCGAAGATCTTATGCACGACGCCAGCGCTCAAAAGCACAGCGGCGAAACAGTCTCGTGTGAGACTGTTGGCTAGACCAACGAATCTGCTCTTTGGATGGACGTACGAGAGAGAAGCCAGCGACGCGGCGCCAACTATCGGCCCAACCGGGAACTCCGGAGCTGCATTCGGCTGGCGTCGCTCAGTTACTTTGTCGCGACGACCAACGGACGTTTATTTTTCTATGTGTTCTTCTCGCGCGTCCCGATTTCAAGCAGCAAGAAAAAAGTAAAAAGTACTTGAAACAGACGACGACAAACAAGAACGCTGGATCCACAAACACCCGAGAAAAGCTACAACGGCCACGAATCCACCGACCCCGACCAAGCGAGCTCGGCAGAATATAGGCCTAGCAGGAACTCCGACTCGGCGCAGCGTTGCTTCAAACGGTACTTGGCCAAGACCGTCTGCCCACGACCGGCTGGCGTGCTGAATGGAATATGACCGCGCGACCGTTTTGGACCCTTCCGGTATTATAGTTTGATCGCTGACCTCAATTTTAGATTAAGAGGTGAGGTAAATCTCTTCCCCTTGTCATCTGCTTGTTTTCCGAGGCAGTGGTGACGAACACTGTAGTCAAAAAGGGACTCTCTTCGATTCTATCTTCTTGTTTTTGTGTGATATAGAGCTCAAATAAACGCCGTATGGATTACCTTCGTAACAAGGTATGTAAACTTTCTCATTAGTATGCCTCCCACTTAACGCGTTCGTGAATTCCGATTTCTCCTCTTCTTACGATGTTCTTAACTTAAGAACTTCTTAGCTAAGTTGTCGTAAACTAAGAAGCTCTTCGTGAATCTGGCCTCTGATTCCTTCATTGTTCGTGGAGCCAGTAGCTTTTCCAACCGCACTTTGTTGAGTGAGGTTGGAAAAGCCGGATGTATACAAGGCCGCTTGCGCAACTGTGAGTTTTAAGCTAATGTATGCATAGTCAGCGCATTTGAAGAGTGGGGCCGTTTTGTTTTTGTGAATTGTAAGCTAATTAAGGGTATTCCAGCTCAAAGTCCCGTTTCGCGTCAGTTATACTCACCCCTTATAAAAAAAAGAGAATTCGGAAAATATGAAATACATGCCATAACTAACGCTCAAAACGTTTGGTGCTGTGCGGCAAAGACGCTATGACGAAGACGTCGGCTCGCTCGGAGTGAAAATTTGTCGTAGTTTTTCTCATTCGGAGGCCATATGTTACTCAATGTTTTGCCATCAAAAGTTAGCTCAAGTTACTGCAAAGTGTCAAGGGGAGTTTAAAAAAATAAAAGATGGAGTTTATTAAATATCGACGCTTGCCACGTTTAGAAAAATTAGCTGCATTTCCTCGTTAATAACAAAAAAGATAACTAAGGGTGGGCATACCCAGGCAGCACACCGATGTTGGACCTACATTGGGCCAACAATGACAAACGCTGGCTCCGGAGGTTGGTCCAACATTTGTATTCTGGTCGAGCGCAACTTCTTCCAATGTTGGCCCAGCCATTGGCACCAACGTTGGACCATCGTTCAACCAATGTTCCAGCCATCATTGGCACCAACGTTGGGCCATCGTTCAACCAACGTTCCAGCCATCATTGGCACCAACGTTCGGCCATCGTTCAACCAATGATCCAGCCATCATTGGCACCAACGTTGGGACATCGTTCAACCAATGTTCCAGCCATCATTGACACCAACGTTGTCCCATAGTTCAACCAATATTCCAGCCATCATTGGCACCAATGTAAGGCCATCTTTTAACCAACTTTTCAGCCATCATTGGCACCTTTGTTAGGCCATCGTTAAACCAATATTTCAGCCGTCGCTGGCATCCACACTATGTCATTGGCTAGGCCAATTTTGGCTTTCACACTGATTCAATGTCTACGCCATCATTGGCATACAAGTTCATTCTTTGAATAGGCCGTTATTGGCAGTCAAGCTAATTCATTGGCATGACCCAATGTTAATGCCATATCTTTAATGCTGGCTATGCAATGATGGCAATGCGTTTAGATCCTGGTTATTCCAACATTGGGTTCTAAGAACCCCCTGGCATGTTTCGTATTAGCAGCCCACTGCAAGAAAAACATTCTGGGCACAAATGGCAAGGCCCTCGTATGCTTTGTCTATGCACTATTTTATCTGGCGAGCAAATGAGTAATTCAAGATCAATTAATACTTTTTTCGGAACTTTTATTGAAAGGGGCTAGGGAGGAAGCTCAGCGGGGAGCCTATGCCTGGTCGTGGGGAGGGTCTTGGGGCGAGTCCTGGGGCTGGGGAGCCATTACGGCTTCCGAACGCCTCTTCCTGCGGCCTCCCCTGTCGCAAGACCTTTGGTCTTGCGACAGGGGAGGCTTTTGAAGGGCCTTTGGAAGACCTTTAGTCTTCCAAAGGCCTTTCAAACGGGGGAGGCCTTCGGAACAGGGGAGGCCTTCGACAGTGGAGGCCTTCGAAGGCCTGGAAGACCTGCGACAGGGGAGGCCTTCGATCTTTGGAAGACCAAAGGTCGAAGATCAACGCTTTCAAACGCACATTGGTCTTAATAAAGCACACTCCCAAGCAGCACGTTGTGAATGGGCAAAGGCTCTACATAAGTCCACTTGTTTCTGTGGCATCGCGATGTTCTGAAGAGCTTTGCTCACAATAGACTAAAAGTTCTTCCGCAACCTCAACAAAGTCGTCGTGAAGTCAAGGATGACTGGCTACCATTACCTCTTTCTGAACTATGTAACTGAATCTATCATGCAGAAGCAAATGAACAGACACGATCAAGCCACGAAACGCAGTGCTGGCTCAGTTGCTCTAGCAGAAGCCTAACCGCGGCGTCCCTCCACTGACAAAGGCTGGCTGAAATGAATCGCTCTCGAACATGCATCTGCCACCCATGCCAATTATTCGTTAACCCTGAATGGGTATCGTCTGGACGGTTGGATATCTCAAACTTATTTAAAACGTCCCGAGCTGAACTAACCTATTTAATACACGAAGGGAACGCGTAAAGAAAAAGTACTCGCACATGAGTTTGTAAACAGGTAGCAAAACAGACACAAGTTAAAATTTCCCAATGCTTATTACACACAGCATGTTCCGTAGAGCAGTACAAACGTGCAAGTATCTGCGAAATGCAAGGAGGTACGGGGTAATTCTAGGCCACACTGTCTGTTCTCCCGGCAGCTGGAAAAATATTTTCTCCGAAATTCTCCTGACAGACTCCTCTCACTGGCGGTGGCAATCAGTTCATCGAATGACGTTTCATTGACAGATCGTTTTATAGACACGCTGTTTCATCAGGAGATTGTTTTACAAAATATGATTAGATTTTGTTTTCTTTTTTCTGGTAACAAGTTACCCAAAATCGTCGCCGCAAATGGCATGTAGGGGGAGACGCTTGGGTTAACATTCTTGTAATGAGCCGTCGCAGAGCGTCGCCGCGAAGCTGCGTGGGCGGGTCTGCTGGCCGGTGACACTCCCGTGAAAAAAAGAAGTAGATATTCTGCCGCCGACACAATAGCCCTGAAAAACAAATGCTGGCAGTTGCGTCCTATTGGGTCGTAAAAACAACTATTTTAAGCTGTAGAGTAACTCCCAGGTAAGGTGCCCGTCTCCTATGTGGCGGGACCCTGATTTAATCGTCAGTGTGGGATTACTTTTCTTTTTTCCTAGGCATATGGTGATACCTACGGCATTTCTTTTTCACGATTAACACTGAAAAAGAAATAATTAATGTTGTCAACGAAACTTTATGAGACTCCCTTTCGGGCGGTGAATGAAGGACAGCGAAACGTGGGCCGCCGGCGGGCCGCTAGGAAGCGGCGTGTATGGGGTTTACATTTTTCTAATGAGCAGCCGCAGACTGTGATAGACGCGCTGGCCATGTGATACCAGCGCCGTCCAAAACTGGCGGAATTTGTCTTCCCCGGGCTATGTCTTCCATTCACCCCCGGAAAGGGCGCAGTCCCACACCATTTGATTCAGCGAAGGTTCGTGCACAGCAGTCGTTTTTTTTCGGTGTTAATCATTAAAAAAAAAAAAACATCTTGTAAATATTGTAAAATGCTTAAAAAATGTTCGAAAGAAAAAAATAAGCTCGGACTTGTAGATTGAATCAGGATCCCGCTGTGTATGAGACACACTTTACCAGTGAGCTACTCTACAGCTTCAAATAGCCGTTTTCACGATTATTTTCCCGGGCTGCCGGCAGAATTTTCACCTCCGCGAAAAAATTTCCCTGCAGCGTGAGATTTGCGTAGCGAGTGTAGGCGTTATGTTAGTGTCGACGAAACGTGTCCATGAAACGTGTGCTCATGAAAAGTTTGCCATGAAACGAGTTTCCATGAAGAGCCGGGAGAACAAGAAAGTCAGTATTCTACCGGGAGTTGCATAATTTTAGGCAGCTAATGGGAGGCGACTCTTTATAGAATTTCGGAAAAATTATTGACCCGGCTGCCGGGAGAATAGACACTGCCTAATTTTATAAATAATCTGGAAGAGTACCCGTAGAACAGCGGCCACTCGTTGCCGACAAGCAGGTTGCCGTGCACTTAACAAAAATTAGCGGACTTCAAAGATGTAAATGATTGTAAACCTGAGACTGGGGCAGGAAGAGAACACAACAGAAGGTAGTAAAAGAGGAGGCAACGAGACGTCGCCTCCTCTTTTACTACCTTCTGTTGTGTTCTCTTCCTGCCCCAGTCTCAGGTTTACAACCATGTTCAACTTACACCAGCTCGCCTGCACTCTGACTATTTTTTTTGTTCAAAGACGTATTCCAAATATTCGTTGATTTGGGCACTGGAGAACAACCACGCACACACAAAAAACGAGATGGTAGGGCTCCGTGAAGATTCAACACGATGCGGTACAAGCTGTCATTTGCCGAACCAAACCACATCACGAGAATTTCTGTGACTTCTTCGAAGAAATCGCCTGTTGCCGATAAACGCGTAGGACTTTTTAAACACAGCCACACAGGCCGCAGCCAGGGACAGGAATGCTGGTAGGGGGAAGCAGGTGGGTTGCTGGAGAGGAGAGGAGGGAGCACTTCCCTCCCTCCAGCATTTCGCCTGCATCCTGCTTCTTCAAGGTCCCCAGGCGGGTGCGCCCACAAAAGGCTTATCTTCGAGGGTCATCCGAACAATGGACTAGGCGAGAGGATTTGTCACTGGATACTTTTGTGAGTTCTTCCCTAAGTTGATAGTGCAGTGGATGCTATGTGAGTGGTCTACCAAGCAGTGTTCTTCAGGCAGGTGCCGTTCTCTGCCTTGTGACCCGCTTGGAGACTATAGTCACGTGACCGTAACCGGAGACACGCTTGGCCTAAAATACGCATAGTGTCTACTCTGCTGTCAATATCGAGTGAACAAAACAGCAGTACGAAGGCTATTCGGGGACAACTATTCTTGGCAATGCAGTGGAAGATACAGGCCCGCCCACCCTCTCCCTGTTTGAGCGATGAATGTAGCTGTGCGCGGGCTCTCCTCCTTTTCACTGCATTGCCAAGAACAGTTCTCGCCGAGATAGTTTTTGGAGTCCCGAAGGAACTGCCCTTCCCAAATGTTAACCGAAAACGGGAGGCATGAAGATGCTATGTTTTGCGCCGTAAAACCCACACTCTAAACTAAAATGCAAAAATAACATCGTCTTCTTTCTGCGCACGATGTCACCAAATAAACTGATATTACAAAGAAAAAAATAGTACTCAGAAATAACCTGTGCCGTATATTGCGCAGCACGCTAATATAATTTTTTTTTTTTTATTTCGCGAGGGCTGTGTACATGTAGCGAAAACTGTACCGTTTCTTAAACCATGTAATCATAAATGCAACACAGATGCAAAGATTCCTAAAGCTGAAGGTAAAGAAAAAAACGCGAATCTCACAAAACGATGGCAACACATGGAGGGGTTCTGGGCTCGAAAGTGCTAACGACTTATCATATCGCAGAATAATAAAAAAAGAAATATATCAGCAATAGCGTCTTCATATTTGAGGAACTTACAGACAGTGAGGTACTAGGACGTCCCTAAGGTGCCGCAAAATTTACGATTAAGTAATTAAACATTTGTTTCGGGTGTTAAAAAGTTTTTTAATGTATATTTCGTTGTTCTTGACGTGGGCGTCGACGGACATAGCGCCGCTGCTTGCGCCCCTGTCGAGGTGAGGACTACTTTTTACACGTTGTAGCGACACTATATCGCGCTATAGACTCGTAAATTTTTTCCCGCATGCAGCCTCGAGCGAGTTGTTTCGAATGTCGGTGCAAGACAGAGCAACGGCGCAGCAATCGCGGCATGAGAACCGACTGCGCCTCGATCTGGCCGACCGCGCACACTCTGCTGTAAAGTGAGCGTGGGAACTCCGAGCACCGTCAGCTCACTGGTGTTACAAGAGGCTGCTTTATCGTTCAGAACTTGCAAACGCCTGCGGAGCCATTCCAGTGCTTGGCGCATCTCCCGTGCAGCATCGCAACGTTTTTGGCGCCTGATAGGCCAACAGAGCCCGTAGCATGGTCTGCGGTTCATACTAAGTTGAAGCAAAGTAGCCGCGAAGTACGGGAACCGTTGCGACGATGCGTGATGTTGAAAAATAAACAGAAAAAATTATCTCGCGGTTTTTCCAGATTCAGATGCGGCAATTTGAGACATGAATGCTGTAAATGGTCATTGAGGGATCAATTTGTTGACTCTATTATTGCGTTCATTCGACTCGCACTCTACACTCATGAAGTAATTTTTTGATTTTCGAGACTTGCATTTTCTAGAGAGCTTCGTGACAATGCCAATAGCTTCTGGGCGCACCGAATCCTGCAAAGCCAATAAACTCCACCCAAAACCACTCCGTTGTAGTTCCGTGGGATCCTGAGGCCAGTGATTACTCTGACGCGTTACAAAATTTTTTTTTAATTTTTGGTGACCGCCCGCCTGTCTACCCTGGTCGGCTCGAACCAAAAAGAAACAACAGACGCCAAGAAAATCCCTTCCCTGGCAGTTACGCGTAATTCCGGTGCCCGGGAAATACAGTGAGACGCCATGCTGGCAGTTCACCGAATTCCCAGGGCAGTCCCGGTCCAGTCTAGTATGGCGAAGGCCAAATCTTGGCCCCATCGCTAGTCTAAGCAAGTGTGCTGCCTGGGCTGTACCATGTTGTAAACTTCTTCATCAAGAATCTATACAAAATACAACTTTTCAATTGGCACTTTTTCCCTCAAATAAGTATCTAATAAAGTCTGCCAATCAGTTTTAATTCATAAATAACTTATTTAATTACAGCGTCTTCCTAGCAGCCTTTTTATCAAGACGCCTTCACTCGTTTTTAAAACTCGGTTCTAGAAAACGAGACACCCTGATACCTTGCGCCAACACATTTTCAATGTTGGTAACCCACTGGCTAAGACAGGCCAACGTTGGTCAGCCTAAGCCAATCGATTACCAATGTTGTTAAGCCATTGGCTAAGACAGGCCACTGTTGGCCAGACTAAGCCAATCAATTACCAACGTTGGTAGGCCACTGGCTAAGACAGGCAATGGGTGGCCAGCCTAAACCAATCGATTGCCAACGTTGGTAACCCAATGGCTCTATTACAGTTTATATTTCTGCGGGCGTTGCCACTACCGTAGTCTGTACTGCAGTTGCCGTATTTTGTACGCACTTTGAAGTCATTTTTAGCCAAGCAGACTCAATGCTCAGCTCCTTCTGTTATATGTTGCGTGATAACCTTTCTTTGCAGATTGAAATGCGTATCAACTTTATGTCACCTCTTCTCAAACATAGGGTGTTGGAGATGTTAATTCAACGCGATTTTTTATTCGTGAAGACATGTAATTGCTTAATCAATCGCTGGATATTTGTTTAAGGTTTTATTTTGTTGCTAAAAATGTAAGTGCTTTATATTTATTTTTAATTTTGTCCGGTTTCGTCTGAATTATAGGCCGTGTTTTGCGGCTCAGCGAAGCGGGTTGTTTGAGATTTTCAAGATCACATACAGCTGACAATACACACGTGTCCTAGGTACCGGGGAGGCGGGTGGATCTTTCGGGGTTGAACCCTCCCTCTCCCCCCCCCCCCCCCCCCCCTTTGAAAAGGTTTCCCGGCTGCGTCGCTAAATGGGCACAAGAGAAGAGGCACTATGCTTTTTGCCGTTTAAACATATACACAAATCGAAGGAAGCGTGCATTTTGTATTTCGTGAGGAATTTACTAAGCATAACTATCAGTTTTGGGAAGACGCGTGTTAGTTATAGTCGGTGACAGGTGGTAGAAGCTCCTCCCATCTCTTTCCATATTTGTAGATCGAAAGATCGGGAGCAGGCGACCTCCTACGCAGCGTTTACTTTTAACCTGTCACGGACTACGGTTTTTTTCTTCGTGGCCGTGTTCAAAATTGGTACAGCTCGCAATGCATACAGCGTTCTAATTCAGTTGCTAACTTGCTCTGCGTGTGAAAACAGAAGAATCGTTCCCCCTCCCCCCCAGAGCCATAGCTACAGACTGTTCTCAGCGTGCGCGATCAGGACATTAAAAGAACTAAGCCAGTTAATTATAACATTGGTAAGCCATTGGCTAAGGCAGGCCAATGTTGCCCAGCCTATGTCATTCGATTACCAATGTTGGTAATCGATTGGCTTAGGCTGGCCAACATTGGCCTGTCTTAGCCAATCGATAACCAATGCTGGTAACTCAATGGCTAACATAGACCAATGTTGGGCAGCCTAAGCCAATTGATTACCAATGTTCGTAACCAATTGGCTAAGATAGGCCAATGTTGGCCAACCTAAGCCAACCGATTGCCAACGTTGCTAAGCCGTGGGCTGAGATTGGTCAATGTTGGCCAGTCTAAGCCAATCGATTGCCAACGTTGGTAAGCCATTGGCTGAGATAGGCCAATGTTGGCCAGCCTAAGCCAATCGATAACCAACGTTGGTGAGCCGTTGGTCGAGTCAGGCCAACGTTGGCCAGTATATTCCAGCGTGCCGCCAATATTGGTTTTACAGTGGCCACATTGGCCCAACATTGGACCAATGTTTGCCAATTAAATACCAACGTTGGCCCGACGTCGTGTGCTGTCTGGGTATATGTTTTACATATTCGTAAAGATTATTTAACGATGCGGATTTTGATGTTTTGTGAAGTATTATAAAAGATGGTTTATTTGCAAAAAAATGATGAATATGTCTCTAAACGCGTTTTTATGCCATGCTGGATTTTTTATATAAATATTTTATTGATATTTCTAATTTTTTTGTGTGTGTATGTGTTGTATGTCTTCTGTAAATGTATTAAAAAGTTATGGTGACATCAAAGCTTCGATGAGGAACTGACAACTGTACAAACTAGCGTCGTGAAAACTTCTAAATTTCCACGCCTCGAGATTCTTTATTTTATATCTTAGCTAGGAAAAATTTGTTACGGCGTTCGTATATAGCTGAATGTTCCTCCCAAAAACTTGGCTTTTGTATCTATTTTTAACAAAAAGGTCTAAAATTTGACCTGGACCATCATGGCATGAACTGACGTGGAATCACCCTGCAGTGGCCAGACGTGCAAGCAGGCGGGCATTCCCTTGAAATGGAAAAGCTGAAATTGGCAAAACGACGACGCGTAAAAATGAAAAACAAAACAAAAGGACACAAAAAAAACGTTATGGAAAGATTTGTAATTACATATATATATATATATATATATATATATATATATATATATATATCAGGGTGTCGAACCGGAACCGAACCGAAAACCGGAACGGAACCGGTATTTTTTGCGGAACTGAACCCGAACCGTTATATTGTTATCGCGATAAACCCGAACCGGAACTGAACCGGAAAAAAAAATAACGGTTACCGGCTCATGTCAAAACGGTTCGGCCACGCGCTGTTGACAATGAATGTGCTATCAATGCCATTTGTTTTTTAAGTGCCGTCAACTGACACACACCTCGCTTACATATTTTTCTTCTCCACTCAGTCTTGAGAATATAAACGCTGCATTCATGAATCTTGACAAACGCTGCATCCATGAATCTTGACATAGGAACCATTATTGCGCTGGTCGCGGCTTGCACGGAAGAAAAAAAAAATTGGAAAGCTGTGCAAAAAAAAAAAAAAAATCGCGTCGCGGGATTTTTTTTTTCTACAATCTCGTAAATCCTAAATGCTGCTGTGTGCTCATTTCATAACACGTTTCTAGAACGCGCGAGTTCTTGAAGCTTGCTTCCATCAGAATGAGAAAAGAAAAGGCTGTGGAGTTTGATAATAATACATCCGGTTTCGTATAGGCACTTAGAAGCTAACATATTTGTGAGACAGCGAACTCTTCTATTTTAATATTTATCCTGATACGTCCTTCTGGCGTTGCGTTCGGTGAAGTGTTTTTCATATTCCGTATCTTGTTTAATGAAAACTTCTTTAAGGGTCTAATTTGAGTTACCGAAGGCTAGTTCAAATAAAGAAAGCTGTATTTTCTCCCCACTGTTCCTTCAATTGCTTACACGCCGAGGTGGCGGGATAGTTAGCGAGTTCTACTTGTAAGTGGGTTTGTAAGGAGGTCGCGGATTTTACAGCTACTGCGTCGGACCCAATTAGATGATGTCCGAATGCGTAAACGTCGGTGAGGTAACCTTTGAGTGCTCAGGGATTTCTACCAGATTTCCTGGTAGAAATCCCTGAGCCTTACACTACGATGTATCCCGTTTCGTATGTGTTGATTTCAGATGTTTTATTTGTAATTTATTTTGATGTTGCAATTTGTCATTTATAATTTCCGAACCGGTTCAGCGCCCCGAACCGGTTCGCGGATCGAATTAATCGAACCGGAACTGAACTGGAACAAAATAAATTTACCTGAACCTGAACCGTAACCGAACCCGTATTTTTTTTCGGTTCGACACACTGATATATATATATATATATATATATATATATATATATACATTTTTTTTTTGCTGGGAGAGGGGGGGCATTTGTTCCAGAAGGGTAGACACCTCAAAAGATTTGCAAATTGTGGTGTGAGCGAAGGGTGCGGCCTCGTGTTCGGCCGGTTTCGTCGGGTGGACAGAACCAAGCAAGAAAGCGAGCAAGCAGGCAGATCTGAGGGATTTCCGTGGCGCTTGATTTTTGGTGAACAATGAGAAACAATAATTTTAAAAAAAGACCGTCGCAACGATGCTACAGAAGGGACACGGTTATTCTCATTTATTTCTGAAGCTTTCTCTTGGTGACTTTGGCGCTAGATTCATATCGGAGCGGCTTGGACAGCTTCAGCGTCCAGTTTTATTTAATTACAAACATAATAAGCATTTACTTATAAAAGAAGCAAAGATGAGCTCACTATTCGACAAAAAAGGATAAACCATTCAGATAGGGACGTTAACTAAAAAGATACAAGTAAATGCTTTAAAAAAGATTTGTTTTACGCAGGTCCTAACGTCTGAAAGAGCCGCTAGTGGCGTTGCGTTCGCTCTCGTAACGCTGTAATCTTTAGCGTGTTGCGAGCGTTCTACTAAAACTTGAAATAGTCATTCTGCTACGCTAAACGTAGCGGATGTCGTAGCGCATAGCGTAGCGGGAGTGACTAAAGGATCTACTGAAACCGTCCAACCTTGTAACTTAGAATCGGGGCAGCCTACTGTGACGCTGCTAAAGCGAAAAATCTCCGTGCACAGATTAGGCGCTCAGAGTGCCCGAGGAAACGGGTGCTTTGGCCTATTTGCCGCGGAAAATTGTCCCGTGGTATAAACCGAGTTATTTTCGCTCGCATCTTTTCTAGAACTTGCCGTAAATGTGCGGATAGTCCGGTTATTTGTAACTGGATGTGAATTACAACATCGAGTCATGGCTACTGCTACAGTTACTAGAGAAATGGATCGCATAACTTAATTCTGCCAACTACTTTTCGGAGGTGACCTAGCATTGTCCAGCACGGGCCGACGGTGCCTGAAAACCGTTGTTCTCGGGCATAGCAACATCTTTTTAATTTGATGGCAGTCGTGTGGCGAACGCAACTTTGACATGCGCATCTCGAGATGTGTGTATAAAAGCCGACTTTTCTCAAATGACAGTCGACATACCGTGATTTGCCTTCTGAAATTATGAATGAATGTCTGGTGTTACAAAAAGTGCCGCCTCTGCTCGCTGACACAAGCTTAGAGTCTAAGACAAGTTTAGTGTGGACTTTCGTTCCAAACACCACCACAGGATATAATAGGTTACATGACTCCTGGCACCAAATTTCTATGCAACTGGCAGCATAAAATAATATATCTTTAGATATAAAAAAACCGCTTCGAATAATTACCTGATTATGTTACATTATATTTTACATGCCTGAGTACTTATCGTTTCAGTAGTCCCAAGATACCCTACAACAAACACTTCCAAGGAGATTAGAACTAAAACCCAAG
Source organism: Ixodes scapularis (assembly GCF_016920785.2). Taxonomy (NCBI): domain Eukaryota; kingdom Metazoa; phylum Arthropoda; class Arachnida; order Ixodida; family Ixodidae; genus Ixodes; species Ixodes scapularis. The sequence continues at coordinate 841,361 of NW_024609881.1, read as the reverse complement.
TAGTGCGACGGCATGCTCATGTGCACTGCGCAATCAAAGTCACCGAAAAGACAGCTTGTTAATTCTAAGTCGATACATATTGCACAATAGCATCGTTTGCCATACAAAATTAATAAAAAAATGGACAAGCATAGGGCTCTTCCCGAGTACAACGCTACGTGTGGTGAGAGCACAAGCAGTGCCCGCACAGCCAGCATCACAGGGATCAGGAAAGCCTGCGGGTGTAAGACCCATCAACCCCTAGTGTCCTATCACGCCGATCAGTCTCCAGAGTCTGTAAAGTGGCTCACTATGATATCGTAGATCATCGCGTCCCAAAGTTGTTCGAAGTTCTCTTTCGCCCCTTCCGATGGGAACACCGATGCTTTGGAAACGTCGAGTGCGTCCTGATGAAACTGAGACTCTGCCGGCGGTGGGAACTCGCTAGCAGGCAGACTACCCGCGACGGTGGATGCGGCGACGCTGGCGGCGATAGGAGACGCCTTGGAGACAGTCGATGAGGGAAATGCCACGGGATCGAAGAGGACAGGGGCTGGCATCGCTGGAACGGGTATCTGAGCAGCGGGCACAACAGCAACGGCATCCAAACCGGGCTTTCTCGCGTTCAGACCAGACTCTTGAATGGCCTTGATGTGTGTTTGTACGTGCAAACGGTAGTACACCTCTCTCACGTAGGTTTTCGGACAATAGGTGCACTTGAACCTCTTGGGCGTTCGGGGTCCGGATGGTGCAGCGGTCTTGCGATGAGCCGCCAGGCTCTCTCGCTTGACCTGTTTTGCACGAACGTTGCAGGCGGACAGCCTATGGGCCTCTGCGTGCGCATGCCAAAGCTCTTCGCTGGCGCCAATATAATCGCAGAGGTTGCAGAGAAAACTCTTCTGGACAGTCTGCGACCACGTCGATGCCGGAGGTTGCGTGTCAGGTACAGCCTGGAATTGCCGAGGCTCGACGCCACACGCGGCCCCCTCGATTGGGTTTTGGACGCTTTTGTACGCCATAGCGCTGAAGAGAGGCTGACCTTGAAAAGCGTTGAAGAGAATTGACTGGGGTCCCGTCGCAGCGTTGTTCCGCATAATGTTACTCGCTGTTTCGTACTGCGGCTGATCAAGGGTGCTGGTTGGAACTTCGATGAGACCTTGTTTCGTCTGGTTCACATAGGAATGCTCGCTGTCAGGAAGAACCTGGATGCCGCCAGGCTCGAAGCAACACGCGGCACTCTGGTTTACGCTTTGGACGATTTGGGGCGACGTAGTACTCACCGGAGGCTGGCGTTGAGGAGCGTTGAAGAGGATTGACTGGGGTCCGGTCGCAGCGTTGTGGCACACAATGTCGCTCGCTGCGTCGTACTGCGGCTGTTCAGGGCTGAAGGTTGCTACCTCGATGATACCTTGTTGCATGCGGTTCACGTAGAACTGCTTGCTACACGTCGGCGCCATTGGCAGGGGATCGCTGTGAAAGTGAAGTTCGCTCGCCTGTTGATTGAAGAACGCCATCCGCACCCGTGGTTCGGCACAGCCGTGAACTCTTCTGGGAAGTCAATTCGTATCTGTTCTGCAGCTCAATGTCCGGGCTTCAAAAGGCAGATGAGGTTTGCTGGCGTAAATAACTCCAGAAGAGCGATCTATGAAGTGATTACTCCACACTCGCCGGTGCTCAAATGACGAATGAATTTCACCTGCCAGTGTTCAGGGTAGCAGGGAAAGGGAAATACTGACTCATCCCTGTCCATTCTTCCAATCCGAAGAACCCGCTCCGACCATCTGACCTTGATTTCTTTGGGACTAGCCAAGGTCCATTATCTAGGATATTGAGGTCGTTCTGACCTCTCGAATGAGAAAGTCGAGTTCAAACCGATAAATGGTCGGGGCAAAAAATGGACCATTAAAATCTGAAGCTATAGAACGAACAAAAAATAAAAAGGGGAGAAACGAATGCTTAACTTCAGCAATGTATACCTCACAATAAACGCATCCTGGTCATAAACCATAAAACAGGTGCCCGTTTTTGTGGTTTTTAGCTGGTTTTCGGAAAAAGCGCATTCATGAGACTTACACTTCCTCATATTTTATTTTCTTGGCAACACTCTTTTTTTTTTAACGAACAAATGATCAGGTGTAAATGCTAGAACCCATTCTTCAATTATTTCTCAGTCCTGGTTGAGTTCCTCTCAATGTTGTCATTTTGCACCCGTAGCTTTCGCTGCACTCCAAGCGAAGAGGGAACCATCACGTAGGGCACCTGACGCTTGATTCGCATCCAGTCAACGTCTGGCTCATTTGCCAATGAAGGAGGCAAAGATGAATGACCCCAGCGACGAAGCGGTGTTCTTCCAAATTCTGCTCGCTGAAAAAAATCCTATAGCTGTGGTGCCTCTAATACGAAACAACGACATAATATCTCAGCTCTGGCCTCAGCTTACGGTGTACTTCCTCAACGAAGAAATCAGGCCAAACGGTCATTCTGTACAAGTGTGCCTGCTCTGGTACGGAATGCGATCACGAGGAAAATATAAAGAAACAACAAGAATTGAAAAGCTGTCGAAGCACAGGTCAAAGCTACTAAATACGCCAATAGGTGCCGTGTCACGCGTTCTGAAGTAAAAAGGATAAAAAAAGCGTTGGGGCCCCAGATATTCAGATGTCATCACCCAGAGATGAGAGAGGCGTACACTAGTGGTTGTGGCATGAATCTGGCACTTTCGCTTGTCTTACGACGTTGAATCTTGCCGATTTCGGTAGCCGAAAGCTTTTTACTCTTTTCGGCTACACTACTATACACACACAAAAAAACAACAACAAAAAAACAAACTAGGCGAAGGAGTTATAAGAAGTGCGAGGCCCAATCAGGTGAGCTTGTACTATCCGAAATGAGGGCGCCAAAGTTTGTTCGAAGCTTGAGCTCAGAAAGTGTATGCGCCTGATATGGCAAGTGACTACATCGGACGCTCTGTGATTTACGTCAACCACGCAGTTCTATCTGTTATCTTAGAGTTGTCGAATATTTCAGAAATATTAAAAACGTCGCTTTCAAAGGAAAAAAAAGAAGAAGAAGAAAGGGTCGCGTTTACAAAATGGTAAAGAAAAATGCAATATAAAAATACCTATAGTCCGCTGCAACCTAAGAACGAAGGGCGAGGGTAAGACGGGCCGGGTAAGAGGAAGCAGACGGAACGCTAAAGAGAGAAGGTTTACCTCTCTCTTCTCCAGTGTTCCGTCTGCTTCCTCCTCCCCGACCCGTCTTACCCTCACAATTCGTTCTTAGGTTGCAACGAACTATTAGCCCCGAGAGCGAACACAAGCGTCGCTGCGGTCGCCGCGCCCGGATTCGGTGAGGTGTACTGTGACGTCAGGGGGAGTACTCCGCTCCGCGATCTCGCATCGGCTCGCTTCCCAGCACCGGTTTCCTGGTTTGGCGTTGTGTGCCGCAAGCTCTTCGAGGAGCTGGACTTCGTTTACCCGGTGTACAAGACGTTGAGTTAGGCCGATATGAACGTGCTTCCGTACATTTTATAAGCCTGCTTGTCCCTTTTACCTTTAAAATTTGAATACAAATCTAGAAAGCTTTCGGCGGAGGCAATTCCGCCGATTAACCTCCCCGTCCGTCCACACGGCACAAGGCAATCTTGCGAGGAATCGGTGAAGCGGTGGCGCAAGTGTTTCAGACGTTGGGATTCTGTTCCTTGCACGTTCATGATTTAAGACAATATTACATCCCACTTTCAAGACCTTTGAAGTGGCATTTATGTCATGGGTCTTTGGGCGGTCGGCAAATTAGCTCGCGACTCTGACTGTGCACTGCCACTCTGCATGCGTTTTACATAAATCTAGCTTCTTCGTGAATTAATTATATAGTTTATACACGTATGCAGGCATATTTCTTAGAAGCTGCACAATTATTGGAAATTAGTTTGTATGGTAGCAGCAAAAACGGCCGCATTGCCCCAGTTGTCTGTATGATATGTATTGAACTGCCAACCCAAGTAACATTGATATGTTGTAGATATGTTGCGAGAATGTTCCGAATGTTGTGGGAGTGTTGGGAGGGTTTTCGCAACAGTGTCCACTATGTTTCTCACACAACAGTGATTTGCACGACAAACACGCAGCGTTACGCTACTGTTTCGAACGCCATGCTGCCTGGGGAACTGTTTATTAAAAGTCGGAAAGGGCTGAAGGTACAACGTTTGCTAGGTGGCATAATTTAAATGTTGAGCAACTGCAGCGCGCGACATGTTGCTTAAGCAACGTGCTATCAGTGTAGTACAGACGCGAAAATCGCAGCGTTGTGTAGTGAACTGTTTCCAATATGTTTCTGACGCGACATTGATCGGCACAACAAGGCACAGCGTTAGGCTACTCTTTCGAATTTCATGCTGCCTAGGAAACCGTGTACTAAAGGTAAAAAAAAGTTGAAGGTACAACGTTTGCTAGGCGGCATAATTTAAATGTTGCGCAACTGCAGCGCACGACATGTTTCTTAAGCAACGTGGTATTACTGTAGTACAGACGCAAACATCGCACCGTTGTTTAGTGAACTGTTTCCAATCTGTTTCTGATGCAACATTGATTGGCACGATAAGGGCGCAGCGTTAGGCTACTGTTTCGAATTCCATGCTGCCTAGGAAACCGTGTGCTAAAAGTAGGAAAAAGGTTGAAGGTACAACGTTTGCTAGACGACATAATTTAAATGTTGCGCAACTGCAGCGCACGACATGTTTCTTATGCAACGTGGTATTACTGTAGTATAGACGCAGACATCGCAACGTTGTGTAGTGAACTGTTTCCAATCTGTTTCTGACGCAACATTGATCGGCACAACAAAGGCACGGCGTTAGGCTACTGTTTCGAATTCCATGCTGCCTAGGAAACCGTGCGCTAAAAGTCCGAAAAAGGTTGAAGGTACAACGTTTGCTAGACGGCATAATTTAAATGTTGCGCAACTGCAGCGCGCGACATGTTGCTTAAGCAGCGTGGTATCAGTGTAGTACAGACGTGAAAATCACAACGATGTGTAGTTAACTGTTTCCAATCTGTTTCTGATGCAACATTGATCGGCACGACAAAGGCACAGCGTTAGACTATTGTTTCGGATTCCATGCTGCCTAGGAAACCGTGTGCTAAAGGTCAAAAAAAGGTCGAAGGTACAACGTTTGCTAGGCAGCGTAATTTAAATGTTGCGCAACTGCAGCGCGCTACATGTTTTTTATGCAACGTGGTACTTATGAAGTACAGACCCAAACATCGCAACGTTGTGTAGTGAACTGTCACAAATTTGTTTCTCATGCAACTTTGATCGGCGCAACAAAGTCACGGCGTTAGGCTACTGTTTCGAATTCCATGCTGCCTAGGAAACCGTGCGCCAAAAGTCGGAAAAAGGTTGAAGGTACAACGTTTGCTAGACGGCATAATTTAAATGTTGCGCAACTGCAGCGCGCGACATGTTGCTTAAGCAGCGTGGTATCAGTGTAGTACGGACGTGAAAATCGCAACGATGTGTAGTTAACTGTTTCCAATCTGTTTCTGATGCAACATTGATCGGCACGACAAAGGCACAGCGTTAGACTATTGTTTCGAATTCCATGCTGCCTAGGAAACCGTGTGCTAAAGGTCAAAAAAAGGTCGAAGGTACAACGTTTGCTAGGCAGCGTAATTTGAATGTTGCGCAACAGCAGCGCACGACATGCTTTTTATGCAACGTGGTACTTATGAAGTACAGACCCAAACATCGCAACGTTGTGAAGTGAACTGTCACAAATTTGTTTCTCATGCAACTTTGATAGGCGCAACAAAGGCACGGCGTTAGGCTACTGTTTCCAATTCCATGCTGCCTAGGAAACCGTGCGCCAAAAGTCGGAAAAAGGTTGAAGGTACAACGTTTGCTAGACGGCATAATTTAAATGTTGCGCAACTGCAGCGCGCGACATGTTGCTTAAGCAGCGTGGTATCAGTGTAGTACAGACGTGAAAATCGCAACGATGTGTAGTTAACTGTTTCCAATCTGTTTCTGATGCAACATTGATCGGCACGACAAAGGCACAGCGTTAGACTATTATTTCGAATTCCATGCTGCCTAGGAAACCGTGTGCTAAAGGTCAAAAAAAGGTCGAAGGTAGAACGTTTGCTAGGCAGCGTAATTTAAATGTTGCGCAACTGCAGCGCACGACATGTTTTTTATGCAACGTGGTACTTATGAAGTACAGGCCCAAACATCGCAACGTTGTGAAGTGAACTGTCACAAATTTGTTTCTCATGCAACTTTGATCGGCGCAACAAAGGCACGGCGTTAGGCTACTGTTTCGAATTCCATGCTGCCTAGGAAACCGTGCGCCAAAAGTCGGAAAAAGGTTGAAGGTACAACGTTTGCTAGACGGCATAATTTAAATGTTGCGCAACTGCAGCGCGCGACATGTTGCTTAAGCAACGTGGTATCAGTGTAGTACAGACGTGAAAATCGCAACGATGTGTAGTTAACTGTTTCCAATCTGTTTCTGATGCAACATTGATCGGCACGACAAAGGCACAGCGTTAGACTATTGTTTCGAATTCCATGCTGCCTAGGAAACCGTGTGCTAAAGGTCAAAAAAAGGTCGAAGGTACAACGTTTGCTAGGCAGCGTAATTTAAATGTTGCGCAACTGCAGCGCACGACATGTTTTTTATGCAACGTGGTACTTATGAAGTACAGGCCCAAACATCGCAACGTTGTGAAGTGAACTGTCACAAATTTGTTTCTCATGCAACTTTGATCGGCGCAACAAAGGCACGGCGTTAGGCTACTGTTTCGAATTCCATGCTGCGTAGGAAACCGTGCGCCAAAAGTCGGAAAAAGGTTGAAGGTACAACGTTTGCTAGACGGCATAATTTAAATGTTGCGCAACTGCAGCGCGCGACATGTTGCTTAAGCAACGTGGTATCAGTGTAGTACAGACGTGAAAATCGCAACGATGTGTAGTTAACTGTTTCCAATCTGTTTCTGATGCAACATTGATCGGCACGACAAAGGCACAGCGTTAGACTATTATTTCGAATTCCATGCTGCCTAGGAAACCGTGTGCTAAAGGTCAAAAAAAGGTCGAAGGTACAACGTTTGCTAGGCAGCGTAATTTAAATGTTGCGCAACTGCAGCGCACGACATGTTTTTTATGCAACGTGGTACTTATGAAGTACAGACCCAAACATCGCAACGTTGTGAAGTGAACTGTCACAAATTTGTTTCTCATGCAACTTTGATCGGCGCAACAAAGGCACGGCGTTAGGCTACTGTTTCGAATTCCATGCTGCCTAGGAAACCGTGCGCCAAAAGTCGGAAAAAGGTTGAAGGTACAACGTTTGCTAGACTGCATAATTTAAATGTTGCGCAACTGCAGCGCGCGACATGTTGCTTAAGCAACGTGGTATCAGTGTAGTACAGACGTGAAAATCGCAACGATGTGTAGTTTACTGTTTCCAATCTGTTTCTGATGCAACATTGATCGGCACGACAAAGGCACAGCGTTAGACTATTGTTTCGAATTCCATGCTGCCTAGGAAACCGTGTGCTAAAGGTCAAAAAAAGGTCGAAGGTACAACGTTTGCTAGGCAGCGTAATTTAAATGTTGCGCAACTGCAGCGCACGACATGTTTTTTATGCAACGTGGTACTTAAGAAGTACAGACCCAAACATCGTAACGTTGTGAAGTGAACTGTCACAAATTTGTTTCTCATGCAACTTTGATCGGCGCAACAAAGGCACGGCGTTAGGCTACTGTTTCGAATTCCATGCTGCCTAGGAAACCGTGCGCCAAAAGTCGGAAAAAGGTTGAAGGTACAACGTTTGCTAGACGGCATAATTTAAATGTTGCGCAACTGCAGCGCGCGACATGTTGCTTAAGCAGCGTGGTATCAGTGTAGTACAGACGTGAAAATCGCAACGATGTGTAGTTAACTGTTTCCAATCTGTTTCTGATGCAACATTGATCGGCACGACAAAGGCACAGCGTTAGACTATTGTTTCGAATTCCATGCTGCCTAGGAAACCGTGTGCTAAAGGTCAAAAAAAGGTCGAAGGTACAACGTTTGCTAGGCAGCGTAATTTAAATGTTGCGCAACTGCAGCGCACGACATGTTTTTTATGCAACGTGGTACTTAAGAAGTACAGACCCAAACATCGTAACGTTGTGAAGTGAACTGTCACAAATTTGTTTCTCATGCAACTTTGATCGGCGCAACAAAGGCACGGCGTTAGGCTACTGTTTCGAATTCCATGCTGCCTAGGAAACCGTGCGCCAAAAGTCGGAAAAAGGTTGAAGGTACAACGTTTGCTAGACTGCATAATTTAAATGTTGCGCAACTGCAGCGCGCGACATGTTGCTTAAGCAGCGTGGTATCAGTGTAGTACAGACGTGAAAATCGCAACGATGTGTAGTTAACTGTTTCCAATCTGTTTCTGATGCAACATTGATCGGCACGACAAAGGCACAGCGTTAGACTATTGTTTCGAATTCCATGCTGCCTAGGAAACCGTGTGCTAAAGGTCAAAAAAAGGTCGAAGGTACAACGTTTGCTAGGCAGCGTAATTTAAATGTTGCGCAACTGCAGCGCACGACATGTTTTTTATGCAACGTGGTACTTATGAAGTACAGACCCAAACATCGCAGCGTTGTGAAGTGAACTGTCACAAATTTGTTTCTCATGCAACTTTGATCGGCGCAACAAAGGCACGGCGTTAGGCTACTGTTTCGAATTCCATGCTGCCTAGGAAACCGTGCGCCAAAAGTCGGAAAAAGGTTGAAGGTACAACGTTTGCTAGACGGCATAATTTAAATGTTGCGCAACTGCAGCGCGCGACATGTTGCTTAAGCAACGTGGTATCAGTGTAGTACAGACGTGAAAATCGCAACGATGTGTAGTTAACTGTTTCCAATCTGTTTCTGACGCAACATTGAATGGCACGACAAAGGCACAGCGTTAGACTATTGTTTCGAATTCCATGCTGCCTAGGAAACCGTGTGCTAAAGGTCAAAAAAAGGTCGAAGGTAGAACGTTTGCTTGGCAGCGTAATTTAAATGTTGCGCAACTGCAGCGCACGACATGTTTTTATGCAACGTGGTACTTATGAAGTACAGACCCAAACATCGCAACGTTGTGAAGTGAACTGTCACAAATTTGTTTCTCATGCAACTTTGATCGGCGCAACAAAGGCACGGCGTTAGGCTACTGTTTCGAATTCCATCCTGCCTAGGAAACCGTGCGCCAAAAGTCGGAAAAAGGTTGAAGGTACAACGTTTGCTAGACGGCATAATTTAAATGTTGCGCAACTGCAGCGCGCGACATGTTGCTTAAGCAACGTGGTATCAGTGTAGTACAGAAGTGAAAATCGCAACGATGTGTAGTTAACTGTTTCCAATCTGTTTCTGACGCAACATTGAATGGCACGACAAAGGCACAGCGTTAGACTATTGTTTCGAATTCCATGCTGCCTAGGAAACCGTGTGCTAAAGGTCAAAAAAAGGTCGAAGGTAGAACGTTTGCTTGGCAGCGTAATTTAAATGTTGCGCAACTGCAGCGCACGACATGTTTTTATGCAACGTGGTACTTATGAAGTACAGACCCAAACATCGCAACGTTGTGAAGTGAACTGTCACAAATTTGTTTCTCATGCAACTTTGATCGGCGCAACAAAGGCACGGCGTTAGGCTACTGTTTCGAATTCCATCCTGCCTAGGAAACCGTGCGCCAAAAGTCGGAAAAAGGTTGAAGGTACAACGTTTGCTAGACGGCATATTTTAAATGTTGCGCAACTGCAGCGCGCGACATGTTGCTTAAGCAACGTGGTATCAGGGTAGTACAGACGTGAAAATCGCAACGATGTGTAGTTAACTGTTTCCAATCTGTTTCTGACGCAACATTGAATGGCACGACAAAGGCACAGCGTTAGACTATTGTTTCGAATTCCATGCTGCCTAGGAAACCGTGTGCTAAAGGTCAAAAAAAGGTCGAAGGTAGAACGTTTGCTTGGCAGCGTAATTTAAATGTTGCGCAACTGCAGCGCACGACATGTTTTTATGCAACGTGGTACTTATGAAGTACAGACCCAAACATCGCAACGTTGTGAAGTGAACTGTCACAAATTTGTTTCTCATGCAACTTTGATCGGCGCAACAAAGGCACGGCGTTAGGCTACTGTTTCGAATTCCATCCTGCCTAGGAAACCGTGCGCCAAAAGTCGGAAAAAGGTTGAAGGTACAACGTTTGCTAGACGGCATAATTTAAATGTTGCGCAACTGCAGCGCGCGACATGTTGCTTAAGCAACGTGGTATCAGTGTAGTACAGACGTGAAAATCGCAACGATGTGTAGTTAACTGTTTCCAATCTGTTTCTGACGCAACATTGAATGGCACGACAAAGGCACAGCGTTAGACTATTGTTTCGAATTCCATGCTGCCTAGGAAACCGTGTGCTAAAGGTCAAAAAAAGGTCGAAGGTAGAACGTTTGCTTGGCAGCGTAATTTAAATGTTGCGCAACTGCAGCGCACGACATGTTTTTATGCAACGTGGTACTTATGAAGTACAGACCCAAACATCGCAACGTTGTGAAGTGAACTGTCACAAATTTGTTTCTCATGCAACTTTGATCGGCGCAACAAAGGCACGGCGTTAGGCTACTGTTTCGAATTCCATCCTGCCTAGGAAACCGTGCGCCAAAAGTCGGAAAAAGGTTGAAGGTACAACGTTTGCTAGACGGCATAATTTAAATGTTGCGCAACTGCAGCGCGCGACATGTTGCTTAAGCAACGTGGTATCAGTGTAGTACAGACGTGAAAATCGCAACGATGTGTAGTTAACTGTTTCCAATCTGTTTCTGACGCAACATTGAATGGCACAAGAAAGGCACAGCGTTAGACTATTGTTTCGAATTCCATGCTGCCTAGGAAACCGTGTGCTAAAGGTCAAAAAAAGGTCGAAGGTAGAACGTTTGCTTGGCAGCGTAATTTAAATGTTGCGCAACTGCAGCGCACGACATGTTTTTATGCAACGTGGTACTTATGAAGTACAGACCCAAACATCGCAACGTTGTGAAGTGAACTGTCACAAATTTGTTTCTCATGCAACTTTGATCGGCGCAACAAAGGCACGGCGTTAGGCTACTGTTTCGAATTCCATCCTGCCTAGGAAACCGTGCGCCAAAAGTCGGAAAAAGGTTGAAGGTACAACGTTTGCTAGACGGCATAATTTAAATGTTGCGCAACTGCAGCGCGCGACATGTTGCTTAAGCAACGTGGTATCAGTGTAGTACAGACGTGAAAATCGCAACGATGTGTAGTTAACTGTTTCCAATCTGTTTCTGACGCAACATTGAATGGCACGAGAAAGGCACAGCGTTAGACTATTGTTTCGAATTCCATGCTGCCTAGGAAACCGTGTGCTAAAGGTCAAAAAAAGGTCGAAGGTAGAACGTTTGCTTGGCAGCGTAATTTAAATGTTGCGCAACTGCAGCGCACGACATGTTTTTTAAGCAACGTGGTACTTATGAAGTACAGACCCAAACATCGCAACGTTGTGAAGTGAACTGTCACAAATTTGTTTCTCATGCAACTTTGATCGGCGCAACAAAGGCACGGCGTTAGGCTACTGTTTCGAATTCCATGCTGCCTAGGAAACCGTGCGCCAAAAGTCGGAAAAAGGTTGAAGGTACAACGTTTGCTAGACGGCATAATTTAAATGTTGCGCAACTGCAGCACGCGACATGTTGCTTAAGCAACGTGGTATCAGTGTAGTACAGACGTGAAAATCGCAACGATGTGTAGTTAACTGTTTCCAATCTGTTTCTGATGCAACATTGATCGGCGCGACAAAGGCACAGCGTTAGACTATTGTTTCGAATTCCATGCTGCCTAGGAAACCGTGTGCTAAAGGTCAAAAAAAGGTCGAAGGTAGAACGTTTGCTTGGCAGCGTAATTTAAATGTTGCGCAACTGCAGCGCACGACATGTTTTTTATGCAACGTGGTACTTATGAAGTACAGACCCAAACATCGCAACGTTGTGAAGTGAACTGTCACAAATTTGTTTCTCATGCAACTTTGATCGGCGCAACAAAGGCACGGCGTTAGGCTACTGTTTCGAATTCCATCCTGCCTAGGAAACCGTGCGCCAAAAGTCGGAAAAAGGTTGAAGGTACAACGTTTGCTAGACGGCATAATTTAAATGTTGCGCAACTGCAGCGCGCGACATGTGGCTTAAGCAACGTGGTATCAGTGTAGTACAGACGTGAAAATCGCAACGATGTGTAGTTAACTGTTTCCAATCTGTTTCTGACGCAACATTGAATGGCACAAGAAAGGCACAGCGTTAGACTATTGTTTCGAATTCCATGCTGCCTAGGAAACCGTGTGCTAAAGGTCAAAAAAAGGTCGAAGGTAGAACGTTTGCTTGGCAGCGTAATTTAAATGTTGCGCAACTGCAGCGCACGACATGTTTTTATGCAACGTGGTACTTATGAAGTACAGACCCAAACATCGCAACGTTGTGAAGTGAACTGTCACAAATTTGTTTCTCATGCAACTTTGATCGGCGCAACAAAGGCACGGCGTTAGGCTACTGTTTCGAATTCCATCCTGCCTAGGAAACCGTGCGCCAAAAGTCGGAAAAAGGTTGAAGGTACAACGTTTGCTAGACGGCATAATTTAAATGTTGCGCAACTGCAGCGCGCGACATGTTGCTTAAGCAACGTGGTATCAGTGTAGTACAGACGTGAAAATCGCAACGATGTGTAGTTAACTGTTTCCAATCTGTTTCTGACGCAACATTGAATGGCACGAGAAAGGCACAGCGTTAGACTATTGTTTCGAATTCCATGCTGCCTAGGAAACCGTGTGCTAAAGGTCAAAAAAAGGTCGAAGGTAGAACGTTTGCTTGGCAGCGTAATTTAAATGTTGCGCAACTGCAGCGCACGACATGTTTTTTATGCAACGTGGTACTTATGAAGTACAGACCCAAACATCGCAACGTTGTGAAGTGAACTGTCACAAATTTGTTTCTCATGCAACTTTGATCGGCGCAACAAAGGCACGGCGTTAGGCTACTGTTTCGAATTCCATCCTGCCTAGGAAACCGTGCGCCAAAAGTCGGAAAAAGGTTGAAGGTACAACGTTTGCTAGACGGCATAATTTAAATGTTGCGCAACTGCAGCGCGCGACATGTTGCTTAAGCAACGTGGTATCAGTGTAGTACAGACGTGAAAATCGCAACGATGTGTAGTTAACTGTTTCCAATCTGTTTCTGACGCAACATTGAATGGCACGACAAAGGCACAGCGTTAGACTATTGTTTCGAATTCCATGCTGCCTAGGAAACCGTGTGCTAAAGGTCAAAAAAAGGTCGAAGGTAGAACGTTTGCTTGGCAGCGTAATTTAAATGTTGCGCAACTGCAGCGCACGACATGTTTTATGCAACGTGGTACTTATGAAGTACAGACCCAAACATCGCAACGTTGTGAAGTGAACTGTCACAAATTTGTTTCTCATGCAACTTTGATCGGCGCAACAAAGGCACGGCGTTAGGCTACTGTTTCGAATTCCATCCTGCCTAGGAAACCGTGCGCCAAAAGTCGGAAAAAGGTTGAAGGTACAACGTTTGCTAGACGGCATAATTTAAATGTTGCGCAACTGCAGCGCGCGACATGTTGCTTAAGCAACGTGGTATCAGTGTAGTACAGACGTGAAAATCGCAACGATGTGTAGTTAACTGTTTCCAATCTGTTTCTGACGCAACATTGAATGGCACGAGAAAGGCACAGCGTTAGACTATTGTTTCGAATTCCATGCTGCCTAGGAAACCGTGTGCTAAAGGTCAAAAAAAGGTCGAAGGTAGAACGTTTGCTTGGCAGCGTAATTTAAATGTTGCGCAACTGCAGCGCACGACATGTTTTTTATGCAACGTGGTACTTATGAAGTACAGACCCAAACATCGCAACGTTGTGAAGTGAACTGTCACAAATTTGTTTCTCATGCAACTTTGATCGGCGCAACAAAGGCACGGCGTTAGGCTACTGTTTCGAATTCCATCCTGCCTAGGAAACCGTGCGCCAAAAGTCGGAAAAAGGTTGAAGGTACAACGTTTGCTAGACGGCATAATTTAAATGTTGCGCAACTGCAGCGCGCGACATGTTGCTTAAGCAACGTGGTATCAGTGTAGTACAGACGTGAAAATCGCAACGATGTGTAGTTGACTGTTTCCAATCTGTTTCTGACGCAACATTGAATGGCACGAGAAAGGCACAGCGTTAGACTATTGTTTCGAATTCCATGCTGCCTAGGAAACCGTGTGCTAAAGGTCAAAAAAAGGTCGAAGGTAGAACGTTTGCTTGGCAGCGTAATTTAAATGTTGCGCAACTGCAGCGCACGACATGTTTTTATGCAACGTGGTACTTATGAAGTATACAGACCCAAACATCGCAACGTTGTGAAGTGAACTGTCACAAATTTGTTTCTCATGCAACTTTGATCGGCGCAACAAAGGCACGGCGTTAGGCTACTGTTTCGAATTCCATCCTGCCTAGGAAACCGTGCGCCAAAAGTCGGAAAAAGGTTGAAGGTACAACGTTTGCTAGACGGCATAATTTAAATGTTGCGCAACTGCAGCGCGCGACATGTTGCTTAAGCAACGTGGTATCAGTGTAGTACAGACGTGAAAATCGCAACGATGTGTAGTTAACTGTTTCCAATCTGTTTCTGACGCAACATTGAATGGCACGACAAAGGCACAGCGTTAGACTATTGTTTCGAATTCCATGCTGCCTAGGAAACCGTGTGCTAAAGGTCAAAAAAAGGTCGAAGGTAGAACGTTTGCTTGGCAGCGTAATTTAAATGTTGCGCAACTGCAGCGCACGACATGTTTTTATTCAACGTGGTACTTATGAAGTACAGACCCAAACATCGCAACGTTGTGAAGTGAACTGTCACAAATTTGTTTCTCATGCAACTTTGATCGGCGCAACAAAGGCACGGCGTTAGGCTACTGTTTCGAATTCCATCCTGCCTAGGAAACCGTGCGCCAAAAGTCGGAAAAAGGTTGAAGGTACAACGTTTGCTAGACGGCATAATTTAAATGTTGCGCAACTGCAGCGCGCGACATGTTGCTTAAGCAACGTGGTATCAGTGTAGTACAGACGTGAAAATCGCAACGATGTGTAGTTGACTGTTTCCAATCTGTTTCTGACGCAACATTGAATGGCACGAGAAAGGCACAGCGTTAGACTATTGTTTCGAATTCCATGCTGCCTAGGAAACCGTGTGCTAAAGGTCAAAAAAAGGTCGAAGGTAGAACGTTTGCTTGGCAGCGTAATTTAAATGTTGCGCAACTGCAGCGCACGACATGTTTTTATGCAACGTGGTACTTATGAAGTACAGACCCAAACATCGCAACGTTGTGAAGTGAACTGTCACAAATTTGTTTCTCATGCAACTTTGATCGGCGCAACAAAGGCACGGCGTTAGGCTACTGTTTCGAATTCCATCCTGCCTAGGAAACCGTGCGCCAAAAGTCGGAAAAAGGTTGAAGGTACAACGTTTGCTAGACGGCATAATTTAAATGTTGCGCAACTGCAGCGCGCGACATGTTGCTTAAGCAACGTGGTATCAGTGTAGTACAGACGTGAAAATCGCAACGATGTGTAGTTGACTGTTTCCAATCTGTTTCTGACGCAACATTGAATGGCACGAGAAAGGCACAGCGTTAGACTATTGTTTCGAATTCCATGCTGCCTAGGAAACCGTGTGCTAAAGGTCAAAAAAAGGTCGAAGGTAGAACGTTTGCTTGGCAGCGTAATTTAAATGTTGCGCAACTGCAGCGCACGACATGTTTTTATGCAACGTGGTACTTATGAAGTACAGACCCAAACATCGCAACGTTGTGAAGTGAACTGTCACAAATTTGTTTCTCATGCAACTTTGATCGGCGCAACAAAGGCACGGCGTTAGGCTACTGTTTCGAATTCCATCCTGCCTAGGAAACCGTGCGCCAAAAGTCGGAAAAAGGTTGAAGGTACAACGTTTGCTAGACGGCATAATTTAAATGTTGCGCAACTGCAGCGCGCGACATGTTGCTTAAGCAACGTGGTATCAGTGTAGTACAGACGTGAAAATCGCAACGATGTGTAGTTAACTGTTTCCAATCTGTTTCTGACGCAACATTGAATGGCACGAGAAAGGCACAGCGTTAGACTATTGTTTCGAATTCCATGCTGCCTAGGAAACCGTGTGCTAAAGGTCAAAAAAAGGTCGAAGGTAGAACGTTTGCTTGGCAGCGTAATTTAAATGTTGCGCAACTGCAGCGCACGACATGTTTTTTATGCAACGTGGTACTTATGAAGTACAGACCCAAACATCGCAACGTTGTGAAGTGAACTGTCACAAATTTGTTTCTCATGCAACTTTGATCGGCGCAACAAAGGCACGGCGTTAGGCTACTGTTTCGAATTCCATGCTGCCTAGGAAACCGTGCGCATAAAGTCGGAAAAAGGTTGAAGGTACAACGTTTGCTAGACGGCATAATTTAAATGTTGCGCAACTGCAGCGCGCGACATGTTGCTTAAGCAACGTGGTATCAGTGTAGTACAGACGTGAAAATCGCAACGATGTGTAGTTAACTGTTTCCAATCTGTTTCTGACGCAACATTGAATGGCACGACAAAGGCACAGCGTTAGACTATTGTTTCGAATTCCATGCTGCCTAGGAAACCGTGTGCTAAAGGTCAAAAAAAGGTCGAAGGTAGAACGTTTGCTTGGCAGCGTAATTTAAATGTTGCGCAACTGCAGCGCACGACATGTTTTTATGCAACGTGGTACTTATGAAGTACAGACCCAAACATCGCAACGTTGTGAAGTGAACTGTCACAAATTTGTTTCTCATGCAACTTTGATCGGCGCAACAAAGGCACGGCGTTAGGCTACTGTTTCGAATTCCATCCTGCCTAGGAAACCGTGCGCCAAAAGTCGGAAAAAGGTTGAAGGTACAACGTTTGCTAGACGGCATAATTTAAATGTTGCGCAACTGCAGCGCGCGACATGTTGCTTAAGCAACGTGGTATCAGTGTAGTACAGACGTGAAAATCGCAACGATGTGTAGTTAACTGTTTCCAATCTGTTTCTGACGCAACATTGAATGGCACGACAAAGGCACAGCGTTAGACTATTGTTTCGAATTCCATGCTGCCTAGGAAACCGTGTGCTAAAGGTCAAAAAAAGGTCGAAGGTAGAACGTTTGCTTGGCAGCGTAATTTAAATGTTGCGCAACTGCAGCGCACGACATGTTTTTTATGCAACGTGGTACTTATGAAGTACAGACCCAAACATCGCAACGTTGTGAAGTGAACTGTCACAAATTTGTTTCTCATGCAACTTTGATCGGCGCAACAAAGGCACGGCGTTAGGCTACTGTTTCGAATCCCATGCTGCCTAGGAAACCGTGCGCCAAAAGTCGGAAAAAGGTTGAAGGTACAACGTTTGCTAGACGGCATAATTTAAATGTTGCGCAACTGCAGCGCGCGACATGTTGCTTAAGCAACGTGGTATCAGTGTAGTACAGACGTGAAAATCGCAACGATGTGTAGTTAACTGTTACCAATCTGTTTCTGACGCAACATTGAATGGCACGAGAAAGGCACAGCGTTAGACTATTGTTTCGAATTCCATGCTGCCTAGGAAACCGTGTGCTAAAGGTCAAAAAAAGGTCGAAGGTAGAACGTTTGCTTGGCAGCGTAATTTAAATGTTGCGCAACTGCAGCGCACGACATGTTTTTTATGCAACGTGGTACTTATGAAGTACAGACCCAAACATCGCAACGTTGTGAAGTGAACTGTCACAAATTTGTTTCTCATGCAACTTTGATCGGCGCAACAAAGGCACGGCGTTAGGCTACTGTTTCGAATTCCATCCTGCCTAGGAAACCGTGCGCCAAAAGTCGGAAAAAGGTTGAAGGTACAACGTTTGCTAGACGGCATAATTTAAATGTTGCGCAACTGCAGCGCGCGACATGTTGCTTAAGCAACGTGGTATCAGTGTAGTACAGACGTGAAAATCGCAACGTTGTACAGTGAACTGTTACCAATCTGTTTCTGACGCAACATTGAATGGCACGAGAAAGGCACAGCGTTAGACTATTGTTTCGAATTCCATGCTGCCTAGGAAACCGTGTGCTAAAGGTCAAAAAAAGGTCGAAGGTAGAACGTTTGCTTGGCAGCGTAATTTAAATGTTGCGCAACTGCAGCGCACGACATGTTTTTATGCAACGTGGTACTTATGAAGTACAGACCCAAACATCGCAACGTTGTGAAGTGAACTGTCACAAATTTGTTTCTCATGCAACTTTGATCGGCGCAACAAAGGCACGGCGTTAGGCTACTGTTTCGAATTCCATCCTGCCTAGGAAACCGTGCGCCAAAAGTCGGAAAAAGGTTGAAGGTACAACGTTTGCTAGACGGCATAATTTAAATGTTGCGCAACTGCAGCGCGCGACATGTTGCTTAAGCAACGTGGTATCAGTGTAGTACAGACGTGAAAATCGCAACGTTGTACAGTGAACTGTTACCAATCTGTTTCTGACGCAACATTGAATGGCACGAGAAAGGCACAGCGTTAGACTATTGTTTCGAATTCCATGCTGCCTAGGAAACCGTGTGCTAAAGGTCAAAAAAAGGTCGAAGGTAGAACGTTTGCTTGGCAGCGTAATTTAAATGTTGCGCAACTGCAGCGCACGACATGTTTTTATGCAACGTGGTACTTATGAAGTACAGACCCAAACATCGCAACGTTGTGAAGTGAACTGTCACAAATTTGTTTCTCATGCAACTTTGATCGGCGCAACAAAGGCACGGCGTTAGGCTACTGTTTCGAATTCCATCCTGCCTAGGAAACCGTGCGCCAAAAGTCGGAAAAAGGTTGAAGGTACAACGTTTGCTAGACGGCATAATTTAAATGTTGCGCAACTGCAGCGCGCGACATGTTGCTTAAGCAACGTGGTATCAGTGTAGTACAGACGTGAAAATCGCAACGATGTGTAGTTAACTGTTTCCAATCTGTTTCTGACGCAACATTGAATGGCACGAGAAAGGCACAGCGTTAGACTATTGTTTCGAATTCCATGCTGCCTAGGAAACCGTGTGCTAAAGGTCAAAAAAAGGTCGAAGGTAGAACGTTTGCTTGGCAGCGTAATTTAAATGTTGCGCAACTGCAGCGCACGACATGTTTTTATGCAACGTGGTACTTATGAAGTACAGACCCAAACATCGCAACGTTGTGAAGTGAACTGTCACAAATTTGTTTCTCATGCAACTTTGATCGGCGCAACAAAGGCACGGCGTTAGGCTACTGTTTCGAATTCCATGCTGCCTAGGAAACCGTGCGCCAAAAGTCGGAAAAAGGTTGAAGGTACAACGTTTGCTAGACGGCATAATTTAAATGTTGCGCAACTGCAGCGCGCGACATGTTGCTTAAGCAACGTGGTATCAGTGTAGTACAGACGTGAAAATCGCAACGATGTGTAGTTAACTGTTTCCAATCTGTTTCTGATGCAACATTGATCGGCGCGACAAAGGCACAGCGTTAGACTATTGTTTCGAATTCCATGCTGCCTAGGAAACCGTGTGCTAAAGGTCAAAAAAAGGTCGAAGGTAGAACGTTTGCTTGGCAGCGTAATTTAAATGTTGCGCAACTGCAGCGCACGACATGTTTTTTATGCAACGTGGTACTTATGAAGTACAGACCCAAACATCGCAACGTTGTGAAGTGAACTGTCACAAATTTGTTTCTCATGCAACTTTGATCGGCGCAACAAAGGCACGGCGTTAGGCTACTGTTTCGAATTCCATCCTGCCTAGGAAACCGTGCGCCAAAAGTCGGAAAAAGGTTGAAGGTACAACGTTTGCTAGACGGCATAATTTAAATGTTGCGCAACTGCAGCGCGCGACATGTTGCTTAAGCAACGTGGTATCAGTGTAGTACAGACGTGAAAATCGCAACGTTGTACAGTGAACTGTTACCAATCTGTTTCTGACGCAACATTGAATGGCACGAGAAAGGCACAGCGTTAGACTATTGTTTCGAATTCCATGCTGCCTAGGAAACCGTGTGCTAAAGGTCAAAAAAAGGTCGAAGGTAGAACGTTTGCTTGGCAGCGTAATTTAAATGTTGCGCAACTGCAGCGCACGACATGTTTTTATGCAACGTGGTACTTATGAAGTACAGACCCAAACATCGCAACGTTGTGAAGTGAACTGTCACAAATTTGTTTCTCATGCAACTTTGATCGGCGCAACAAAGGCACGGCGTTAGGCTACTGTTTCGAATTCCATCCTGCCTAGGAAACCGTGCGCCAAAAGTCGGAAAAAGGTTGAAGGTACAACGTTTGCTAGACGGCATAATTTAAATGTTGCGCAACTGCAGCGCGCGACATGTTGCTTAAGCAACGTGGTATCAGTGTAGTACAGACGTGAAAATCGCAACGATGTGTAGTTAACTGTTTCCAATCTGTTTCTGACGCAACATTGAATGGCACGAGAAAGGCACAGCGTTAGACTATTGTTTCGAATTCCATGCTGCCTAGGAAACCGTGTGCTAAAGGTCAAAAAAAGGTCGAAGGTAGAACGTTTGCTTGGCAGCGTAATTTAAATGTTGCGCAACTGCAGCGCACGACATGTTTTTATGCAACGTGGTACTTATGAAGTACAGACCCAAACATCGCAACGTTGTGAAGTGAACTGTCACAAATTTGTTTCTCATGCAACTTTGATCGGCGCAACAAAGGCACGGCGTTAGGCTACTGTTTCGAATTCCATGCTGCCTAGGAAACCGTGCGCCAAAAGTCGGAAAAAGGTTGAAGGTACAACGTTTGCTAGACGGCATAATTTAAATGTTGCGCAACTGCAGCGCGCGACATGTTGCTTAAGCAACGTGGTATCAGTGTAGTACAGACGTGAAAATCGCAACGATGTGTAGTTAACTGTTTCCAATCTGTTTCTGATGCAACATTGATCGGCGCGACAAAGGCACAGCGTTAGACTATTGTTTCGAATTCCATGCTGCCTAGGAAACCGTGTGCTAAAGGTCAAAAAAAGGTCGAAGGTAGAACGTTTGCTTGGCAGCGTAATTTAAATGTTGCGCAACTGCAGCGCACGACATGTTTTTTATGCAACGTGGTACTTATGAAGTACAGACCCAAACATCGCAACGTTGTGAAGTGAACTGTCACAAATTTGTTTCTCATGCAACTTTGATCGGCGCAACAAAGGCACGGCGTTAGGCTACTGTTTCGAATTCCATCCTGCCTAGGAAACCGTGCGCCAAAAGTCGGAAAAAGGTTGAAGGTACAACGTTTGCTAGACGGCATAATTTAAATGTTGCGCAACTGCAGCGCGCGACATGTTGCTTAAGCAACGTGGTATCAGTGTAGTACAGACGTGAAAATCGCAACGTTGTACAGTGAACTGTTACCAATCTGTTTCTGACGCAACATTGAATGGCACGAGAAAGGCACAGCGTTAGACTATTGTTTCGAATTCCATGCTGCCTAGGAAACCGTGTGCTAAAGGTCAAAAAAAGGTCGAAGGTAGAACGTTTGCTTGGCAGCGTAATTTAAATGTTGCGCAACTGCAGCGCACGACATGTTTTTTATGCAACGTGGTACTTATGAAGTACAGACCCAAACATCGCAACGTTGTGAAGTGAACTGTCACAAATTTGTTTCTCATGCAACTTTGATCGGCGCAACAAAGGCACGGCGTTAGGCTACTGTTTCGAATTCCATCCTGCCTAGGAAACCGTGCGCCAAAAGTCGGAAAAAGGTTGAAGGTACAACGTTTGCTAGACGGCATAATTTAAATGTTGCGCAACTGCAGCGCGCGACATGTTGCTTAAGCAACGTGGTATCAGTGTAGTACAGACGTGAAAATCGCAACGATGTGTAGTTAACTGTTTCCAATCTGTTTCTGACGCAACATTGAATGGCACGAGAAAGGCACAGCGTTAGACTATTGTTTCGAATTCCATGCTGCCTAGGAAACCGTGTGCTAAAGGTCAAAAAAAGGTCGAAGGTAGAACGTTTGCTTGGCAGCGTAATTTAAATGTTGCGCAACTGCAGCGCACGACATGTTTTTTATGCAACGTGGTACTTATGAAGTACAGACCCAAACATCGCAACGTTGTGAAGTGAACTGTCACAAATTTGTTTCTCATGCAACTTTGATCGGCGCAACAAAGGCACGGCGTTAGGCTACTGTTTCGAATTCCATCCTGCCTAGGAAACCGTGTGCCAAAAGTCGGAAAAAGGTTGAAGGTACAACGTTTGCTAGACGGCATAATTTAAATGTTGCGCAACTGCAGCGCGCGACATGTTGCTTAAGCAACGTGGTATCAGTGTAGTACAGACGTGAAAATCGCAACGATGTGTAGTTAACTGTTTCCAATCTGTTTCTGACGCAACATTGAATGGCACGAGAAAGGCACAGCGTTAGACTATTGTTTCGAATTCCATGCTGCCTAGGAAACCGTGTGCTAAAGGTCAAAAAAAGGTCGAAGGTAGAACGTTTGCTTGGCAGCGTAATTTAAATGTTGCGCAACTGCAGCGCACGACATGTTTTTTATGCAACGTGGTACTTATGAAGTACAGACCCAAACATCGCAACGTTGTGAAGTGAACTGTCACAAATTTGTTTCTCATGCAACTTTGATCGGCGCAACAAAGGCACGGCGTTAGGCTACTGTTTCGAATTCCATCCTGCCTAGGAAACCGTGCGCCAAAAGTCGGAAAAAGGTTGAAGGTACAACGTTTGCTAGACGGCATAATTTAAATGTTGCGCAACTGCAGCGCGCGACATGTTGCTTAAGCAACGTGGTATCAGTGTAGTACAGACGTGAAAATCGCAACGTTGTACAGTGAACTGTTACCAATCTGTTTCTGACGCAACATTGAATGGCACGAGAAAGGCACAGCGTTAGACTATTGTTTCGAATTCCATGCTGCCTAGGAAACCGTGTGCTAAAGGTCAAAAAAAGGTCGAAGGTAGAACGTTTGCTTGGCAGCGTAATTTAAATGTTGCGCAACTGCAGCGCACGACATGTTTTTTATGCAACGTGGTACTTATGAAGTACAGACCCAAACATCGCAACGTTGTGAAGTTAACTGTCACAAATTTGTTTCTCATGCAACTTTGATCGGCGCAACAAAGGCACGGCGTTAGGCTACTGTTTCGAATTCCATCCTGCCTAGGAAACCGTGCGCCAAAAGTCGGAAAAAGGTTGAAGATACAACGTTTGCTAGACGGCATAATTTAAATGTTGCGCAACTGCAGCGCGCGACATGTTGCTTAAGCAACGTGGTATCAGTGTAGTACAGACGTGAAAATCGCAACGA
The DNA here is from genome assembly GCF_016920785.2 of Ixodes scapularis. Classification (NCBI taxonomy): domain Eukaryota; kingdom Metazoa; phylum Arthropoda; class Arachnida; order Ixodida; family Ixodidae; genus Ixodes; species Ixodes scapularis. Next base: position 817,978 of record NW_024609881.1, on the reverse strand, counting down.
TGTGTAGTTAACTGTTTCCAATCTGTTTCTGACGCAACATTGAATGGCACGAGAAAGGCACAGCGTTAGACTATTGTTTCGAATTCCATGCTGCCTAGGAAACCGTGTGCTAAAGGTCAAAAAAAGGTCGAAGGTAGAACGTTTGCTTGGCAGCGTAATTTAAATGTTGCGCAACTGCAGCGCACGACATGCTTTTTATGCAACGTGGTACTTATGAAGTACAGACCCAAACATCGCAACGTTGTGAAGTGAACTGTCACAAATTTGTTTCTCATGCAACTTTGATGGGCGCAACAAAGGCACGGCGTTAGGCTACTGTTTCGAATTCCATCCTGCCTAGGAAACCGTGCGCCAAAAGTCGGAAAAAGGTTGAAGGTACAACGTTTGCTAGACGGCATAAGTTAAATGTTGCGCAGCTGCAGCGCGCGACATGTTGCTTAAGCAGCGTGGTATCAGTGTAGTACAGACGTGAAAATCGCAACGTTGTACAGTGAACTGTTACCAATCTGTTTCTGACGCAACATTGAATGGCACGAGAAAGGCACTGCGTTAGGCTACTGTTTCGAATTCCATGCTGCCTAGGAAACCGTGTGCTAAAAGTCAAGAAAAGGTCGAAGGTACAACGTTTGCTAGGCAGTGTAATTTAAATGTTGCGCAACTGCAGCGCACGACATGTTTTTTATGCAACGTGGTACTTATGTAGTACAGACCCAAACATCGCAACGTTGTGTAGTGAACTGTCACCAATTTGTTTCTGATGTAACTTTGATCGACACGACAAAGAAACAGCTTAAATCCGCCCCTTCACACTGGCGTTCGAAACGCAAATGCTTAGCGGATCCGCCTGTTTTCTTCAACGAATCGCGAGCAATTGCACTGAATCTTTAAGCAAACGTGTCCGCAAACTCAACTCAACCGCCGGATTGAATGGGCCTGCACTGCTTCGAGCTCCATGTTGCCTAGGAAACTGTGTAGGAACGTTACTATAGAACCACTCTGTTAGGATGCGATGCACCCATGCCGGGCCGGGCTACCTGAAATCACCGCTGAGGCAAGGTTGTATAAAAACAATATTAATTGTGCTGCAAAACCTTGAAGCTAAAGATATTGGAAAATATCACACGCACGTCATTTGGTACTAAACTCCAATAGAATTTACAAGAAAACAAGCTTTTTCTGTTTGTTCTTACGCAAGAACATGCTTTCTGCAAGCTGAAAGTGACCACAGTAAAAAAAAAAAAAGAAGAAAAAACATTAAGAGTGGCAAAACGGTCGTATTTAGCTCGGTCTCTGTAGACGCCAGGGGCCCAGGTTTCAGCGGTGAGTTTCCCATCTGAGTGTTCTTGCAACGTTGCCGTGTAGTAAAATTCGGAAAATGGCTGAAGAAACAACGCTCCCTAGTCCATTCGCTACCAAAGCTGGCGCATCCCCGGTCGCGCCTGCAGAGGCCTAATTGCCAAAGTCGGCGAGTCGCCGGGCTGTACACATTTGTGGTTCCAATATTAAGTAGTGAATGGCGCGCTATAACTACTTACACTTGCAGAGTTTGGATATATTACCACCGCATGGCTTATGGATCTTTTTTGCTAATTCGTGCACGTTTACCATTTCGACATGGGGGAGAACGCCACAGCCAAAAATATCCCGATCTCTATCAACCCACGGCCGCAGATGACAACAGGAGATTGGCTGTTGTATTCAATTTTCAATCAATGATTTCACATGTTCAACAAACTTTCACCATGTCGAATACGCTGTCGTCCATCTCCGACGCCATACTAGCCAGCGAATTGCAATGTCGCAACCGGTTTGCAGTGCGCGCGGCACCCGGGTTTGAAAGCATTTGAGAGATGGGCACTGCAGCATTGCCACAATGTACTGTTCGAGGCTAAGCTGAAGTGAAGATGATGATAGCGTTTATTCCACTTACAAACGTGGGTTCCGTCTGCAATAGAATGAAGCGGCTTCTCTCTCCGCTTGAGACTCTATAAGATACGCTAGATGGACAATTTCGTCAGTGCAGGACAACTGGAAATTTGATAATGGTTACACGGACTCAAGCTTGCATGACGTTGATTCATATCAAACCAGATACGACATCCGTAATAAATATGTTGAGAACGTGTTTTTGCGTAAATTTTTTGTCGCCAGTTAAAAGAGTCACCATGTTTTGAAGGTTGTTTCACAAGGAGCTATCTTTCGGCGAAAATAATTTTGACGCCTCACAGCAGAGACGTAGTCATCTTCCGTTTTTAATAACTGGTTGATAATGATAAACACAGCTAGACGGCTCCGATTCTGGTGTGCCAGCAAAGGTGGAAAGCGGGACGAGAGGGAGCGAAATTCGCAAACCTCGGGGGCACCCGCATGCAGACAAAGCCAAGCACCACCGGCCGCGCGTTATCAGCGTTGCCAGATATCAGAATTCTCAACACGCGATGTAAATGTTGACGCAAATGCTACAAAATAAAAATTAAATGAAAGAGTAAGTGAAAAAAAAAATGGGTTTGTTTGTCAGAAGAAACACTCTTTTTAATTTTTCCATGGAAAATAAAAATGCTTTTTAACACTGTCAAATGTGCTGAATACGAAACAGCGTACCGCGCAGCGTCACGTGATAGTTCGACCGACCCTCATTAGGCTAAAGCCGCTTCGACGCCTCGGCGCGCGCGTCTTGTTCTGGGTCTGCCAACGCTCCTGCGAAAACGCGCGCCCGCGCGCAGGAAATGACGTCAATTTGACGCCGACGCGCTTGAATCCCGAGCCAAAACGCGCATCCGGTCTGCGCTTCAGCCGATTTCGGCAACTTGCCAAGCTGCAAAGTTTGCGGGATCGGAAACATTTAGACAAATCTGCGTTGTAATATTTGACGTGTGGTCTTCCTAGGCGTTACTGAAGAGGACTGCATTGTTTTTTCAAAACCAAAAGTGAAGCGGAGTTGCCCTTTCGGAAAATGCCCCTCGCGCCCTTCCTCTTCTTACCTAAGAGCCACGTGACGTCAGGGGCTTCTTTTGTGTCGGCTTTTCTTGTACGGATAATCCTCAAAAAGCGCACAATGAGCGGCTAGCTGCGAGCGCGACAACGACTTTGAGACTTCCAGGTGTCTTCCCCCCATTGTCGCGGGCTCGCTCAATCCACGAGACTGAGGACGGCAGCGCGGCCCGACGCAGGCACGAGGCCGCTCGGTCGGTGGAGATCGAGGGGCCGCGGTGTGCTGGGGTCGTTGCAGCAGCCGCCCTCTGGCATCGCGCGGCTGCTGGAACTATTGCTGTGTCTGCACAAGGATTGGCTTGCGCAATAAAGGGTTCAAGTCGTCGATAATACATTTCTTGCCGAGTCATATAAATCAAGTGGCTTCCCCTAATCTCGTCATTACTTTTCGAAACATAGATCTCCCTCGTAGGTTGTTCATCCCATTTTGAATTATTTTGCGAATTTTTTCGTCCTTACCTCTGCTCGATGTTTGTTTTATAACTTGATAAAGACCTTTAACTATTGGCGCGGGCTTCCGCGATCAACGCTTTACCGAATTTATCAAACATTGGACATGACTGGCGCCAGGAGGGTGGAAGAAGCAAGCCGCAATTTGGCTTCTAATAAAGACGGTGCAGTCGTGAAATGAGTCTTTGCTTCACCTGTATCCGCAACGCCCCATCGTTTGCACGATCATAATTTCTCAGTGACATAGGTGTATACCCCATTTTACTCATAGTTACTATAGATGTGGCCCCACAGGCTTTCCCGTTGAATGACCGGTGGCTATCCTGAGTGAGAACACACAACAACCACACCTTTCTCTCTTCCCCCTCCCCCCCTTTCCCGAATTGGGGAGATATCAGGCGACTTCAGGAAGCAGCCTGCACACATGGTTTTTGGCTACTCATTCTTAACACATTCGAACTTGGAACTAAAAACATCACATGAACGTCGCCCAATTATTTGCAGCCTAAATAATGTGACTCTACTGTTAGGACCCAATCAATTTCATCATCAATCATTATTTGCTCTGATTTCATGGTGAGAGTATAACATATAAAATAGCGCAACAGAAACAAGGACAAGAAGTAAACAGGACAGGCGTGAGAGTATGTTCGTTGTGATGCCACAGAAGTTGTCGATTCAAGTTTCAAAGGGGGAAACAGGTCCTCGTATTTATTTTGCGGAAATACTCGCTCCTGCGACGCTCCAGTGCGTAAGGTCAAAGCACCCGAGGCAGTGCGTAATACTTTACAAACTGTCATTGACGATGAAACATTTGTGGGAAGTGCGTAAAATTGTTAACATCATATATTGTACCACTCTAAACAAAGGCATGCCTACCGGCAAAAAAATGTTGCAATTGTCGAAAAAAAAGAAAAAACACATATTAGCTTGCAAAAATTGCTGCATCCCCCCCTCCCCCGCCCGGCGCTCTTTCTCTCTCTCTCTCTTCATTTTTTTTTCTTCTGCGCCACTACAAAGAACAGCGGCCCAGCAACGAATTTCTACTAAAACCTCGCTTCTTGGAGAAAGGACTCGGTATATTGTAGTGAATCTGTCAGGGGGTTTGTAGAAAAAAGAGGCGACTGTTGAATCTAGCCTTTTTGCACAAATCATGCTGGGGCTATTTCCATTTTCCTTCCACGCGATTAGAAGGCAAGACGGCGGGGGAATTCATGCGCACTAACATGCTGCATCTAAGAGAGAGTGCCAGATTTATAGTGCATGTCAATTTACATGTAAATAGTTTAATCACGGTACACAAACATTCTCGGCCTGGAGGATCACATGGAAGCATGGCGGAAAGCAGCTTGCTGGAAATAGAAGTCTATTGAATTGCACTGGTGTGAAAAATTATTACGTATGTTTGTCTTATTTTTGTGCGAAAATAAAAACAGCGTTTAGAAACCGAACATATTGAGATTTGAGGAGCGGCGAAAGTACTTAAAAAACCGGGACAACCTCAATAATACGAGGCGCCTTGCGGCACTCAGCCTGTCCTGGTTTCTTGTTTTTCCGGAGCCTTTCAAAACTGGATGAAAAATTATGAACCGACTGACCCGACTTACCACATTAGAGCAGTTCATTTTCATTACGACAGGCTCTCTTCAAACGTCCTGCATAGTTCAGCTTGTACTGGTCCGTTTTTATTTTCGGTTCCTTTCAAAAAGTGAGCTCTAAGCCACTGGACCAATCTACCACATTCATAATTTGCGGAAGCGAAGAAGTGGAAATGTGACAAAAGGAAAGATTCGCCCGCGTTATTTAAGGCCTATAGAAAAGCGGACCGGATACAAGGGGGCCAAAATATTTTACAAGAAACACACAATCTTCTCTACAGTTTTGTCTAACAATTTTGTATGAAGCTATACTTGGACGCCTGCGTGATTCGTTTAGGAAATAAAGCGAAACTTTGCACCGGATCATTCTACGTGTAAGTCCACTACCATTCGATGATTATCATGTTTTCGACTCCGTATCTCCGATCCTTTTGACACCGAAAATGTCTCCCAGCAGTGCTGTCCCCGTTACCGAAAATGGGTAGCGGACATTTCGTCTAACGCCATTTCATCGAAAGCCGTTTCATCAAATGAACGGACATTTCATCGAACGCCGTTTAATCGAACGCCGTTTACACGAATCGCTTTGGGCCGTTTCATCGAATTTCTCTGTTATGGTTCTGTACCGAGTTTTGGGGCATAACAGTGTTTTATAGATGTTTCACTTAGCACTTGTTAAAACTAAGATAGTCACTTGTAAAATTGTTTTGAAGGTGGTGTCAAATTACTAAAAATTAAAACAATTGCCATAAAAAGAAATAAAAACAATTGGGTATGCGACTTGCTGAAAAGCTTTACTCATGTACATACATGACTGAAACCACGACACTGCAAATAAAGGACGCGCACTTAGAACACTTTTAAATGTGTGTGCTTTCTGTTTTTGATCCATTTTTAATTGTTTCATGTGACATGGAGAGGGGTCATTGTTTCATAGAGGCTTTCTTCTCGAAGCAGGATATGTTCACGATGGAACTTATCTCGTCACTGCACCCAGTGATATAAAAACAGAAACAAAAGAAGAAAAAAAAATCAGAGAGAATTAGATGAAGTTGTGTACAAAAATTAAAGTAAATTCCAAAATATTACAGACTGTAACGTTGTTCGATGAAAAGGCGTTCAATGAAACGGCTTTTATGAAACGGCGTTCGAGGAAACGGCGTTCGATGAAACGGTGTTCGATGAAACGGCTTCGATGAAACGGCTTCGATGAAACGGCATTCGATGAAATGTCCGGACGCAGAAAACAATCAATAAAATAGCGTTACTCGTTAGCTTGGAAGAAAGCTAACGCATTACAGAGCTCTGTTTCAGTTTTGTAAATGTAACGAAATACCGCGGTGTCGTTACTTGCCATGACTAACGGGCGTTGCTTTTACGTTAGTTTGTCGTTACTTTGTGTTTCACTGTTAGTGTATGACAGCTGTTAGTATATGACTGTAGAGTCTCAACTACAAACGTGCCTATAAGATTGTCGAACACTTCTTGAGAAACGGGAGTTTGATGCATACGGTCGATCTTCCTCTGCTTCCTCAAGATTGTGTTGGGAAAGTGGGTTGTAGCTTCGGTCTTTCGTTTCTCTGAAATTACCAGGAACCCTATCACCTTGTGCGAATAGAGGGACTGGCGGAAAAGAAAAAAACAATTAGGACTGGTGCGAAGCACCGCTGTTAATGTTTAGTTATCAGTAGTGTGGAAAAACGAAAGATTAACTAAATAAACTGCATCACGAATTTGTATAGAGAAAAACGGTCTAAATAAACCGCAACCTTAAACATATATCACATAGGCGTGTTTATATATAACTTCTATGATTCATTTATTTTCCTTCTGAATTATACAAGTAACTAAACTAAAGCGTTTTCGAAGGCTTTTTCGCTAGGTTACATTAATGAGCATTGTGAGATGTAGCTGAAAAACTGCGACTAACAAAGCGATCTCGAAAGAAAGGTGCGTTCTTTTGGCTAAGATGGCTTAACGACGACATTTTAATGGAAAAGGGTAAGTGACATTGAAAAATAACTGTTAATGTGCTTTTTCAAATTAGAGTTCGACGTCCTGGATGTGCTTAGCAGTTTGAGTTTCGGCATACAGAGCAGACTTAAACAGCAAATTGTCTGGCTTCGTTTCGCTCAGTTTAGACATAGCATTTTAGGTTGAACTCCATGGGACGAATATACAGCGAAAAATCGACGAATCTAGCCCGGCGGCTTTTGCTCTGCGCGTGGCATCAGCACACTGTAAACGAAAAGTAGCCCGGATGGGGGTTTTAAAGAATAAGATACCGATTAAACTCCCAAGCCTAAAGCATTCACTCCCGCACATGGGAGTATAAAAACTAGAAACCACCACTTTACTCTGGTCGCTAAGAGACGAGGTATAAAAGCGACAACACCTGATTTTACTCCCATTTTAAACTGGAGTTCTTGTATGACAATCCTCCGCAAGACGAAATGGGAGTTGAAAATACTCCCATCCGTCCACCCGTCTGCGGAAGATCGGCCGCCATTGACGCAGCCGGCATTTCTCCCGTCCCGCTCAGTCCCGACTCTGGCACAAACGGGTTTCCCGTCGTGGAAGAGGTCGTTATAATGGGTCCATGACGTTTTGGGGCTGGTTTTTGTCCAAAATCCCGACTCTGACGAACAACAAATATTACACCAGTGAAAAACCAATCACAAAATACGAACTTTTCGCTCAATCTGGCGAATACTCACAAGTTGAGGGTACTATGGGGAAGCAGAAGACAATCCATCTCTTTTCGAGCAGACTCAAGTGTAGTGCAACCATTGTGTGCTGTTTAAAGGCCCTTTCACACGATGCATTTTTCTGGCGCATCTTGACTCGCGAAACGAGTTTCGTGAAATGAATGCGCCGTCTGAACAGGACCGAAAAATGCGCGTCTGCATCTCCCTGGGTTTTCACGAAAACCACAGCCAACGGCCTGTTGAGAAAGCTTTCACGCGATCTCAAAAGGAAAAGCTTGCCGTTGGCGGGGCCCAGTGGCGGATTAAGAGGGGGGGCGGGGGGCAGGGCGGTCTGTCCAGGTGTTCTGACTTCCTCTTGATTTGTGCATGTGTAAAAATTTAGGGCGGGAAAACAAAGGGAAAGGGTGGCGAGGGGGGGGGGGGGGGTTCCAAAAGACATCTGATACGCTAACCTCCCCTCTCTGGAAATACCTGCGTCGGTACCTGGCGGGGCCAGATTTCTTCCCGATTCCAAGGCACAGCAGAAAAAAAGTAAATAAACACGGCACGATCCACGGATGGATACGTAGGTTGCGTTTTCTTGGTCCATACGAGTTCGGGTGCGCACAGGTCGGTGGCGCGTGGCAGCTTTCTCAAGTTTTGTGCACTCGTAGCGACGAGCGCGAACATCGCACGTCGCCGCCAAGAATGCTCTATTCGCGTCGTCAACGAGCCCGGAGAGCGCTGCCCGACGGCGGTGACTACCCAGAAGCCCACGCGCGAGCGCCCCATTCGGGAATTCGGGGCAGCTGGGGCCAGTGTGGTGATCGAGGTGCTCACTTCTGCGATCTGAACCTGCCGTTCTTGCCGCGTGTCGTCTGCTGTACACGTTTTTCCGTGCTGGTGTGCATTTTTAACGTTCGTGCGCGTGACTGGGCGATTGTGCGCGTGGACGTTGACTGCTCCGAGTATGTGCTACCGCCGCTAGGCTTATATGTTAAACGAGCCCGGGCCCATAGGCCTAACAGCTGGTGGTGGTGGTGGTGGTGGTGGTGGTGTGCAGGCAAAAGCGGGAAGCTCCATCACTCGCCAAAGGTAGAGTTAATTAGAATTAATGATGACCTCATCTGTGTGCTATATTTTATCATGTGCTTGTCGTACGTAATGGCAGCCGTTCCCGGCCGAAACAAGCGCCATCGAATGTACGGGAACGGTGGACCCAATGAAACATTTTAACCAAGCTGGCCAGAAATTTTCATCTGGAGTGTCTCGGCTAGGTAAACGATAGTAGCGGTCCGCGATGAAAGTGGGACTGAATTTTTGCATTGTTTGTAAAGGTTCTGTGAAATGCGCTACAATTTCAAACGCGTACGTTGCGTAATTAGGCTTCGTCCGCTTTCTTCGGTGTCAGTTTCTTGACTCGGCGTGGTGAAAGTTTACTATAATAATAACAGACTGGCCATCAGTCAGAAAGAGGTCGCTGTGGAATATCGATTTCATCGAAGCATTCCGGCGGAATCACCAGAGTCGCTTGACACCACTCCGGCAAATCTGCCAAGCAGCTAGTTTCGACAAACCCGATAGTGTGATTTGTGTTTTGTCACATTTGTGTGAGATTTTGGAGAAAATAAATGCTGGTCTGCATTCGTTATCCCCCAACATTTGTTTGTTTTCGATCTGCTAACCACTACCCCGAATCGTTGTTTTGAAGCGGGTCCAAACCACGAGGACGAAAAGGTACCGACTGGGAATCCGACATAGCGTACGTGTAAATACGACGCGGTTGCCGCGAAGACACGCATGCTCAAGGTGGTAGCTCGTCGGGGTGCGCTGGTTGGCCGCGCTGGTAAACCATTTCCATAATAAAGCGGAGACACGGAAGAAAAAAAAACGGACAAGACAACAACAAGCCTCAATAAAACCAGACAGTGGCGTAGCCAGGTCGTGTTCAAGGGTCGAAACATTTTCGCAATTGCATGGTTTTCCTCTTTCCCCCCTTTCCTTTTTCCATTGTCAGCTTTTTCTTCTTTTTTTTTTTTTATTGTGTGTGAAGGCGTTAAAAGTCCTATGTGCTTCTCTTTCTGTTCGAAAACTCACTACGGCGAGGGGCCGGAACATTCCATAGCAAAACGAAGATGGCAACACTGTCCGTGGACTGCGTGAGCGTCAGAAATAGAAGTCCGGCTCCGGCTTTCCGAAGAGCTCTCGCCAAACTCGACAGTGTTAACCATTTCGTCGTTTACCCTGAGACTGGGTTTTTTTTTGAAGAGCAGAAGTAGTGTTATTAGCAACCTAAGCCTTTCTTCGGGCTCGCAGGTGCGGATGACTCCGCTCCTGACGTCACATAAGCTGCGCAATCCTGACCTCGAAGGACGTTGGCCTCGCCTCGGAGAATTCAGGCGGCTTGACTCAAGTTCCCCTACTCTTTGAGCTTCAAGGACTCCACGCCACTATCAGGGCAGCGAAACAAAATTTCAAAATAGCAATACTTTGACTTTGCAAACCCTACAACCCTACAAACAGGACGACAAAATGACAAACAGCTTAGGTTTCGGCTTTTTTTTTTGTTTGTTTTTTTTTTCGTCCCGTTTTTTATTTGTTTTGGGGGCATACCGAAATGTAAAAAAGAAGAAAAAAAAAAAAGAAGCGGGGGAGAAAAGCGGCAGCATATGCACCGTAGAAGCACTTTGGAATGCTCATAATTCTTTTGGTTTCAAAGCGTACCTAGGTTACTTCTTTAATCGCTGCAGTGGGTAATGTTTATAATCTTGCGTTGAACACGTGAGTCGTGCAAGTTTCTTTACGTATATAGACTCTCAAAAATTAATTCAATAGCCAAAGCTGTCGCTTGACGCTTTTTTCAAGAATGATTATTGACCTACAACTTCAAGCGTGCCATCAACGTCTTCCAACAGAGCCGGCACATTCACGTCAGGCAGCATCGTCCGCCGTAGGCGAAAGCAATGTCATGGCCAACGACGTCGGTTTCAATGCCGCAATCCTCGGGTTGGGCAAATCACCAGCCTGTGCGGAGCATTCGGTTCATTAAACAAACTGTCTGAGGAAGTTCTGGTTTGGACACAGATGTGAAGGGACCGCACCGCTTAGCGCGTGTCACCGGTAGAGACAGCTTGCCTTGGTCCCCAGGTCTTGTATTCTAATGTCAACCGCCCGCTGCAAATCCTGGCCACCATGCCCGTTAGCGCGGCTGAGGCGGTACGTTCGGTCTAGAGACTCCGAAGACGGAAGCCATACCTGAGAGCATCAACGTCCCCGGAGCGTTTGCTGCTACTCCGTTCCTAGCTCAGGCCAGAAGCTCCGCCTTCAGCGCGAGCTCGCTGGCTTCCGCTGTGCTTTGTTTGCGCGCGCCTGCGCGTTCTGACTTGTGCCAGCAAGGGCAGAAAGCTCGCGCTGAAGGCGGAGCTTCTAGTCTCAGCTAAGGGTGAACGGAGTATAGGGGTTGCGCTTTTGAACATTCACAAAAACATCCAAGACAGCTCCGAAAGGGTCCTCTCGCTCCTTTCGATCGACCGACCGCGTCTTCCACTAAATGTTTAGACCCCACAAAACGATAGAAACTGGTACTTTTCTCTGCCACTTTCTCGTAAAACGACAACGAAGAACGGAAAAAACCCGAAACATGACCACAACACGATCATTTCTGAAAAATGTGCGCAGGAACAATGAGCATCACGTTTCACTTGCTCGTTGCCCCGGTCGGTGCGCATTGGAGTTCCTATGTGTGATCGTATTCTAAACTTCGCTATTTGGCACTCTTACGTAGTTCTCAGTCATTGGATACCCCAGTGTTCCGCTGAAAAGTGAACGCACCGGAATATTTTGTGAGCCTGTCTGGACTTCTTTGTTCAACGCGCATTGTTATATTTTATGATTGCGTGTTTTCGTTGTTCCACAGTAAAGTTCCCCTCTTTAAAGATCGGAGGGACGAAATAAAAAACGTTGAATTCTTGCCTTCTGAGAAACAGAAAAATAGCAACTAAAATTGTGTTTGCAAAAGTTCTTTTCCTCTTGCTTGATTTTTTTTTCTACTTTTGAATGGTCTGGGCAAAGGAAAGCATCCCCTGAAAACATTTCCTGGCTATGGCACTGGCGGACTGCTTTCTAACTGTTCACGCACCGGATCGCCGTGCAATGCTCAAAACGGACAACGAGCTGGCGTGTTATCTCCGATGGATGGAAAGCGCACCAATCTCGCCATGCCCTTTTATTTCGATATGGCGTAAAATCTGCGTGAATTATCAACAGGTAAAGTGACAAGATTTAGGCACATAAACAAATTCAGCCATACTGTAAATTAAAGGGGCGGTGCAACGATTTTATGATTAAAATAATTTGCATCTAGTCATTTTTACGTTGTTTATCGTGTCCCGGAGAATAGAGAAAACACTTCCTTCATTAAAAATGTCGCGATTCCGCTGCTTAATCGCAAAGCAAAGGTCGAGCTTTTTCCACTGCCTGCAGCCCCAAGTGGCAGCCGAAGGAACTGCGGCGGAAAGATTACGTGACCTCGCTCGGCTCTAAGCCGCAGCATAGCGCCCGCTAATGCACGCAGAGAGAAGGAGGGGAAGCGTCCTCCGAGATAGCACAAGGGAAGCTACACGGCACTCCGAATGACGTCACTGGGAGTGCGACCAGGTGTGACCCTGAAGGCTGGGAGTGAGTTGAGGGGTGCCCGAAATACCAATCTTTATCTTTTTTTTACGCAAAAACTAGGACACGCAGGCGAAATCGGTTTTCTGTTCTTTACTTCAGAAGTGTCTGGGGGCAACTTCCAGAAATCTTTGACCGAAGTCCGAAAATCATTGCACCGCCCCTTTAAAGTCGCCCATCTTTATATCTAATCCCGTGTAGGTATGCCGCGAACTTTTTTGACCGAAGTTTCGATGATCGATTCAAGTGGTTCAAATGATTCCAAATTTTCGAACTTTCCATATCGAAAAATTCGACGGAAGTCGCATTTTCGAACTTATTAAACTAAGAAGTTCGATGCTTTCCGAAATTTAGACCTTACTATCCGGCAAAATTCGATGCTTGTCGAACTTTCGAACTTGATAGATTTAAAAATCGACGATTTTCGAACTTTCGACCTTCTTGCACTAAAAAGTTCGAAGCTTTTCGAACTTCCAAACTTCCTACGCTAAGAAATTCGAAAATTTTCGAACTTATTAATCTAAAGAATTCAGAGATTGTCGAACTTTCGATTCCTGAAAAGCCAAAGGTTTGACGAACTTTGAGCTTTTAGGGCGAAAGACCGGCGGGCGGTTTCATTTGGATTCAAGCAGTGAGGTACATTCGTAATTTTTTTTTCTCGCAATTTTACATGTGGTGCCACATTCCTTGCGAAAGACAATGCCGTTTACTTCAATCATCTGGCATGCTTGGTTTTAAATAAATAGATTCCCGAAGAAGCGAGGAAGGGCGACGGGTTTTTGACAATTGTCGTTCGTGCCATATTTGAAGTGCGCTATAGCCGAAGCTATTTATGGTAGAGATATTAAGCATTTTAAGAATGATCTATGTATAGCCTAGGTAAGTGTCGTCTTCCGATATGATTATTGTTGTTCAAGACGAGTTTCGAAGAAATATCCAAACATGTACCTACGGGCATGCAATTATGCCCTAAACTTGGTAATTTTTTTCGCCTACATTCTTTGAGGTATCGCATTTAAATTAACACCAGAGACAGTGCATATCATTACCATCTTCAGAATAAAAAATAATGTATTTCTTTTTTTTTCCCCCCGTTGAGGAAAAAATTAACTCATGGGGGAAGATTTCTAAAATTGTTCAAGTTCAGCACGTCATAACAAAAAACAACATTTTTTTTCTCAATTTACCTTTTTGGGACGTGTTTCTTTTGGCCTGTACACATTTTGGTGGGAGAAACTTGTTTCATAGTTCTGGGCTTCTGAATATGCAAGAATACAACACTTCCGGCTGGTTCTCGATAGTTTTTTTTTTTCTCTCCAGCCTTTTATTTTTGCATTTATTGTACGTTTATTTATTGATTTTTTTTTACCAATGGCACACTTATTTAGGTCGAAAAGACATAGCTTTGAACTTCCGAGCCACCGAGCATGTGACGAGTAGTGCCTTCTGACGAGTTTCTAACAATGACCATCTACGCGATCTTTTATGCAGTGAAGAGCGACATTAGCTATACATATGCATAAATAATTTCAGATTAAAATAAGCTAGGCCAAGCCCTCTTTTTCCGTATTGTTTTCTTTAACAGTCCGAAATATCTGGGAAGGGGGGGGGGAGAGAAACTGGAGCCCCCCCCCCCCCTCCCCCCCGTTTTTCCTCTTCCGACGCCACTGGTATTGCAGAACGCTCCTCGACCTCAAGTTGCATCAGCTTCTGTGCTTTTTGCTCGGTGTTTCTTCCGCCCCGGAAAACAAACCTCCAAAGCAATTACAAACAAAAAAAATTGTCAAGATGCAGGCGAGCTGGTGTATGTTGATCATGATGCAAAATTCCGAGACTGGGAATGAAATTCGCAAGAAATAGTGTAAGAAGAAAGAAAAAAGGGGACAGGACAATGTCTCAAACTCAGCTGAGTTGAGTTTGAGACGCTGTCCTGAGCTGAGTTTTCAGCTGAGTTGAGTTTGAGACGTTGTGTGAGCTGAGTTTGAGACGTTGTCCTGTCCCCTTTTTTTCTGTCTTCTCACACTTTTTCTTTCAAATTTCATTCCCAGAGCTGAGTTTGAGGCGTTGACCTGTCCCTGGCAGGCCAATATTCCAGCACATCCGGGACACTCGTTGTCTCATTTAATTGCCTGACCAACTGCGCGCAGTCTAAATATCACACCCGAACTTTCCTAAACCCGATTTCGTGAAAACCAGTGTGGCGTGAAAACGTTATCTGAAACTCAAACTGTGGCGGAACATGAAAACCGGACTTCGAACTTTGCGCACTTGGACATAAAAAAAACTAAAAACCTTCCAAGTTTTTTTTTTTTAAATTTAGTTCTAAAAGAGAATCGAAACCTTCGACCTTTTCGAACTTTATTTAGAAAGAAAATCGAAATCTTCGAATTTACCGACCTTTGTCTTTAAAAATTCGAAACGCTCGATTTTTCAAATTTTAGATCCAAAGAAAATCGAAACATTCGATTCTCTAGAATTTCGAATTAGGGAAGTTCGAAATCTTCAAATTTATCGAACCTCAAGTAAACAAAAATTCGAAATAATCGACCCCGACTTTTAGAAACCGTGAAAGCTTCGAACTTTTCGATTTCGAAACCCCGCGATTTAGGAAAGTTGCGAATTTTTCGAATTCAAACCTCCGTACGGTCGAAAATATAGAAACCTTTCGAATTCGAGCATCAGTTCGGGTCGAAAATATCGAAACCTTTCGATTTCGAAGCTAGTGTGGTTCGCGGCATCCCTAATCACGTGCAAAAATAAATATGTTCAAAAACTCATTGGCATAAAAAAAAAAGATTGTGTATCAAAGTGATAGGCAGCATTATCTCAAATCTACCATTCAAATTCAGGTTCCGATGATTTTAGTGGTTTTAAGTACTACTTGTATCCGATAAAGCGATTTTATCTTTTTTTGGTTTTGAAACCGAAACCGAAACAGGGTGCCTATGGCAGGTGGCGCTAGCTATCGCCCAAAATCTTCCCGCTCATATCTTGTTTTGATTGGGCGTCCATGACTTTGCTCTCGCAGCCGAGTCAGCCGCGTCGTCGGGTGTCGTCGTCTTGTGACGCCGATCTCACTACCCCTCCGCTTCGACTACGGTAGTGGTTATGGCGTACGCCAAAATCAATACCGTAGTCGTTTCGGCGTACGCCATAGCCAATACTACGTAGTCTTTTTCGTATACCCCAAACACACTATCCTTACGCCAAATTCAATACCGTGAATAACGTCGGTTGAACAGGGATTGAGCTCCGCATTTCGCTAAAACTGGCGGAAGCAACTTTCTGCAGCAAAATACCCTGATTGTTTGTTGTTGTTTGTATGAGCAGCGGAACGCGCGCGGCAGGCGTTGTTAATTTTGATTAGCGTTGATACGGCTGACGGCGCACTGAGCTGAAGGGCACAAGCAAGGAAGCTTGGAGTGATTCTGTGTCAATGTGATTTGACATCGGTTCTTTCTGTTTCTTCAATCATGGTGCAAATGCAGGTGCCCGACTCCCGAACGATTCGAAGACAACAGTGGTAGCCCGCCTATCCGCTGGTCTCAATCGCATGCATTGTCATTTTGGGCACATCGGAAGAAAATAAAACGCTCACTATTTTAAATAGCGTGCGATCGGCCTGTCTAGGTTTTAGCGACACCGTTTCAGGCTGTAGATGAGAAAATTTAGCCACTACAGTACTACTGCTAGCCTGGGGTCTATGCCTCACAACAGATCGAATCGGGTGGGGGTGGGGATTCTTGGCAGCGGGACCTTTCGCCGTACGAGCTGCGGTGCGCTAACACACTCGACCTCCGACACCCCCTTGGGTCACAGCGCTTGCTGAAAGAAGTTTGGATCGTTTTACGCAGATTTTGCAGTGCGTACGAGACGCGCAACAGCTACGTACTACGTCCTAGATGCTGAGCTGAGGCTCGCTACTTGTGCGCGGCTCTCGTGATCTGGGAAACAGTATGCTCGCCATGTAAATGTTGCAGTGAGAAGTACGGAAAAGTAATATTATAAAAGTAGAGTATTTAAAACTGGCTTGCATTGTCACTGAACATATGAAAATAAAACTGATTAGGAATGCCGATCAGATCGAGTGGGAATGTGATATAAAGTGCTCAAGTTATGTGTGAAGTTGCATCGGCACAGGAATTCAAACTTGTTGGAACCACCCCCGCTCCTAAATTCTTCCAATGTTACTGGCAGTTTTTTTATTATTATTATTATTGTAACTTCAAAGGTCTCAACAGGGGCATTACATAAGGAGCGGGGGGGGGGGGGGGGGGGGGGAGTACATGAAAAATACGAAAGATCAACATATGAACAGACAGGTGGGTGGTACCTACAGGGCTGGTGAGTAATATAAACAGTGAGAACAAGTGTGTGTGAAATAAAACTGGTACATAAGTACACTTGCTAACAGAGTAATCGAAGCATTGCGGAACAAGACGGGGTTACCTATTGCCGGACAGAACCAGGGTAATCACCGACTCACACCAAGCGTACCGGAGCTTCCAGTCGGGCTCAGTGCCCTGAAAAGCGTTGCAGCTGCTCAAAAACAAAAGACCCGCAAAGGAGCCCATAGAATTTAAATGGGTACCGCCCACTCCGTGGTAGAGGGCAAAAAACTTGCTCACCAGCAGGCCTGCGCGCTGACTTACCGGGCCACAGCCATGGAAGAGGTGCAGGACCAACCCATGGTGACCTAAAAAGAAATACTAGTCGCACTCTACTGCAAGACCCTAGATGACGCGTTGCTGACACATGAGGAAGTTCTTGACCCAGGGATGAGCAGGCACAAAGAACCCTCGGTGAACCTGGATCTGAAAAAAGATGCAGCACTGCGTTTTTTGAAGGCTAGCCCTGTTCTGTTTGCAATGTGTACCGCAGTGGAGGCAGAACTCCGGATGCTCCAAAGCTAAGGCATAATCGAGCCAACACAACACTGAACGCTGTTGAAAAACTGGCGGAAAATCTGATGCGGGCTGTAACAAATTTTGTGGTGAGCGTGCTTGGAGGCACTATTTTTTCAACAGTGGACCTCACTAATAATAATAATAATAATAATTTTTATTTGCACGAGAAAGTTTGCCCACTCAGCGGCGTGCGAGGCTAGACAGAAAGGTTAATACCCTTACGCATGTGCGCCTGCTAGCCCGCCGCTGAGTAGGTATAAACATAAACAAACTGTAGTTGTAAGTACAAGATAACACATACAGGGGCGGATCCAGGCCTCCATTTTAGGGGGGGCGGTTCCTCGGTGTAAAACGGCGGGGGGGGGGGGTGTGTGTATATTTTTTGTGGAGTTATCGTTTTTACTAAAATCTGATAACATAATATAGATCTTGAGAGCTTTTGTACCGGTTTATTTGTCGGGGATGAACTCTTTGAATTAAAACCTCTCAGGTGACCACGCTAGAGGTAAGTATCTCGAAAATTGTGGTGACACTATCCTTTCTGAAACTTGGGTTTCAGACCGACACTACGTGAGCAGTCGATTTAGGGCAGCTTAAAGACATTGCCTTGGCAGACATTCTGGTTGGAGCTAGTGCTCAAGTGCTGCGGCAACGGGAAGAGCGGCTTAAATCAGCGGAGCGAGTACAGCGCAAACAAGCGACAAAAGTGGCCCGGCGGCTTCGACGCTGCTCGCGGCGTCAAAACAGTGTTGACGCAGCGAGCGAGACGAACGCTGCCATGCAAGTTCGTCGGTTGTTCGCCGTATATTTGGAATGTCCAGAGCGCAGCACATGCGGCATTGCCAACCCAAACTCGTGTTTTCACGTGTTCTGGATGCAACTCGAGAGAACGAAAGCGAATAATTGTTGAATATTTTTGAAAGCATGTTGCAGTTCGGCAACTATAACTTTTGAACTTAGACAAGACCTTAAACCAGCAATGGATCCTTCCAAATTATATTCGATTGTACTTCGTCTGTATATTTTCTGTATCCAAGGAGCACTTACTTGTTTCTGGGTAGTTAGCTCATTCGTCAGGGTCGAGAGGACAGGTGCAGAGATATGATAGGGCAGAGCGGTTGTAAGGTCGGCGAATCTCAACTGGGCTAAAGGCCGATCACGACTGCAGCATGGATGTTTGGGAGTCGGTGTTCACTCGAACGGGCACAGGCACTGTCTATTTAATTTATGTATAGACGCATATTTGAAAGGGCTCGTTTTCCCCAAGTCCGTTCAACACACACATATTCGCTCCTGCAAAGCCGCGCGAAAGCTCTGCCGTCAAATCTACAGACGCCGCGTTTAACTGGAAAAGACGGCGCCAAGGGGAGACAATGGGTAGCGGGCGCCTTTCCTAAAATATGTCCCACCACCCTAAGTTGAAACGGCATTGTATACAAATAAATGCCTACGGCGTCAGCTTGAGGACCCCGTGTAAGCAGCCTTTAGCCTTTAGAGTGCTCGTACCGTTTATCTTTCTTTTATTAGAGAGTTTTAGGGAACCGGAACAAAATACGATCGATAAACAAAAACGATCGATACCTTGGATCGGGCGTGTGGACCGATCGTGTGCCCTGAAACGGCTTTGGGGGAACCGTATTTGCAGACAATAGCAGACGATCGGTACAGGTCGCGCCCCCTGGCAACGGAAACCTGCATCTGCCTCATCGAGAAAAGACAAATTTGCGTGTGATTGTACAAATAGCAGAAACTCAAGTAAATAAATATCGCACCCTAATCATATAGAGAACCAAAAATATAGTATACCTACTTATAGTTCGTCTCGTTTTTTTACTGGAATGAATGCGCTTCCGTAATACAAAACCTGGCGCACCACGGCGTGTCGCCCCTGGCACAGCGAAGTTCTAAAATGTTCGTCTGCTAAGAAGCAGACGAGCTTTCCGACAACAATGGCGCTCGATCTTTTTGACCATGACTTGGAGTTGGCTCTATTCAGCGAAAGAAATTTAGAAAAAGTGATTTTGTACGACTGTCTGCGCACTAAGTGTGGCGTGAGTCTCTTTTGAACTTCCCGCTTTCTATAAGCGAGGCACGCACGCGCGTGCCGTGGGGCCCGTGACTTGTGCAGGGGCACGAGGGAATAAACATTATTTTTGGTGTGCCGTGACACGGAGTCAGTCGCATTTCTTTCGGGTGCCACCGAGCACCGATACACTAAGAGAAGCCGCTTGTTGGCGGCAAGGCATAGGACGTTCAACTTGGCGTAGCTTTTGAGTAAACAAAAAAGTTGTGATACCAGGAATGATGTGCGGATACCACGAATGATGTGCCAGCGTATTTTGGGTTTTTTTTTTCTTTCAGTTTACCAGATTTATATACTTGGGGAATAAAATAATGCCTCGATCGTACATGGTAACTTGTTTTCTAATAAATCATGCGTTCTCAGCGGGCAAGCTTCGGTGTTTTACATCAACCAAATATGATGTTTACACCAAACACGTCCTGATATGCTGAAACGTAGCCGAAAGCAAACTCGATTTGGCACAAGAACACGCTCGCGCGCGCTTATCATCAACATTCGAAGTCGTCTGCTAGCGATCCTGTCTCTTTCCCTCGAGGCCCAATGCAGGATCGAGTATTAAGAAAGCCATGGTCAAATAAAACTAGAAATATTAAATCTCGAAGAAAATACAAAAATAACCAAAATATACTCACTTTCTAAAGTTGATGCGGCCATTTTTCTTGTACAAAGCTAATTCAATTCAATTTTCAATTTAAGTCAATTTTTATTTTAAGATCAAGTCATACAAAATAAAGAGCTGGCCCAGAAAAGCAGCATTCTGCTTGTATGTGGGGTCAGGCGACGAACTACAATACATGTAGTTACAAAAAAAAACAAAAAAAAAACACCGCAGCACAAAAAAAAAAAAAAAAATGAAAGGAACACAAAATGAGCAGCACAAATAAATACAAAAAGGAACACTTTAGAGCATGAAATATAGGCGTTTATAGCCAAGTCTACTCACGGAACCATGAAATAAAAGTACGAAACATCTCCAACGGTTAGGCTACGATATCTACAGCTCAAATGCTTGACACCAATTCCTTAGTTTCCTTTTTAGTACCCAAGTGGATTCTATATGCATAAGGGACTCTGGGAGTTCGTTAAATAAGGATGGAATGTAATGATTTCTGTTTTTCTTTCCATACAGTGTGTATATTTTTGGAATGACGTATCTTTCAGTACGTCTCAAATCTCTATTTTTATTTACGAGGAGGTCAATCCGTTCCTTCGCTCCTCGCAACGAGAAGTTCTTTTTCAACGCTGCGTCATTCCAAAGTTCTAGAGCAAAAAAGGAGTAGCGCCTAGCACCTCCCGAAGTAGAAAGATGTTGTCTACTGCTGTAAACCGCTTGCGAGGGGGAGGCGGAGGGACGGTGGTAGATAGGGCGCTCATGTTGCTCCCTTACGGTACAGATAGCAGACGATCACGGTCGTACGCCCGAGTACCGATCGTTGCGCCGTGCACGGTACGACCACGAAGAAAATATAAAGGAAAACCTGTAACTTTAATGCTGTACACTTATTAAAACTATCACCCAATATTCAAAGGGCTCGTTTTATAGGACATATGTGATTAGCATTTGTACAGAAATTTTTAATTCATGCAACATTTTTAAACTAAAAAGTATACAGAGCCTTGATGCAGAAGGCTGTTGCTCACTCTATTGCCACTACAGATAATCCTCAGTCATAACAGCAGCTGTAAAAAAACGGGTGATAAGTGCTCAAAATGCACATCCAATATTTGTATAAAAATAACAAAAAAAAACTTATAATATGTAAAAAAAAAAAAAAAAAGGTGTTGCGCCAGCGGGATTCGAACTCTCCACTACCGGTCCTCTACGAGCTCAAAAAACCGGCGCTCCAATCCACTGAGCTAGCGAGCAGACGAGTTTCGGCTGCGCTAAACACCAATTTATTTCTATTGAAAAAGTCCTATTGTGTTTTGTTCTTTATTCTTTTTCTTTTTCGCTGACACAAACTTTATGGACTTGCTGTCACACATGGCGCTCCTGCTAGCCACTGCCACGAGTTATTTTATTCATGTTTGGAGCCACGGCACGCTCTCTCCGCCAGCGAAATAGCCGTTTTGCTAACGAAGCGAGACTGTCCATGTCGGCCATTGGTCGTGCCGGTCGTGCCTTACGGTTCCAACAGCGCATTACGGTAAGATCGCAGAAGACAGGCGCATGCGCAGTTCGTACCGGAGGGCCCATCGTACCGTATCGGATGTGCAAAAACGGTTTCCTAAAACTCTCTATTAGCTTCCCCCCACGAGAAGTCGTACCGTAGGCAGTATGAAGCCCATTAGAGGAAACATCTCCCCCTTCTGGCACTCGTCGGCTTCTTTCTGTATTCCGCGCTGCGGCGCTGATCCTCAATGAGGGATGGAGGCGAGGACGTAAGCGGGCTTATGTTTGAGCCAAGGTCGTGGGGAAGTCCGGATCGTCTTCAGGAGAACCTCAGACCCAGGCTACATTGTACCCAGAGCATTTGCTTCCTCTCTCAGTTGAGAAGAAAAGCAATTGGTCACCTGGTTGTACAAGCTGCATCCCCCTCCCCCTCCCCCCTGGAACGTCTCCTCCCGGTACGTCCCCTCCGCACCTCCCTAAAATAAGATAAGATAAGATACCTTTAGTGAGCCCGTGGGCGACAGCATCTCAAAGCAAGCCAAAAAAGACATGGCAAAAGACGAGCCCAGAACCACGAAGAAACCATCAAACGAAAAGTGATGAAAAGGCGGCCGCTAGAGAGGAAGGATAATCCGCTACCCTTGAGGAAGGCTGCTTGACGTCTGCGTTTGGGAGCTTTCAGGGCACAAATTTTTCGCAGACAACCCCCAGAAAGAGAGAGAGGAAGGGGACTAGATATGTTGAAGGTATTTTCCCCCCATGCTCGACGTGCTGGCCTTGTTTGGAAGTGTGCCTGCAGTCAAGGACCCTGATATTTGGTGCGCCTCCCCACTCTCTCTCCACTTCGAAACTCCTGGCGCCGTCCCTGTCGGGAAGACGTACCGTGACCTTGACGGAGGTAAACCCCTCTTTGGAAGCGCCCAGCTGGCGCGTCCACCCACCACTGTTTTTATCTTTTATTTCTCGCGTCGATTGCTTACGTTTTTTCTTCGAACTAACGAAGAACCCCGGGGGGGGGGGGGGTGCCTGGCGAGGCGTTTAAGGGGGGCGATCGCCCCCACCGCCCCCCCCTTGGATCCGCCACTGAACAGATATACACGTGTGGAAACAATGAATAATCAGAGAGGAAGATAAGAAAACTCGCTGTGCCCCAACCCACCCCCACGCAGACCACGGCAGAGGCCCCAGCCACAAGGCATTCCACTAGCTGTGTGTGACAGTGGAGACAGCAGATATGCTCACCATAAACACCATCAAAGGACGACACAGAGTGAAAAGAATGCTCTTGAAAATTTCGGCTGCCGCGGCAATTTTTCAGCTCTGCAAGGAGACAGTCCTAGCAGGAAAACCCATCATGGAATTCTACCTGGGTAATGTTGTTGTGACGATCTGGATCGGTCATCAAGATAAATGGGCACCGTGCTCAGGAAAGACATGTCTACGTCATCAAGTACCATGCCAAAACTACTTCTTTTATTTCGATCATGAGCGCTCGCACGAGCCGCTTCAGAGCGATGTCTCTTGCAGCTCGTCACGTGCCAAGGGTTTTAAGTGCCGACCTGATATCACGCTGCCATGCAACAAACATTAAACAAATACTGCGTTGAGCAATATGCACATGATTAAATAATGATATACATACAACGTGATAAATGAGAAAAGACATATAAAGTTTACAAAGTTCAGTCCCCAGGTAGAGGCTGCACAAATTTGACGGCCGGCTTCAGTTTCTCCATATGCACTACATTGCAGCCAGTACCGTCCACGAGTTCAAGCTCGTAGTTCACGAGAGAGCCGGCTCACGATTTGGCGAGGGCCAGTAAATCATAGTGTTGCCTTGACTCTGATGAGTGGGCTGTCCTACAACACGAGCTAGTCCTTAAAAAGAACATACATGTGCCACTGTCAAAGTCGCTTTCTTGCTTTTCTTGAGCAAGCTTGATTTGTCTGGAGGTCAACTTCCGAGCTGCGTACCGCTGTCAAGTGTGACACCAACGTTGGTGCTGAGGGTTGACAGCTTTCCAAGGTTCTGTGACAGAAGTCCTCTGGCAAAAAAGGCTTGATCAACGGAAAATGGGGTCAGTGTCCGCATTGCTGAGCTTAATTGTCTTGATGCCCACTGCAGCACCAGAGGTGATGTAACAAACTACTAATGACACCTTCCAGGCGGTAGGGGCATCAGGTTTTCACTTTTCTCCGTCAACAATGCAACAGACTCAAAGTGCCGTTGCCATATTCCAGAAATTCTTGGGTCAGCTCTTGCCGGCATCACGTGACAAAGTGGCCGCGTCTCTTACAAATGAGACGGAGCGGACGAACTTCAGGGTATTGGGACGAAGAACATTGAAAGTCCCACGAAGTTTTTGACACATGTGAAGCGACGCATGCTGCTTCTTTTGCTTCTCTGTTGCACAAGGGTGCTGGTGACGATTGCTGTCGTCAGCGTTCCGATGAGGCGGTGGCCGGCCCTGCTTCAAGAGCAGGAAGGGGTGCGCTTTCTTTGTCCCTGCGCAGCTTGCACTCGCTCTGCAGCGAGAGCCAAAACCGGTGTCTTTGGTTGGCTGAAGACAACCTGGTCAAAGCAAAGGAAAGAGTCCAGCAACTCGTTCAACGAAGCGAAGCGCCTGTCGAAGCATGCTTTCGTGCTTTGTGGAAGAGTGTGGCCAGGATAACCTTGCATTTCTCTGCCTTCGTCTCTGGGTAGCTGCCCTCGTGGATGAGCTCCAGTAGATGGAAGGCGGAGTCGGTGCAGGACTCTCCCGAGTGCTGACTTGTGCTGAACATCTTTTGTTTTGCCTCAGCTTCGTTGTCCAGGTTGTAACGACGACGGAAAGCTTTCTTCATTTGCTCCTACATTGTTAGCTTGGCCGTCTTGAGGTGGTACATAATCTACATGGAGTCCTTAGATGGTAGCTTGGATACAATCAATGGGATGGCCTCACCTGGTGCAACTTTAAACGTCTGGAACCTGAAATCTATCTGGTGAAACCAGGCGATGATGTCCGTGCGCAGCCGAGAAACCGAGCTGACAGTCACGTTGGTCAGCGACAGCAGTTTCTGCGGCTGACTCAGCTTGAACAGGAACCCTCTTCCTAGGTGCTTTGGAGCTTTTTTTCTTTGCGGACTCTTGGAACAGTGCTTGTCAGAGTCCATGCTGCACGAAAACTCCGAGGACGAGGTTTTCGGCATCCTTGCCTCGAGCTGATGAAGACGATCCATGATGCTGACAGGTGCCAGCAGGCAAATTCAGTGTTGCCTGTAGCTGTGCGTTGAAGAATCTGAACGCAGACATTTTGAGCAGACTGCCTTTCGTGCGGGCAAGGATGAGCCCAACCCTCCCACAGTTCTGCTCATGTTGCAAGCGTTGACAAGGGCTCTATAGTCTGTTGCAGGTCAAGAATAGCATGAGAGTGGAGAAGAGGAAACCATCTCTACTTGTCATGATAGGTGGTTTGCTTCTCTCCAGTGTTCGCTCCGCCAATGTCGAGAGAGAGGGACAGAGACTTCTCCTGCTATTCTTCACCTGCAGGAGACTCTAATTATGTTCCAGAAGCTGGCAGAAAAGACCACATAGAATTTCACCCTTTCGCACGTGTCTGAAGCAGTTCAGACTAGAAATGTCGGAGGCCCCAGAGAGGATATTTTTGACCTATACAAGAGTTTTGTTACGCTGCTGCTGCTGCTATTCATTCTGAGAACTGCAGTCCCCTGCACGCGCGATAACCCCGCTGTGGGCCTGTGCGTGCAGTACACGAAACGACACCACCTGTCTTGTGCACGGCGGCCGTCTGTCCCCTGTGAGCAGTTATGACGTCACCAAGCATGTGCACAATAGCTGGTGAGATTAGTGTGTTGGTGACATGATGTTGTTTAATGCAGGGACCATGTGTTGTGATACCAATGGATCCACGGTCTGGGTCGCTGACTCTGGTGCACTCCGTATACCTCAGAATCATCGCCATGAAAGCCTGAGCCAGAAGCTATATATCTAATGGCCAGGAATTGGGGAAAATAGCATATATGGGTGTAGCACTATATGGTCCCAGACAATATTGTCCCAGACAAAATGGTCCCGGGCAAAATGGTCCCGGACAATATGGTCCCAGACAAAATGGTCCCGGACAATATCATCCCGGACAATATGATCCCAAACAATATGGTCCCAAGCGCAAACCTGGACAAAATGGTCCCGAGTAAAATTTCCGCCACATTTGACGAACTGTCTAAAATGTCACTGATATCTGCAGCGATTAGTTTTAACGGTCTATTCGTCACATGTCGATTCGTCAGAGGGGGAATAAAGGCAATCTACCGTGCAGATACCGCATGTTTTGATGCAATGTTAGAAAATATGAATGGAAAATAATAAACATGCTTTTGAACACATGACATGTTTTATTACGTTCCCACAAAAGGTCTACCCTTCTTTGATGCTGTTTGGCCTCAGCAGCCCTTGCGCCATAAAAACCCAATCCTGTCCAAAAGGTCTACGATCTTGAAACGGCACTTGGCCCACGCCTTTCAGAGGGTCATTCATGATACGGCTCAATTGTTTGTACTGTATGCAGATTGTTTGAAGTTGCTGTTGCATTTCTCGGTAGACTGGTTGAAACTCAAGTTGAACACACGAAAAGTAGAACAAATGGCGAAAATTATGCGTGAAAAATATAAACTCTAGATTGACAAACGGCTCGCAATATAAGTATTTTGCAATACATTTAATCACATAAACCTGTGAAGACCAAGCAATTACAAAGTAACTTTAAAATAACCAATGGCTCATGTCACAAATGTTTACCAAAAATAAATACATGCAATCTACAAACCTGTGAAAAGCAAGAAAAAAAAAAGAAAAATGCAGTGAAAACAGCATGGGACCATTTTGTGCGGCCTGGCACTTGGGAACCATTTTGTCCGGGACCATATTGTCTGGGATCATAAGGTCCGGGACCATTATGTCTGGATCCCATATATATATGCATACTCAATGCCAAACAACCAGAAAGCCAAGCTAAAAACACTGACAGTGAGAATGGCCATCATCCTGGAATGAAATTCACATAGGCTTTACTGGTTCAGTGATGAAAAGCATTTCAGGTTGTTATACACCAAATGGCTCGAGGTGTGAGTGGATAGCAGCATGTCGTCGAGCGTAGTAATTAAGGATTTATGGTCTTTGTTAGACACAATTGAAGTATTAATGAAGGTTTGTTTGGGCAACGGAGCTGCTTTAAGTTACCATGATTTATTGCATGAATATCATCTGAGTCACCAGCGCACCTCATCACCGGCAACTCACAGGCTGAGCAGAGGGTACAGGAGCTCAAGCAATTGCGAGGGCAACTACAGTAGATCAAACAATTTCAGGTTTATGATAGGTTAAACGTCATGTAGGTACAACAGCGCAAAACAAAGAGGACTAAGGAAAGGAACAAACACCACAGGACGAACGATGCACTAGTCCTGTGGAGCTAGTCCTCGTTGTTTTGCGCTGTTTCATGTTTAGCCTTGATGTCTCCATTTAGGCAGGGACAGATAACGCTTTTCCGACCAAGGTCGCTGTCCCGCCAGCGGGCTTGTGGGACAGCGCGCTTTTTCTTTTTTTTAGGGGCGAAGCTCCTTAGGGGCTAGCCATGTCCGTATGTCCATCCGATGTCCGGCGTCGGGTGCTCGTGCTCACGAGCACGTGAGCACATGCTCCCGTGCTCGTTTTGGGCAAAAAACAACCGCATCTCCACGTGGTGAATGATGTTGATGGGGCGAAGCTCTGGTGGTGCTTGGCTATGTAGACGCTGTGCCGCAGCTATCCGAGCCTTTCGTTCGTTTTCATCCATGTCAGAAGGAGAATGTGTGGTATGGAACGTGGGGGTCCATATCACAAGAGCGAATGACATTTTAGCGAACGGCGACATTTGAGCGAATGCTCGTTTTAGCGAATAACGGGGGCGCGCGTTAACCCATCCGCCGCGCTGCGCTTTACGCCGCTTCGCGGCGACAGTCTGCGGCAACTCATTACAAAAATATGAACTCACTTGGCCCACCCGAAAACGCCGCTTCGCGGCGACCGACTATTCGCTAAAGTGTCGTTTGATGAAACGTGGGCGTTCGCTAAAACGTCATTCGATCAAGTGAGTGCCTCCCGGCTCAGCGTCTACGTAGACAAGCACCACCAGAGCTTCGCCCCAATCAACATCATTCACCACGTGGAGATGCGGTTGTTTTGGGCAGCGGACATTTCATCGAACGCCGTTTCATCGAATGAATGGACATTTCATCGAACGCCATTTCATCGAACGCCGTTTCATCAAATGAATGGACATTTCATCGAACACCATTTCATCGAACGCCGTTTCATCGAATCGCCAAGGGCCGTTTCATTGAATTTCTCTGTATCGAGTTTTGGGGCATAACAGTGCTTTATAGACGTTTTACCTTACATTTGTTAAGACTAAAGTAGTCACTTGTGAAACTGTGTTTAAGGTGGAGTCAAACTACTAGAAATAAAAACCATTGGTATAAAAAGAAATAAAAACAAATGGGTATGCGACTTACTGAAAAGGTTTACTCGTGTACACGACAGAAAACATGACACTGGAGGTAAGGACCAACACTTAAAACACTTTTACGTTTCTGTGTCATTTTTTTACCGGCAGTCTGGGGGTTTCAGTAATGTGCAATTCACACCAGCTCGTTTGCACATTTACGTTTAGTTGAAGGTTTATTCACGGAAAGCATTTAACTGCCAGGGCAGCACGCTTATAACATAACGATACTCTGCCAGGAGAGCACACAAAATAAAACATAACGATACTCTGATTATCAGCTTTATGCTTAAATTAAACGTTTCTGCTTTTTTTTTTTTTTTTTTAGTTTTCAAACTATACAGAGACAAAAGCTGCACAAAGTTTCAGCCAACATTGTTCCGGGCTACACCTGGACTGGAATCACCTCCCCTTCACTGTTAACTTTATCACCGGCCCTTTTGCCTATGAATGATATTCAGGGCGCTTTCTTAGGAAGGCCAACCCGCACCAGACAATAGTAAAGCTCTGGCTGTACTCTGTCACGTCGAAGAAGACAAGAACCCTTTCGGATCCTCACATAACCCAAGGTTACACGTACACGCTGTCAGACAATAAAACACTACCCGCTTCCCAGAAAGCACATCGTGCTTTCTGTTGTTGTTTTTTTTTGTCTCATTTTTAATTGTTTTATGTGACATGGAGTGGGGTCATTGTTTTATGGAGGCTTTCTTCTCGAAGCAGGATATGTTCACGATGGAACTTACCTCGTCACTGCACCCTGTGATTTATAAAAGGAAGAATTAGATGACGTTGTGTATAAAAATTAAAATAAATTACAAAAATATTACAGGCTGTAACGGCGTTCGATGAAAGGGTGTTCGATGAAACGGCTTTGATGAAACGGTGTTCGATGAAACGGCGTTCGATGAAACGGCGTTCGATGAAACGGTGTTCGATGAAACGGCGTTCGACGAAATGTCCGGACCCAGGTTGTTTTCACTTCGGCTGCCCCGAACCCAGAATAGATGAAAGACACGATTAAACGAAACTATTGCACCAGTAGGTTGCTTTCCCTGATGAAGGGACAAAATATGCTTGGCAAAGAAGATGCTGGTGCTGAAGGTTAATTTGCATATGACATCCCAATTCCCATTAGATTCCAATTGGAATTTAAAATTGGTACCAGTTGGGTTTTCAGACAACCAATTTATCCATGCCAAATGGCAGCCGAATTCGCTAAGGGGAAGCTCATCGCCATCTTCTCTAAACTGGGTTCTTAAGGGATTCAATAAACCGGGGTCGGTAAAACGGCGTTCGCTAAAACAAGCTTCTTTAAACCGGATGCCTCCGAATTATTAAATTCCAATTAATGAGACCCATTGGCCAATGTGCTGATTGGAACCCACTATAAAACCAATCGATTCCGGTTAAAACCAGTTAAAATTCCAATTGGATCTGATGGGAATTTTAGCTGGGGATCTACCATACTAAGAAATATTCTAACCAAATGTATTAGATGTGTATACCAAACAGTAGGCAAATGGCAAGGAAATGTTTTCACAGTGTATACGGAATAATAAAAAGGAGTGATTTGTATACCAAATTTAAACTTTTCAAGTCTCGCAACACAATAATACCCCCTCCCCCCTGCAGCACTACGATTTACTCATGTATACACCGTGGCACGTAGCCAGGAGAGAGACCCATGGTGCCCAGGCTCCCCCGAAATATTCCATTTTGCTGGGACCACCTCTCACCCCTCCCTCATACAGAATTTAGTCATATGGGCGGGCGCCACCCGAAACAAAATCCTGGCTATGTGCCTAGCTGCACCGTGCAAACGCTGAAATGTCGGCTAAATATTGCTTTGCGGCGCTTTTGGAATATGTGCTTAATAACTAGTGCATGCCTACCCTAACCGATCTGTACCCGTGCACAATCATCTTCATAATACCTCACCCCCTTCCTCCTCATGCCTTCCACATCTGTCAGTTGGAAGAGCTGGACCACCCCACCCCGGGAAGCACAACTGACACTATGGCCCCAATTAGTGTCACACATTCTCAACGTCGCAGAGACCATGCTGCCGCCCTCACTACCAGCATCTTTTTGACCGCTAATGAGATGCAGATAGTGCAGACGAAGCATCATTGTAAATAAAATTTATTGTCTCTCTCTCCCTCCTAGCTGTTAGCCAAACGTCTCCAATTAGATAAAAGTAATTGGTTTTTTGGCTAAATGGATACAAGCTCAGCATGTTAGATTTCCTCACACCTTAGCATGGACTAACCACTAGGGCTGCATGTGAGCCCCCCCCCCCCCGAGGTCACGTGACCCCCCCCCCACCTCCCGGAGGTCACGTGACCCCCACCGTGACCCCCGCCCTGAGGTCACATGACCCACCCCCCCAGGGTCACATAACACCACCCCCCCCCCCCCCCCCCCCCCCCCGGAGGAGATTCAAGAATGAGCGGAGGAGGAGGATAAGGAGGTGAGGGGGGAGGAGGGGTATACCTTCCCCTCACTACTCCCCTCCTCCTCCTCAAGAGCTGCGCTGTAATTCGGCATTACAGGGAGTTGTAAACGTCTTTCACTTTTAGAGCGCAGCTCTTAGGGGCCCGTTTCCGGCTTGAGCGGCGTCGCCGTCGCCGTCGCCGTCGGCGTAACCGCGCGGTGCATTATGGGTAAATTTCCCCGCTAAATGTAGCGGAAAAATTTCCCCACTAGCGTAAAAATTTCTCCGCTAAATCTAGCGGAAAAATTTCCCCGCTAAATCTAGCGGAAAAATTTCCCCGCTAGATTTAGCGGAACAATTTCCCCGCTAAATCTAGTGGAAAAATTTTCCCCGCTAGATTTAGCGGAAAAAATTCCCCGCTAAAACTAGCAGAAAATTTTTCCCGCTAAATCTAGCGGAAAAATTTCTCCGCTAAATCTAGCGGGAAAAATGCCCCTCTGAATCTAGCGGAAAAATTAACCCGCTAAATCTAGCGGAAAAATTTCCCCGCTAAATCTGGGGAAAAAATTCCGCGCTAAATCTAGTGGAAAAATTTCCCCGCTAGATTTAGCGGAAAAACTTTCCCGCTGTCTAGCGGAAAAATTTTCCCATTGAACCTAGCGGAAAAATTTCCCCGCTAAATCTAGCAGAAAAATTTCCCCGCTAAATCTAGCGGAAAAATTTCCCTGCTAGATTTAGCAGAAAAATTTCCCCGCTAAATCTAGCGGAAAAATTTTCCCCGCTAGACTTAGCGGGAAAAATTCCCGCAAAATCTAGCGGAAAAATTTTTCCGCTAAATCTAGCGAAAACATTTCTCCGCTAAATCTCGCGGAAAAATTTCTCTGCTAAATTTAGCAGAAAAATTTCTCCGCTAAATCTAGCGGGAAAAATTCCCCGTTAAACCTAGCGGAAAAATTTCTCCGCTAAATCTAACGGAAAAAATTCCCCGCTAAATCTAGCGGAAAAATTTTTCTGGGGGGTCACATGACCCCCCAAGGTCCCATGAACCCCCCCCCCCCCCCCCCCGCCCCGAGAACAGGTAACCCTCAGTACCTTTCCCTCCTCCTCCTCAAGAGCTGCGCTCCAATTCGGTGTTACAGAAAGTTGTAAACGGCTTTCATTTTTTTAACTCGAGATTAAAGAAAGAATATTTTATATGGCAAGATTTGTAAATTCACTCAATTAGGTATGATTGGCTGTCTCTATAGGATTCATTTTATATCAGATCCGTCGGTTACCTGCCATCCCATGACATCAGACCTTCTGAGGTCACAGTTCATAAATATTTGATAGTTAAACTTACCTTATAAATGAACAAGTAGAACAACCTTTACGATTTTAGCTGGGTTTTCGTCTAAGCATACAATGCAGTGAAAGGCATGGGAAAACTTTTCAATATTCAAATTGAAAATATTTGGCCAAACGTTTTCGCTTCAAACTCAAAATCCATTATTTGCATATGACTATAACTTAGAATAAACTGTTTTTTAAAATTGTCATCGGCCCACATCAGTTAATGTTTTTGTTTATTGTTGACCCCGAAACGACTGAGGACACGGATGATAGCATAATTACCTCACGGGATATACTCGGAAGCAGGCCTGAACGTAGCGGGTCAAACAATTTCGAAAGAATATACAGGAAAGGAGACAAAGTGAGGCCTTCTGGTGCTCAACGAGAATGTACGACGACCACTGCTGGGTCTCTGTCCAAAAAGCCATCTGTGGTTCCACAGCAAAAAGTCCAACCATTGAGGTGTTTCTTGAGGTTATCAACGAAAAAGGCAATTTCATTTGAACCTGCCTTCGTGTTTACTCGAGCGGCTCTGAAGAGAACAAATAAGTGAAACAAGCGCCGGCTTTCTGCACAATGTGGGGACGGCTTCCTTGAAAACTAATAGGGAAAAGGAGACGGTGACCCGCTGGGTGTAAAAATGACAGCGCACATCCTACAAAGGCGAAGAGAGAGGGGGGTGCAGACACAGCCCAGACGGAACACTCGGAGACATATTGCACGAGCACCGACACCTGCAGATGATCCCCACATGAGAAGAGTGAGACAAAGTTGGTGAAACGGACATTGTTCGCTGCCCCTACCACTGTGGGTGCTGCTTTCTTTATCTCCCGGTTTCGTGCTGACTCGATTCTCAGTCGTGTGCTAAACCAGACAATTTTTTGTTTGTTTAATGCGTGGAGTTACAGTTACAGTTACCCAATACAAAAGAAACAGTCTTACAGTTACAAGTTACCAGCAGTAAAGAGTAACTCGTTACCAAAAAGTAACTCTAGTTACCAGTAACGCATTACTAGTAGCTAGTTACTGCCCAAGACTGCTTGTCATGCACGGTCTGGATACGAGTGCTTCGCTTTGCTCTTACCAGCGCTTTGGTCATATAAAAAGCGGCCTTTGGAGCGTCATCTTCGATGTCGCTCATCAAAAGCATTGGCTTATCAATTATTGCAAATAAATTATGCACATCAAAATGCTGAAATGGCGAATCACACACAAAAAAGAAACACCCTTTGGGTTTAAATTTTTCTAATTTCTCAGTTTACCTTTCTTCTTACTGTATAGTGTAACAAATAAAATAATATTGTTTTGGAATTTGTGATTTCTTAAGTCCAATTTTCGTACTGTGACGAGAAACTAACGGCGTTACTCTTTTTGCAATAACTGTAACATTTTACTTTCTGAAGCCGGTGACTGTCACTGTAACAGCGTTACTTTTCCCCCCTAGGTAACTGTAACTGTAACACTGTTACTTTTTTCTGTTAACGTGCCCACGACTGATGACTAGGTTCAATTTCTTTGTTATGCTGTGGTAGTAAACACCGGGCCGTGGGGACAAGTTCAAATAAAGTACCCCTTATGGTTTGATCTCCTGCCCATCGTATTATCGGGCACCGAACAATGGTTCTGAGCACTGCTACACTTTGCGCACCATACTGCTCGACATTTAGAGCCTTTACCCAAAAGGGGACTTCGCTATCTTTGATGACTTAAATTTTCCAAACATTGACTGGGTTCATCTTACCACGAGCAGCTCGAATGCTGCGCGAGAGTTTTTCATGTTTGAATTTTAACCTCACCCGAGTTGTTGAACAACCCACCTGTGGCGACAATATTCTTGACCATACCCTTACAAGCACACCAGAAATAATAAAAACTGTCAACTGCGTTGCTGGCTTAAGTGACCACGGCATCTTGATCATCAAGTTATCTATCCCTGTGCCGACGCTGAGCCCAACTGTTCAAACAATTCGTGAGCTATAACAAAGGTGATTACTACGTCACCAGAAATCGGAACCTGTCATCGTTCTATCAGTCGTATGTCGAAAACCTTTGTTCAAGATCGGTGGAAGAAAACTGGTTACTATTTAAAAACAAACTTAATCTAACTCAGCAGTTTGTTCCGAATGTTGTTGTAAACAGCGACGGGCATAACCCCTGGTACAATAAAACTTTACAATCATTATAAATAACAAAAAGAAGCGCATGTATAAAAGAGCTAAAAGAGTAAATAATAACAAAGTCTGGGACGATTATTTTTCATGTCTCAAATCTTGTACAGAGCGTAAAGTTGACGAAAAAGAAGTTATTTTCTTTGGACCTGCAAGAATTCTGCTAAGTAACCCCCAGAAGTTCTGGAAAGTATTTTCACCCAGAGATAATACTGACTCTATCCGACTAAAGAATGAAAATGTAAACGCCGTGTGAGCCACGTTGCACTACCGCTTTAAATAAGTATTTATCTTCCATACTATCAAACGAAAGCATTGATCATATACCAAGTTTGCCTTGCTCTGGTTTTGAGCCCATGGCCCCCATTGACACTAACATTTCTGCTTCCAGAATGCTTTGACTTATAGAAGGGTTAAAACTCTCATCATCTTCTGGTCCAGACAATATTAGCCCCGAAGTTCTTAGCAACACCAAAGTAATATCTGTGAATTCCTCAGATTCATATTTTCTTCATCACAGCAGGATTGCCTATACTCCGTTTCACCTTCAGTCCGAGCGCAGCAAACGCTAGGAGCTATCCCAGCCAATTCAGCGTTGAGAGAGTGTCATGTGACCTTGGGCTCCCTGCGTCGCTCTGGCCAACCGAAAGGTCACGCGATTTTTTCCCGACGTCCAGTCGGACTGAAGGTGGAACGGAGTACCTATACCATTGGACTGGAAGCTGGGGAAGGTCATTCCGGTCTTTAAAAGCGGTGATTGTGTGCTGGACTCGAACTACCATCTCATATCATATTTAGAAGCCAATCATATTTTTTACAATCGTCAACATGGATTTCGTAGAGGTTTTTCATGCGAGACGCAACTCTTTGAACTCAAACACAAGTTAATCACTAACCTTGACTCGCAGGGCCAAACCGATGCTGTATTCCTTGGCTTCTCGAAGGCATTCGAAAAAGTTCCCCATCGTCATCTCATTTCAAAACTTTCTATCCTGGGTATCGACCCTTTGGTCCTTTCTTGGATTCGTGACTTTCTTTTTTCTTGCACTCAGTTCACTGTGGCTAACAACCATATGTCAGATATTACTAACGTTATATCTGGGGTTCCACAGGGGGCATTACTAGGTCCACTACTGTTTCTTATTTTTATTAACGACTTATCAATTGTAGTCTGTCTTTTCGCTTACGATTGTGTCCTATATTTCAAAATTACTTTGTCTGATATGACCATTTGAATCTTCCGAGTGACCTTGACCAGATTCATGCCTGGTGCTCCAAATGGCTAATGTTATTAAACATGTCAAAATGTAAATTACTTTGCTTTACTTGGAAACATGTAACATCATATTTTTCGTATTCCATTGGCTCGGACTAATCATCTCTGCCTGCCTCCATCTATAAATATTTTGGTGCAACACTACCTAATGACTTAACCTGGAATAACCACATTGAAACAGACTCAGCACAGGCTTTGCGCACTCTCGGGTACATCAAAAGGAATCTGAAGGCGCCACCATCTCATCTCCGGAAAATGGCATACGAGACTTACGTTGGACCATAGTTGGAGTATGCAGCAGCAATTCGGAATGCTCATCAAATTTATCCCATTAACCATCTTGAGTCAGTTCAAAATCGCACGGCCAGGTCGATTCTTAATGACCATTACCGAAGAACTAGTGTCTCTACACTGAAATGCACGCGTCGCGCCACAAGATATATCATGCTTAACCCCATTTCATAAAATTTTCTATTATAATCCAATGCTTCATAACTCACTCGTACTTCCTCCTTGAAGAGCATCGTCTCGACTAAATCACTCATGTCACGTATCTCGGATCACAAACTACTTCAACCAATCAGAGAGAGAGAGACAATAAACTTTTATTCTGAGCATTTCAGCACGGTGGTCTGTGCTAGAAGGAAGGGCTTCCCTTTTCAAGAGGTCCTATATGCTGCCTCATCTGCCTGGCCCCTGTTGACCAATTGAAGCTGATCCTCCAGGGCGGGGCTGGACAGCAAGTTCTCCCATCGCTCTACAGGGGAAACGGTGTGGGCAGTGGGTGGTCTTGATTGAATTTACACTCACGTATGTTGTGGCGGAGGGCTCCTATCTCTTGGCACACTGGGCAGTTCCCACTGTATTGAGTGGGGAACATATGCGACTGAGTAAAGGGGGGTGGGGGAAGGATTCCGACTGAATTTTCCTATACGCTACCTGTTCCTCCAGCGCTAACTTAGGATGCGAGGCCGGCAGTCTTCGCCTTTCTTTGCAGTAGAATGCGACTAGTATTTCCTATTAGGTGACCATGGGTTGGTCCTGCACCTCTTCCACGGCTGTGGCCCGGTAAGTCAGTGCACGGGCCTGCTGGTGAGGAAGTTTGTTGCCCTCTACCACGGAGGGGGCGGGTACCCATTCAAATTCTATGGGCTCCTTTGGGGGTCTTTTGTTTTTGAGCACCTGCAGCGCTTTTCAGGACACCAAGCTCGACTGGAAGCTCCGGTATGCTTGGTGTGAGTCGGTGATTACCCTGGTTGTGCCTGGCCATAGGTGACCCCGTCTTGTTCCGCAATGCTTCGATTACTCTTTTTGCTAGTGTATTTATGTACCAGTTTTATTTCACACACAATTGTTCTCACTGTTTATATTACCTACCAGCACTGCAGGTGTCAGCCACCTGTCTGTTCATGTGTTGATTTTTTGTATTTTTCATGTACTTCCCCCGCCCCACACACACACACACAAACACTCCTTATGTAATGCTCCTGTTGGGGCCTTTGTACAGCTTCCAGCCTCGCTCGGCACGCAATGTCTCGCGCCAGCTCGTGTCTTCTCCGTCGACCGCCTGTCTCGTGCCTTCTGCCTCGTCTTTCACCCCCGGCCCCCACACTCTCCCCCCCTCAAGGCCCGGACTTCGGGGGACTTCATGAGCCTCAGGGAGCCGCTGGGCTTCATGGGCGGCCGCTGTTGCTGTTGCCGGAGTGGCCACGTTGCAGCGTCCGAAAGCGGCGTAGGTGGTGGTGGCTAGCGAAGCCGGCAGACAATGCCGACCTGTCTGTCGCTCGCTGTCCCACTCACCGCGATGCAGCAGGGGGCTTGCTCTAAGCTGGTCCGGCCGACGCTGACGGACTTGCCCCGTTCCGCTTAGAGGTCACAGCGGGCTTAGAACTGCCCGCCTGAACCGTTCGTCAGGCCGAACAACTGTCAGCCACCCTGAGCACTTGAGAAAACGAATGGGCCCGTCTTCCCTCCCGGTGGGCTTCCTGGGTTACGCCGTCTATGGCCATCTCTCCAGGAAGCTACTCTGCGCAGAACAAAGTGTTAAAACAACACACAACAAACAAATACTCTGCCGCAGGTTGTGGCAGTGACCATAGCCTCCACCGCCAAATTGCTTGCCGACGGGTTCGTCCACAATGCGGCTAATTGAGCAAGTCTGCATCCCAGATCTCGCTCCTGGGTCACCAAGAACACGGGATTTCTAGTGTGTCCTATCGCAACCTCATGTTATACGTGTTCCCCATCGCGACAACGGTAGTATCCTTTCAAGTCAGCGATGTGAACCGGGCAAGCCTCCTCGTTTGTATCTCGCCGAGTAAGCCTAGACGTAAGACACGACGCTCGCGTCTTTTTACCTTGGGTGCCCCTTCTCACCTTGGAGCAAGCGATACGGCAAAACCACTAGCTGCGTTGCTCAAAGCGTAAGTTTCCTCCAGAACAGGTAACGATGGCGTAAACCTAGTACATCTTTTGCGCAAGCGAAGGGATCCAAAGCCTGTGGCGGGATGACCAGATACCATACCCGCAATTCCGCAACGGCTACATATACCATGTGCTACTCGATGTAAGCGTCAGCGTCCCATTCCGTCCACGTGCATACGAGCTCTAGGGACTGCTCGGTCCTCGGAGGGGGCGGTAGCTCAGCGAGCAAGCCCGCTTAAACCGTCCACGCCTCAAGGCAAGCTGGACAACTACAAGCCACCCAAATGTCTACCGCCTCATCCCCGGCCAGGTCGTGACGCGACATAACTTATTAAAAGTCTTGCTGTCACTGCCACGACCGGCCAGAGTGAAGTCGAGAAATTATCGTATAAATCGCCTCTGCCCTTCATGAATTGTTGGAGTGACGCGAAGCAACTAGCCGTCTTGGCCCAGCGGTTACAAATCATACTACTCCTTAACTCGCCTGCCAGCGTTCCCGGTGTCAACTGCAATTTACGCCAGTTTACCCAACACCCGCTGACAATCTCGACCGCCAGTGTTCCCGGTGTCGACTGCGATTCCCGCAATCTTTCCGACACCCACTGACAAAACCCCATCTGCACCCCGGGCCTCGACAAGCGCTTGCTTGCCTACCGCATCACTCCAAGCCTAAATCCTAAATATGGAATAAGTCCTGGCTGTGTTCCCTCCTGCCAGTCGCTATCCTGCCTTCCAGCGGACATGCCGTGGCTCTCCTCTGCCTCCGAAGACGACTTTCTTACATCTTAGCCGCGCCCCTCGTGTTCCCCCCGGTTGGGTCACCTTCTGCCAACCACTATTCTGGGGTACCCGAGAACGCGCGTCCGCAACCTCGTCCTTCGAGACCTTTAAGTACTCGATTCGTGGAGACACCTGCTGAGCTCTGTTTTGAGACAAGTCACCATAATTCCAACATACTTTGTCTCAACGGGCATCGCTAGCGTTAGTGAACAACCCGCTCAACGAATCCATGGGACTCTCTGGGGACGACTAGAAGCAGAGGCATACCGAACGGGCCCCACGTTGGGCGCCATTTTAAAGTGGGGTTTCTTTACGGAGATCCCTCTATATTAATAATCGCCGCCCGATCGGTATGCCTTCCGCCCGTCACCCAGGGAGTTACACACTGCAACGAGAAGACAGCGAATGGGTTTACTGTACCTCCCGGTTGCACGTCGTCGAGAGCCGTCAGTCCAGGCACGCTGACTCTCGTTGTCGCCCGCCGATCAGAGCTCACAGTCGGAGTCCGTGTCCAGGCCCGCGGATCGCCTTTCCCACGCCAGCGCTGCGTAGGCTGGCTGTCCCGGGCTATCACTGCCCGAGTCTCGCTGCGGAACCACCCCGGGATCGTCATAGCCCAGGTCATATGGCCCGGGCTCGCCGTTTCCACCGGTCTTGCTCCAGAACTCGCTGGTGGACCGCTCCGGGGTTCGTTATGGGCCAGGCTAGGCAGCCCCGGCTCCGTCGTTCTTTGTCCAGCTTCCAGCCTCGCTCGGCACGCAATGTCTCGCGCCAGCTCGTGTCTTCTCCGTCGACCGCCTGTCTCGTGCCTTCTGCCTCGTCTTTCACCCCCGGCCCCCACAATATATATATATAAAGCTGCCAGCAGCATTGGAAGAATTTAGGAGCGGGGGTGGGGGCAACCAGTTTGAATTCCTGTGCCGACGTGACGCCACACATAACTTGAGCACATTATATAACATTCCCACCCATCTGATCGGCATTCCTAATCAGTTTTATTTCCATATGTTCAGTGACAATGTAAGCCAGTTTTAGATACTATACTTTTATAGTATTACTTTTCCGTACTTCTCACTGCGACGTTTTCATGGCGAGCATACTGTTCCCATCTGCAGATCACGACAGCCGCGCACAAGTAGCGAGCCTGTTTGGGCATCTAGGACGTAGTACGTAGCTGTTGCGCGTCTCGTACGCACTGCAAAATCTGCGTAAAACGATCCAAACTTCTTTCAGCAAGCGCTGTGACCCAAGGGGGTGTCGGAGGTCGAGTGTGTTAGCGCACCGCAGCTCGTACGGCGAAAGGTCCCGCTGCCAGGGATCCCCACCCCTACCCGTTTCGATCTGTTGTGAGGCACAGACCCCAGGCTAGCAGTCGTACTGTAGTGGCTAAATTTTCTCATCTACAGCCTGAAACGGTGTCGCCAGAACCTAGACAGGCCGATCGCACGCTATTTAAAATAGTGAACGTCTTATTTTCTTCCGCTGTGCCCAAAATGACGACAGTGCATGCGATTGAAAGACCAGCGGGTAGGCGGGCTACCACTCTTGCCTTCGAATCGCTCGGGAGTCGGGCACCTGCATTTGTACCATGATCGAAGAACCAGAAAGAAGCGAAGTCAAATCACATCGACACAGAATCACTCCAAGCTTCCTTGCTTGTGCCCTTCAGCTTTGCGCGCCGTCAGCCGTATCAACGCTAATCACAATTAATTAACGCCTGCCGCGCGCGTTCCGCCGCTCATACAAACAACAAACAATCAGGGTGTTATGCTGCAGAAAGTTACTTCCGCCAGTTTTAGCGAAATGCGAAGCTCAACTCCTGCTCAGCCGACGTTATTCAAGGTATTGAATTTGGCGTAAGGGTAGTGTGTTTGGGGTATGCGAAAAAGACTACGGTATTGACTATGGCGTACGCCGAAATAACTACGGTATTGATTTTGGCGTACGCCAAAACCACTACCGTAGTCGAAGCGGTGGGGTAGTGAGATCGGCGTCCTACACCGGCGTTCGCCGCTTATTTTTTACTTTTAAGAACCTTAATAATGGGCGTTTCTTACTAGCACCTTGTTCAAGAGTGTCAAACGGTATCTCGGAGACGCCGCGTCTAGTCATTGACCGTTTGCTGGCAGCGAAAGGGCTACGAAAACTACAAACGGCCGGTGAGCACAACTCTTTTCTTTGTTCAGAATGAAGTGTTACTGTTGCCGTAAGCTTGCTAAGCTATGCTCTAACCTTTAGCCCCTTTCCCTGGCAAATCGCGAGCGCTTGTTTCGCACTTGCACTCGTCTTCGTGGTTGTGCGACGGCACCACGTTGTATCGAATCGCCTACTTTTGATGCTCGTAACGGGGCTTGTAACAGTACCGCATCCCTCATATGTCCACGTAACTTTCTATTGCAAAGTGGCACTGGCACAATCAGTTTCGTGACTGCCACAACATCGCCAACACAAATATTGAAACTTAAATGTTGCGAGCGATTTCCGAATAAACTACTCCGAAAAAGGCAGAAAACTTCTCTGGCTCGCTCGACGCGCTCCGCCACTTTCCCACGGATCGGTTGGAACTAGAGTTTTAGTAAATCGTTTTCACAGGCTCTGTACTGCTACGGCCGCGCGCTTCAGAGCATGCATCGAAGTGGCAGCGCGAGCTCCCGTTACGAATAGCGTGGTCTGTAAACACGGCCGCTCGACGAGCGCTCTACCGGCTCCAGAATTACCAGCGGCACAAGAATCCGCCCGGCGATCGCCAAGGGAAGGGCTACTAGTATGGTTGTGACCTGGGGCGGTTTGCTGGATAGCGACGTTGTGTTTGTCCTTTACCTGTCTTGGCTTTCAGTATGTCGAATGCCCCGAGCGACTGAGAGAGAGGAAGAGACGAGTGCGCGAGGACGTCAGAACGCTGAGCTCTGGTCGGATTGATCAGTGGGTAGACCTAAAGCCAGGTAGGTACCTTGGTCTGCAGTGCATGTGTCAAACACATTCTGATGCAAGAGCATAATGCCAGACGCATTCTAGCTCGTTCGACAAGTGCAATGAGGACAAAGGCAGCTAAATTTAGATCTGTCCACTAATCATTCAAACGAAAGCTCGGCATTCTGATGTCCCCCCACGCTCTCTCATTTCCTCCTCTCCCTCAGTCTCCTGCCCAGTATTGTTACCTCCAATTCCCGTTTATGTCGTCCAAGTTTGCCACGTTTACATAAATCCGTCGTGAGTGTGTAGACTTTAATTATTCCCAGAATTAAGCCGATACACTAAAGGGCTCTGCAATAATATTTAAGCGTTTACCTTTTTTGCGGTTTCCACGTCTCTTGGGGTTCAGGCAACCCAGCGGTTACGTAGAGAGTAACTAAATATCAGTGCGTCATATTTTAACCGGACGATGCGGAAACCTCCTCCACCTACGGGGGCGTTTCGCGGTACCGAAAGTGCACGAAATATGAGGTATTTGCTCCTGGGCTTACTACTGGTGAGAGCCGCTGAAAGCTTCTTTTAGTCGAGGTACAAAATATAAGTGGCGAGAACCGTCTCAATTATTTATGAAAGTAATTTTTTTAGTCAGTATTTTAGATCAGAAAAGAAACAAATGCAGTTTATAGAGTACGGAAACCAGAAATGACCCGTCGACATACCCGCCACCAAGCCGTAAAAAAGGCGCTGCATACTAGAAAGGAATAGTAGGATCAGGCTCCGACAAGTGGCGAGCGTAGAGAGGTCCCGGATGTATGCGGTGGCACTGTGGCCATTTACGGACTCAAGGATCTGACCGGTTCCGAGCGTTGCGAAGCCTTCAGCACTGGTTTGGCTTGCTGTTGGGCCGTTTTGCGGTATGGCAGCGCGAAGTAGCTCCCGTTCTGAACTGATCGTTTACCCCGTGTTTGCTGTCGTTTGTGGCCAATGAAGTGTCATGCCGAATTAGTGTTTAATCGTGCAGCACACCCTAGCAAAAATAACGGTTTGAAATCAATCTGGAAAGTGAAATCCGGACTAAGATCAAACCGGAGTCGCACCGGAGAGGCAGCTTCCGGTTCGCTCAAACCGTGAATTTTCAAATCCGGTTCAAAGTCAAATTGGAGGAATTCCGGAGAGGCGAATTCCGGTTCGCTCAT
Organism: Ixodes scapularis; assembly: GCF_016920785.2. Lineage (NCBI taxonomy): Eukaryota > Metazoa > Arthropoda > Arachnida > Ixodida > Ixodidae > Ixodes > Ixodes scapularis. The sequence continues at coordinate 775,410 of NW_024609881.1, read as the reverse complement.
ACCGTGATTTTCCTAATCCGGTTCAAAGTCAAAGTGGAGGAATTCCGGACAGGCAAATTCCGGTTCGCTCTAACCGTGAATTTCCTAATCCGGTTCAAAGTCAAATCGGAGGAATTCCGGACAGACAGATTCCAGTTCGCACAAACCGTGATTTTCTCAATCCGCTTCAAAGTCAAATTGAAGGAATTCCAGACAGTCGAATTCCGGTTCACACAAACCGTGATTTTCCTAATGTGTTCGAACAAACCGTGATTTTTGGAGTCCGGTTCAAAGTACAATTGAAGGAATTCCAGACACACAATATGCGGTCCGAACGAACCATTTTCTGTCAAATTCGGTCAAAAAACAAATTGGACAAAGTCTAGATTGAAAATATCTGCTTCGCACAAACCATACTTTGCCATATCTTGTTCCAAAGAAAATCGGATCAGCCGCCTGATGCCGAAGACTTTCAAGCGTATGGTTGAAATATCAAGTTGCAAACAATCCATGGCGATACCGTACGTACGGGCTGGTGCGTCGATCAAAGCTCGGACCGCAGAAGACAGCCGGCTGATATGCGGTGCCAAAAAGGCGACATCACGGCGATTTTTGTGCAAGTCATCGCCATCTGATTCCATCTAGAATTTTTATGCACTCTCCAATACTTGTTCATTATTATGCTTAAACAACGTTTTGGTATTTTTTAGTTATTTTTTAAATAATTGCTTGATAACTGTCAAATAATTTTTTTATATAATTTTCTCCACATAAAAACAAACAAAAACAAGAACTAATTCGATGCCACAGCTAGATGTACACACAATCGGGAAGTGTCATTTCAGTATCTTTGACAGCTTTCCTGCGGTCTCCTTGTTTATGCCTGCATGCTGAACATTCTATTATGGTGCACATGCAGGCAATTTTAGGGGCTTTTATCAATTTAGGTACGCAAAGCAGGGATTTAAACCGTAACCGAAACCGAAAACCATTTAGGAACGAACATTTTCAGTAACCGTAACAGAAACAAAATTGTTATTGGAAATTTAAAAAAAAAAAAAAAACACGTAACCGTAAGCGTAACCGTAAAGTATTTACCGGTAACTGGTTTTAACCAATATTAGCCAAAAAACAAATAAAAAAATTTCTCATGTATGACTTGGAGGACGGATCTTGAAATATTGTGGCAATTTGACAGAGTTACTTTCAGCGAGTGGTGCATCGATCTGGTAATACGATTTCCGTTTAATCTAACTTTAGGATTAAGGATACTTTTTTGGAATCATTTGTCGTACTTATAATAAAAAAGTATATTTCTAAATCTATCACGCTCCTACATCGCTACATGTGTCAGTACGTGTCGCCTTCAGTGTAAGAACTAATAAGTTAGAATTCTCAGATGTCCATCCAATTCGGTTCTATCAAAACCACCAATGTTCCTGACATGCAGTAGCCAGTATGAAGAAACGAGGTAAATTGACTGTCATGCAGAGCTGGCGGAAAAGAAAACATGGTATTCATTTAGTCTGAAACGTCGCTAGTAACGATTTTGAGACAACACAGAAAGAAAAAACAATGTGACCGGTTTGACATTGGCGTTAAGTGTATGTTTCATATTAACCGTTATCCAGAATTTATCTGAACAGAAAACAATCACAAAAATTAAAATTATTTTGTGAAGTGAAAGCTAATATATCCTTTGATGGCCAGTATTTACATGGAAGTTCAGTGATGGCCGGCATCGGCGCTTTGGTGTTCAAGCTGGCGAGCCCCGTCATGGAAGATCCGTTTACTGACCGGCATCGTTTTTTTTTTTTTCGCCTTTTTCACTATGAAGTCAAGTCATTGAGATTCTGACAAACTGTGGCAATTCATGGATAGCGAGTGGAAATGTTTGCGTTGATCAATCCTTCCTAAATGACTGCCGACGCTAGGGTATTTTATCCCAGCATGGCAAGGCTGACGTGTTTTATCGCGAAAACGCCAGAAAAAACAATACGGTGAAGAAAAATAGCTGCAGAGGATTTGGGAATGTGACCGCCTACGCCACGAAAAATAAATTTTACAACGATGAACATCACTTCTTTCAGGAAGCTAGTTTAATTTGATGTACTATACTTAAGGTCCGGTGGTATACGCAGGTGTTTGGCCCTGATAAAAAATAAAAACGGTATAACGGAGCCTAAAAATGAAGAAAAAAAAACGTGGCATGATTGAGCACGCGCTTTGAGTTACAAAAACAATAATAAACATTACTTTCCAGAGACTAGAAAAGTAAGAGATGTGTTTATTGCTTATGACGCTACGAAATTGAGTGTGAAAATATGCTATTTCAGGCAAGAATCAACTGCTTTCTGTGGTAGTTACGATTATCTAACAGAAATATTTCGAACGTTCCCATAGCCAAACGATATCTGTTGCTTTGATAAATTATGTTATACGACATACCGCTCCAGAGGAACGCGAATATAAAAACTTATTTTTTTAACGCAAAAAAGTGAGAAACACCACTGCATTGTGGATGTTCACACTGCCGGGTTTGTGAATTGACCCCTTGACGCTACGAAAAATAATTGTTACAACGTTGAACGATGCGGTTTCTGAAAGCTAGTTTAATTATCCGTGCTGCACTTGAATCTCAGGAATAAAAACGTGTCTAGGCCTAATAAAAAAGTAAAACTGCGGAGCGCAACCTGTATAAAAAAAAACCTGGCGGCACGCGGGGGATAGCACTGATCTACGAGAACAAATTAAATACTACTTTCCGGAAGTCAGAATATTAAGAGATGTGCTTAATACATAGCGCGCTATGGGCTCAGCTAAATTACTGCCTTAAAATGACGGTATTTTTGATTCGACAGTGGGTGAAGATGGCCGCTTTCAGACAAACTTCAGCTGCATTACTGTGGCAGTTTTACCACTTACACATTTTCCCATTTTGCTCGCAATATGCTCATTATTATTACATTTCTTTCTTCTTTGAAAGGACTTGTACTGTTTGCCTACGGTTATGAATTATCCCGGCAAAACAAGAGGGCCACGGTTTGTGCTTTGCAACAATTCAAACTTAGGCTTGCACTTTTTGTTTTCACCTTCTCCGTGATTATTACCCTAAAGAACGGTGCCGACGACTGCAAAAATATAGAAAATATTTAAGATAATAAAATCTAATACAGAAAGGTGAGAAAAAATATTTAAAAATATAAAAACTAATACAAGAAGGTGAGAAACAATAATTTAAATAATAAAAACTAATACAAAAAGGCGAGAAAATAATATTAGAAATAATAAAAACTAACACAAGTAGGCGAGAAAAAAAACATATTTAAAGTAATAAAAACTAATACAAAAGGTAAAAAAATATTTAAAATAATAAAAACTAATACGAAAAAAAACATAAGAAAAGAGCTAACGAAGAAAGGGTAAAAGCACAGGCGAGCTGGTGAAGAACTTCCATCGTAAACCGGAGACACGGAAAAATAAAAAAACGGACAAAACAACAAGTCTCAAACACGGCTTCTAGTTTATTTGAACACCTCCGCTCTTATATATACACAACAACCCTACTCTCCAAAGGTCGACACACCTCCTCTCCACTCCATCAACGACATCTCAAACTGAACCAATGACACATGCTACCTCCCTTCCTTTCATACCAACCAAAAACTGACCCCTTTTTTTTTGGGGGGGGGGGGGGGGGGGTGTTTTTTTTGTTAGCAGGGTTTGAGTGCCTGTTTCATGGATTGTAAAGGGGTCAGTTTTTGGTTGGTATGAAAGGAAGGGAGGAAGCATGTGTCATTGGTTCAGTTTGAGATGTCGTTGATGGAGTGGAGAGGAGGTGTGTCGACCTTTGGAGAGGAGGGTTGTTGTGTATATATAAGAGCGGAGGTGTTCAAATAAACTAGAAGCTGTTTGAGACTTGTTGTTTTGTCCGTTTTTTTATTTTTCCGTGTCTCCGGTTTACGATAGAAGAAGAGAGTGTTTTCCGGGATTCGAACCAACGTCCGCACGCTCCGCAGGATAGCGCGTTAGCAAACTAGGCTAAAGTTGCCCGGTTATCCAAGAGTGTTTTCTGGAAGGATACATGTCTGCTGAATTCGTTTCGAACCGTTGTACTTAGATTCGTATTTAATATTTTCTACGTGTTTAGGACTTATTCATAATATTATGGCAATAATGACGTCTGCAATAATTTATTATTGCTGTGTCTTATATGAGTTTTATAATGCGGTTTGCTTATCCTTTTATTTGAAACGTTTTGAAGATACGAAAACATTCTCATCGAATCAACAGCCTATGTTTCGCACGGTTTGCCGGCCGTATCGGCCGTGTGCGTTTGAATGCCTGCGTTCACGACCGGATAACGGTTAAATTTCCCGATCAGTCGTGATGCGTGGAGTTTGCCTTAGTTTCAAACGTGTCCGAAAAAGACGGAAGCGACTGTGAGAAGTGGAACTTCGTCAAATCGGCTCAACAGCCAAGATCATGGTACGGGAACCGAAGTAAGTTTGTTTCTTTGTTCGTTATGGCTAGCTTATTTCCTGCGTTCAGAAAGCTTGTTATTGTCTGTAGATCGCTTGCTTTTACCAGTATTATTAATTGTGCGTGAATGGTGTTATGCGAGGCTGTTTTTCTTCTTTTTTCCCCGATGCAGAGACTGTACTCGCTCACGGTTCATCAGTAGCGGCGGAACTCTTTGGGAGACCGGAGGGGGGGGGGGGGGGGGGGGTCAAAGCGGATGGGGGAGGATTGCCTCCCCAAAGGCCTCCCTCTGCCGTATTGTTTACTGGTAAACTAGAATGTCTGGAAGCGCGCGGTGCGGTGCCCCTCCATCGCCGACGCCATTGCATGCGGAGAGCTGGACCCGACAAAAAGCAGCGATTGATTGATCGAGCAAGCCCGTAGCTTCCACCGCCCAGTCGTCTCCCAACGATTTCATTTTCGCGATTCGTAATCAGAAAAGAATTGCCAAAAATTGGTGCCGCAATGAATTTACCCCATGGTTATTAATGAATAGCATACCACTTCCGATCGCAAAAATTTGTGCCCGCGAAATAATTTTTGACGCCGGCACTTATTCCTCGCGAAATGTCGAGCTCTAAATATCATTTGCTGTACACGTGTTTTTTTATGATCCAACGCACGTGCAACAAATTTCACAGCTCCAGAAACACTCAGGCTGCTTTAAATGGTGAAGCATTTATTCTTTTCCTACTGCTGTTTTTTAGAGGCTATCAAGTATTAATTACAAGCTTCTAGGGAAATTTACAAGCATGTCCTGAATTAAAATAGTGTCTCGCCAGTTTTTGGTATCTATATTTTTTTCAGTGTAAGTATATAGTGTTAGACATACCTCACCAAATCCCTGTTTTTCCGTTTAATATTTCCTTTAGCGAATGGTGCAAGTTGTAATTGTTTTTAGTTGTTGCACGATTGTAGTAAGGTCGTGAGCTGGTAATAATGAAACATCTTGAAAAATAGTTCGCAAAAAAAATCAAGGAGACAGGGAAAGTAACACATAGACCTCATGCAAGCGCAAACTGAACTCGCATAAATCAGAGAAGGGAGAAATATAAATGCGGAAGGGCTCGAGCACAGGTCCAAGTGGAATGCGCTGATTTACCTGTTAGCAAGAGCCGACTAAAACAAAAAAAAAAAAACGTAATTTTTCTGTTAGTGAAGGTAACAGATAGATGGCTAGTACATAAAGAGAGCTCAATCTATCTCTAAAATCTACGATGGATTGTCACATACCTGTGCACTGTTTACACTACTCGTGTATGTCATTCTTAGGAAAAACGTCAATAATTAGCAGATACTATAAAAACATAGAAGATAATTATTTTAGGGCTTTCTTATTCGTAGTATGGGGCAACCAATGGTGTCCGCACATCCGTCGGTTACCTGAGCTGCCGAGGAAATTGTTTTTACAGTATTATGCATATGGGTGAATAAGCACGGCCCACTTGGACCTGTTCGAACTTTTGTTAAAGCTCCTAACGCATTCTTTTTTTTTTCTTTTCTAATGTATGTGTGTTGAGAATCTGCACTCGTATGTAGTGTATGTATTCCTAGCCTTTATTCCTTGTTTTTTGGGTACTATTTTTCAAGATGTTCAATCAGGATGAACTCACCACTTTACTACATGGAAAGGCTGTTGCTAGTTCCAGAGTGTCTGTAAAACAATATAACTGACATCTTTGCCTCACATCCCGGCTCCTGAAGCTCACATTCTCCGAGTAAAGCCTTTCTGATTTCTCTCATCCTCTTATTTTCTTTTATGTACAATCAATCGAGTTGCGAATGTACACCAGTCTGCGTCCTACGTGTTTCTATTTTTTTGTCCTTGTCTTTTTGTGCACTTTTTCAAGTTGGTCTATGATATTTTTTATCATATATTCTAATCTGTGTTTTCATCTTTGTACTTACTGCAGCCTTTCCCAATTAGATGTTGGCATTCACTTTGCCATCCTGATGTGAGTGACCTGAGACGACACAAAATGACAGTCTCCCCTGCTGAAGTCCTGGCTTCATGAAAGACTGCCAAGGCTGTTCATGGCAAGGTTAGCAATATAATAGCAACGTATTGCTGCTAGGATTGTTTTTGACACAGACTGCATTTATGGGCCGGCCTTTTGCAATTCTGTTGCCACTCACGTGAAATGAAAGTCTTTAGGGAAACTGCGCATTTCATTCGTAAGCGGAATGCTGAGTTTACAACAGAAGTGCATTGCGTTGCCTTGCGTTGGGGGTCGGTGGCCGACTGGACAAGCGCACACCATTTGGAGCACGTGGAACGAAAGCTTGCGCTGCAGAACCCTGGGATCCTGGGTTCAGTCCGAACCCCTGCCCATTTCGATCTAGAAAGCATCGTACTGGCATGCGTATCACTACTGCGTCGTGCAGGTTGTAGATTCCAGGCTAGCAGTCATACTGCACTGGCTAAATTGCTCACCTACAGCGAGCAACTCATCGCAACTTTGAAATGGCTCACCAACTACACGCTGTAAAAATATCCACAGAACCCCAACAGAAGTGCGTCACTAATTGCATCCAGTATTGCTGTGTTGTATCTGTATTTTGTATTTGTTTATTTAGTGTTCCCAATAATGGCTGAAGCCTTCCCATTGGTGCGCTTGTTAGTAGCAACACAAACACAAAAAAAACGGCGAGAGTGGTGAACACCACCACTTTTACCGCTCGCCGCCGCGCCCATTGGTTTTCGGAGAAGTTTGCAGTGTTAGTCCTTGTGGTATTTGGTCATATATCGCACATGGACACAACCAGGGCACTGTACCTACAACTCAACACTTGCAATACTTGCGTGAATACATCCTGTAGGTCATTTTAATGTTGCAGAAATGATAGAATGGATGCTTGGGCGAGTTGATGAACCATATTTTATGGTGACAGCGCAGAAAAACATTCGCACACCAGATACTCAGGAAGACAAGCACACACGCTGAACTTACAACTCTCGTGTATTCAACTACTTTGTTCTTCTCTTCAACGTCTAGATTGACTTTTCAGAGTGTGATAAGGAGAATAGCACAAAATACAAGGAAAGAAGCAAAGAACAGAAAAAAAAAAGAAACTGAGGAAAAACAAAAATAGGAAGCACTTACAAGTCATCCCTCTCCCTCACTACTATCCTTAAGATAGAAATTGGAGCTTTTTGGTCGAGAACACAATAGGAGGACTACTTACACACTTGTTCTTCAGATGCTCTATTCTTTGCGCTTCCATTATTTCCCTTGGCAATGGGTCTCGACTCTTAACTATTACAGAAACATTTTCAAAATGTGCTACACAACCACACTCCGGACAGTGGGTTCCCAAATGTCCAGCGGCGACTCGATGGGTGTTATAAAAATGCTCCTCTAAACAATCATTTAAACACCTGCCAGTCTGGTCTACATAAGTAGTGTGGTAAGACGTATGTGGGCCAGACTGGCAGGTGTTTGAATGATCGTTTAAGGGAACATTTTTATAATAACCACCGAGTCATCGCTGAGCATTTGGGAGTCTGCTGCAGGGTGTAAGATAGACAGGTGGGGAAACGAGAGCCAAATGAGTGACCGCATTGTGTCCCCCTCGGTTTTCCCTTTTTCTGTGGCGCCATCTATGTGGAGCACCGCGAACTCTCACTCCGAGTGGGCGACCGATGGGGACCGGCTAAACTGACGGAGATGATTTCTCGTGGATTTTTAATGAAAGACCGCCGTGCTCTCGGTTTATTTTGCGCACTCTCCCCATAGAGTTCCACGCAAATCCAATTCCGATTTTTTTCCTCTCGCCGCAGCGCCATCTGTCGCAAGCAGACGAGTACACAATCCGGTCACGGCGCTGCGGTAGGCTTCTGTGGGCCGTTTCCCCACCTGTCTATCTTACACCCTGGTCTGCTGTCAAGATTGTGGTTGCATAGCACATTTTGAAAATTGTTCCATAATAGATATGATTTGAGACCAATTGACAAGAGAAATAATGAAAGCGCAAAGAATAGAGCATCTGAAGGACAAGTGTGTAAGTAGTCCTTCTATACACTCCGTGCAACGCGACTGACGCGCCGCCGCGCGGCCGGTAGCGAAGGTAGGCAGTGAGAACCCCGGAGAAAACGAAACCGAAACCACGCCGCGTACGTTGGTACGCATTGAAGTCGGAGTGGTGCGGTTGCGCTGGGTTCACAGCATGAAGTGCTGCCTGTGCTGCGTCATTAAGTGCTTCAATAGTTATGCGTCGTATCTCGTGGGGACAAAGTTTCACAGTTTTTCACCTCGCCGATGTTTTCTGGGACAGCGACAACGATGGAGCCGTGCCGTACGACGCGAGAACTTTGGTCTCCCGATCATGTCTGCCACTGTGTCATCACGGCTGACATATTCTACACTGCCGCTTTGCGCTCTGCGTTTGTTTTCGTACCAGTAACGCCTACATGTGTAAGCGTTGATGGGACGAACTGAGATGCCATCCAACACTCGCGGGTATGAAGTGCCAATTTCGTTGGAGGAATGCCCTCCAAAGAAGTTTCGTCCCCATCGTACGTGTCATTGATATTTCCGGACAAGCATGGCGCGCAATCTGTACTTCATGAAGAAAGATTCGACCGGTAAAAAAAGTGACAAATATAAACCTAAAGAAAACAACAATGAAACTCGGAAACACTGGAGAATCGACGTTTGAGTATGGAAGTTTACGTGGTGTGCTTTCTTTCTGGATCAGCCTCCTTTCGGATGTGAAAACGCTGACACCCTGAGTTCTGTAGACAACAATTTTTTTTCTCGGCTTTAGAGCCACCTATCGCAAAGTTGTTCGAACTGGAGGTATCGTCCACTGGTCCCTTTTTACCTGTAAGGTGTGCACCTCCCACGATGAGTGATATTATCTTGGCAGCCTTTGACGGTCAAAACTGGTTCCCATTTAGTTACGCCGCCCAAACTAAATTTCCACCTGGTTTCGCTATGCCAACTCTTTTTGTTATAATAAGTGTTGTGCCAAGTGATGGTCATGTCAAAGTACCTGTGCACCGAAAATCAGCACCTCGCACAACAGGTTATTACACAACAGCTGACCGCAAAATGCCCTTGGCGGCCAAACCGTGTGTTGGCCGACAGCTTTGTTTTCTCGGCTTTGGAACCACCTTCCGTAAAGTTGTTTCAATTGGAAGTACAGTCCACCAGTCCCTTCCTACCTGTAAAGTCTCCACCTCCCACACTCAGTGGTATTCTCTTGACAGCCTTTCATGGTCAAAACCGGTTCCCATTGAGTTACGCCGCCCAAACCAAATTTTCACCTGGTTTCCCTATGCCACCTTTTTCTTTTTGTATAATAAGTGATGTGTCATGTTACTGTCAAATCAAAGCACCTGTCTACACAAATCTGCACTTTGCACAGCCCGCTATAACACAACATTTCGGGTCCAATATCCCGTACAGCTTTATTTCTTTATTCGTTAGAAACATAACTTTCACACCTGCTGTCTTAAAGCAACTTGGCACTCTTCGTGCGCAAACTTAGTGAACATCTCACTCGCCTCCAAATATCATCGTTCCAGCAGTCATAGGTTTGCAGCGACGAGCGAAACAAATTTCCCACTCAGAGCAATTATGGTGGCGGCCGTCTTGTTTTTCGGAAAATTGCTCCAATTCCTTTTTCGGCCGCAACTAGAGAAATTACCCCTAATGACGACTCAAACTCAATATATAAGTGGAAAACAGCTAAATGCCCTTCTGCCCCAGCACTCATGCAACGTCACCCTCAACTTATCGGCTCAAAAAGCAAAAGTTTCGTCCGCGCGCGCTTCCGCCGCCACAGTTTGGCATGCGAAAAGGCGCCGCAGGCCGCTGAACGCGCCTCACAGTCGAACGCCAGCTCCTCCGCTAGCGGCGCTGCGCGCGTTTTTCAAAGCGCCCCCTATAGTTCCCGCACGGAGTGTATAGCACTGTCGACCAAAGAGCTTCAATTTCTATCTAAACAATAGCGGTAGAGAGAATGATGATGTTTAAGGGTTTTCTTTTTTCTTTTGTCTTGTCTTTCGCTTTTTTCCTTGTATTTTGCGCTATTTCTTCTGCTTATCACGTTCTGGAAAGTCTATCCAGACGTTGAAGAGAAGAATGAAGTAGTCGAATACACAAGAGCTATAAGTTTAGCGCGTGTGCTTGTCTTTCTGAGTATCTGTTGTGTGATTGTTTCCCTGCACTGTCACCGTAGAATATACAAAAATGAATAAAGCCATTGGCATATTTGTCATGCCAAAGCCTGTCACACTTGTTCCGAACGTTTATCTCCACGAGATCACAATACCATCGTTTCTGTTGTAGTGACACTGCAGACTCTATACTTGTTTTGCTTCAGTCTTTGTAAGGGGGACGCTGCAGTCCGATTCTACACATCTATGGTGTACTAGACGGCACCATATTTGCAGAGCTAGTCTTTGGTTTTTGTAGTTCCATCGAAATATATTTCAGCTTTTAAGTTATTTGTTATTTGGCATGTACATTTACAAGCTTATCTAGATTGAAGGCAGCAAATATTTTGCCAGCACTCATGGCACGCGTTTGAAGTATATTGCGTTAACATAATTGACCAACCTCTGACTTTTATTTGTTAGTGCCTCTAGCGAATTTTGCATGCTAGGATTGCTTTTCTTTGTTTGTTTCACATAATCTACGGCACATTTTTCACCTTTCTACTCAGTGCAGCCCTCGCCGAACAGAAGCTAGCATCGCCCAGGCCGAGGTTCAGTCCATGGCAGTGTGCAAAAGTTGTTGATGGGTAAGCTGCCTTATACATACAGCTGTGTAAAAGCAGCTTGTCTTGGGTGACAATTTGAAAGGCGTTTTTATGTTCTAGAAAGTGAAATTTGCATGGGCATACTTGCAATGTGAAACCTTACCAAGCCTGTTCGGAACTTTCATCCTTTTGAGATTTCAATACAGCCGCTTGTGCTGCACACGCACTGGCGACTTCGGCCAGACAGAGACTTGATCCATATGAAGGTAAACAGGCGAGTATCAACAGCTGAGTTCTGTGTGTGGTGACGTTCTCTCCTTTCCGACGACTTACCACACTTGGTTCGCAAGGCATTTGAAAAGGAAAGCAAGTCAGCTGCAGGATGATGCTCCCAGTACTGAGCAGTCGACGATTGCTTGTTCACCTCTGTATAGATCACGACTGTACTTCAAGCTCGGCAAGCGTGACACTTATCTGATTCAGCCTAGCAGTGGTGTGCTGAACGGTATGTGTAGAGCTAGTTGACTTGTGTATAGACAGTGGCTGTGCGGTATAAAACAGACCCAATTGGGAACTTTAATGCAATCTTTTGTACTCCCATTGATGTTATGATTATGATTACACAACGTTTTATGGTGCAAAAAAAAAACGCGATGTAATCATTTTTTGAGACTGCGTGTGCGATCTCCAAGCTTGTGTTTGTACGTTCTGTGTGGTGAAATGCCCTGTATAAGCAAAACTAGAGAATCCTTGAGCTATAGACCTTTCCAGCGGCAGTCTCGAACGAAGCGATTTACAGCGCGCGTCCCTGGTTTTGAGAGTGTACGTCAGTGTTGCCAGACTGCGCTGAGCTGTGGAGTTTCTAGCCAGTAGGCTGTGGCAGCCTGTGTAGGCGCAATTCCGGACGCAGGTAGCGGCTGAATTGCCGCGTTTTCTTTTTTTATTTTGTGTTCTGTGGCGAACATAATTTATAGAGGTATTTAAAAAAGCAGTGCTCTATTTTGGGAACAAAAACAAAGAAATGAAAGCTTTTTGGTGAGTTCGTGCGCGACGGAACAAATGCAACTGGAATGTTTGTTTCATTTTATGTTCATCGTTTTACGGCACCGTACACTCAGCCGTGTCAATCTATATAGGTCAAAATATTTGACCACACATGATATCCGAACTGCATGGATTATTCCCCGCCCACAACACGAAATTCAATGAGTCATGAATCGAACAATATATGTTGTACGTAACCCACGGTGCCGCGCTATCCGAACAGGATTTGAGAATTGTCTCAAATAACACAGCACATCCAATATACAGTGTCGACGATAGTCACTTCACGACAATCGGACGGAATCCGGCGTGTTTTGGGGAACATGTGGAAGAGAGCAGCTTTTTTGCACAGCTTCAAAGCAAATGAACGAACGTGTCTATTCTGTCCCCACACCCCGGACCCGACCCTATCAGCTATTCTTCGCGAAAACCCGGAACACAGCCGGGAAGGCTTTTTGGAGATTATCTCAACGGAAATAATCCTCCAAGAACGTCGAACTGCCTGCGTCGCGGGCTGCTTGACGTTCGCTCTCTTCGTTCGTTTCCTGCGAAGGCCGAGCGGGCTACGAGCCCTGGTATTCTCTGGTTCTCACAGCGGAAGATAACATACAAAGGGACAGGCGAATAAAGTAAAATCTTCCAAGAAAAACCGGCGAACTCCGAATGCAAAATGCAGGCGGGGAGTCACGCTGACCGGGTTTCCACAGCTCAGGCGGGTGCCAGAAATTTCTGGCTGATAGGGGTCGCTCGAATCGCGAAATGGCGGCGGCCAGAGCGCTCTTTTTGCAAAGGTCTATATGCTGCAAGGAGTGAAAACAGCAGTCCGCCCGCATTCTCCCCTCTTCTGTATACTGTGCAAATGCAGACGGACGCGCACATTTGATGCTTTGCACTTAAAGGCCCCACATAAAGCACACTGCTTAATACGCATCAATTATTGTGAAGTGTTTGCGGATTTGGCTTTTAAATGTCATGCACATAGGAAGCACAATGGTGATGTAAAGTATGCCGAAATCGTAATGGTGCACTTTAAGGTTTTAAAGGGTATGTTCTGCAAAATGCGGGCCAAATTGTTTGTGTCAAAACTTTACATCGCCCAAAAAAAGGTCTTGTGTTGTCCTAGGCCAGGGGCCTAATTAGAAAAATTATTACAAAACAATGTAGCTAATAATGTGTATATCTGCTGGTTATTGTTTTTTTTCCTTCCAATTACAGCATACACGGAGGGTATCTCCAAGGAGAAGGGGTGGGATTATGTAGAGAAGCTAGTGCTTCTCTCTATGGGTACAAAGCTGTTCAAGTTCCGCCTGGTCCCGAGCAGCCACAATAATGAACACAGAATTCAGAAAAATAGTAATATGAAGGACCTAGGCAGGCAGCCACACGTTTTGAGTTCGCAATGACATTTGATTATGATCACAAATATCCCTGCATTGCTCAAAGTCGCATAGTTTACACACCATATTGGTTATGGTTAGCGCAGCAGGAATATTTTTTTTATCAGGCTTAAACGTCATTTTTAATTCAACAAATGTGGCTTTCTGTGTACGTCCTTTGTGTTTTTACTCTTTTTTTATTTGTGTGTTCGTTGTTTCACTTCACTTCTGTTACTTATGTGTTTATTATTTATTAATTTTTTTCTTTATTAAGTTTTGGTTCAAAATATGATGCCCTCGTCATTTTCCAGTCCGGGAAACGGTGGTGACCTCGTCGTGTTCAAGGAGCAGTAATGAACTTTTCATCTTGTATTGCTTCCGACGAACAATGGTGTCTGTGCGTGTGTGTGTGTGCGACGTGTTGGTCACAAGGGATGACTTCGGGACTGAACGGAAAAACAAGGCCAGCGAGGAGCGACTGGGGGACTTTGAACATCGCACGATGCAAGGAAGGACTTCAACGACGAGGCTAGCAAGCAAGCCCATGTCAAAACTGCTGTGCTCGACCGGAGAGTTGAATCAGAACTTTACCCTGTGAGTAAGGATCAACGACTTAGGAACTTTCGTATAGTTTACAGCTTAATTGTCGCCTTCCTTTTGTTTTATTTTAATAGGAGTCTGTGTGCTATTACATTTTTAGTTTATTTTAATGGTTGTTCGTGTGATATTACTATTATTTTTTCTTGAACGGCGGAAGTGCTTGTTTGGAATTTTGGCGCTTTTATGTATAAAACTTTTTTTGCAAACCATATCTGTCTGCTTCCTCCACAACCAATCCCGCCAAAGGGCTGTGACTTTCAGACGTCGAATGATATGTTACAATGTTTGCTAACTAGCGATCGCCTGCATTTGATTTTTGTAGCATACATATTTGTCGGAATTACAAATTTCGAACCAGGCCACTAAAGATTGGTCAGTGGCCTATTCTGCCGATGTATCTACGTAAACACACGTTTGGCAGTGTGGGATAGCAGTAAAATGTATATTTTGTGGATATTCATAGAAATGCATTATATGATCCCATGTCTGGACCTGAAAGTATGGTACCTGCCCCATGGCAATAATTTTAATGGGATGCTAGAAGGAGCATCACATGAAAATTGCTTTATTTCAGGTGGGTACCCTATTTGCCAGGCACAAACACGGGATAATATAAAGCAGTCTAAATATGGTATATAAGGAATTGGGCAGATGTGGTCATATCTGCCGAATTCCTTATATATCCATATCTGTATTTGCATTATAAGCCTAGATATGACATTTTTGTAAGGGATGGCTTGTAGCATCAGCTGCAGTACATCGGAAGGTGAGTCAGTAGGTGTGTCACTCTATTAAACTACTTCTATTATATTCAGGTGTTGCCTGATACAGTTTAATATACGGTTAGACCCACTCCGGTGAAGCTCTACGGATTGGCCAGATACGGTTCAGCTTCCGCTTCGACCAATTACGGTTGGGTTTCCGGACTGGGTATTTCCGGTTCATTTACGGTTTCTAGAAATCCGGTTTCCTTAGGGGCCCATATGACGGATTAAAATTCCGGATTCATTCTGGTTTATTTTTAAACCTTTTTTTTTGGTAGGGCATGCAATGCGAGCCGCCCTGGCTGCCTGCTCCATACAGCCTATCCAGAACATGCTTTAGTGGCGCCCTCTCGAACCATCAACAGGAGTGCGGCAGCCATGAGCGCTCGCTGCGCTCACTACCCCTTCTCTAGTGTACGGCCACTGAAGTGGCCAAAGACGTCATGAAGGAAGTTATTTTTTGCTTGTTTTTGTAATTTTAACTTGCCTATAACTTTTAAGATAAAGCGAAATTCGAGGGGAAAAAAAAGTTTCATTAAGTTACTATGTTTAGTGCGCTCAACTTCGGTGCAAAATAAAACCAGTAAAAAAGTCATTGCAGGGCCCCTTTAATGCTCAAGTCCTATGCTAAGATGGCACCATGTTGTGTTACATCTCAAAGTTAAACCAGCATTTCCAACTCAAGCCGAACATTGTAATCACACTTTCTGTCTGGTGTTTCGCATGCGGTGGCCTTTCTGATAGCATAAAGATCTTAACCACTGTCTTTGATGCTCTGCAAGAAGTTACAGGATGCAAGGAAGCGCTGAGAGTTCTGGGCCTTGCCACTCTAGAACCGAGGGAACAATACTGCACACGACATGGTGAGCACGATCGTTTCCAACGGCTTTCAAGACACTACAGCTACTTCTATCATGGTTGGACCACAAGGACGAGAGGTTCCAGTGCAAGCAGGAGCAGCACTGAGGTAGGAACTACTTTTTCTGCAGTACCAGCACTTTGAGCTCGCGACGCCATTCCTGCTTACAACTTACTTTAGGGGCTCCTTCCGATGCGCAAGACCAAAGCGGGTGCCACCGTCACCGAGCAGCTCAGCTATTCGCGACTCCAGTGAACTATACACCTTTCCAAAAAACGCTCCTAGGCCGGCGCCATGTTGCTGATGCTGATGCTGCTGGTGCGACTCTCGCGCCCTCTATCAGCTAGAAATTTTCTGCCGCTCTCCGGGACTGTGAAGACCCGCTCAGCGCGGTTCTCTACCTACGTTTTTGCGGTTTTGCATTCGACTTTTTCTCGCCTCTCTTGAAAGTTTCCACTTAATTTTTTTTTATGCGTGCTGCGTACTCTTCTTGTGTTATCCTCCAGTGTGAGAAATAAGGCTGGTAAGTGCCTGCCATTCAAGTTTTTCTGCTTTACATTCACGGGAAGCGAAGGAGGTGAAGGACGTCGAACGATTCTCGACGCGATTTTGCGAACATTGTTCTCCCCCTCCCAGAGATAATCCGCGTAGAATCCTCAGTCATCTCCAAAAATAGTTGTCCGGGTTGGGGTGAGAAACGGGTCAGTCGCGTTTGTTTCTTTGCCTTGGTGCGGTTGTGAAAAAAGGAAGCTCTCCCCGAAACGTACCTCGAAACGAAGTCATCTCGGATTCCGTCCGATCGTCAGGATGTGACTGTCGTCGACTGTGACTGTGTTATTTGAGATCTTTCTCAAATAAATTATTTTCGGATAACGCTGCATCGTGTGGTACGTACAATATATTGTTTGAATGTTAACACTTCCTCAATTGTATGTCCGTGTCCTGTCCATCGGTAAACACGTTATTTGTGAGCGTGAAAAATGCATGACTTTCGGCCCTCTTCGGTTGCAATTTATTTTTCACAGCAAAGCGCTTTGTCGTTTAACATGCGGCGAATCCCGCGGCGCCGTCAAAACTTATCGTGAGAAAGAAACAAATGACTAGAACTATACATTCCAGTCGCATTCGTTCTGTCGCGCGCGTACCCAACAAAAATAGTTTACAGTTTTTTTTTTGTTTTGCTTTTTTGTTTCTTTAAATGTGGCACAATGCTTTCTCAATGTCCTCGGGAACATACATGTACCATGAAACACAAAATATAGCGGGAAAATACGAGAATTTAGCCGCCAGCAGCGTTTCAAACTGCGCCCACGCAGGCTGCGCCTGTTGAAATCACAGTCCACTTGGTTAGGTTTAGGAGGGACGCCGGTGAGAGTCTAGCCTCAAACTCAATGACTGGGCTCGAAAACGGTTTGTTGCCCCTGGGGTCGAGTGTTTTTTGGAAAGGTGTATAGGGGTGCGCCGGTCAGGCAGTATGGCGTTCGAAAGGAGGTTGTTTTCGTCGTTCAGCACGCTGACCTCCATTAATTCTTCCACTGCAGTGAAAGATCGGTGTTACATGTGAAAGCAAAGCAATTTTTCGACGGTAGAAACCTTCTAGTCAGTGTGTAGGAATGACACGGCGGAAGCATAAAAATAATTACTGGAAACAATGTTTGTTTCTATGCTGCCTACGTCAACCAAGCAGCGATAACAGACAACAGAGTGGAAACGACCTCCTCTTTTGAGCTTCTCGGTGTTGCCACTACGCAGCGTTGATTTCACTGGAGTCGCCAATATTCAGCTCATTTGCAATGGCAAGAAAGGTTTGTGTTTCTTCTTGAGAGAAACTTACGGAGAGACACCCAGGATTGTGCCCGCTTTTTTCTGCTGCCAACAAGACCAGACTCACCGCCTCCATGTTCTCAGCTAGGCACATAGCCAGGATTTTGATTCGGGGGGGGGGGGGGGGGGGAGGGAAGGAGGGAGGGAGGGAGGGAGGAGGGAAAGGGGATTGTGCCCGCTTTTTGCCACCAACACTGCCAATACTGAGTTGGCGGTAAAAGGAAAAGGAATGCTATACTCTAGCTCTGCAATGCCTATACAGTTACTCTATATCTGGACTAAGCGCAGCGCCCCCACATTAAACCACAAAACTAAAAAAAAAGATCGCAAGAGGGCAAAGACAGGAAAGGACCTTGAGACAAGTTGAAAAATGTGTCATCTCGGGATCGTCCTTTTGTTAATTTTATTTCTTACGTTTTGTAACAAGTCGCCGCAAACTGTCACCGCGAAGCGGCTTGAACGGGTGGACCGGGTAGATTAATGGGATGATACTGACCCGAAAATTGGATTTCGCAAAGTAAGGCTGCAGAAGTGTTGAACCGGATGCTACGAACCCCAAAACTTCCCTTGTACATCGATATCTCAAACGGATGGCCATACTTTTGGAAATGAAGGGCTCGATCAAGCGAGTTCTTTGACGTAACTGTCCTCCGGGAGAATTTGAGAATGAGGAGAAGCGGCCTCGCTTCGGTTCACCAACTTGATGGGACGTAGCGAGGAGGAGAGAGGATGGGAATCGTGACGTGCCTTGTCTCGTCGGCCGGGTTCAATCGCGCGCTTCTTTCCCAAAAAAATACGGCGATCCGTTAGATAAATTGCTGTATGAGTGGTATTTCTTGGTTTTGCAACTTCCCGCCTATCCGCCCGGCCTTGTTTAGTGAGTTCGAAATTTCGGTTCAGTATCCCTTTAACACGCGCCTTAGTGGAAGACGACATAGTGGTCGTCTTCCACTGCAGTGGCGTGGACAAGGCGGAGGCTTATGGGGCTTCAGCCCTTACTCCCCTGGTCATAAATATCCCAGCCTCCTAAACCAGCCCCCCAGCCCCTCCCCCCTAAAAAAATCTACACATGGCACCATGAAAGCGGCGAAAGTGGCAAGTTATTTTCTTCGACAAGGAAGGGCACAGGGGGGTAAATTACCTTGCGGCAATTTTAGGGATTACTATGGCGCAGTATTTGCTTTAAAATGTCAGGAAAAAAAGTACATTTTGGCTTTTAAAAAGCTGCATCCAGTTAACATCTACGACGATTTTTCCTGCGGCAAATTGCCCTATGACGAATCGGCCTATTCGACGAATGAACCGCCGACGAGTTGACCGTCGACGATTTGTCCTAGACCCACACCACATCATCTCAGCTGCGATATACAACGCAGGACGATATTGCATTCCTATAAAACAGGGGTCTCAACCACGCGGCCCGCGACTCGCTGGGACGCGGCCCGCAGGCAACCGGCTACGCGTTGCGGTTTCTGTGCGCTAGAAATGGCATGCGTCATAGTGATCTCATCACGCCGATTCATTTCCGCTCGAAAAGTAGCTTTGCTATTTTAACTTATTCACATAGTTTATACTTATCGGTGCTCATTTGCACTTTGTTTCGCTTTAGTTTTTGCTTCCCAGCTTTTTGCAATGTACAACAATTACGCTACTGCTGCAAGCGCAAACTATTCGTTTCAGGATATATCTCGGCTGTGCGAACTCTCAATCAGCAGGAGTAGCTGCCAAAGATAAAGCTACGAGGTCGGGACTAGAGCCATTACAGTATTTTCTCAATGTGTTGTAACAAAAATCGTCAAGAAAGCAAGAACTGTCAAATTAACTGATTGATTTTTTAGAGACATGTTGAGCTTGGTGAATTTTCAAGCGAATTAATCAACGAAAACGACAGTGCAATTTCTTGTTCCGTTAGAAATGCTAGCACGCTGGCGTGCGGTGTCATTTTAATTATTGATATCACATGACGTGAGGCCCCAAAGTAGTCATATAAACCAATCAAATCTAAACATGTCACTGGCAAAACTGTGAGTTACAAAAAGCGTAGAGGACGAGGTCTTTTAAATTTTAAAATCGTCTGACTAACCCCCCCCCCCCCCCCCCCCCCGTTGCGTTGGCCCTCAACCTTTCCGGTATGGGATATCTGGCCCCCCTGACTCAAATGAGTTTGAGACCACTGCTATAGGAGGTGCGCGTAAGAAACTTTTAATAGGACCCAGCAAGGTGGGCAACAATTGCCGGCAACTTGCGACATGCAAACGTTTCTCGGCGAAGGTATGGAGTGCGAAGGTCAGTACACAAGACCTCTCTTGCCTAGGCGACACAAGTGGACATTACCAGTCGACTGCTTCCGTTGCATTCTCATATTTAAACAAATCTAAAATGTTAGCAGTGAGAGAGTGCAGGCGAGCTGGTAATCAATCGACATCTTGTAAACCCTGAGATGGGGAACGATAAAAAAACGGACGAACACAACAAAATCTCTTACTGTGAACCAAGAAACTTTTTTTTCTTCTCAAGTTACAGTATTTTGTGCGCAAAATAAAAAGTGTTACTGTATCTTTGTGGCGTTGCAAGCACGAGGTGCTTAGGCCTTTCCGTTGTGGCGTAGAAACATTATTCTAAAACACCCTGGCACAGTGTGCGCTAACGCATGCGCTAAATTTAGCGCTAGCATGGGCTTGGTCGTTCGGCGAAAAGTAAATCCGGTAGAATAAACACAAATTCGGGACGAAAACAGACGCATACAACTCTTTCAACTCTTAACGAGATTTATTTTGTCTCCATTCAAACGACAGCCTTCGAGCAGGTTCAGGGGAGGGAGCAGAGAAGGAAAAAAAAGGGGGGGGGGGGGGTTGAAAGAAGAGGAGACGGAACTGGGCGGAAGGTACCGAACTGCATTCTTAGAAAAAAGGGTATGGATAGTCCTCCCTTAGGGGAGGAACGGTCTTGTAACCTATGTTCCTTTAGAAAGGGAGAAACTTTCGTCCCTGAAGCAGGGGAGCAAAGTTCCTCCGTCGCTTGCATCTCAACACGGCGGCCCCGAATCGAGCAAATCGAGCCCAATAAGGCTCGACGAGGACGCTACGTGTCTTGTACGGGACGAGAGCAGCAGCAAATAAAAGCTTAACACGAGCTCCTCGCAAACTGTGTTTATTTCCGAAGCCAGATTCCCCCCACAGGTACAGAAACTTGCGTTTCGAAAGCAGTTACTCAGTCTTCTCGTCGACAGCACTGCGATGTTAAACGGAGACAATCGATACCCAGTTGCTTTGCGCACTTTGCGTCTTACCTTTGGTGTTCCTCGAGTCACAATTCCTTCGTCAACCGCACATCACGGAGAAGGGCAAACTCAATCCGCGAAACCAAAAGCCGCTCTCGAAAGAACAAACAGAAGAAACTCCAAGCCGCTGTCTATCGCGTAGCGTGAAAGAAGGTTAAATCGCTAGCCACCAGATGGCGTGGTCAAGCAGAGTAATTGCAAGTAGCTAGGCTAGGTGGCGCTAGGTACCGCCCAATTCATGTTCTACAAAAAAATAATTTCCTTCTCTCAGGCCATTACCTCGTTTGAGATCCTCTACAATGACACATTACGCTTATTACAAGCATCAGGTGAACAGACATTGAGCACATACAGGGCGCACACAAATATCAATACAACGGAGCACAACACTAACCCGAACACTACACCCGTGCTCTGCGTTTCCGTCTTTTATACTGGTCGTTTTGAACGTACGGAACCTTTCGGTGATTTCCTAAGCAATAAAAAATATTGCCAGCATGTTGATTTTTTCCCGGCAATGTCGTACCTCTGAGAGTATTTTGAATGGCTCAGACGATGAATCTCTTTAAAAACTGAACGCTCGATCCTGCCGTAATTACTTGAAAGCCAATAAATCAAGCCGCTTCAATGCGGTTCAAAGCCATGAGTTTGTTTCCCCACATGGCACGTCGTAGCCTGTATTTCTATTGTTTTTTCTATTTGTGCTGTTCGCGCAAAGCTGCAATTGCCGTCTTGAATTAATCTGTAGAGCGGATATTCACTCAGCTGGAAGTGATGCTTCACGGGCTGAGAAATCGCTTTTCGATCAACTTGAATGCAGTCAAAGCCGCGACTTGCGGCAGGTACGGAGCTACGCCGTGGCGAGCCCGAAAACTTCTAGCGCTCATCCCAGCGCGCCACTTGGAGGGCAGTTCCTCCAGGAACCGTAGTATATTTAAACAGCAAAATAAAGGGTAGCTTTTTTTTCGATTTTACCTACTATTGTTTTTTAATTCCGAAATTCCATACTGTAAATATACGTACTTTCCGTCACGATTTCGTACTGTTCAGTCCTTGCCCCAGAGCGCAATCGCTTTCGGGGACGAGACAATTCCGACAGTCACATTGGCCACTGTACGATAGGAGCCTCTACAGCTCAGGCCAGCGTTCCAACATGACTATCCGCACGTTGATCGATTGCACGTAATCCCTCAAGTGGTATTCAACTTTTTAATATAAAGCGGAACGTCAACCTGCGACACCCCGCCCCCTCCGATCACGGCCCGACCAGCGGCATCAATGCCCAACAGTTTACGATCTCATCTTCTTGTTACACCACTAATACGCGAACACACGGTCACATCGGCGATAATTCCAGTCTTCTGTTCACAACCCACAACACTGCCATCACGATGTTGCAGCTATGTTGCTGACACGCACAAACACAGAACCACGTTGAACGCCGGTTGCACTCGGCATCGGAAAACAGAACCGAACTCAGCACGGAAGGCACCCAGGCAGCCGGCAGCAAAACCTGCCTGTCTTGGACGCAGTTCCTGCGGTTTCCATATGGTCGGAAACGTAGACACAGTTCAGCGTGGTTTCGCTCCTGTAGTTCCGTGCCGCGCGAGTCCCGAAATCCGGAGACGGCCATCCCCCAGTGTACGTGGCGCTGCTGGCACTGCTCCGGAACTTCGCTGTTTCTAGCGGCTTCGTTTGCTCGTTTGATAAAATTAGTGATAAAAACGTCAATGCAACCGAAATGTTCTGCACGTTTAGACTAGAAGACGGAATTACAGGCGGCCTTCGCTGCCGCTGAAGCTCAATGAACTCAACAGCTATTTATTAAACAACGTGGGCGACCGGCTCGAAAAACGAAACCGAAAGAAGATGAGTCGGGAGGACGAAAGCTTTCTCCCGTCTGCCTGGAGAAGGAGAAAAACGTTTCGTTCCTCCCTTTTCTCCTGTCCGCTTGGGGGCGCGTCAGTAGAAGGGAGGAAGACGCGCCGTTGCTACTTTTTTCCTCCATTTTTTTTTAGAGTGTGGTCCCTTCCGCCCAGTTCGGGATGGAGGAATTTCATCTCCCTGTCGGAAAGGGCTAGAGAAGCCGAAGCAACGTTAGTGACCGAGCTCTTAATGGCGTACGATTCGGCGACTTCCTTGCCAAATCTCTGCCGGTGTCCTCCCAATATGTGCGTACCTTCGTATCTGGGCGAACAACCGTGACACTTCATACGGTGTACAACTATTGGATGCATGGAGTCGTCGGGGGGTTTGCTCACCTCTCGCGAGTGTTCCCTCAGGCGCTCATTTAGGCACCTGCCGGTCTGCCCTATATAACCCCCCCCCCCCCCCCCCCCCCACACACACACACGAAAAAAGGATGGTATAAACCACCTCCTTCCTGCACTTAACAAACTGCTGTCCGTGCTTTTTGTTGCATTGGGTCACGGAGGGTGGGGTATTCACCATTCTGCACATTTGTTGAAGCTTTTGCTTGCAGCCAACCACTACCCCTATCTCGAAGTGATAGGCAAGTCCCTTAAGGCGATGTGCGATGTTGTGCAAGTAGGGGATAACTGCAAAATGTTTTTTACGAGGGACAGGAGCGGCTGGCGGTGCCCGGGAGGCAGTGATCAGCCTCTTTAGTGTCTTTGCCACTAAGTCTTCAGGGTACCTTGCCCTCTTTAGCCTCTCTGTCTGTAGAAACACGCTGTGCGCGGTGAGATGGGGGCACGACCTGGTTTCAGAGGATTTTAGGAGTGAGTTCACGAGACCCCGTTTTACTGCTTTGGAGTGGGCACTCGTGAAGGGCGGACCGGCTTTTGTGTGCGCTATCTAACTCCCAGCATATCCCATCGGGGTGCATCTTCAGGTGCAGGTCCAAGTATTGAAGACCGTCTCCAGATGAGTTTTTTCTCTTGAAGGAGAGTCCGGTGGGTCTCGAAGCGAAGGCCTGAATGACAGACTCGGGAGGGATCTGCTTTGGGTGCACGATCAGATAATCGTCTACATACCGGAACACCCGGCTCTCCGGTGCGGTCTCCTCCTTTCAGCCCCTATGCACAGCGCGCACAGCGTGCTTCTACAAACAGAGAGGCTAAAGAGTGCAGGGTATCCTGAGGACTTAGTGGCAAATACACTAAAGAGGCTGATCACCGCCTCCTGGGCACCGCCAGCCGCTCCTGTTCCTCGCAAAAAGCGTTTTACAGTTATCCCTATACTTGCACAACACCGCACATGGCCTTAAGTGACTCGCCTATCACTGAGCAAACCCCGCGACGACTCCACGCATCCAATAGTCGTACACCGTATGACCTGCGACGGTTGTTCGCCCAGATGCAAAGGTATGCGCGTATTGGGAGGACACCGGCAGAGACTTGGCAGGGAAGTTGCCGAATCGTACGCCGTTAAAGCGCCGTTCACACTCTTGCGACCGAGTACGACCGAGAAAGACCAGACCGGTTTTTAAGCCTTTTGCGACTTCTTAAGACCGGATGCGATGCAGCGGAGCTGGTCCTAAGAGATCGCAAGAGGCTTAAAAACCGGTCTGGTCTCTCTCGGTCGTACTCGGTTGCAAGAGTGTGAACGGGCCTTAAGAGCTTGGTCACTAATGTCACTTCGGCTTCTCTATCTAGCCCTTTCCGACAGGCAGAAGAAATTCCTTCGTCCCGAACTGGGCGGAAGGAACCAGAGGCCTTGAGGGAAGGCCGCGAATAACTCGTTTTTCCCCCTCCTCCTCTTTCAACCCCCCCCCCTCCTTTTTCCTTCTCCGCTCCCTCCCCTGAACCTCCTCGATGGCCGTCGTTTGAATGGAGACGAAATAAATGTTGGTGAGAGTTGAAAGAGTTGTAAGCGTCTGCTTTCGTCCCAAATTTTGTTTATTCTTTCCGATTGTTTAAGTATAATTACCAACACGCTCGTTTTTTAATGTTAAATCCGGTCGCTGTAGCTATTTTACTATACGAAGTTGGTACTGGTGTGGGCCTTTAGCGACAATGAATGGAAGTCTGGAATAATAAATAAAAACATGCTCTCCTGGCGCAATAGACGCAGTGGTTAAGTTGCCAGCTGACTCCACTGCTATTGAAGTAACAGGGCAAATATACGCTAGTTGATCATTTACTGAGATAAAACAACAGAGCGCTAAAGGCTGATTTTGGAGTAGCCATAAATATTCTAAGAATGCGAACCAATTCATAACGGCAGCCGTGAGCGAGAGTTCATTGTTTGGTACAGCCCGTCGGTACAGCCCAAAGATGGAGAACGGCAACCTCCCTATTTGTCGTCTGCTAGCAGAGTCGGGCGCGTGCCCTTTTTCGTTTTACCCCGCCGACCCTGCTGAACTTCCCGTAGGTGTGGAGAGGGAGCTGTGGTCTTACAAAATGGCGCCGCCCTGAGAGAACTAAATGGAATGGTCTATAAGCTCCCTACGGAAGCCAGAGTTGCGCATCTGTTTTCCACGTGCCGCTGCGCCGCTATTCGCCGAGATCCGATCACGTGAGGAGCAGACTCAAATGCAGTGCAGGAAAGTAGACGTTGCGTGCGCCCCGGCGTACGTTCCCCTGCTTCAGTCAGATCCTCATCTGAATTCAGTCAGATGAGGAGCAGGGTCAACGTGCCGTGCAGGAAAGACGGCGCTACGGGGATGAGCACGCCACTCTGGCTTCCATAGGGAGCCTATACAGGAATTTTGCAAGCACTGGTACCACAGATCGAGCAGCACCTACCTCTCCATGCTTATGCCGGAAACTCTCAGCCTCGGGGTTCGGCCGTGGTTGGCGCCAGGCATGTAGCAAGTATGGGGGCCCATGGGGCTTGCCCCCCCCCCCCCCCTCCCCCCCCCCCCCCCCCCTTTGCCCGAAACAAAATCCTGGCTACGTGCCTGGTTGGCACGGTCTCGCGCGGCGAGATGCAGCAGCGTCCTGTGAGCAGTTAGAAACAATCTCGCTCACCAGGGCGTGCACAACTACATCCTCTCTTTTCCAGAATGAGGGTAAAAACCGGATTTTAAGCCTTGTTCAACTTCTTACCAACTGTGCAGCGATATTACCAATTCTAAGCAGTCGCAAGAGATTAAAATCTGTTTTTGCACCCTCCAGTCACAAGCAGTCACAAGTTTGTGAAACAGCCATTACAAACGTTTCATTTCAGTTAATTTAGACCTCTAAAACGATATCAGTTTTGAGCAGTCAAAGCAGGATCAATCGAAACTTCGAGTTCAGACCAACATCCTTTTGCGAGTTCTTAATAGAGTATTTGCACGACCAGGTTTCTCCCTGAGCACAGGATTAAACGTCATCGAGCTCTAAACTCACGTGCTCCGCATCACGAATGTTTTCGAATCCCCCCAGCTCGTGGGGAGCCGAGGGGAATTTGTGACCGGCCGTCAGAATATCTGTTGTTTTGTCAGAGCGACCAGGCCTCCCCTTTGTCCCCCTGCTTCTAGGAAGGTACAGCAGTTAACAACATTTAGGTGGGCGCCTTTTTAAACAAAAATTACTACGCTTTTTGTTTGACGAGTTTCCGAAGGTCGCCAGCACGTTTGAAAAAGGAAAGACTTCGGCAACTCAGACTCGGTAGTGCGAATGCTCGCTTGATATTTCTGCACCGCCTCCTCCTTCTCGTTTTTTCCTTCTCGCAGCTCTACGACATACTCAATTTTCTCCAACATTAATGATCTCTCATGAGATGCCCCGTCACCATTATGCACATTTACAAGGCGATCAAAAGCCTTTTAGCTGCACGAGCAGTTTCTTTGAAGCTCACTACCCATACAGGCATTGTATTCGAATGACTTGTCTTCCTTTTTTCTTAAAGGGGCACTAAACCAATGTCTGCGAAAGTCTATTTACGGTCATAAGTGTGGACGTGTCTGCAATAGTTCCCGAGGAAACGATTTCTTATGCCGATTTAAGTAGCAATAGCTACTTAAATTGGTTAAGTGCTTCTTTAATTTTTTAACAGACAATTGCTAACCAACAGATTAAAGCAGGCTCCTCTGTTCCGTGCAATTTGATCCGTAATCAGTCGGTCAACTTGACCGTCAAACTATATCTTCGATCTGATATAGATGTTTGGTATACTATCCCCATCACATGAGCGGATAGTTGAAATAGCTGCAAGGCTATGTCCTTTTTATCAAAGTAGGCCATCTTCTGTGGTGAAGCTAAGGTTCTTGAGAGGCAGGTGCTTTCTTGTGGCCCTTGTGGGTTTCTCTTCACGCGTCCGTTTGTAGAGCAAGGTTTAGCATGGTGACGGGGTATCTTTTTGGTGGTAGTCTTTATCCGTGCCACAGTTTTCAAGGGCATAAGAGCATTATTTGGTTGACTGACACTTGGTATTGTGAGTCAAGTAGATTGTCATGGCTGTGCTCATCTTCTTTGTCAATGCTTTCAAAATATTGAGAGGTTATTGTCTGATTGACCACTAATTGTAACTTAGCTTTGTTACAATTTTTTGTCCTCTTATTCCGAGTTATCAGGTTGTAAACCAGACCGAGGTGCCTGCAATTTGACAGGCTTACTGTTCTGCAAGGTCCATCTATCTTAACAATACCTAGGTGGTTGAGATGAATCTTCAGAGCTCTACTCTAATTATTTGTATGATTTTATTATTTTTGTTGTTCTAAGTGATGGCTTCTTTAATGCTTTGTATTTTCAGAAGTGGGCCTTCAACTCCTTCAGCTGGTGCTGCAAGCCTGCTGGCACAACTTGTGGCCCAGGTACCAGAATGAAGAGCTGAAAGTACTGTTCGAGTGAGATGACTAGTGGCCCTTGCGCAGCTTGAAAACCGGACCGGGCAGTCATCAGAGCTATTTATGTTCCACTTCCATTAGCTCCAAGAAGTTTCGTTGGCACCCTTTAATGGTTTCCGTCCGTGACGTCATAAACAGAATTTCCCTTGTCCTGATTGGCAATATTTGCCTCTACCTCCCTGTAATTGGCAGGATTTCCCCCCCCCCCCCCCCCTTAGCCGGCATTTGGGTAAGCATTATCAGCATACAGGAAGCTATGGTTCGGCGGATCACAAACCTCAACTACAGCGACGCTTTTTGTCATGCACGTTGCTAATAGTCTGCGTCACTAGTTGTGTGCAGTGCAAGCGAAGCAACGCCAGGCAAAAAAAAAAAGGCAAGCACTAGGAAGGCTGGACAGAAGAAGAGGGCGAGGCGAGAAAAAGAGAGCACTAGGAACGTTAGAGAGGAGGGTAGGTTTCTCCCCTTCCCAACCTTTCTAGTGCTTGGCCTTTCTCCCCTCGTCTGGCGTTGCCTTCGTCTGTCCTTCACGTAATTATAGTCTGTTACAACTCAAGAATCTAAGGAAAGGGAAAGGAAGGCCGGGGAGGAGGAAGCAGACGAATTGCTGGAGAGGAGGGGAGGAAGTTTTTCCCTCTTCTATCTAGCATTCCGTCTGCTTCCTCCTCCCCGGCCTTCCTTTCCCTCGCCCCATCTTCTTGAGCTGTAACTTACTATAATGAAACAGGGTATAAGGGACATGTTGCTTTTTGAAACAATCAAGACTCATGAGAGATTGATAAGAGCCTGTTGGTATGGTTATTTTAGTCTTTAGTGAAATAGACTGATCTCACCTAGCGTTCAGTGCATGTGTGAAGCCGCCATAACTTTAGTTCACAAGAGGCAGGTGGCAGTGCTTGAGACACCTCGCGCTTTGCACGCGCAGAGCTCCAGGGAGGTTGGGGCACATGCAGAAAGACGAAAGTTCCCTTGATGCATTGCAGCAGCAGTGGCTTAGCCAAACTGGCCTGTGAAATCAGTCTATTACAACTAAAAAAATTGAAATTATTTGTATAAGTTAGGCAATTCCTTTTTATATATTTGCCAAATTTAATTGTTAGGTGTGCATCCTTTAAAGGAATGCTGAAGCGAAATTTTGATTTCGGGAAACAACGCAGAAGCGCTAGGCGGGACGCTACAAACCCAGAAGCATCACACATAAAGCGATATTTTTAACGGATGGTTATATTTTTGTGAATGAAGAGCATGCTTGAACAATGGCCAAAAAGGCCCGTGACGTCGCGATTCTGGTTTCCTCCTCTTCTCACTTTGACTCCGCGAGGAAGGCGGGGAAAGGGAAAGAAGCAAAGCCGTTTCCCCCCTCCTCAACTATTCTGCAGGAAACACGATGTCGCGATTCTCATTCATCGCATCCGTATCTTACAAAAATATGGCCATCCGTTCGAAATATCGCTTTATGAGTGGTGTTTAGGGGTTGGTGGCGCCCCGTTGAACACTCCTGCTACCTTATTTTGTGAAATCTAAATTTCTGTCCCTTTCCTTTAAGACCTGTTCACATATACACTACACCTGTGCTGCCAAGTTCTTAATCTTGGTGAAGCTTTTAAAGTACTGCATTAAGTCGGTTTGGTGATGCATCACGCTACGATTTACGACAGAGGTACCCGAAGGTATTGGAATCACTGCATCAAAAGCTCAAAGAACAAACTTACCTGAGTAAAAGGTAAAAAATGACTATTTTTTCTACCTACGGCGCCCGTCTGCTAACTGTGCACCCTTTGACTGGCTCAATAACTGACAGATGGCGACATCAATCCTAGCGGCTTGTAGCTGCTCAGCAGCCGCCCAGTCACACCAAAATCAGACAACCTTTTTGAGTCATAAATGGTGCACACTTTTTCGGTGCTATAATTGTCAGAACATTATTTTATTTTCACCCCCAATAAATCACATTAAATGGACACAAAAATAATCAAACCGATGGTTCGTTGAGTAATTTCAGCTACATGTGGTGTGCTTTTGGCGGGACCATGAAGCTACTGAACTGCCATAAGGCGTCGGTGCCGTTGCCGCCATCTGTCGTTTGTTGTGCCAGTCGGAGGGTGCGCATATACTAGCACACTGGTGCCATAGGTAGCCGAACCAGTTTTTTTTTACTTTTTACTGGGGTAAGTTCATTCTGTGAAATTTTTTCTGCAATGCTTTCACCACCCTCAGGCACCTCTCTGGTAAATCGTAGTGCAATACATTGTGAAGCCAATTTATGCGGTGATTTGAAAGGCTTCACCAAGATTCGGGACATTACAATAGTGCAGTACTATCAGTAAGTGCTGAGAATAGTGCTGATTTTGCTCTTTGTTAATGATCTGATGCTTATACACTGCTGTATCAGTACTAAGTTAAGTTCAAGTCAGCACTGTTTTACTGTTGATTTAGCTCTGTGCCGTATATGTGAGCTATCCCTTATAGTCGTTTCTCAAAAAGTTGATAACTCTTGCATGTTTGCAGTGCACATGATTATGATAATGGGAGGGCTTTTGCTTCTTCTGCCTAGTGATTGTGCGAGAGTGAAGAAAATTATAGTTTGTAGGAGTAAATCGCTTGAAATGTATACTAATTTCAATTTCTTAAGCTTACATGCAGCAAGACAGGTATCCTACAGTTTTTGCAATAGGTCGTTTTGTTTGGTTTGACTTTTTAAAAGCTTGCAATAAGCTGTCAATTTTTCCGGCTTTAAAAATTTTTACATGCTTGATGACATTTTTGCAGGACTGTCACTCACTCTTAAAGTTACTGAGGCTATGAAACGATGGAAAAGGAAACTAGCACAGAAAGGTAGATAGTTATAAACATGTTTTATGTGAACTGTTGAAAATAAGGGTGCACCTTGGTCTTTCTTTTTTCTTAAAGGGTATTACAACAAAATTTTAGCACTAATTGTATTGTCTAAATGTTAACCATGTTCTGCCCACACCATGGAGACACCGATTTCTTTTTTGCTAAAAACGACGCCGAAACATTATTTAAATAAGCCAAATACTGTCACGTCACACCACATAAAAGCAGCACCGCTACACGGGAACATGGTGGCAAGCTGTGTGCGCCCGAGCCCTGTCTAACTTGGCTGAACCGGTTTTCTTTTTTCTCCCGTGCCTATTCAACTCCTGCAGAGAGCGAGGAGGGACAACTCGGACGGCCAGCTTGTAGTGCATTGACATCATAAAGTTGCGAAGCTCACAGCCACGCCAGCCCCCATATAGCCGTGACTGAAGGAGAACCAGACGTCACGAACGTCTAAGCTCACAACCACGCCAGCCCCCACGTAGCTTTGACTGAAGGAGAACCAGACTTCGCAAATGTGATGCATATCGGGAGATCTTCTGAGACACTAGTTTTAGATGTTTTGTGTCTTTTTGAGCAAAAAATAGGTGTCTCCACTGTATGGTCAAAACATGGTTGACATTTAGACAATAAAATAGGCACTACAATTTCGTTGCTATATCACTTTAAAACCATTCTGCCCTTTTACCATATTTTCAATATCAGTAGTATTGATATTGCTTTGAAAAAACTGTCAATTCACTTTTTGAGAAAAGTCCACTCCCCACCTGGTTTGCAAGGTTCATACGGTAACGTCGGAAACCTCTGTTGTGTTGATTGTGAGTACATTTTAACTGAAATGCTTGTGCTTTTTTGGTTACAGGTCCCTTCCAGCACTACGCAGGAAAGAGAATGGCTAACAGCGGACTGATTGCAGGAAGAGTAATTGCATCTGCCGCTACTACAAATAACGAGCAAGCTGCGACGTCTAAGGAGCAGTCAGAGTGTTTAACATAAATAAGCAGAGGTGAAAAATTAGTGACTCTCATATTATGTTTTATCAAATTCTGTCAAGTTTGAGGTAATTTATTTCAATATTTTAGGGCTGATTAAGGAAGAACTTTGAACTTATGGTATGGCTCCATCAGGATGTGGCGTACCTCATTGCCGTCTACTGGATTTTCCACATCCACTATGTAAAGGAGGCACACAAGATGCTGACTTTCATTGAACGTGGTTTTGCCGACTGCTACATGAAGCCACGGGTGAAGGCACTGGAATTGATAAATTTCTACAGAGCGATCGTGGCTTGTGTACCACAATTAGCCTAGCGTACCCTACATTGTAATAAATACCCCTGTCAGTCGGACATTCAAATGGCCTTCGGAATGAATTCCTTCAAAGAATCGGCAAATCAGTTCACAATCTTGGCTCTGCCTGTGCCCTTTGGTGTTCGCAGGCATTTTTTGAGGAGTTTGCTCTGAAGGCCATTTAAATGGCCGTCTGACGGTGTATAAGCCAGTTTGCGCCCAAGGCAAAATGAGCTCTTGTTACACGACATGTGCAAAAAATATTCATAGTGCAATAAATTTATTTTGTGCATTATGCTACCTGCTTATGCCTTTCCTTCCACTCTTCCTGGCTTTGAAGAAACTCCTAGATGGATGCGAAGGAATACTCCCGTAGGTATACAACCCCTAGGAGGATGTGCAAGAAGACTCCCGTGGGTCCACGTACTAACTCCCAAATGGATGTGAAAGAATACTCCCTTAGGTCCCGGCAGTAACTCCCAGGTGGATGTGAGAGAATAGTCCCATAAGTGCACGTAAAAACTCCCATGTGGATGTTAAAAATAGTCCCATAAATGCACGTAAAAACTCCCATATGGATGTGACAAAAATAGTCCCATAAATGCACGTAAAAACTCCCATATGGATGTGAAAAAATAGTCCAATAAATGCACGTAAGAACTCCCATATGGATGTGAAAAAATAGTCCCATAAGTGCACGTACAAACTCCCATATGAATGTGAAAGATTAGTCCCACAAATGCGCGTAAACACTCCCATATGGATGTGAAAAAATAGTCCCATTAGTGCACGTACAAACTCCCATATGGATGTGAAAGAATAGTCCAATAAATGCACGTAAAAACTCCCATGGATGTGAAAAAATAGTCCCATAAGTGCACGTAAAAACTCCCATATGGATGTGAAAGAATACTCCCGTGGATCCATGTAAGAACTCCCAGGTGGATGTAAAGGAACATTCCCGTGAGTCCACGTAAAAACTCCCATAAGGATGTGAAAGAATATTCCCTTGGATCCACATAGGAACACTCTGATGGAAGTAAATAAATACTCCCATTGATCCATGAACAGACTCCCGTGCTGCTGGGAGTTCTGTATATACTCCCTTGCATCCCCCCAAAAAACTCTGGCCTGCGTGGGAGTTCATTCTGAGCTCCCATCCTGCAGAGTATAAAAACCTCCCATAAGGGAATGCGCTAGAAGACAAGCGATGTACTCCCATCTGGGTATATTTTCGTTTAGTGTGCACAGTTGCTGCTACGTCACGCGCCAAGCGAGCGTACCGTCCGGCGGCGTTCGTCAGTTATTCGTTGCATAATTCGCTCCATGGAGTTTATTTAGCCTTTAGCCCGGGCCATAATAACAAAGTTTCGGTGGTCGTTGCAT
The DNA here is from genome assembly GCF_016920785.2 of Ixodes scapularis. Taxonomy (NCBI): domain Eukaryota; kingdom Metazoa; phylum Arthropoda; class Arachnida; order Ixodida; family Ixodidae; genus Ixodes; species Ixodes scapularis. Next base: position 742,203 of record NW_024609881.1, on the reverse strand, counting down.
CTTGCACGAAAAGTGAGTGCGAGATGGCAGTAAAAAGGGCTTTTATAACAAGCGTTCCAAAACGGTCTTGTTGGTTAGAGGCAGGAGTTGCATGACAAAGGCAAGTGTACATACAGTACACGGACTGCTCACAAACAGCATACCTTATAGCCACACCGGTTTTAGTCACAGTCCGGGTTAGGCTACACAAGCAACGAAAATAGGACACCGATCGCTTAGGATAACCCATAATAATAACCAAAAAAGATTATTGGTGATTATAAACGAAGTATAGCGCCGGCCATACTTTGGTTAATATTCTATGCCTACTCGTACTATCTTTACGTGTATATATGATCAAAAAAGGTGGCGACCGTTTATAAGCTCTTTAGTTTTACCCTAAGTTTGTCTTTCGTGTCCAAAAACTTTTCTTTTTTTTTTCACGCCGGTAGCGGCAAAGTAAGGGCGAAGCAGACGAAAGCCATCACTATTACCCCCCATTCACACTGGAAGCGGATCCGCGTTCGCGAAGCGGTTGCGAACGCGGTTGTATAAAGATCCAGTGCATTTGCACGCGCATTTGATGTCATCAAATGCGCGTGCAATTGTACTGAATCCTTATACAACCGCGTTCGCAACCGCTTTGCGAACGCGGATCCGCTTCCAGTGTGAATGAGCCCTTACTGCTACGAATGTGTCTCTTTCGAGAAATGGTATAGTAGCCTTGACACGCAACCAGCAACTGCGAGAAGGATTACACGGGCGCAGCGCCCAGCATAATTCGGTCTTTGAATGCCAGGGAGTTGGGGGCTGACTCCGATACAAAGAAGGTGCACTCCGTGGTGGTTACGCAGTCTATTGTCTAATTTTGGGGGCGCTATGGGAGAAAGGATGACCGGAGGATTTAGTGGGAGGCGACCTTCTGAACGGGAGTCGTTACCGAGCGAGCAAACGCATGTTTCTACCACGGCGGCAGGGATTCTATAAAATGGTGACGTCTTTCTGGTGACGGACGCATTTCAATCCTGCGATAGCCTTGCCACTTATTTTGGTTCAAAGCGTGGGAACGTCAATGCTTCCAAATTTGGAGTTTATCCTTTCTGTTTTTGACAGAAAGAGAATATATTTATTTTAAAGAGAAAGTCTTGACCAGCTGGAGTAGCTAGGGACGATTTGGCAGAATTCTTCGAGCGGTGGCAGACTGCTGCCTTCTGAGCGGATGTCTCTTTCCAGCGAGACGGCTGCTCCTTCAAGGCAAAGACTGCACCAAGGACGCTCAAGAATTCAACAAAGCGATAATCACGCGCCTTTTGGTCCCGGTTGTGGGAGCGTTGAAAGTGTCTTCCGAGGGATATTGAAATGAAGTTGTTTATACCAAAGCTTTGTTGGGGTTTCTTTGCCATTTTTTGTAGTGCGCAGAATAAAAATTATTTTGCTTTCGAACCACCATGCTGCCATTTTTAATCAGAAGTAACGAGTAATGGGTAACGAAATTTGATAGCAGATACCGTAAAATAATAACGACATTACTTTACGCGTTACTCATTTGGCATTCTAACGAGTACGATAGTACGTTACTAAAAATAACTAACGCGTTACCAGTAACGTTGTTACTTGTAACGCGTTAGTTCCAACACTATGACTCAGGAAGAAAGCAAAGAAATTGATGTTGAATGCGAGCTTGCTCGAGTAACTTTTATCTGTTCAGATATTCCCCTGTAAACAACAGTCCCCACCGCCTGGGCAGAACGTAAGTGGGCGAACGAGACGCCTCTGGGTTTTGCGTCACGCCTGCATTTCAAGGGTCAGACTTGCCGCTCATTCACACTGGAAGCGGATCCGCGTTCGCAAGGCGGCTGCGAACGCGGTTCTAAAAAGATCCAGTAAATTGCACGCGCATTCGATGTCATCGAGTACACGTGCAATTGTACTGGATCTTTATACAATCCGCGTTCGCAAAGCGGTTGCGAACGCGGATCCGCTTCCAGTGTGAATGAGCGGTTTCTGGTTCCCGACACCAGCACGATTGACAGCTCCGCCCAGGTATTTGACTGTTTATTGATACGGAGAAGAAGGGGAAGAGCGCGACGTCTCGCGGCCATAGTGCGTTCTGGCTCGCGCTCTGGCGGGCAGTCAGATTTAAAACCCACCGCTGAAAACCACCCGGTGTACGGAGTCTAAAACACGATAATCATCAAATGGGAGTGGACGTAGACGTATATTTAACCGATACAAAGTTTCGCTTGACTCCTAAACGAATAATTCCGGCGTTTAAGTATACCTTCATATCAAATCGTTAGACAGAACTGTAGGGAAGATTGTGTGTTTCTTGAAAAAAAGATTTCGGCCCCTCCCATCCGGTCCGCTTTTCTATAGGCCTCAAATAACGCGAACGAATCTTTCCTTTTGTCGCATTTCGATTTCGCTGCTTCCGCAAATTATGAATGTGGTAGATTGGTCCAGTGGCTTAGAGCCCACTTTTTGAATGGAACCGAAAATAAAAACGGACCAATACAAGCTGAACTATGGAAGACACTTGAAGAGAGCCTATCGTAATGAAAATGAACTCCTCTATGTGGTAAGTCGGGTCAGGCAGTTCCTAATTTCTCATCACCTCTTGAAAGGCTCTTAAAAAACAAGAACCGGCACAAGCTGAGTCCCGGTTTTTTATGTCCTCTCGGCGCTCCACTAAACGCACAGTGTTCGGTTTCTAGACGCTGTTTTTATTTTGGCACAGAAATAAGACAAAAATACGCAATACTTCTTCGCACCAGGGCTATGGAATATAGACTTCTATTTCCAGCAATCTGCTCTCCGCCATGCTTCCATCATGACACGGGATCTGTCGGCGGCTTTGTGATTGATTTGGGAGAACCGGGGGGTCCTCGCGATGTGAGCTCACTTTTTGAATGAAACTGAAAATAAAAACGGACCAATACAAGCTGAACTATGCAAGACACTTGAAGAGAGCCTATCGTAATGAAAATGAACACCTCTAGTGCGGTAAGTCGAATCAGACAGTTCATAATTGTTCATCCACTTTTGAAAGGCTCCTGAAAAACAAGAGCCAGGACAAGCTGAGTCCCGGTTTTTTATGTCCTTTCGGCGCTCCTCTGAACGCAGAGTGTTCGGTTTCTAAATGCTGTTTTTATTTTGGCACGAAAATAAGACAAAAACACGCAATACTTTTTCGCACCAGGGCAATGGAATATAAAATTCTTTTTCCAGCAACCTACTTTCTGCCATGCTTTTATCATGACACAGTATCTGTCGGCGGCTTTGTGATTGATTCGAGAGAACCGGGGGGTCCTCGTGATGTCGCGGTGTATGTGTGTTGACAGGAGACCGTTCAGCAACTTTGAGCTGACGCCGTCTGGGCTTATCGTTGGCTGGAATGTACGGGGGCCTGAAGAAAGGAAGAGGAAAGGGGGTAGGGCTTCTGGGAAAATGAAGAAGAAAAGAGGGGGACAAAGGGTAGCGTGCGACATATAGACCTTTTCCGTCTAACCTCGACCCAGCGCGTAACGTGCGTAGCCTCGACTCGGTGACTCGGCCACTTGGCGCACAGCGGGAATAGTTCTTCCGGTTCTAACACTTCCGGTATGTGGGAGCAGGCCTAGCCGGCTGGCAAGATGCTGAAGTGGTGCGCGTTAAATGGGTTTTGAAGCCCTTGAGAGCGAAGTGAGGTGTAATAAGGTGGGTTAATACGTCGATGTATCATGTCCGCGCATATTTGGCCATCGGGCTGCCACTGCGCAGTCGTTGGCAGCAGCAGCAATTTCCGAAAACGGAAGATAGCGCGCGACAAATTGTGCACCGAACACAAGAAGTCGCAAAGCAAATGCGGCTGTAACGTAATAAACACTTTGCATCGCTTCCCCGCTGATAGCAGCGGGGAAGCGATGCAATATCAGCACATAAAAAAAGCAAATAGGCAGTACAGAAACGGACATCTACAAGTGCAGTAATAGGCCTCGACAAGTCAAATGTAGAACGAATTTTGCAGCTTGTGGTGCAAATGTAAGACCCCGGGTGTAATGATTGTTATTGGCTATGCTTTGTTTTTCATTCTGTTCATTCCTACGAGGATGTGCACTATAATTTTGTGTGTTGCTCGGTAGCGACGCCCGTTAGAATACGTTAATGGAAACAATACGAAAAGAGGGCGCAAAATCGTCGTCGCCCTCCCCCCCCCTCCCCCTCCCCCTCTCCCCCCTTCACCCCCATATCCTGAATAGTTCCGACGCATCCGGGCGTCATACGAAGTAGAGATGTCCCGGTAACTAGCGATCGTACCTCGACGGTGCACCATAACAATAAACCGTTCGGCCCGCGTCGCCAACTCCCATTGTGAGTATTTCTACGATTAAACGATGATACTTCTATGCCCAGGGTCGCCCTCGCTCGCGCGTAGAAACCCTCCGTTACTCATTCGCAGAAGGCTGTCATTCTTCACAAACGACAACACGCGAAGAGTAAACACCGGTAAACGTCCTCAGGAAGAGTGAACATGCCTCCGATTTGGATTACCGGCGGCGCTGGCGACGAACCTCTCGGCGCTGTTGGCGCAACAACGGGCGCCATGAAGGCGAATAAACACGCCAGAACACAAGAATAATTCACACTTTCAATAACAAACAAATTAAGAACTCACTAAAGGGAAAACAATGAAGATACGATGCACGGGGTCAATGGGGACAACGCGGGAGCTAGGAACAACGCTGCTCTCCGCATACCAAAATGGGCGCACAACAACCGTACGCCAGACGGCGCGGCTGTCGCTGCAACACGCAAGATGGCGACGACTACGCGGAAAAGGTGTATAAGTTTGTCCTGTGAAATTAAGTGTTTAGCTGAGGAAGTGGCCGAGTGGGGAAACTAGGGTGCCTACATGTTTCCGCCACTCCGCTGTTTAGGGTGGCGACAACGTTTGTGATACCCGTTGCCGACAAACCGGTGTTGCCTCCCTCGTCACCATGGCAACCTGCACTGTTTTCGTCGACCATTTTCTTACACTCGCCGGTCCTGTGCTTGCACTACGCCGCTAATTGTCGTCAGTTAGCGCTAGGGAGCGCCCACCGCTCTAGTTCCAACGGCGAGGCTCCGGCGTCCGATGCCGGTCTGATGCGTTTTATTTTGTCGCGGGAACTCGCGTTTCGTTAAAAGCAACGCACACTTCCTTCTCGCAACTTCGAAATATGAAACACCAGAACAAAGAGACCGACAGCCACCACGACCGCAATCCTGCTGAGTCTCCGACTCCTCTCGTGAACGGAAACGGAAGTGGTCTCATAGTGTTGCCGGTGTTTTGAGACTATAGTAATTCAATGTTGTTTACGTTTAGCGAAATAAGAAGTGGGAAAAATTGGCGGTGGGAGAGTATCTGGGGAACGGTAACAAGAAGCTAGCGCCACTCTAAAGCGGAGCAAAAACATGTAGGCACAATGGGGCTAACCCGTCTCAGCTCAAGGCTGTATAAAAAGTACAAAACAAGCCAATTTTTTTTTTCGTTTGAGACTTCGTCTGTTACCCCCCTCCCCCCTTCTCTCTCCCAGTCTTTAGTTTGCAACTATACTCAATTTATTTCTCACGTACGTCAATCGGGCAATCAGGGAGCGACTGAATGATTCCGCGCCGGGCTGCTGACCGTACCTTTATGTATAGATGACTACCTAATCATGCATGAAGAGCAGAGAGACCCTGAGACTATCCTGCAGGCCTTCTCTTCGGGTCCCGCAGGCCTCGTCTGTAAAAAGGAGGACACCTCCGATGGAACTCTCCAATTCTTAGACCTTCGTTTGGCGATCCATCCCGGAGGAATCTGCTGTGAGTTTAGGCAAAGGACGGAAGAAGCCATTTCTGCATTTCGCTAGCGCTCACTCCAAGACCGTTAAAGAAACCAGGGCTTGTCAAGTCCCTTATGACGTCAGCGCGTTCTAGATCCTGCCCCCGTTAAGCGGAGAATAGTGTCCGGCTGCAGACACGGAGTTTGAGGAAGGCCGGCTTTCCCGACGACTTCCTGGACAACCCGCTCGAGAGGCTAATTTTTGCCCCTCCTACTCCGACACCGGCACCCAGACTAGGGAAGGGAAAACTGGCAGGCATTGCTTTTATTCACAACACAGCGCATCGGCTAAAAACGCTCGCGTCCAGATTCGAAGTAGGGGTGGCGTTCCGCTCCAAATTCAAACTCAGTTAACAAAATGGTTAATTGCACTCTCCTAAATAAGATCTGCTCTAAGATGCGCGGGCATCAGTTCGTCCCATGCAAACAAGAGAGGGTCTACTCTATCGCGTTCACTTGCGGCGGAGAATGCATAGGCCGGACTGGCAGGTGTATCAACGACCGCCTGCGGGAGCGGACAGGCGCGGAGAGGCATTATGGGACACGCTGTCGGAAACGACGAACGGATGGAGATTCCTTGCTCTCTTGTGTCATGATGTAGCCGAAAGGCAGCGCGTTGCCTTCTGGGGTTGAGAGACTCACTCTTGAAACCTGGGCCGCTAGAGCCACCGAGACTGAGAGGTAACGTAAACCATTGTCTGAAATGGGGAAGAGTACTTTCTCCTAACCCGTGGCCTTTCCCACTCAAAATTTCTCATTTCCCTCGCTTTAATTGGATCGGGCGCGACACGTGACCGTTGCACTCTTATGACCCCGCGCGATTCGCTGGTCTGCTAGAAACCAACGCCATCACTGGGCGAGGCGTAGCGGTGGCTCTTTTGCTTACGGTCCGGCCGTTTTCTTTTTTTTTCGTTTTTACAAGGACCTGGACGACAACGCGATGCCATCATGCAGTGCTAAGGATTGCCCAAACAGCATTGCGAAAGAAGCCCGTTTTTGCCGTCCCGACGGGAAAAGACAATCTTCAGCGACAAAGATATCGTGTTTTAGTAAATCGTTTTGACTCCCCCGCTACGCTATACACTAGAGCGACGACGCTACTGCGAATGCACGCTGCTAGCGGAAACACTGCGGAGCTGCGGAGGCTAGCGGAGGTGCGCTATCGGACCAAAATAGCGAGGTGCGTAGCGCGGCGTGCTAGCGTGGGTCTCGTGAGACGAGTCTTGGCGGGATAAGGGCTGGGAAAGCCAGCGAGGAACGGAATTGAAGATGGCCTCCACGCCGCGCCAGTCCGGTCTGTGTGCTTCGCGATCGTGGTTCTGAGGGGTGGGTTACATCTTGCTGCTGCGAGAAACAGCCGCGACAAATCCGTTACACGACTGCAACAGGTAGCGATTTATGGCTAACGTCAAGGGGTCTAAATAATAGGAGGTTGCACGTTGCAATATTTGTGAAGCCTATTCATAGAAAGCCTAAACGATTTTGTGGCCAACGAGACTGTCGATCTCTCTTTGGCAATTGGTGCGCGTGACATGTCACGTGCGAGATGGATGGTTGATTCTAGTAGGATTCCTTGCAGGCTTGCGCGCGATCCGTCCGGTAGGTTTTATCATATCGAAGGCTAGAGTGAAGCAAGCAAGCAAGCAAACAAGTGGTTGAGGCGGATCACGAGCAAACGACACTCCGCTGATGGTAGATGGGACCTGTGCGCGGGACGATCAGGGCAATCGCCGCAATCGCAACGGAGAAAACGAAGGCCTCGCGTCGTCGGGACACTAATTTCCGCCGGCTACTGGATGGGCGCTTGCAGCGTGGTTGGCTGCCGCATTCGGGCTGGCTTTTCTTCAGCGGGGGTTACCTTTCACCGGTAATCCCTGGACTCATTACACACAGATAGTTTTACGAAAACAGGAATCGGTCATCAATTCTCTTAGATTTCCAAGGGTCGCCGAACTGCGAAAACGACGCATTTCGGCCGTTAGTCGCGGCGGTGGCTGGACCCCATCAAAATGGAGCGTGATGTGCTGCGTGCACTTCCAATAGTCAATAAAACATCTCCCAACCTCGAGTCAAATTCAGCTGGTTCGATTTGTCACGACCGCAGTAAAACGCCTCAGTGAACAACCTGCACAGCGGCCGCAACGAAAAGAAAAAACCAAAAGTATTGTAGTGTGATATAACATGAGAGCGATGAGAGCGCAGCTAACATTTGCAGGGGAAAGCGGAAATCATCACCGTAAAAATGCGTAAGTATTGGGCAGGGCCGTACCCAGGGGGAGGGTTTCGGGGTTGGAACCCCCACCCCCCCCCCCCCCCGAATATATTGGAGCCGCCCTCCCCCCCCACCCCCCCCCCCCCCCCCGCCCCGCTTTTACTGTTGGCTGGGGAGGAAGGAGCAATTTCGAAAGAGTCCCGGGAGTTATAGTTTACTGTCGACGGGTTATAGTTTAGATTTTATCGATTCTAGTGCACGTATCAAAGTGGCAATGCAGGCGAGTTGGTTCATCGTTACAAAATGGAATCAGCGCGCAAACAACGAAGACACAAGGAAGAGAAATTGACAGGACAAGCGCTGGACTTCAACTGAACGTTTATTGAAAAAGAAACTAACGAGGAAAACAAACAAACCACCAAATCATCACCCCATCAAAACGTGCTCAAAAAAGCTACCTCTCTCTTACGTAAAAAAATCGATGTTTGGCTGACGCATTGGTCACCTTCCTTTCCTATCTCAAATGCTTCGAGCAGCTCGCGTGCTGTCTTATCGGCCCCTCTTCCCAAAATCGAGATGCGATCAAATATCGGCTCGCACGAGCAAGTGCTGCAGTGTAAAGGCAAGTGACCGCCCGAAGTTGATCGCAGCGAAAGCGCGTGTTCACGTGCTCGGTCATTAACACATCGGCCAGTCTGGCCGATGTATACTCGACCACAGCTTAACGGGATCCTATAAACTACCCCCATCGCGCACTCGACGTACTTGTTTCTGTGCTTTACGGAACATCTATTCCTTCCCGTTCCCCTGTCCGCCACTCTGGGGCATAGCTGCAGCATCTTGCAGGGCGCCGAAAAGACAACCGGTACATCATAGCGCCCCGCAATCTTTTTTAGATTGTGGGATACCTTGTGTAAATATGGGATTACTTGCGGTCTCCTATTTGGCCGGTCTCTTGGTTGTTGGGGTCCCGTCTTTACCTTTCTTAGTAGCTTTTCTGCTACCGCCAACAGAACTGTCGCTGGGAAGCCCGCGGAGCTAAGCCGATCAATCTGCTTTTCAAAACTCTCCTGCAACGTGTGGGGGCAAGATTTTTCTAAGGCCGCCTGCAAACAAGATGACGCGATGCTCCTCTTAACCAACTTGGAGTGTGCGGAATCAAAGGGCAGGAGCCCTTTCTTTGTGCGTGGATGATAAAGCCAACACACGTGCCGCTCGGTGAACTTCATTTTCAAATCAAGATACTGCAGAAACAAGCCGTTTTGGCGCTCATGCGTAAACTTCAATCCCCCAGAATGACGCGTGAAAACGTCCAACACTGAATTGACAACGATGTCACCCGAGTTCCCTTCAGGCCTGTTGATCATCACCAGGTAGTCGTCTACGTATCTAAATACCTTGGTGACCAAGCTCGAATCTAAATTCTCGCTAATGGTTTTGTCTATCTTCGCCAAAAAAATATCACACAACACTGGAGCTACGCATGCGCCTATGCAAATGCCCTGTCTCTGCAAGTAGTACACGCCGTCAAAGAGAATGAAGGTCGACTGTAGATAAAATCTGAGAAGTTCCAAGAAGCTATCAACTCCCACACCGCTAGCATTCTGGAAACCAACCACCCCCCTATTTTCAATACAATCGCGTACCGACGTGAAAAGGCCCCCATGGGGAATAGAGTAAAACAAATCCACTACGTCTATAGAAAACGCAGTCGTATTCGTAAGGGTACCGGTTCTTAGGTAATCCACCACCTCCTGGGAGTTTCGCACCAGAAACGGGTCACTTAACCGCAACGAAGCCAACTGCCTCAGTAGGTACTGGCTCACTGACCGTTGCCAAGTCCCCCTCTCAGTGACAATGGTCCTAAAAGGTGAGCCCTCCTTATGAGTCTTGACCGTGAAAAAGGCCTCCAAGTGCCCCACCTTGCTTTTCTTAATTTCACTTTCTAGGCTGTGCAGCTCCAGGCCAGCGCACAACCTCAAAGCTGCACTCTTAACCTTCTTCGGGTCGGGCGACATCGCAAGGAAGTTCTTAGAAATGGCAGCGCGAGACTTAGTCCCAAACATGCCCTCCGGCAAAACCACAAACCCCCCCTCCTTATCTGCCTGAAGTAGATTAAGCCTATTTTCCTGAAGAAACGACACAACTCTGCCTAGGCTTCTCCCCCCACGCGAATAAGAACCCCTGGAACTTCGCATCAAACAGTCCACTCCCTCCAGAACACATCTGTCCCTGTCATCGGCATCAGCCCTTTCTGAAACTCGCCGGACCACAGCTAGCAGTTCGTGTGGTGCCAAACGTGGTTCAAGACTGTACTTGGGGCCCCTTTCCAAGATCTTCGAAACTTCACTGGGCAGCTGGACGTCTCCCAAAACCGTCAGGCTTCCCTGGCGTTGAGCCAGGGAGGCCTGACGTTTTGATGGGGTGATGATTTGGTGGTTTGTTTGTTTTCCTCGTTAGTTTCTTTTTCAATAAACGTTCAGTTGAAGTCCAGCGCTTGTCCTGTCAATTTCTCTTCCTTGTGTCTTCGTTGTTTGCGCGCTGATTCCATTTTGTAACTAGTGCACGTAGACTGCTTGTACGCGCATCGGTGACCGCTGAGAGGGTTCAAGGTAGAACCTTTGCTGTGATCCCTTATTTTCATGGTTTTTCTCGTAGCCTAAAAGCCTTGGGTGCGAAATTTAACGTTAATGTGGTTTTTAAGACGAACTTTCGTTTAGACAAGCTCACCCCGTTTACCTTCAGACGTGAGGGATATCGCGAGAAAAAACACAGAGATCCCTCAGTCTCCTGTGTTGCAGAGGTGGTCTACAAGATCCCCTTTGACTGCGGATTGTGTTATGTTGGTCAGACAGGGCGTTGTTTGAATGACCGTCTTGCGGAACATAAAAGGTGTGTAAAGAATATGGTGCAAAATTCTGAGTTGGCAAATCATGTTAGTTCCTGTAATTTTTGTTCCCCTCTTTGGGATGAAACTTCCGTTCTGTGTAACGAAAAAGAATTGTTTAGAAGGCTAATTAAGGAAACTGTGCATTCGTGAGCGGAGGAATTGTGTGAGCCAGCCGTCCTTGGTTATCAGTGATCGGATGAAAGAGTTCTTGCTTGTGTGAAGGGGGCTTTGTAAACCTTGAAAGGGGGGAGAGAGAGGGGAGGGAGAAAACCGCGAAGCGTTTGCTCGGAAGTAGAAAATGGAGATTAGGCATTAGCGTTTCGGAAGGGAGGAAGTGGCCGAGTGGGCTAACCCGTCTCAGCTCGGAGCGTGGAGCGAAAGCTTGCGCTGGGAACCTCCTGGCTTCGATCCCCGCCGCCCCCGCCCGTTTCGATCTGGATGAGTTTCCTACCGGCACGCGTTCGTGTGATCACTACTGCGTGATGCACGTTAAAAATCCCAGGTTAGTGTTTGTACCGCACTAGCTAAATTTCTCATCTACAGCTATGAGACCGATTACCCGTTGAGGCGCATCTCCATCTAGGCTGTATAAACATAAAGAGCAAGCCAATTTTTTAGCGTTTCGGAAGTCGCCTTGTGCATTGACCTCGGGGCTGTTGTTCGGGTGGTCGGCTCCCTTTCGGAAAGTGTTGAAGCCGGGGAGTGGCTCAGGCTGTCTGGGGCGAACTCGTTGCCTGTTTTATTTATGTGTTTGAGTTCTTTTTGCCCTTTCTCTTTTGCTTTTGTCTGAAGGTCTATTTATTGGTATGCTCATATCAATAAAATTCAGCTGCGTTTGAGGTTTTGTTGTGTTCGTCCATTTTTGTATCGTTTCCCATCTCAGGGTTTACAAGATGTCGGTATGAGGTGTTTCGCGCGGTGAAAAGAGGATGGAAAGATAATGGCGAAGATTCGTTCCGAGCTGTGGGTTCTGAGTGTCATCGGACTCTGCAGAGGATGCGCGGGGCTGCGGTTAGGGATCTGGGTCAAGTATGGCTGTATATATTTTTTTTATTCTCTTACCACCGGTTCCCTCTCGCCAAATTCATGTTTACTGGGGCGAAGTTTGGGAAAATAAATAAATTTTGTCCTAAGCTTATAGCATGTGCGTGTGTGTGTGTGTGTGTGTGTGTGTGTGTGCGTGCGTGCGTGTGTGTGTGTGCGCGTGTGTGTGTGTGTGTGTGTGTGTGTGTGTGTGTTTCGTGGGCTCCCTATGTTATTCTTCCATTCACAACCCGGAGACCCCTGCTCCTACTTCGTTCCTTTTCTCCCTGTATCCCTCTTTCCCTCCTGAACGTTCCCCACGGAGACCCCAAGACGCCCCCACCACTAGCCTTGACAGCGCATCCAACGATGTGTATGTGTCGCGTGACACGCTGCAGGCCGACCGCCTGGTGTGCAACCAGCGTGCTAGACCATTTTGTCTGTTCTCTGGCCTCCTCTTTTTACCTCCTCTTGTTCTAGCGAGGCAGCAACCCTACTTACTGCGGGAGAGGACAAGACACATAATACCCTAGTTACACGGGCGCTTTGAACCGTCGTTGAGTTCAATTCCACTTATCAGCCTCAGCTGTGATTGAACTTAACTGAGATGGTGCTACACGGCTCTCTAGAACCCAGTTGAAGCCAAAACGAAACTAGCTCTTGTGCCATGGGGTCCGTCTAATTGTTAAAGTAATTTACTCGGGGACACACCTTTTATTTATTATAACTATATTGTACATTATGTTCAATACCTTGTTGATTTTTAGCGGCGTTTACACGAGTACCAAAGCAGATTCAGGGCTAAGTTGCGCATATTTTCGGCTAAGTGGTGCAAGCTACCGTCCGCTACGGTGGGTGCGCCCATTACTATTTTTCCATTCACACAGCTGGTCCCGCCGCCATCTTCGCTCGTTTGGTGGCTTGCCGGCTAGCCGAGATCGTTTTAGCGACAGCTCGGACGCCTAAACCTATTCCTTCCCCGATATTTTGCTGCTACGATTGGTTTAGAGGCCTCCCCCTGCATTCCAAAACAGTAAGTGCCTCGCAAACGATGGCCGGCGGCAGCGGTCCCGCGGACAGGCGCCATTTTACCTCCGTTGGGGAAGTCCGTTCAGTTGAACTGAGGTAGGTATACGCTTAGTTGAACTCAACTGTCATTTGTGGCTCGATGATAGTTGGCGCCGCTGTGTAACTCCGGCCGATCGCGATTAAGTCAACTGGCGTTGACTCAATGGTAGTTGAGAGCGCCCGTGTAACTAGAATATAATCCGTCTAGAGTCACTCTAGACCATGGTGCATGTGAAACATTTAGCTGCTCGCAATTGTTAATTACAGGCCGATCATATGCTTCTGTTTTTCTAAAAGTAAATATAAAAATACGGCCATTCAAGATGGCCACCGTGTTCTTGAAACTCTCCCCCCGCCAAAAGAAATATATATATATGTTTTCTGTGTACGGCCCTGGTCCAACCTGTCGTGTCGACATAGTTATGTAATCATGCGTGTATATAATTTATTTTTCTTTGGCCACTGCAGTAATTTGTGGCCAGGAGATCAAAAAGGAATACTCCCCGCCGATGCACTGTACATTACCCAAAACACACAAACAGAGGGGGGATCGGTGGCCGAGAGGAAGAAGAAGACGCCGTTGTGAACGGCCGTGGAAAAATGATCTCTGGTTAAAACACCTCATCGGCCACTGGCCGAGTTATTTCTAAGTCTTCGGACGTCGTCTCCAACGAATATAAGGTCATACCTCCACGTCTGCCAACCGGCAACATCGTCCTCAACTCCGTATTTCTCCACGCCGATCTGACTGCTAGGCCATACACGGCCCCGGACTTTCGAGACGCCATCAAAGATGTTATCGACCTGAAAGATGTCAAAGCCACCGGACAATTTCAGATGAGTCATGTGTGGATGGTGACCTGCGTCAACGCCCTCGCCAAAGAGAAGCTTTGCAGTCGTGGTGAGTTGGTCGTGAAAGGCAAGAAATGCCTTGTCCTTGACCCGGACACCCGGGACCTCAAGATCAAGCTTATTTGGCTTCCGGACTACCTCGAAGATAGGCGTATCATCGAAGCTTTGGCGCCTTACGGCACAATCCGTAACATCAACCGAGAGAAGTGGCGGTGCCCCGGCATGGAGCACATGGACACCCTCAACAGGGAAGTTAACATTACCCTGCATGAAGGAATCACCACGGAGAGAATTCCATTCCTACTTAAAGTGTATGGATGTCAATCGCTCATCCTTATTCCAGGAAGACCCCCCTTGTGCCTCAGGTGCAACAGGGTAGGACACGTCCGCCGACAGTGCAGAACACCGCGCTGCTGGGAATGTAAACGCTACGGACACACCGCAGACGACTGCGTCACAACTTATGCAAGCAAGCTTCGCGGAACAATATCCCAGGACGAAGAGGAACGGTCTGAGCTCCTGATGGATGTCTCGGAGGTTGTCGACGCTTCCGGGCACACACCACCCGCAGAATCTTTTAAGAGCCAAGCCGAAAGTGACCTTTCAGCAGCAGTGACCGACCCCCAAACCACGGAAAACGATCCAGAACTCCTCCCTGAACCATCCCCCCCACCTGACGATGATGACGACAACTCGTCCACAACCACGGTCGTCGGCGAGGATGCTGCAGCAAGTAGAGACGACGCCACCACCACCTTTGAGGTAGCACCAACGACCATCGGGTTGGATGCAGACGTGCTGAAGCCGCAAGATCTTTCAGAAGGACTCGGCTATCAGTCTGGCACTGTTGTAGCTGATGAAGGGGCTGTCGCAAAATCGAGAAAAGATAGAAAACAGGTAGGAACCAGACACCAGCCGTATCGAAAACAAAGTAGCCATAAGACGCTTGAAGATGGTCATGAGGGGCTTTAGCTCACCCTAATGCCCCTCATAAAATCCGCCCTGCCTTTGCATTTTTTAACGTTAAATGTAAGGGGCTTAAGGTCTGAAAGGAAACAGTACCAACTTCTAAGGCTCTTGAATCACGAGCATATTGACATAGCCGCAATACAAGAAACGAAATTGTCATCAGATGAAGACGTGGCGGAGGCTTTAGAGCCTTTTCGGAAGGACTTCGAAATATGTGTGAGTCAAGCAGTAGGCCTTTCTGCCGGTTGTTTTCTGTTTCTTCGTAAAAAGCTTGGCTATTCGTCTGTTTTCTTGACCAGAGACCAGGAAGGGCTTCTCATTTTATGTGACCTTTCTTTAAGACAGATCAACTGGCGTTTTATTTGTATATATGCTCCTAACACGGTGAATGGAAGGACCTCTTACTTCCAGTTTCTAGCAGATTTTCTGGACACCGACAAAACAGTTGTACTAATGGGAGATTTTAATTGTGTCTGTAGCGCAGAAGACCGTGCGCTACAGCAGACACGGTATGACAAAAGCTCTGCGTTACTCATTGACATACTCCAGGAGCGCAACCTTGTAGATGTGGCATGTCGGAAAGACCAATCAATACGCTTCACCCACTTTCAAGGTGTTTCACACGCTCGTCTTGATAGAATATATGTGTCAGGCGATGCATTTATTTAATGAAGAACTATAGCGTTAAACCAGTGTTCTTTTCTGACCATTGTTTAGTTTCTGTTAGCTTCGGGACGAAAACTCTCCGTGTTTTTCGGCCCAAATGGGAACTCTGGAAGCTTAATGTGAAGCTTCTAAAGGATGAGAAGTTTTCAAAAGGAGTTTCATTAATTCTGTCAGAGAGCCTTAAGAATAGTAATATGCATATTTTTGCAATATGGGACGGTTTTAAGCAAGAGGTAAAAAACTTGGCAATTGAACGCTCTACAGCAATATCTTACGAAAACAAACAGGAACAGCGCGAACTCTATAAAACTCTTTCGTTATTCCATGAGATGGAAAGCATTAATCCCGGTTTTTACAACGACGACATCAATGTCACCAAAGCACAGCTTCAAAAATTCGAGGCAGAAAGATATCGGGGAGCTGTAATACGTTCTCGCACGAAAAAGTTTTTGCTTGGCGAGCAACCCACTAAACGATCCCTGGATGATGAGAGGCGATATGCCCTATCGAAAGAAATATTAGAAATAGATCAAGAAGGCATAACTATCAAGGAGCCAACCTTGATTGTCAAAGCATTTGAAAACTACTACTTAAGCATTTTTGGCAAGGCTATTCACACAGGCAATGCAAAGGATGTTGATAACTTGTTATCATTGATGCCTGCACTTAGTGAAGACAATAAAAATATCATAGAAGGCCCTATAACTTTAGATGAAGTCAAGGCCGCCATCGACTCTCTACAAAATGGCAAAACACCAGGACCCGACGGGCTTAGCGGAGAGTTTTACAAAAAATACGGAGACAAACTTAGTCAAGTGTTACTTGACGTTTTTCATGACTCCTACCAATGGAAGACGCTTCCTCCATCCTTTTACGACTGCCATACTGTCCTAATACCCAAGACGGAAGACGTGGAACAGAGGCAAAAAGTTGAAAATGATAGGCCAATATTACTTCGCAATGTAGATTACAAGATCTTTGCTAAAATATTGAATGACAGACTCCAGCTAGCAATCGAAGACCTTATTGGTGAGCACCAAACATGTGGTATAAAAGGAAGAAATATTCAAACCAATATCCACGTTGCGCGCTCGGTTCTTGAGTATGCCTCTGACAGTAACACACAAGTTGCTTTGACACAAATTGACTTGTCAAAAGCCTTTGATCGTGTGAGCCACGCATTTTTGTTTGCACTCATACGCCACGTCAACGTAGGCGAAACAGTGTCCGAAGGTATTAACTTATGTTATCATAATAGCACTACAAGATTGATTGTGAACAGCATGCTTTCCGATAAAATACACATAAAAGCTTCCGTTCGCCAAGGCTGTCCATTATCACCTCTTCTCTTCACCATATATTTGGAACCTTTGTGCCGGAGCATATTTGCAAGTCAGAGTATTCAAGGATTTTCACTTAATAATGCTGAGGTAAAGGTACTCGCTTATGCCGATGACGTTGCCGTCTTCTGTGCAGATAAGAAGAGTGTGGAAGAGGCCATGCATGTTACAGAACATTTCTGTAGTGTTACTGGAGCATCATTGAACACGGAAAAATGTAATGGATTTTGGTATGGTTCATGGGCTACCACGCCCCCATTTTTTGCCGGTATTGCATGGAATCGTGGTCCGCTGAAATACCTGGGAGTTCCACTCTCACACATCAGGAGTAGCTCATCATACTGGACGTCAATGGAAACCTCGTTGAGGAGGAAAGCTGAAGCATGGAAAGGACGTGACATGTCCATGTTCACCAGGGCAAACGTGTGCAATGTGTTCCTAGTGTCTAAGCTAATGTATGTACTTCAGGTGATGCATTGTGCGCGTAAAAACATTCAAAATTTCATCGAATTTTTGCGACATTTATTTGGCGTTCGTCGTGGGAGCCTCTCAAAAGGGACAATCTCTTCCTTCCCCTGGAGGCAGGGGGACTAAGTCTGTGTCATTTATTTGTTCGGCAATTAGTATCCCGGTTTTTTTTTTCTTTAAGAATGCCGACCATCCCTTCCTCAAAACCGTTCTCCAGTTACGACTGGCCACAAGTTTAAATTATTTAATTGTATCCCGTGATGATTCCTTTCAGGGAAGACCTTGGGGCTTCCTAAAAGAGGTAGTGGACACGATTGAATCCTTGAAGACACGTTTCTCATTAGAATTTTTATTTAATGTAACACGCAAGAAACTATCAGCAGCGATAATCGAAAGCATTTTTCCTATCCCGCTTTACCGAAGTTACTTTCCTGTCGATCCCCAAGATGATGTCCTTTACAGAGTAAAGAAGATGTCTGTTCCACCATCAACCAAGTCGTTCTTTTTCAAACTGCACACTTCGACCTTGCCCGTTAAAACTTGGCTTCATAGTAGAGGGATATTTGTGCCGTGGACGGTTAACTGTAGGCTATGCAATAAGCCTGAGACCATAGAACACTGCTTCATTTACTGTAATGACGCCTTTTTGTTTCTGGGATGTGCTTCAACGAACACTAAAGAAAGACCTCGACATCACTGATCAAACTATTCGTTTTCTTCCATTCTCAAAAGGGGAAAGTGTTCCTTACGACATATTTGTAATTTTAGGCCTCCACAGTTTGTGGAGATGTAGAATGATAGATAGAAACGCGGAAGCGCCACGCACCACAAAATCTATTTTTGTGGAGAATATGGCTCAGCTGCGCAGTGTTTACGCGGCACAGCCATCCCAGCCTGATTGGTTTCCACTGTTAGACGCCTGCATATGTCTACCAGATTTTTGAAGATTTTGCTTGTTTGCCCGTTGGCAACCCCTCCATTATATATGTATATAGTACTGTGATACTAAGGACTTTGGATGTATTCTGTGTGTCAATAGGTTTTGAAAGATATGATTATCATTTGTTAAGTTTTGTATAATAATTTAATCAAGACATCAGTGTGAAAGAGGCCTATTGTTGACTGTGGATTGAATCCTCTCTGTAAATAGCATTTCATCTTTACCTGTATATTACTATGCTCGTTTGCATGTTTGAATGCTTTTTGGCTGATGCGCTCTCTCTTGTTCCATAACTTCCATGTAATAAAGAAAAAAAAAAAAGGGATCAGTGGCCGAGTGGGCTGAAGCGCACGCCCAGCTGGACGCGCGTGGAGCGAAAGCTCGCGCTGCAGAACCCAGGGGTCCTGGGTTCGAGCCCCACCCCTGCCCGTTTCAATCTGGATGAGCATCGTACCGGCGTGCGATCGTGTATCACTACTGCGTGGTGCACGTTAAAGACCCCAGGCTAGCGGTTGTACTGCACTGGCTAAATTGCTCATCTACAGCGTGTGACTCGTCGCAACTTTAATGGCTGACCAACTACACGCTGTATAAATATCCCCACAATCCAATTATTTACACACAAACAGGCAATTGTTACAGCGTCGGCGTTCTAGTTTGAATACTATCGTTTTCAGGATGGTAACGCTCCGTAAAAAACAGAATGCATTTACTTTACAGTTGAGGGTACATAACGAAGCGCAGCAGCCGTAGACTCGGTCGGCTGGGCGTGGGCCAGAGATTCGAGTTGTGATGACTGAAAAATAAAACCCTCCAGCGCCACGCTCACTGCTACCCACAGCCATCAACGACGCGATGGTCACGTGCTGTAGTCACGTTCGCCCGATAAGTGAAAAGCAAGGAGGAAAATGAGCATGGCTTGTGGAGGCTACACGGCTGACGTCGTGCCCCCTCCCCTCCTCCCTTTCTAATCTCCTTGGCAAACATGCTAAATACGGCCACAGAAAAAAAAAGAAAGGAAAGCTTTGCAGTTTGTGGTGTTGCGAGCGAAGGGCGCGGCCTCATGCTCGGCCGCTTTGTCGTGAGGACAAAACTGACCAAGGAAGCAAGCGAGCCGGAGGATATGAGGGATTTCCTTGGCGTTTCATTTTCGGTGAACAACGCAACAAGAGAGCCACGGTAATTGTCATTTATTTATGGAGATTTTTCTCAGTGGCTCGGCGCTTGACTGATATCGGTTTAGCTTCGACAACTTGGCCCTCTAGTTGTATTCAATTACAAACATAATTGTCATTTACTTACAAAAGAAGCCACGATTAACACGTCATTCAATAAAAAACAAAAACGTTATCTTAAAGGGCAACTCCGCTTCATCTTTGGTTTTGAAAAAACAATACAGTCCTCTTCAGTATCGCCTAGGAAGACCACACGTCAAATATTATGACGCAGTTCTGTCTAAATGTTTCTTAAACGGTCCGGCAAACTTTGCAACTCGCCAAGTTGCCGAAATCGACTGACTGGAGCGGGCGAATTCAGGCGCAACCAACAGAGCAGTCAAGGCTAGGGCATGGGCGGAGCCAACATTGAGCTAAACGTCATCATCATGGCCCCCTTTTGCTTGTTTTTACTTCTCCGATCGAGCGTAGCACATGACGTCAGCAACGTTGCCTCTCGGCGCTCAGCGGTGTCCACGTGATTGGCGTACGCGCCTGCGCAGCGGGCTTTTTAGGAGCAGACCAACCGCCCGCCGTGGTCCCGCCGTTACCGCTCATTCACACTGGAAGCGGATCCGCGTTCGCAAAGCGGTTGCGAACGCGGTTGTATAAATATCCAGTACAATTGCACGCGCACTTGATGTCACCGAGTGCGCGTGCAATTGTACTGTATCTTTATACAACCGCATTCGCAACCGCTTTGCGAACGCGGATCCGCTTTCAGTGTGAATGAGCGGTTAGCGCCGTCTTCCGCGTCACAACCACCGTCGTCGTCTCACCGTTTGTGATTATTGCTACTCGGAGTTTCGTCCACACTATGGACACTACGTGCGCAGAGTCGCAGACTTATGCCGCAGTTGTGCAGACGTCGTCGAATGCCGTAGACACCAAAACGTGGCGAAGAGTGCGGTGCAGACGACACTCGCGCCTGCCGCACGCCCGCCCGTCGTTGGGCCGAGGATCACGTGACGTCTCGTAACACGTGATGGCCATGTACTTGGCGGCTGGAGGCCACTGTTGCCGGACGGAGCCGAAGTTTCGGTTTCGATTTCCGCTCGTGTTTAAAATTAGATTTAAAAATATATATCCCATTTTTCGCGAAGCAAAAGACGTAGTGTCTTTTACTAGGGCTTTTTAATTTGAAATCACTCATTATCCCGAAATCTTCGGAATTGAGCGGAGTTGCCTTTTAAGAAAACGACGTTAACAAAATTATTGCGAAAATTGCTTTAGAATACTGTTTTACACGAGTCTAGTGTATGAGAGAGCCACTAGTGGCGTGGCGTTAGCTCTCGTAACGCTGTAGTTCGTAGAGGGTTGCGAACGTTCTACTAAAACTTAAAATGGTGGTTCCGCTACGCTACATAGAGCGGAGGTCGTAGCAGCTAGCGGATAGCGCGGCGGGGGCGACTGAACGATATACTAAAACACTGGAACGGGTCAACCGGATCGGCCGGAAAAGTTTCGACTGCCTCCGGAGGGAGACTTTGCCAGGTAAGTCATTGTGAGACTCTGAATTGTATTACCTGTCTCTTTCAGTCTCG
Organism: Ixodes scapularis; assembly: GCF_016920785.2. NCBI lineage: Eukaryota > Metazoa > Arthropoda > Arachnida > Ixodida > Ixodidae > Ixodes > Ixodes scapularis. Next base: position 721,193 of record NW_024609881.1, on the reverse strand, counting down.
TCAATGAAGATCGACTAATAAGAGCTTGAGAAGAGATAAACACGGAACAAAATTACCGGCACGAAGAACTTTGGCACGTCTTTTCCCGCGTATTTGATAATGAAAGCTGACTCGCTCGCTTGCAGTGAGTCGGCCGAATTAAGAACAATTGATGAGAGACTGAAGTGCCACTAAAATAAAGAGGGTTGCAGTGTTACCAGGACCATATTGCGTCAGTGAAAGAAGAGTCACCAACGATCGAGCAACTCCCACTTTTGTTGTGCAACATGTTTCCGCGATCGATACTTCACAAGTGGCAACTAAAAATATGCGATGCTGCATTTATTTTTCAGGTTCACTTCACGAACGATCAGTTTGAGTCAGTGATCTTTTCAAAGACTGGCCTGAGGAAGCGCGAGCCATTTACAACTCCTTCCATTTTTTCACACCGACCTCTTCCGAATGTGCAATGTTTTGCCTTGTAAAAATATATATTTTCTTGTCTTCATATTTGTATGTGATTTGTCATCTGTGATTAGTAAAACATTATTTATTTACAATGAAAAAAAATTGCTTTTGTGTTTTTGAGGCTTTGCTGAAACATATCTCTCTCCTCATATGTAACTCACGCAGTAAGGCACGCTCGTGGGTGTACGGCAAAGGTTATATGCCTTGGAAGTGAACTCAAGGGCGTACCTTGCGCGTGAGGACGTCAAAACAATACCTCAAAACAGATAAAAGCGCGAGACACATGCGACGAATATCCATCCGATCCGACGTCCGATCTGGCAGTACGACTGCCTGATCCGAAAAATTTGGTCGCTTCAGATATCGGATCGGCGATCCGGCGTGCGTCCAACGTGCCAGATAGTTTCGCACGGCGGACGGACTGTCGGTAGCGTCCAGCCAATGACAGCGCAGCTAGCGTGGATGTAACAATGAGGTACTGGGTCTGGCGGGGCGAACAAGAAAACGGGACGGGCGACGGAAAGCCGGACGCGTGGATCCCGCTGACCCATTCGGAAAAGATGGCCCCGGAAAAGAATGCACGCGCTAGAGAACAAGCTCCTAACTTCGCTTGTGCGAGCTAAACCGTCAACCTGGGACCAGAGATCTATGAACGCGGACTTCCGCTGGAGTGCTTGGAAGTTGGATCTCCTGGGCGGAGCCGAACGGATTGACCTGTCGCTTGCAAGGTCGGAAGCGTGTGCGTGTGTTTCAAACTGTCGCGTGCAGCAATTCGGAGCGGCGTTCGGACTGTCGGATCGGACGTCGGATCGGGCGATTCTGCCGTCCATGTGTCTCGCGGCCTGGCTAATAAATGGGCTAAATGAGAAATGCACTGCCAAGAGAACCGATCACGCTATTTTTTTTTAACTGAGGTGATGCAAGTGAGTGTATTTGGTGGGTAGTTATATACACGAGGCGCGTAAATAGCAGTCGTCGCATGTGCACAGTCTTAGGTATACTTCGTTTCAGCTTCGGTCCAGACGCAGCCGATGCTACAAGCGCGAGCATGTGGCCCAAAACAGTGCTTGCACTGCACGAGCGCGCGTGCTTGGCAGGGATGCTGAAAGCCCGGAGCTCGCGCTTGTAGCTTTGGCTGCGTCTGGACCGAAGCTGAAACGAGGTATAGTATTCGGCGTTTATAAAATGTGTACGAAGTAAACCAAGCTGCTGGTATGGCAAAACGAGCGGTATTGCCTAAAATTACCGAAAAGCCCTGGTTTTGCGCGCGTTATGGTGTCTTTTATTTGCCTAAAGGCTGGTTCACACTTTTGCAACGGTTGCGTTCGCATGCAACCGAAACAACTGTAACGACAAAGGCACCGGGACAAGTGTTCGCCGTACACAGCATGGCAAGCAATGCAAGAGGTCGCTTCGGGAAGCCATCCATGAGTCACGGTTTTTACGGTGTTTTTGGTCGTAAAGCCTAGTTCACATGCAGCGGTTTTGGTCCTAGAGGGCCGCCCACACTAGCGAGAAAACGCGCGTGGCACGCCGATCGCGGCAAGTAACAAAATGTCGCCGAAGCACAGTCAGCGCCACGAGCGCGTGCAGAGACACGCCCTTTATCTTCCCGCTTAACCGATTTATCGGCGCGCCGGGCGCGTCTTCTCGCTAGTGTGGGCGGCTCTTAGAGCGGCGCGATTTCTGCCGTCGCGGCGCTCTGGCTAGCACCAGCAATTCTGCGGCACGATCGCCGCGACGGCAGAAATCGCGCCGCTTTTGGGCCAAAATCGCTGCATGTGAAACCCGCTTTACGGTCGTTTCGGTTGCATGCGAACGCAACCGTTGCAAATGTGTGAACCAGCCTTGACTCGAGTGATGCCGAGTTTGCAAATGTAGTAGGGTGGAAAGTTGGGCTAGTTGGTACTTTGTTCAAGAAAAAGAAGCCGAACGTGCGCTATGGACTGCGAGCGTTGCGGGCGCGTGCCCAATCCATGCTCAAAGCAACGGCACGAGCTCCCGCCAGCAACGCAGTCCTCCTACGAACCTCTTTACATTCAGGTAGAGGTGCAGTCTATCGTGTGCCTGCTCTCAGCTCTTGCTGCAATAAACGGGCAAACAAAATATATTTTTGCAGTGCATGCCGATGTCCCAAAATATTCAAGACTACATTGGCATTTTTTTTATGTCTTGTGTTTAGCGGAATCGGAGAAAGCTAGGAGAAAGAAAGCAATTCCAACTCCGCTTGCGTTATTATATTTGCTGATCAAGACCCCTTCACGTGCTTTAGAGCTCAAATAAATGTTCACACATGCTAGTTTCTTCACGTTAGAAAACAAAACTGTCTTCATATATAAAAAAGAAGAAAAAAAAGTACGACCCGGCACGCAGGCGCAGCGCCTTGTGGGCCTCGCCCCGACATGGCGGTGGGGACGTAGCGCGGAAGGAGGGCAAGGGGGATAGCTTTCGATGGAAAGGAGTAAAACGCAGGGAGAGGAGGAATTAAACTAAGCACGCTAACAGCTCCACCCTTTAGCGACGAGTTGACACATGAAAGTTGCTTCATATGGCTATCTGCTAGTCACTGAACGTTCCCAGAGTCCAAAACTCCCAGGCACGAGGTGCCAAGATGGCGGCTCAATCTTTTTTCTTTACTGTGGATACAGTTGCCTAGAGAGGGGTAGTTGGTCCACTCGGCCATGAAACTGGTCTCAGCGAGGGGACTCACAAACGTGGAAAAAAAAAAAAGCAGAGGATTGCGATAGCGTTGTAGTCGACTTTCCCTTAACTATAATCAGTTTTAGTATAGCGTTGCTGGCTCTTACGTGGGCAATACGCAATAATGTAGCATGCGCTAAAAACGACCTGCTCGGACCGAATTTAGTTGTGCGTTATGTTTCCGAGCGAACAACTCGCATGACCTTGGTTAAATTCGCCTGAGCCGTAGAATTCCGCGTGCTTATAAAGCCACCATGCTCCTCACAAAAAAAAAAAAAAAAATGTTAACGTGGGAATTTATTTCATTACAAATTAAACGAAGTCGCAGCTGCCTCGTCAAGCGAGCTTTTCTGCAGGGTACAGAGGCTACGAGTACGAGTGTGTAGCCAAATTCGATCACGGTTTTTCCGTCAATCGTCCCGTAGATACGGCACCTTTCATCAATGCTGTCGCGGAATGAAATCCATGACCTACTGATGTCCAGTGCATAGCGACGACTTCATCGATTCCTTGAAGTTCGTCCGTCGGCGATGAACTGCGCGAATAGGTTTAGCGTTGAGCAGATCGCAGCGTTGACGCACATCGCGAGCGGTGAACATATTCACTGTGCACTCCTTCAGCTGCACGGCGATCTGATTAGACCGCGGTAGGTTCCGGAATGGATTGCCGAGCTGAACACCACACAATTTCACGTAACCCTGTACTTCCCGAATACCCTGTCGCCCTTGCTGCGCCAGTCGAGGTAACTGCCATCTTGAAACTGCTGGTCTCGTTGGGCCTGATATCTCTCGAGAGCTTCCCGCAAAGACCGCTAGCCCCCAACGCAAGATCCCCAGCGTTGCGTGCGTACGCAGTACGCTAGCTCTACAAATGCGTTCTGCGCATCCGTGCTCACGACCCGCAATTTCCTTGCGTACGTGAAGCTCTAGAGTACGGTCCACTAAAACTCTGTAATATCGCTGGCCGTGAACTGCCAGCGTGTTGCGGTCGCTCCGAGTTCGCGGCCTTTCATTTAGTTTAAGGAGCACCCGCCTTCTGACGCTCCGAACATGTTGCGCCTACATTACGATGAAACTCGAGATGAGAAATTAAAACAAAAACGGTCAAGGCAAACGCAGCTGGGGATTTATTGACCACAAAGAGTGAATGGATACACATTAAAAGGTTAAAATGCGCGAACAAACAGGACGACAAAAGACACACGTACGACACGGACAGGCGCCAACTTCCGACTGCTTTATTGAAATACAAATCATCGTCAAACTCGATCCCAATCGCCTAAACAGATGCAACTGATACAAAAATTCTTATCGCTCATTACACACATGCTTCAAGAAACGCAATTTCTTTGGTTAACAGACAAAGAGATGGCATGCTTAGGCATCTGTCAGCCGCTTTGTCTATACAGATACACAAATACAAATACACAAATCTTTAGACATCCGGTTAACATAAAACCGGATGTCAGGGCAATGAAGAGAAATAAATAAACTTAAAATAAACTATACCAACGAGTATGTCTCCCGTAAAGCGGGACGTACACACAAATAACATTGTTCAATATGTTTGGTAAGGCACTCTCGCCATGCTAACGACTCTTTAGAGAGATTGAGGGACATGACTCTGAGGAATTCGTCTTTCCATATTAAGAAGGGAAATTTCACGTCGGTGTCCAATCGTTCGAAGAGGAACGGAAGGACAAGTCCATGACCCCGCTAAAGACCGACTAATCTGGTTATTGTTAGCGGCCCCGAAGGATGCAAAAAACGCTTTTCCATCTTTTTCCTGTTTAGCTTTCCTTCTCAATTCATAAATCGCGCATTCTTCCAAAGAGTTCAAGAAGACGGAAAGGGGAGATTCCCCTCTTGCTCGTAATCTCGTGTATGTAGCTGGGCACAGCCATTCTCCACCTAGAAGTTTAGCCCGTAGCTCAAAATGTGCTTTCCTTACCTCGTTCACCCCGAAGCTGGCAGTGCTGCTGAAGGGTTTTCCTACGGTTGATAGAATGCCATTTCACCGAAGCACGTTTTAGAGAATGTGCACGTTTTATCAAAGCAGGGTTTAGAGAAAGCAGAGCCTCAGTTTAGAAAAACGCCGAAAAGGGGACGCTTTAAAAAAAAAAAAAAAGGCTTTCCTACTTCTCGCGTATATCACTGGTGCGCCTGTTAACCCATGCGCCCCGCTGCGCTCCCGCCGCTTCGCGGCGGCAGTCTGCGGCGTCTCATTACAAAAACGTTAATTCCCTTGACTTATCCGCGCACGCCGCTTCGCGGCGGCCGAATTCGCTAAAAGGAGGCTCATCGCCATTTTTTCTAAACTGGGTTTCTCTATAAAGGAATTCGATAAACTGGGGTCGGTAAAACGGCGTTCGCTAAAACGAGCTTCTCTAAACCGCATGACTCCGCTGTTGAAGCTACGTGCTCGTTGGGCCAGCCACACTTTTGTCACGTGATCACGCTCTCTCGCTCATACCTACGCGCAGAGAAAGAGGTCAGGTGATGAAAAGGAGGCGGCTGATTGGCCCGGCAAGCGCGTAGCTTCCACCACAATGTCAGCTTAGGGGTGAAGGGATTAAGTGAGGTCCGGTGCCGTGTGGCCTGCGTTTGGGCCCGGCGACGCGCTGCGGGGTCCGCGGATGTGTCACTGTGAAAAGGCAGAGAGCTTACGAAGGGAAGGAGGTACGAAATAGTCCGCTATGTTTTCAAATTTTCGTACCGAAAATCAGGCTTTTGACTTTCTACCTTTCTTTTTTCTTTCGGCCCACTGAACGATGTGCTATTAGTAAAAAATCCCAATATAAATTGATTTATTCTAGCCCAAAATTCGTTTTATGGGGCATTTGACGAAAAAGCGCTAACTGCTCCCTCAAAATGTAAATATATATACATTTATATGTCCTGAAACAAACTGATGGTAATGGTATCGAGCACCCTGTTGCCTACTATTCCCGGAAGCTGCTGAATCATGAGCGCAACTACTCCATCACAGGGCTGGAATGCCTCGCGATTGTGAATGCCGTCGACAAGTGGCACTGCTCTCGGCATGGTCACCAGTTCACTGTGATTACAAATCACGCTGCCCTCAAGTGGCTCAAAACCATCAAGAACCCTTCCGGATGTCTATTTAGATGGTCACTCGAGTTTTCTATGTACGCCTACACCATCAAACACCTAAAAGGCACCGACAACGTGGAAGCAGATGGCCTCTCAAGATCACCCATCGTCGGCTTAATTGATATCGAGGACCTTCGACAAGCTGAACCTGATCTACCACCAGATCACCTAAACTGCTGCAAGGAAAACGGCATCTTCGTCATGAGAAGAAAAGAACTACGGAAAGTCTTCGTTCCGCACTCGCTTCGCCAACAAGCCACCAAAAAGGCCCACGAAGACTACGGCCATGTCGGCGTAAAGTAAATGTTAGGTTTACTGTCTCCACAGTACTACTGGCCCGACATCATAAAAGACGTCTCCGCTTACGTCAAGCATTGCGACATATGCCAGAAATGCAAACATTCCAAGCAAAACAGGTTCAGATTCCTCGAATCTCTACCGCCCGCCGAGGTGCCCTTTGACTTGCTCGCAATGGACACCGTTGGAGGACTAACCGGATACAACTCCGCCAAACGCTTCATCCACGTCGCCGTCGACCACGCAACCCGATACGTCTGGGCATTCGCACACAAAAGCGAAACGTCAGACGCGTACCTGTCATGCCTCCAGCAAATCCTCACCACCGGAAGACCGAAGAAATTCCTTTCCGATCGCGGATCCTGTTTTATTGGCAACAAATTCAAAAGGTTCATGAAAAATCATGGAATTCATCACGTCATGACGTCCACTTATGAGAGAGCGAATGAGAGAACGAATCAGACAGTCGTCACAAGACTCAAATTCAAGATTAATGAGCATCCAAAAACACCGTGGCCAAAACTTCTTCGAGAAGTCGTCGAGGACTAGAACAACACGCCTCACGAAGTAACCGGATTTTCGCCAGCTTTTTTTATGTTCGGTTCCCAGCCCTACGCCTTGGTCGTTGAGAATCCCGTTTCCACTTTGGAAGAAGCAAGAAAACAAGCCGTGAAAAACTCGGAAAGGTATCACCTAAAAACAAAATCATCTACGACAAAAAGTTCGTCCCAGCCGTCCTTCTCCCGGGCGAGCTGGTTCTTTTTGAAATTGCCTGGCATCCTAACCAGAGGAAGCTGGCTCCCGTTTTCGAGGTCCCTACGCGATTCTCCGAAAAGTGTCTGCTGTCAACTACGAGATCGACCGTGCAGTGTGCACACTAAACAGACAGACGGATATTGTGCACGCCTGCAAGCTGCGGCGATACCGCCTCCCCTCTGACTTCCAACTGGTGGGGGGAGGGCCTGTAGCGTAAACTTCCTAACCAGAGCCGTGCGGACCGTCCCCGGCAAGTTGCACCGCACCCCGAAAACCACAGCGCATCCGGTCAGTCCACCCCTCCTCCTAGGGCCAACCGAGAAGAGCCCTCCGTCTCCTCTCTTCAAGAACGGCGCCACATTCAATCCCCCTCGTCTCAGAGCGGGGTTCCCGGGCGCCTCTACCCTCCTCAAGTAGTCGGTCGGAGATGTTCGCTCAGACAATAGGGAGTTGTAGTAGACCGTTTTTCTCCTCCGCTACGGTATCCATGAAGAAAACGCCGCAGCTGCGCATGCGCCCCGCCAGCCTTCTCTTCATAGTTCAAGGTCTTGTGGCGGATTACGGAGCGCTGTCCGGGTGTTTAGCGGGCTGCGGAAACGGTCTACTACAATTCCCTAACAAACACAGACGTTCGAGCGGCGCCCGTCTCGATCCCTGATCACAGGCATCATATATATATATATATATATATATATATATATATATATATATATATATATATATATATATGTATATATATATATATAAATAACTGCTGTATATATATATAATGACATCTTGGGGCTAAGTAGGCTGTAGGCGTATTTTTTTAAAAGTAGAAGCCACCGAGGGTCAAAAGAACTTGGAAGGTTTAATTCAAAGTGTATAAGTTATACAGAAACCGCGACGTTTCGAAGGGGGACCCTTCTTCCTCAAGCGGGACTTGAAAAGTGGAGACCTCAAAAATCGAGCGAAATACAAATCAAAGCAAAAATCGAGCAAGAAAAACAAAAGAGCAGAAAATACATAGAATACAAAGATAAAAAGATAAAAGAAATTCAAACAGCAAGCGCAAAACATGGACGAGACCAGTGACACCCACGACCTTGTGTGGCACGCAGAGCACAAAAGCGGGCGGTCTGAGCCGGGCACACTCGCAATTGCCCGCCGCGGCCCAACTCCGGACAGCGATCGCTCACCCAACTTTACCCCCCTGGAGCGCTGCTGGCGGGGCCGGAGAACTCCAAAACAACGCGGCGGTGGCGCCCTCTACTGGCATTCACAGGCGGGCATGTGGACTCTGGTCACCATGAGCCTAAGAAAGCTAGTTCTTTGCATAAAAACAACTGGAAATAAACCTTTTTTTGTAGGAACCTTTATTGGAGATTGATACAAAATAGCAGGCACAAGATGGTTTTTTAAAAAATTAGTTTACAAGGTTTCGCGGCATAATTACTATTGTTTTTATACAACCACGAGTCACCGTAGATTTCAGGTAGCGCGTCTCATGCTGGGTGCGTGCTGACTTCTGTATTTACTCACGGTACGTCAGTATGGGAGACAGGTGTTGGCAATCTTGATATCCCTTCTACCTAATCTGAGTCGGCTACGATATTGCCGATGAAAGCCAAAATAGGAGTACACACTTGCGAATCGGCGGCCGAATCTGCAAGAATTCGGCCTCCAGACGTAGCGTCCACAGTGCATTGCCGCGGCCGATTCCGCTTCGGCGGCAGCGGATTAGCTGTGAGTGTGAACCAGGCCTAATAGTTGACGCTATCGAATGCGATACTCTGAGCCAGTTCAAACAGCTGTGCACAGTGCCGAGGCGGGAGAAATGGGGGCGTTGCGATCGCCGATAGTTAGGTTCCATTGTACGGATCGGTGCAACTTCTTTGGGGAATGTTACATGGCAGTATACTGAGTTGTAGTAACGTTGGCTGTACTACTGTTCCGCTGTAAGTGCCCGCAATGTTGCCGAAACGCTGCCCAACTGTTTTCTAATTGTTGCGAGACAAGTGAGGAATGCCCGCAAAACTATGCCACGCAGCTATGGCATGACAGGCTCTAGCAACAAAAGCAAGACATTGTTGCCCCGATCATGGGGAAGCACTGTCGCGAGGAGCGCTGCCTGGTCATGCAGTGCAAATGTTGAGAAGATGCATGCGGCAACAGTTGGCAAAGACAGATGTACAGCTGCAGTCCCGTTGTGGCACGCAACGTCCGCCGAATAGGTTTGAGCAACAGTCGACCAACAATGGTGTCCAGTGTTTCCACAACAATTCCTCGAAAGATCTATCCAACCTAGCGCGAAACTGTTGTGTCGTACGGTTGGAACACTTTTGGAAAACAATGTTTGGCGACTGCATTCTGGCAGGGTAAACGCAAACTGTTTTTGAATCTGCCACGGGAACAGTTTAGCAACATCAGGACAGCAACATTTTGCTGGGTAAAAGCAATGCTTCGGTAACTGTTGCGAGCATGAAACAATCAACAGTTGACTGACACAGTTGCCGCAGTGCTTTAGCAGCGGACACTTCTGCAGTGTTATGACTGTTGCTACAACATTTTTGCGCGACTGCAGTAAAACTGTTTTCTGTTGCGAAACTTTGTTGCGCCGACTGTCTCCACAACATAAATTGTTACCTGGGAAACTATGCACGGCAATAGTGCCGTAATATGGAATGTTTATACTTCTTCCTGACATTCTTTATTTCAGCCTTGGGTATTCCGAAAATACACCGTTTAGTCTGAATTGTCATTTCCAATTAAAAGAGAAACTGCTGCAGGTCCCCAAAAGCTTCCTCAGCCTCCAAACTCCCTACAGCTGCACTCTCTCTCTGGCATCAAAGGAAAACAGGAGTAAAAGCAAGCATTCGAGCGTCTGTCCAGTGGTAGATGCAGCACTATAGTAGCAGAAAATGTGGAACCTGTGAAGGGCGACAGTCTGCGTGAGAAAAGCTTCGGGTATTTTAGCTTCAGAACAATTGATTTAAGTAAAATCTTAGTTTTAGGGCTTAAGGGGCTAATAACGAGCTAGACACCTTCGCTTACGTTTGTTATACATTACTTAAGGGTTGATATAAACGAGTTTACAGATACCACCCGTGTAGTCCATTCAAATACTATCCGAATCCAACAAGGGTCAAATGCAAGCAATGTATATAATGAATGTTCATTATTTTTTTATTTTTTTTACTTTGCCCCTGCACTTGGGCTGTCTTACTTGTGATTCTCGTTTCATGGCTCAGACTGTATTTAACATGTTGCTCAAGCAGCATGCAGCTTTTCTCCTTCGGCGACCTTGTTTAAAAACAGAGGTACAAAAAAAATAGTACACATAACCTGCCAATTCATTCAGACCATCAGCAGCATTTATTGTGCGAGATGTAAATCTATAGGGATGATCCTGCAATTGTGGCCATATTTCTTTGTTTTCACATACCAGCTGTGATTCATGCGTTGCCTGCCCTGTTAACCATGCTTAAAATGTTGGTTGAAGTTTCGTACGTAGCAACAGGACATACCTCAATAAAGGCACCTATAAGAATTTACACTTCCTACGAAAAACACGCAAAAAAAATTCAATAGAAACGAGCGCACCATCAGCTAGCGTCGTCACAGCCTCCACAGGGCGAGCGGGCCGAGTCGGGGAGAAATTCTCTCCTCGCCGTGACGTCACCCGGGTTCGCCGCAAGGGGGCGCCACGCGAACTTCTCGGGGCAAATAGTTACTGAAGTCGGTACGCAGAGGCTCTAGCGCAGCCCCCAGATCATAGGGGGCAATAACAAGCCTGTGCTTCCATGGACATGCGCAGAAACCTACCGAAGAGATGAAGGTCCATAGGTCGTGCGTAACCCAAAGGAGATTTGCTCATTTCTTTCTTTTACGTTGAAGAGTGTAACGGTCTCTTTGAATTGATGGAACCCATTGACGAAACAAGGCTGCCAATCGCTAGCACATAGACGCTTTTAGGCAGCTGCGCATGGGTGCCGCCATAAGTGACCTTCAGTTTTAATTCGAAAGCATTAAGTCTCGCTCACACTCTTACAACCTCTTAGAACCGGGCGCCTTCGAACTTCTTAAAATCTCTTACAACAAGAGGACAGTTCACACTGAAAGAATAAAAACACAGAAATATACGAGGGACAGACACACAGATCTTTCAACGAGCAACTACATTTAATTGATGCCCATTACACTATGATGAACCACTTTGGTCACAAAGAAAATTAAGACGATAATACTAGCAGATACTACAAAAAAATAAAAGTAACGATAGCTGAATTTAACTTCCTAAAAAGGAAGAAGACTTTAACTTCCTGAAAAGGAAGAATAATTTAACTTCCTTTTACAGGAAGTTAAATTTAGCTGTCGTTACTTTTATCTTTTTCTAGTATCTTCTAGTATTTCCGTCTTCACTTATTTTTCTCTCTGGCCAAAGTGGTTCATCATAGTGTAATGGGCATCATTTAAATGTAGTTGCTCGTTGAAAGATCTGTGTGTGTTTGTCCCTCGTATATTTTGTGTTTTTATTTTTTCAGTGTGAACTGTACTCCATCCAACGCGCTCTGCTACCTGTACCTAACAAGAGGACACACTGGCGCCGTCTATTGGGTAGCAGTGTAAACTTGGCGGTCCGGCTAATTTTCTAGTTCTCTCGCGCATTACACTTTTTTTCTTGGCTCAAAAACTTTCCTTAACAATATAAACGAGCCTTTTTCATATTTATTACGGACATTAGACCTCGAAAATTCCGCAAAACCTTCGCTGTCGTAAAATGCAGTTTCAGGGTCACCGCATATATGGCGCCAGCGTGCCTGTGTTTTCTCTCGTCCTAAAAATGTTAAAGGGTCCGTGAAACGAATTTTGGGCTGGAATAAATCAATTTAGATTGGGATTTTACTAATGGCACATCATCCAGCGCGCAAAAAGAGAAAAAGTAGCAGGTCAAAAGCCTAACTTCTGGTACGAAATTTTTAAAACACAGCGGACTATTTCTACCTCCTTCCCTTCGTAAACTCTTTGCCTTTTCACTTTGATACACCCGCGGTCCCTAAAGCGCGTCACCGGGTCCAAACGCATGTAAGACGACACCGGACCTCACTTATTCCCTTCACCCTCAAGCTGACATTGCGGTGGAAGCTACACGCTTGCCGGACCAATCAGCCGCCTCCCTTTCAATACCTGAGCTTATTCTCTGCGCGTTGGTATGCGCGAGAGAGCGTGATCACGTGGCAAAAGTCTGGCTGGCCCTACAAGCACATAGCTTCCACAGCACTGTCAGCTTCGGGGTGAACGGGGTGGGGAAAGCAACTTCTGTCTGAATTTTAAGGGGCGGGCTCATCTCATAGGGGGAGAATGGCTGTGTCCGGGTACACAAACGAGGGTCCACGCAAGAGGGGAGTCCCTCCTTTCCGTCGTCTTGAACTGTTTGGTACAATGCGTGATTTATCAGTTGAGGAGGAATGCTAAACAGGAAAAAGTTGGAAAATCATTTCAACGGGTCTCGTCTCTTTTGGTAGTACTCAGTTGCAAGAGTATGAACGGGCCACAGCTCCTCAGCCCTATGGAATTGGAATGACAACTTTTAGTCGTTTTCCTTAGCAACCACCAAACGAATTGACTTGGAAAAGGTTTTATTAAAAAGATAACAAAAAAAAAACTGAGTAATATTCCGACGCTACATTTCTTGATCTCAAAGTTAAAAATTTTTGATGGGAACTTAAAGTTGCTTAAGAAAGCCCTTCTTTCGTTCCGTTCTTCATGAACATTTAAAAAATAATAAGGACCTATAAATACAAATTCAGGCGCCATAGTATTGAAGAGTATGAATGTCTGAATATATCTCTAACAAGGTTTTTTCCAGAGATTCTCATTGTGATAAATTTTAACCAAGATTGTAGCCCATCAAAATGTCAGAAATCCAGCTCTCAGCTGGCGCCATCTATGAGTGTAAAGACAATGAGTGTGCAGGCGAGCTGGTGATAGCTAATAATGTCATATAACACCTGGGACAGCGCTGGAAGAAATTGGAAACCTTTTACTAGAAGGAGCAGACACAGGAAGGGACGTCACAACTCAGCTCACTGGTTTATTTCTCGACCATCCTATATATACCCACGAAGCCTTCCCCTACCACACTCTACGCAGAAATCTCCTTTGTTGGAAACAGTTCCAAATGGAGAGAACATACATGACACACAAAGAGATCAAGCGCACGCACAGACAAAAGAAGCCCTTATCTGTAGGACACCTCGGGACGTGGATGTGACCTTGATAAAATTGTCGTCGACAGCACACATAAAACGAGAACACTGCAGGGCATCGCAGTGACCTTGAAAGAAAAGTGCCGAACTATCCTAAACGGTAGCACTGAAACCAAATTCTTAGGGGAAACACGTATTGGTGACCTCTAAAGCGCGGCGACGGACCCTAAGCGCATATTGTCTGCCTAATCCCTCTTTTTCTTCCCTTTTTTTCCCTTCCCTTTTCTCGCGAATCGATGTGTTCGTTTACAGTCTCAGAAAATTTTGGGAGATGCTTCCAAGTTGCATTGATGTTTGGCTTATGAAGTTTCCCATTGATCAATCAATCAATCAATCATTTTATTTTTTCAAGACAAATGCAAATTCGACTTGAACGGCCCGCTGGCCCAAAGGCAAAAAAGTTGCCTGACGAGGTGCCAGCGGCCGGTAAGGACGACAAAATCCAGCGGCAAATACAAAAAAAAATAAAAAGAATGTGCGCATGCAGAAACTTACCGCAACACAATATCGTAATAATACTCAGACACCATGCAAGGTAAAAAAAATTACATGTGCGTACAAACAACACCAGGAAGCACAATAAATCACACCACCCTCCATTAGACACTCTCAGAAAGTGAGAGAGAAGAAACATAATCTCGAAATAAGACAGATAAAATGGCCTATAAAGTACCCTATGTAAAAATGAGTATACCCTTGCTACTACCCTTGCTTGATACCCTTGCTGCTACGGTGCTGCCCTTCGACTGGGTTCCCCTCCAAAGGACCGAGCCTTAAGTAGGCCCGGCCCCCTGGCGACGGAACCCTCTCGACCCACGAAGATGCGTGAGGTTGAGCCGAGAGGGAACGTCGGCGGGGTTCCCAGCCGTTGGGAGCCATCGCAGCCAGCTGCCTTTATTGGTGAGAAGTACAGTGGCCGTCAGGGCCTCAAGAAAAGAAAAAGTGCGGCCATGGCCGCGGGTAAGGGCGTGAACAATTGCGGCATTGTCACAGTGGACGAGAGTTCTCGGGGGGGCACAAAGCAAAGCAAAAAACACCGCGTACAGTTCTCGTCGGTAGATTCCCTTGGGTGTCGAGGTGATGACGGCCAGGTTTCCGCTGGGCGCACAGACACCGAGGCCAGACAAGCTGGCGTCGGAGTAAACAGCGTGCTGCACCGCTGGGGGCACGAAGGGGACCGCAGCGGGCAGCATGGCTAAGGTAAAAGAAAACACATGTACCCACTCCAGTGGGGGGGGAATTCCGGTGAGGGCGGCCTGGTGAAGGGGACGCAGGGCGTGGTAATGCCCTTGGTAAATCGAAAAATAAAAGTTCCAAAGGCCAGCCAACCGCTGGTAGGTTGAAATGGTAAGCGGGGTCTTGAGCACTTGGAGGGTGTCAAGGAGGTCCCTGTAACGCGCGGGGGTATGTCCAATGGTGCCTGTGTTGCCGTCGAGAAAAATCCCAAAAACTTGATACGCTGGCTGGGTAGGAGTTGCGAGTCATCGGGGTTCAGGCGGAAGCCGCACTGGACGAGGTCAGCGACGAACTTGTCGGTTTGAACACGGAGAAAGTTAGGGTCGGCGTGGGAAAAAAGAAAATTGTCGACGTGCGACCAGCACCACAATCCGCGTGCCCTTGCTTCTCTCGTGATGGCGGTGGCCAGGCTTTGCATAACAAAGGGGGCAATCCTGATCCCGAAGGGGAGGACTCGAAACTGGTAATAACTTCCGTCCAGACGAAAACAGGTGAGAGGCCTTGTACGAGGATGAAGAAAAAAATGGTAGAAGGCATCTTTGAGGTCAATTTTTGTGAAAAAGGGTTCCTTGGGGAGGGGGCACTGAGTCAGAACCTTGGGCAAAGGTGGTAAACAAAACGGGGGAGACGGCAAGTGGGGAGTCAAGTGCGAACAGTCCAGTATAAATCTGGAGAGGGACTTGGACTTTGGGACGACCTGGATGGGGGAGAGGTACGGTCCTCTTGCGGTTTCTTCAATCACTCCCGCGTTAAGCATTGACGCGACGGCGTCTCGGAGCACAGGTAGTTGACTGAGGGGTGGGTTCCGGGCGTTGAAGACCGAAGCCTTTTTACTTTTGATTACAAGTGCCGAAGGATCGAAGGGTGGTGAGAACCCAAACGTTGTGCTTACCTTATCCCAGTTGACTAGGGGTGGTGGTAGACTGGGTCGAACTGGGGGGTGGGGTGCGCCGGCAGCCAGGAAGGCTGGCCTGCGGCTGTCGGTTTCTTCGGCGGCGTCGTCGTGGTCATCTGGGGGGGGGGGGGGGGCAGCGGTTCGTGGATGTGGAGCCAACGCAATATGCGCATCGCAGCATCCTCGAGGCTGTCGTGTTCATCTTCTGGTTCCTCGTCGTCGTCCGAGGGGGTGGAGGAAGGCTCCGACTCCGTGGATGATGAAGAGGTTCCGGTAAGGTTGTGCAGGTCAGGTTCTCTGGGAAGGCCAGGGATGTCCGGTGGCTGCTGTTGGCCGGCTATGCCGGCTTCCCGGATGGCTTGGGCAAGTATGTCTTCTGGACGGATTAGGTCCTGGAGGATCGCCAACGTCGGGATGCCATCTACAATGGCCAGCACGGACTGTGCCTCGCCGAGGACGAGTTCCAATCGTGCAGGCACACCGGTGGTTGCATCGTAGTACCGTAGGAGTTCCGCGCACTGAGGGGGGACGGAGACTCCGGGTGGTAGTGGCACGGGTGACACACAGTTTATGGCGTCACTTACGTCTCTTGGGGGAAGGCCGGGAGCAGAGACGAAGGAGGCCTGGAAGGGTTCGACCACTGGGGAAGGCCCGGTGGTTCCTTCACTGGGTGTCGGTGGGGCCGCAGGGTGGTCTCCTTGGGGAAGGCCCTGGGAGAGCTGGTCCTGGGCAGGGGTCTGGACGCTTGGGTCCAGGGGGCCGAGGGGGCCCACGTCTTGTTGGTTACTTTTTAGTCTTCTTGGGAGACTTGGGAGGAGGGCGCTGACTCTTTGTGGTCGGCCGGTTCCTGGTGGGGCTGGACGCCCTTTCGGCAGAGGTGGCTCGAGGCTGGAGGGGCCGGCGTGCAGGGACAGGGGGTCCCAGGAGTAGGGACGCACTGGGGTCAGCGTACCCGTCCAGGGCGGCTCCCCAACCGGACTGCGCAACGTGGTACAGGAGGCGCACTCGGTCAAAGATTTTGAGTTTGTCCCGGTTGGGGAGCCCTGTACATCTACAGTCCCACACTTGGACAAACATCTCGAGCAGCTGTAGTTCTGTGACTTCACGTTTCCCAATGTGCGGGGGACGTCGACACACCGGAGCCGTTCCCAAAGCGCGCTTTCGAAACAACACGTGACTGCGCACATGTGTTTGGTTTTTGCCCGCTCGGTGAGAACAGCGCGATCCTTTTTTTAGAGCGCAGCTCTTAGGCGCCCGTTTGAGCTTGAGCGGCGTCTGCGTCGCCGTCACCGTCGCCGTCGCCGTCGGCGTAACCAGGGTAACCCCAAGGTCACGTGACCCCCAGGACACGTGACCCCCCAAGGTCACGTGACCCCTCTCAAGGTCACCCCAAGGTCACGTGACCCCCAAGGCACGTGACCCCCCGGTCACGTGACCCCCAAGGTCTCCTGACCCCCGAGGTCACGTAACCCCCGGAGATCACGTGGCCCCCCTCCCCAAGGTCACGTGATCCCCCCCCCCCCCGAGGTCACGTGGCCCCTCTCCCCGAGGTCACGTGACCCCCCCAGAGCATATTAAAGAATCAGGGTAGGAGAAGGAGGAGGAGAAAGAGGGGTTGTAGTGGCCCTAAGCCACACAGCTCGCCGCACGCGAGAACGACCATGCGCACTTCTTCATTGGAGACGATTGATTTTCACTCCCGCTAGGGGAGACAAAAAAGGAGATCGACGAAAAAGAAGAGTAAAGCAGTTGAGATCTGGTAAGCAAGCTTTCAGGTCGTTCTTTCTCGGACCTCGCTCGCCACCTCAACATTGGTGACCCGGAACTTGGCAGCAGCGCCATGACCTCGCCACAAGAGCACGATCCCCTGTCGGTTTCCACCGTCAACATCAAGTTACCGCCCTTCTGGACCTCTGATCCAGAATTGTGGTTTATTCAAGTGGAATCACAATTCACTGCACGACGCATCACCGCAGACCTCACAAAATACCATCACGTGGTGAGTAGTCTGCCGCCCGCTACAGCGTGTGAGATCCACGAATTGCTGTTTGCTCCACCCGCGGAGGATGCGTACAAGACGCTCAAAGAGACCCTCATTTGAAGGGTTACCCGTTCAGAACCTCAGAGATTCCAGCAACTGCTTCGCGAAACTGAGCTCGGAGACCGCACACCGAGTCAGCTACTCCGTCAAATGCAACAACTGCTCGGGACCAGGACGACGGATCTCGACAGCATAATGCTCCGAGAACTCTTCCTCCAGCGGCTTCCTACAAACGTGCGGATAATACTCATCTCCGCCGGGGAAACGAACCTCTCCAAGTTGGCTGAGCTCGCCGACAGACTAATGGCCGTGCCCTCTTCCTCTGTCTCAGCCGTGCAAGCAGAGCCAGCTACTTCTGACCAGTTGCAAGACATTCGAGACGAGATATCGCGCCTAACCGCCACAGTAGCTGCACTGCAGGAGTCTGTTTCCCACCCGTCTAATCAGAGTACCAAGCCGCGACCACAACAGCAGCATAAGGTATGCTGGTATCACCGCAAGTACGGTAACGCCGCACGCAACTGCGTACCACCCTGCGAGCACTCGTCGGGAAACGGCCGGGGCCGGCACTGAGGGCGACCAGTGCCTCCGCCTTGCCAGAGAGTCGTCCCTCGGTCTTTTTCCTCACCGACCGCGACAAGGGCGTTCGTTTCCTTGTTGACACGAGCGCAGAGGTGAGCGTGATCCCGGCGTCGTCTGCCGATCGGAAACACCCGAACTCGTCTCCCTTGCAAGCCGTGAACAACTCGACAATCGCCACTTACGGGAACCGCTCTCTGTCCATCGACCTGGGCCTCAACAGAACGTTCCGCTGGGTATTTATAGTGGCCGACGTAAAGTTTGCGATCCTCGGAGCAGACGTTCTTCGGAACTTTGGCCTTTTAGTGGACGTGCGCAACAGACGGCTCCGAGATCCCGTCTCGCAAACGGCCGTGCAAGGCAAGCTTTCTAGGCACCCCCCATTGAGCCCCACGCTATTAGGACCATGGGGCCCTGCCAGCTTCACGGCAATCTTACAGAAATTCCCTGATTTGATGCGCCTTCCGCAAGCGGACTCGGCTGTGAAGCATGAAGTGCGTCACCACATTACCACCACAGGCCCGCCCGTCCACGCACGGCCCCGTCGTCTATCGCCGGAGAAGCTACGGGTAGCTCGTCAGGAATTCGACCACATGCTCAAGCTCGGGATAATCCGCCCATCATCCAGTCCCTGGGCATCCCCACTGCACATGTTGTCGAAGTCCACACCAGGAGACTGGCGCCCGTGCGGAGATTACCGAGCACTTAACAGAGCGACATTTCCTGACCGCTACCCGGTTCCACACATTCACGATATTACCACGAACTTACACGGCGCCAGTCTTCTCTAAATTGGATCTGGTTCGAGAATACCATCAAATCCCCGTGGCAACAGAAGACATTCCGAAGACGGCCATACCAACACCGTTTGGTCTATTCGAATTCCTCCGGATGCCGTTCGGTCTATGCAACGCAGCCCAGACATTCCAGCGCTTCATCGACGGCGTCCTGCATGGCCTTGACTTCTGTCACGCCTTCCTCGACGATGTACTCGTTGCAAGTAACTCGCCGGAAGAACACGAGGAACAACTGCGCACCGTTTTCCGGCGGCTCACTGAACACGGAATCGTGGTGAACACCGCGAAATGCGAACTCGGTGTACAGAAGTTGGCTTTCCTCGGCCACCTCATCTCAAGCTCGGGATTCTACCAACTCCAGAGAAGGTCGAAGCCATTAGACAGTTTCCCCCGCCAAACTCAAAACGTCAGCTTCGCGAGTTTCTCGGCCTGGTAAATTTCTATAGCCGCTTTGTTCCCCAGTGTGCGGCCATCCTGCACCCTCTTCACAGCCTCTTGGCAGCACCAAGGAGTTCAACCACTGCGCTTGACTGGACCGATGAGGCGACAGACGCTTTTCGAAGAATCACGAACTGTCTCGCAGATGCTGCACTCCTCGCCTACCCTCAGCCAGGGGTGCCACAATGTGTCATGGTCGACGGTTCGAATACAGCCGTCGGAGCCGTTTTGCAACACCTCAACGACGGAGTATGGCGACCAACCTCATTCTTCTCCAGGAAGCTGACACCTACTGAGCAACGCTACAGCACATTCGGGCGCGAACTACTCGCCATCTACGCGGGAATCAGGCACTTTCGCCATTTCCTGGAAGGAGTAGACATTGTTTATACTAACGGACCACAAGCCCTTGACCTACGCCCTCGTTCTCTCACCTCAGATGGCAGCGCCCACGCAGCGCGTGAACTGCGTCAGATGGCTTACATCTCGGAATTTACAACGGACATTCGCCACGTCAGAGCGGCAGACAACGGCGTGGAGGATGCGCTATCGCGTAACCCAATCAACGCTCTCAACTTGCCCCAGGAATTCGACTTAAGAAAATTGTCGCTAGCTCAGCGTGGCGATCCAGATTTGAGTCGACTGCAATCTACAAAAAACGCACTAAAGCTGCAGTGGTTGCCTCTCACCGGAGCGCAAGGCAAACTGTGCTGTGATGTTTCCACAGATAACCCCCGCCCTTTTGTGCCCTCCAGTCTCCGCCGGGATGCCTTCACATCGCTGCACATGCTGTCGCACCCAGGAATCCGTGCGACACAGAAGATAGTAACTTCCCGTTTCGTTTGGCCCGAGATGAACAGAGACGTCCGGCAATGGACTCGAGAGCGCCTGTCCTGTCAACGAACGAAAGTGCACCGTCACATAGTTACACCCTTGGCAAATTTCCCAACACCGGACGCTCGATTCGACCATGTCCATGTAGTCGGACCGCTGCCGCCCTGTCAAGGTCAGGCGTACCTGTTGACGTGTGTCGACCGTTTCACGCGTTGGGCGGAAGCAATTCCGATTCCCGATATCACTGCCGAAACAGTCGCTCGTGCCTTCCTCCATGACTGGCTCTCTCGTTTCGGCGTGCCGTATACCATCACAACGGACCGAGGCAGCCAATTTGAATCCACCCTCTTCAGTGCCTTTACTCAGGTCATTGGCACCACCCGTGTAAGAACCACGGCCTACCACCCAATGAGCAATGGCATGGTGGAGAGATTACATCGCCAACTCAAGGCAGCCTTGATGGCGAACGAGAAGCACTCCTGGATGGAAGCGCTTCTTCTCGCCCTCCTGGGCATCAGGACTGCTTGAAAGCAGACATCGGCTGCAGCGCAGCCGAGCTTGTCTACGGAACGACGCTGCGTCTCCCCGGCGAGTTCTTTTTGTCCAGCCAAAAGGAGGCCCAGATAAACCCCGGCGACTACGCGTCTCGTCTCCGCAGCATTATGGGCAAGCTTCGTGCTACACCCCCGCGTCAGCCAACGACATGAGCCATTCATCTGAGCACAGACCTCGCATCCCGCACGCACGTGTTTGTTCGACACGACGTGGTGCGACGATCACTTCAGCCTCCGTACGATGGACCGTACAAGGTTTTGCGTAGGGGGGATAAGATGTTCACAATCGACAGGCGCGGTCGTCGGGAGGTCGTGTCAGTTGACCGTTTAAAACCGGCCCAAGGGTCTTTCGGAACCACGGCAGCCACCCCCGCCGCGAACACACCCCTCGCCAGACCGCCGGCTCCATCTACGGAGATCCCGAACTGACCCCCGCTGCCCCCGCCAACTAGCATCGGGCAGAACACGCGCTGTGAATGGCGCACCAAACAACCCCCCACCCCCCCTTCGTCTAAATTTGTGATCTATTTTTTTTTCTTCCTTTTCAGCCGTGAAATCGTTCGCGCACTCACTAGAGGGGGAGTGTTGTAGTGGCTCTAAGCCACACAGCTCGCCGCACGCGAGAACGACCATGCGCACTTCTTCATTGAAGACGATTGATTTTCACTCCCGCTAGGGGAGACAAAAAAAGGAGATCGACGAAAAAGAAGAATAAAGCAGTTGAGATCTGGTACGCAAGCTTTCAGGTCGTTCTTTCTCGGACCTCGTTCGCCACCTCAACAGGGTCTACCCTCCCCTCAGTACCCTTCCCTCCTCCTCCTCAAGAGCCGCGCTCCAATTCGGCGTTACAGGGAGTTGTAAACTGTTTTCACTTTTATTAGTGCTTACCGTCATTAACATTTTCTTGACGCTCAACTGGCAAAGCTGGCAGATGCGAGCAACACTGTCTTCGATGCCAAGAATAGTTTAACTAAAGCGCCTAATTATTCTGAACTGTGATCAAGTTCAGACTTTTTTTACAGCTTTCTACACTTTCTCTTATTGATTGTGTCGCGATTTGAAAGATTCGCGTTTTTTATAAGGACAATACTCCCCCTTCCACGCACAAATTTGAATCGGCAAATAAAATAAATGTCACTGCGAAGACTTTGTTTATTACAACGAAAAAAAGCGTCGTCTCACGCGTGACTCGTCCCCCTCGAAAGCAGGCCGCACGTAAGAAAAAAAGATTGCTACGAACGATAGCTATATCTGTTTCGAAGCACCCCTGCGATTCAAAATTGGGAACGTTCCGGCCACTTTTGGCCGGAACGAAATAGCGAAATATAGCGCCGCCTGTGGCGGTTTCACCGCACCGGCCAAGAATCACTTGTGTCAATCTTTTTTACGGCCGACTGTACATAGTGTAAAAATGAGCATAATGCTTGTGTATGGAAGGCATTACACGATTAAAAATACCATATATTCTACGGTCGTCAGTCAAAAGGACAATCTAAAACATTGACAAATAAAAAAATGGTCAGAAAAAAAACTCCCTGCCCATAATTCACTTTAAAACAATAATAACAACCTATGCAGGCAAAAGTAAAAACTAAGCTGGACAATTTATCGATTCACCTGCCGATTATTCGATTAATGCTTTAATGGGGATTAATTTGTTTAACCGGTTAATCGAAAAATTTTGACGAACCAAAATTAAGCAAAAATTAAATGCTTTCACTATGCAGGCCTGGACGCGAGCACACCTATATGAAGTGAAAAAATTAAGGTAAAGTATTAACTTAAGGTAAACTGTAAGTGGGAGATTTGTAACTTCAGACATGTGCAGAGGGTTACACATGTCCCAGCGACTTCAACACCGTGAAAGTGTCCGTTTGGCGCAGCAGAGACTACTGTGAGCAATGAAAGGAGGTCGCCCTTTTCGGAGATTATTAATGAACATTTTTGCCTCATGCAGCTGAAGTAATAATGTGTGAGTGTTTTCTAACTGTTTTACATAATATTGAAGTTGATTCAGAATTAAAATGATTGCGTCGTTTAACAGATACTCAGCAAAAATATAGATGCAATTTTTATTTTTAATCAATATTATTATGCATGGAAATGAACGAGACCGATTAATCGATTAATTAATCGATTAAAGGGTGGCGATTAATTGGGTTAAAATTTTTAATCGACGCCCAGCCCTAGTAAAAACAATAATACATTTACATAATATGTAGCTCATGTTTGACCAAGAAGGAGCGCAGCTGTTTTTTAAAAGCCCCCGTCGTGCCGGCAAGCGATACGTTGTTGCCTGGAGCGTTTAAGAGCTTTTAAAGTGGTTGCCTAGAGCGTTTAAGAACGACCCTCATAGTGTCATCTCTCTCTTTAAGTAGAACTTCCGTTTCTGGCCAGAGCGTACAATTGTTGCATTCCTCGATCTGCTTTGCAATTTCCGAGTTCTGCGCTTCCGTGTTTACATTTCTCCTGTGTTCTAATAACTTATCGTTGAGGCATCTCGAGGTTTGTCCCACGTACTTGAATCCGCATGTTAACGGAATTTTATATACTACACTTTCTTTACACGGAGCTGAAGGTTCCCAATGGGCCTTCTTACAGCATCTGTGGTTTGACAGAAATGGCGTCAGCCTGCTCATTTTGAAATCTGAGGGGAACACTACGCCTACTCCTAACTTTTTGGCGCAAGCCTTTAGGCTGTGGGAAATGCCGTAGAAATATGGGATTACTGCTATCTTTTCTTTGTTCTTTTTTTCTTTTCCTGGTGTCCATTTTGAAGTTTTATCTCTAACTGCCTTTTGATGAATTTCTCTTTCATATCCTGCAGATTCCAGCCTCAACCACTCTTCCTTGACCGCATTAACCATAAAATGAGTGCATTATTAACGCAATGCGTTAGTTACTAAGGGCTTCACTACCCATTGCTTTAACCGATTTGGCTTGGCAACTCTTCCTACGTAGCACACGTTTGCCGGCTGTTTTTCCAGTACTCCCAACAAAGAGCTTGTTCGGCATGTATGCGTAAATCAAGAAACTGCAGAACCCCATTTGCAGGTTGTTCGGTGGTAAACTTAAGCTCCGGAGGGCTGTTTTCTTACAATCGATTCCAAACACCGAGCATCCTTCATTCAAAAAGCGCAAATAAAAATATCATCAAAGTAAATTTTTACCAAGCATTGATTCAAGTTCTTTTCGTTAAGGGTTTCAGTTACGCACCTATCTAAGGTGTTCAGATAGATTTTCGCTAACATCGGTTAGCTGAGTTTGAGACGCCCCTTTCTGTGTCTGTTCTATCTACTAAATAGTTTGTAATTTATTCCACCACAGTCTCAGGTGTTATATGACACGGTTATCTATGAGTGTTTCGGCAATATTTCCTCTTCAAATTGTGCAATGTGTTATATCTCCCTGGGCTACTTGCGTCTTCAACATTTCGTCATCTTTCCTTTTTTTAGATTGTATAAATTTTGTTATAACAGAACCCCCTTGCCTTTTTAAAGTGATTCCGTTTTTTATTTTTATATGTATTTTTTTTACCCTTTCTTATATCTCACCCACCAATCTTCCAATACCTCTTAGTTACCATAATTTTCTCCCAATCCATTTGTCCATCCATGTCTGTAAATTCTAGTGCCCCCTCAAAATCCGCAGTCATCCCCCCCAGGAGGGCGGGACAAAGCCCCTGCACCTTAAAGGGGTCGTGCAAAGAAAATATATATGAACAGTCCTAATTTTATAAAATTGATGAGACTTCAAAGATCCCAAATCCCAAATATCACGGCGAAATATTACGTCCACATTTTATAAACAGTGTTTGAACTTAGCGTTTCTTGGGGTGCCTGGAACGACTATGCGACACCGTTGCCCAGCTTGAGCAACAAAACGTCACAATAAGACCTGTGTAATGTTGAGTATGTACTGTATTCTATATTGTGTTGCAATAATAAAAAGTAAATTATGAAAATAGTAAGGAAGTTACTGGCGTTCTAAAACTAATTCGGAAGTACTATATCACGTGATCGCAGGGAAGTTTCGTTTTCAAAGAGATTCGAGACTTCCGTCGTCCGGCAACCATAGCAGCGCCGGCTCGCCGCGTCCCCGCTCCTGTCGCCCCGTCGTCTGCTCGCCGCTGCGCATTTTCTGTGCGGGGCAAGTTTCGGTTGTTGTGTGTGCTTGGCGTCGTTGGCGTCTGTTGTGTGCGCGCTTCAGCACTTGCCATGCCGACCGTGTGTCTTGTGAGAGAGTGCAGCACGAGGTATGGTAAAACGAACGACATTCGGTTCCATAAGTTACCGGACCATCCACAGCGAAGATCGGCCTGGCTTCGAGCCATTGACCGCGATGGCCCGGACAACATCGGTAGGAGCCAGGGCTACCTGTGTTCCCATCACTTTTTAACTGGGGACTACGATATGAACATTGAAGTGCGGCGAAGCCTTGGCCTGGACACGAAACGGGCGCGTCTCAAGCCAGATGCCGTGCCCACACAACATCTCTGGTTCGACGCACCGCCAAAAAAACGAAGGTCTGAGGTACGTTCGTGCGACGTGAACTATCAAAATTCGTTCAGCTTTCTAAGTAATGTCTTGGTTAATTATGTCGTTCTAGGATCTCAGCGGCTCACCGGACGTCGTTGACATGATCGTCGAAGAAGGTCCGATTCCAAGTTGAACAGTAGACGGCTGGACACAAACGACCAGAAACGCCGTCACAGCTCTCTGCCAGACTCACGGGGGAGACGTCCAAACACAGTGTAAGGTTGTCATTTTTAGTCTGGTGCAACAATTTCCTTTAAGGTGGATGCAGTATACATTCATTGCATCCGTAATTTGTTCTCGAATATGGTGCCTGAACGGTGATTGCTATAAAATATAGCTACTCTCAACTCTGAACTGTAATATCAGTTTCACCTCGGAAGAATCGAACTGAAATGAATATATACAAAACAGAAGGGCTTTAGCTTATATGACAACTATTTTTTCTTGCAAGTTTAGAAAGAGTTATATACATAAAAATGGGACGGGACAACAGAAAGATGTGTTGTCCCATCCCCTGTCTTTATGTATATCACTGTTTCTAAACTTACATCATTACCAACGTGCTCACTAACAAGTATATTTTTCTTATTTGTCTATTTATTAACAGTTAC
The DNA here is from genome assembly GCF_016920785.2 of Ixodes scapularis. NCBI lineage: Eukaryota > Metazoa > Arthropoda > Arachnida > Ixodida > Ixodidae > Ixodes > Ixodes scapularis. Next base: position 695,109 of record NW_024609881.1, on the reverse strand, counting down.
GCAGGCGAGCTTCTCTGTTTGGGCAAAGAGAACTGTGGGGGTGCAGACAGATACACGGCAGTCGACTGGCAAGTGCACACAGTGTGGAGTTGTGTCTACTGACACTGCTGCTTCTGTCTCCGAAGCAGCTCCCCCTGCTCCTCCCCTGCCCCTTCCCTCAGTTGCGCCTGTGGCAGGACGAATGCCCTCTCCCATCCCGTTCCTGTCCCATCGTCTGCCACGCACATCCAGTCCTGTTGAATCTGATGCTTCAGACTTGGAGTATGAAGAGGACAACGACCAGGAGGAAAAGGGCTATCGGGAAGAGGAGGACGACGAGGAAGGAGAAGACGAGCAAGAAGAAGAGGAGGAAGAGGACAATGTGGAACAAGACTCCGAATTCTTCCCTTCATTCAACGAGACATTCTTGAAGTAATACTCTCTACTTTCTTTACACCCTGCATGGTTTGCATGAGATAATGTATTACAAACATATTACTCAATCAGGTCATCTTTTTAGGGAGCAAAGCACAGAGATGTAACTGCAATACAAATTTTAGGCTTTTGATTCCCCAGAATAATTTTATACTTTGCTCTAGTTTTCTCTCAGTAAAAAGCAGGTGAGCAATATTTGCCCTGGAAAGTTCAAGAAGGTAGCAAAATAAAATTGTTTGGTTGACTTCGTCATGCTGTGGAGCACGGGTGTGCAAAGTTGTCAGGCTTGGCACGCTTAAAATACTTGAGCACCCCCACCCCTTGGGGTTCATTTATAAGTTATGCTTACTAATGAGTCCAGTTTTCATTCATTTAGTGCTTTCCCCTGATGCCCATAAAAATACAAATTAAACTAAGTAAAGCCTTTCCTTGCACAGCAAACTGTAAGAGGTGACGGGTGCACCTGCAATATCCATGATTATTAATTTTTGGCCAAATTTAGAAAAATAAACTGAGGTTTGGCCCTATATAAAGATGTAACCAACATTTTCTCTATTTTTGACAAGGCTGAAAATGAAAATTCGTACATGTACAGTGACGCAACAGCTAGAAGAACGAACGCTCTGTTTGTCAACAGCCGCATACTTGCGCTCTTCAACAAAGATGTTTCCAATCAGTCAAGTGCCCACATTCCTTTGTGTCAACACAGACACCTCAGAGGAAAATAATGTTCTCTTCATTGTCAACTATTGAGAACACGATGACAGCTGCCGGGTATCTTTTGTGCCTTTCCTGACAGGCATGTGCTGTGCAGTGGATTAAGAAATCCCGCTAGTTGAAGCTGATAGTAAAACATTTGAAGCAGTGCCAAGGCGTGTCTTTCAGTAGCTTAATTGGCGGGTCCCGGAGGCCCGGCAACCACCAGACATGATCCCGTGACCCCTCGCGGAAGCGGTGTTGCAAGTTCCACTTTGCACACTTCAACTAACTTTAGAGGACTGTCTACTCTTCTAGTGCACATCCAAAGTACTGAGTGGTCCCACACAATACCACTAACACACACTGTTAGAATGTCAGTTTGTAGGAATGGACGTCACGTTGTAAAGCATGATATGCGTACGTGCATGATGGATTTTCAGTTTATTGGACAGTGGCAAATACAATAATGCACACTGGAACACAAAAGAGAGTTCCTTTCTGAGCAGTTTCGTCAACTCCTCTGGTATTTTTATTCTTGTAAATTATTATCCCCAATAGCCCAAAACAGGAATGATGGATGTCGTGCGTCTCATCTATTACTACACTCATGCTTTTTCAGACGTGATAGCAACATTGAAGAGGTCCTCCCGGAGAATGAAAGAAAGTTCATCGTGTTTGAGACATCTCTAAAAGAACTCTTCAGGGTGTGCCGGAAATGCCATGCACCATGCGAGAGTGTGTCGAAGGTGTCGGGGACACTGCTGAAAGTGCAGACGCTCTGCGTGAACAGTCACTGTCTTCTGTGGAAGAGCCAACCGATTCTACACGGCAAGCCAGCGGGCAGCGTACTGATGTCGGCAGCAATACTTTTCACCGGGACGAGCCCCACCAGCGTGCTACGAGTACTCAAACATATCAACGTGCAGGTGTTTGGAGCCCGAACGTTCTTCAATTATCAGCGCGGATACTTGCTTCCCGCAATCAACAAGGTAAGATGGACTATTCTATAATAGCAAAGAATCCTTTAAGCAGACTTTCCTATATTAGCCGGCATTGTTATTAACAGTGCCAACATCTCCATTATTTTTGTGTTTTATTATAAAAAAGATATGTTCAAATGTGTCAGGGACTGCAGTTTCAAGATTTTTACGTTCTTGATTATCTTGGTTTGGTTGTATATTCATCCATATAAAAATATAGCTCATTTTGGCACACACGACCTTGTAGTGATTTTTCTTGATATTTTCACTTTGAGGTAATGACACAAGAAACAACCATGATGAGGGACCTTTAGCTGGGACAAAGTGTTGTAATTCAGTTAATTCTGCATTACACAATCACACTTCCTAAAACCTGCACAGTCATATAGTTAGCGCGTCAAGCAATGTCGGTACTTGTAAGAGGCACAATGGGCATCTTTACCTAGGAATGTTACTAGTTGTACTACTGTGTAGATGTCAAAAAATGTGTCAGATGCACTGGTAGTTCCAGACCGGCTAAAGCACTACATTATCTAGCTCCTTTTTTTACCTTCCCTCGGGGTTGGCTAAGTATGTCATGTCATGTCATGAATACCTTTTTGAGCAGCCTCATCAAGACGTGAAGAAATAGTCCTCAAGCATGCGAGAATTAATCATTCCAGCATTTCATAAAATCTGCATTATTTTTTTGATGAAAACATCTGTAATGGTTATAGTATTCAGTTTCAACTACGCCTCTGGTTTTCTTCTCTGGCATTAGGGGTTTTTATATGCTAATGACAGTCTCTGAACATTCATAAAGTAAGATAGGCTTTTGCAGTTTACAAAAGTATACTTACATATGTAATTGAAATTTTGCAAAAATTAAATTTGCTTGTTCCAAAGAATGAGCATGCCAATTTTTTTGTCTTTATGGCTACAGTTTTTGTCCGAGATGTTCACATGCTGACAGAAATAGTGTGAACAAATAAGTCTGTTTTATTAGTGTTGTAAGCTGACAAAACCTGCCCCGATTTTTTTTTTTTATCATTGTCTCATTCCAGATCTGGCAACAACAGCAGGACGAGCTGTTCGGTGAACTGGTGGGCCACGAGGTAGACCTCGCTGGTGACGGGCGGTACGACTCGCCTGGCTTCTGTGCGAAATACATGACTTACTCCTTGCACGCCGCTCAGGTGAAGAAGATTCTCCACTTCGAGCAAGTGCAAGTTGGGGAGGTAAGTTACAGCTACTATAACAAGATAGCCTTGTTTTATGACTAGGTTTCTTTCCTCTCCAAAAGTGTGCAGAGGCTAAATCCAGCACTGCCATGGAAAAACATGGATTTATCAAGTGCCTGGAAAAGGTGAAGGGGCAGGGGCTCAAGGTCGCGTCTGTGACCACGGACAGACATGTCCAAGTGACGAAGTACATGCGTACGGAGGAGCCCATGATCCGACACTACTTCGACGGCTGGCACATTTCAAAAGGTACATGGCTTTCAATGTGCAACTACATGCTGGAGTTTGAGGCAAATCTTGGGCATGCCCAACTTAGGCTGCCCATATAAAAACTTGTGGGACCCACCTAGGCTCCACAGGGTCTAAAAGCAATGATGTGGGCTCCAGGGCGCCTAAGCATGGGCATGCCAACTAACGGAACATTTAGATTAAAATGATTTATATTGTAGGGGGGAAGCTTTTTAGGGGCTAGTCATGTCCATGTCCGTATGTCTCTCCGGCGTCGGGGGCTCGTGCTCCTGCTCGTGAGCTCACGAGCACGTCCCGTCCTCGTGTAGGGAAAAAAACAAAGAAACAACCGCATCTCCACGTGGTTAATGATGTTGATTGGGGCGAAGCTCTGTTGGTGCCTGTTTGCGTAGACGGTGAGCCGCAGCATGCCGAGCTTTTCGTTTGCTTTCATCCATGTCAGAAAGAGAATGTGTGGTATGGAAGGTAGTTATATACGCATCTGAGCATTTGACCGCGCGTGACATGGATGAAAACGAACGAAAGGCTGGGCATGCTGCGGCTCAGCGTCTACACAGACAAGCACCACCAGAGCTTCGCCCCAATCAACATCATTCACCACGTGGAGATGCGGTTGTTTCTTTGGATTAAAAGCGGCCGCCGAGCGCCTCCCCCCCTCCCCGTTTCCTGTGGGGGCCCTCTGTTCTTAACCGCCCCTACGCCCCTCCACGCCCCCCTCTAAGCTTCCACGATAGGGGCGGCGGAGGCTGCCTTCTTAAACGTCCCGCGAACCGACAAAGGAATGCAGATCTCGAATGGAGATATTGTTTTCAAGGTTCCACATCTATTGCATCATGTCTCTAGCTACCAGCATAGACTGCTTCCACGTACACCAGCTCACTTAGTACTTTTTCCCTTGAGTCACACTGTCATGACCACGACAACAGGAAAAAACAAACAGTGGGGAGCGCATATCCCACCATATTTTTTTAAAGGACGCGAGAAATAAAGTTTTACTTGCAGGAGCAGATCAGCAAATCTGATATATATTTTGAGCACCTAGACTAACACCTTAACCCATTTCTTCATGTGCATTGTTGTATCACGAATGTAAGAAGCACTTTCCACTGTGTTTGTTACAATTAAATCATACCTTTTAGGCAGACTTTCTATTCTATTACGAGGCATATTTTCATTGTTTGACTCTCCCAAGTAGGACAAGAGCTGGGGAATTGGTGGGGCAATAGGGTTTCCGACAGCCTTTACGAAACCCACGTTGGTCCCACATGGGTGCAGCATGAAATGGACACGCCCAATATGGGCTGCCCATGGAGTGCCACGGTCGGTCCCACCTCAAATATGCGAGGTTGGACACAGCTTGGGCAGGCCCAAATTGGGCTGTGCATGCAATACCCTCGTGGGTTCGACCTCAGTTACGCTAAGGCACACCCAATTGGGGCTTTCGTGGGTCTTGCGTCGGCTGGGGGGGGGGGGAGGGGGGGGGGCACAGTTGCGGAGGTGTGGGCTTCAGGGGGGCAAAGTATCGGCATGCCCGTGCAGTACCTCCGTGGGTCCCACCTTGGCAATGCGGAGGCCAAATTAGCGAAAATATGGGCAAAGTTGAGCTTGCCATGTAAAACCATTGTGGGCCCTACCTCGGCTCTGCAATGGCCCAATCGACTGTGGAGTGTGGGCATGCCCAACTCGGGCTGCCCATGTAAAACCCCCGTGAATCCCCCCTCGGCTGTACGGGGGCCAAAGGCAATGATGTGGCCTCCACAGCGGCTAAGTGTGGACGTGCCCGAGTTGGGCTGCCCATGTAAAACCTTCGTGACCTGCAAAACCAATGTGGGACCCACGTTCACGGGGGATGGGGCAGCCTACATGGGCTTCCCTCTCGGCTCCCCTTTAGGAGCCCACTTTTTGCTCATTGGGCTTCTATTTATGAGACAGACAACGGCTTTGTGGTAACCATATTACACCCTGTAATACAAAAGCTCGGAAGGAGATAAATTACTAGTAGGTATGTAATTGCAGTTCCAATTCTACCTCACTTATAGGCATCAAGAAGAAGCTGGCTGCTCAAACGAAGCGTGCTGGATGTGGCATGCTCGAAGTCTGGATCCAGCCAGCCAGCAACCATCTCTTCTGGTGTGCTGCCATCTGTGACGGCAACCAAGACTTGCTCGTCGACATGTGGCGGAGCATACAAGCCCATGTCGCAAACATACACGAGGGCCACCCAGGTCTCTACTCACACTGTGCCCATGATGACCTCGGAGACAGGCAATGGCTCGCCCCTGGTAAGCATGTTTGTGTTTGAATCTCGCAAGTGCTTTTGGAAGATATCTTGCGTTCACTTCTAGCATAATGATTTAATTTACTCAGTATCTCCCTGCGATAGATTGCAGCCAATGGTATGGGCCATCCCAGCCAATCCGGCTCTTATTAAACTTGCACTCTGCATATTGCTGTGTCTAACCAGAAAGTCACATGGCATGCTCGCAGCATTTGGTTGGTTCTGACGGCTTGTAGTGTCCAGAGTGGTTCATGTAGAAGAAGAAAGAGTACAGCTGTGCATCATGTTATGCATACATACACTCACTACATAGAAACTCTAATATTCAGCTGCAGGGAGCCTTGAGGCAGCAACACAATGTACGGTAACCTGTCCTTCTTTTCCACCAGAAGTATGTACTGTATGCCCACCCTTAATATGATACATGGCCTCTGAAGTGACTAATTTGTTAACAAGAGGGCTTAGTGTCCGCATTTAGTTAGTGGGTAAATATTTCTCAGGTGACATAACTGGCACTGGAATAATTCTGCCTAATCACGTGCTGCCTATACTGCCTGCCTAACAAATGTTATAAAAATATTATCTTGTAGCTTGTATGCCAAAATCAAATAACTATATATTAGAAAGTTTGTTGCCCTTTCTAATGATTGCAGGCACACGAGCACATGACAAGTTCGTTGAGGTTACCATGGCACCACGTCTACTCAAGAATATTCGGCAGCTGGCCCCTTCCACACACACATTCAGCCTGGAGTCCTTCCATAGTGTGCTGAACGGGTTTGCGCCCAAGTCTGTGTCCTTCTCCCCCAACGGCATGCGTGCAAGGTAAGTGACAAAGAAGCTCGTCTGCAAAGATTCAAATTTACAAAGATCCTTGGTTTATTTGTCTCATTCCAGAACACAACTGGCAATATTGCACTTCAACGAGAATGCGAACAACCCGCAAGCGATCACTGCTGATGGATTGCCTCAGTGGAAGATCTCGTATCCGAAATCAAAAAAGGGAATGGCTGTTGCCCGTCCCAAGCAAGCTGGCCCCTCGTACAGTAAGTGGACTGCTTAGTGTTGTGACGAATCTTGATTTTAGAGTGCAGGAAAGCATCAGGAAAGCGTCAGTTCAGAACGAATGTTCTGCTCTAATGACTTAATCCTCACAAAAGTCTTGTCAGTGTCCGATATGTTGCATGGCGAGAATGTTGTGTCTTGTACTATCCCTGTGCATTTATTCAATTTCAGACTATGTCAACCTGCTGCTGAAAGAAACGACAAACTGCTGCAAAATGTGGCCATCGTTCAAGGTAGCTTTCGCAGCAAACCCCTCCACCGCCCCCCCCCACCCATGAGCCACTCCTTCCCAAGGCCTTCGAAGAACGAGCTGGTTGCAGCAAGGAGGTCTAGGTTCGCCCAATCCACGAAGAGCACCACACTGTAGATCAGGTGGGTGCTCCTCTATATCATTAGCTTATTGATGCTGATAGGAAGACATTGAGTTTATGAAAATTTATTTGTAGACACTGCAATTACATGGGAGAGGGTACATAATTTATATACTACAGAACACGGTTTACATTCCGAAAATACCTCATTTCCTTTATCCTTATACAATTTTAAATAAGATCAGGTACATATTCACTTCACAGGCAATGCAGTAATAAATGCAAACTATTACTGTCTGCTATGTGCTATCATCTAATCCATCATTTCTCACACACTGCTAACAGCAACCCATCAAAAATAAAAAAAGACATGTTGTGACCATCATTTCCCCCCTGTTTTCGTAATGCGACTAGTCACTAATGCAGAAAATGAGGGTTTACTTCACAGTTGATATAACTATAGTCTGTTGCAGCTCAAGAATGGCAGGCGAGTGGAGAGTAGGAAACCACTTATCAGGATTGGTGGCTTTCTCCTCTCCTTTTAAGCATTCAGTGCAAATGTGGAGGGAAAAGGGGAGACTTCTGCTGTTCTTGAGTTGCAAAATATCATACTATAAGTTACAAAAACCACCACAAAACGTGGGCCTGACTGCTTATAAACACAAGGCTGATGTTTGGATATCGCTACTCACTCTTCTGACTCGATGTGGAGCTCGAACCAATGCTTTATTTTTATTAATGCCACCACTAAGGAGCCAAGCTTTCGTAAGTGTGTTGCGGCATAGGCAGCAGAACACTCACAACTAAGGTACTCAAAAGTAGGTACTCTCCTGTTAAACTGCCCAAACCCTGGAAGTGGCTAAGGTTCAAAATAGCAGCCTCAAATACTGAATTAATGTAATGTCTACATACATTGTGCTCAGCAGATGTCTGATCTAGACAAGCAAGCTTCACTGGCTTTAGGGGGATTAGTTCTCGAATTGCACTGCTGAAGGATATCATTCGCTGTACCCTTGTTCAACTTCCCAAGATGCTACACAACCACCTGTTTAATGTTTTGTGACCGTCTTAACTTTAGCCTGACGTTGAGGAAAGAATGTGCGCCCTGTTTACCTGTAAAGCATTCAGATATTGTGCATAATCCTTCATCGGAAAATTACGTTCAACTCTGAAAATATCTGTATAATGCGCGGTCTTGCCTTGATAAGCAGTGACAAACAGTCCTGGGCGATTTTTTTTCATGGAAAGTAAGATACATTCCTTATGTAGTCTTCATTTATACATGATTGCAAATCAAAACCGAAACTTTAGCTGCAGAAGGCAAGACTGGTATCAGATTGTCAATAACATGGCACATTCACATGGTATGAACAGTTACATGAGTTATCATGCGAAAAGGCATGCTCGACTAAGTTCAGCGAATGCAAAATGGCACTCACCGCACTGATGCAATCTGTTGGCTTCGCATGGAAAAGCAAAAAGACAACTGAAGGTCAAACTGTCAACAAGACATATCAACCTAAACTCGTTTTAACAGACTTTGCTAGTGCCTAGGATTTAGGGCTGTTGTAAAAGAAGTATGCAGAATGCAGACACAAAGTTGGATCAGTGGCACAGATAGAAAACCTACCAAACTTGACAAATCAGTATGTTATATTTGAATGTCTGTTGTAATGCGTTTATACTGCAATAACAGTGTTAGCTAAAGTGAACAAGCGGTACAAACTGCCATGTTGGTTGTACAGTCTGCCTCCCACTTGAGTTGGTTCATCTCTGTGACTTGACGCATCTCAAACTTATGACTAGTACATTAAACATTTAAATGAAATTGTATAGTAATATTTGACCCGTAGACTACCTTGATGATACTAAAAATTTGGTGTTTTCGCAATGACAAAATTGAAAAGACTATCTTTTATGGATTTTAGACATCACCCTCTAATTCTGGTGCACCCCCTTTCCCTTTTTAATTAACACAATGTGAACAGCATAATAACTTTGGCAAAGATTTTAGTTTCTGTTTGCATACTGAAAGCCAGTGTAATCCTCTGACGGAAATCTCTCCCTTATCTTGTGTACAGCACAGGCTGGGAGGACCTTCCTGTGATTCCTGCCCAGGCGTCCCCAAAGCCAGTGCGCCAGTTGGCTATAGCTGATGTACCGGTACCGTCTGTTGACATGGAGAAAATTGTTGCTTCATATCATCCCAATTGTATTCAGCACTGTTAATTGAAAATCAAAACGTCCAACTTGCTTACAAGATGGCCAACTTAATGTTGTTAGACTGTTGAGGCAACACATACCGATATTCAAAACTGCACACTGTATACAAACTCGTTTGCATCACCAGGTACTGGTGCTACAGCTGCACGGTGCCAAAGACACAGCTCACATATTACGTGTAGCACAAATCCTTGTTTTACATTTTGTAACGGTTCAATAAGAATCGTTCTGAACCTTGAATTGTCCTTTATGTCGACTGTAGCCTCAGCCACTCGTCTCGTTTTGTTTTGTTTCTTCTACTTCATTGTATTCTCTTCATGCTACACCTTCTCCTCCCATGAAAAGGTTCACAACCTGTGAACTAATGTGAGGATAAAGTCTCGAAAGCGTGCCGGCAGAGAGAGACTTGTACGGTTCCGCAGGTTCATACTAAAGCCAGTGCTCGACGTCTCAGTTGGCACAGGTGGCGTCTGTTGTGTATTTATAGGTTCTTCTTGGCTCCCATTTCTCATTGGCGATGATGCTCGGGGTCTAACGTCTTGATTATTCGGTCAGGTTCGGTATTTGGGTCACTTAGTATTTCAGATGAGTGATGTTCCTGTGTGTCTTCCATCGTGATTTTGTTGAACTGCTTGTCAATGTAGATTGCTTCAACTTCGTTAGAAGGCTGCATCGTTTCTTGACATGACCGAAGCAAGTCAGGCGGAGGGTCATTGCTTGCCGTAGAGGGTTGTTCACTCTTTTGAAAAGCAATGCTAGCGCCCTGCGTTTCTTCCTTGAATTCAAACAACTCAGGTGGACAATCGTCTGTTTTCATGTGGTTGCCATTCCTGTTCGGAGATAAAAAGAATGTCCCAGGAACCTTCTGTAGCACTTGCGCCTGCAGGCAGGCCGCTGTCTATGGCACCTAGATGATTGGAGTTGCCGGTAAGGTTTCAGTCTGTTACGATGCACAACGACCTGCTTGTGTCTAGAGGCTTCAAGCTCAATCCGAAATGTGTTCCTGAAACTTTCTTGACAACACTATAGGGCCCCTGTCATGGCAAGTGGAATTTTGACAATTTGCCCCGTTTCGCCGCTGGGCAGTGAAGTAACAGTTTGTCGCCAACTTTAAAATCTTGCTAGTGAACGTTCCGATCGTCATACTGTTTTCTGATGCTCTGCATCGGCGTTATGCAGTGTTGCAGCTGCTAAGATGCGGCAAAAGTCGTCGAGGAGATTCTTTCAGGGGCTGCGACGTGCAAATTTCGATACGGTGTTCGATAACTTCTGTGCGGCCAATATCAAAGTCTCCCTGGGAAATGACGTCCTTGAGGGAAAATAAGAGGTTTCCTAGGTGCAGGAGATCTTGGCTAAATATTTGTGTTTTAAAAAGAATAGTACAAAGCAGATGTTCTTTGTTCCATTTGTTTTGGTGAAGTGTCATGCATGCGGATTCTTGTGTGCTGCTGGCATTTTTGGAGGAGTCTTTGAAATAAGAAGTCGTCATTGGCGTTACTAATATGATCAATGAGCCCTTGTTCCCTGGTATAATCGGACCGCTTGTTTTGTGTCGTTCAGAACGCAAACTGGAATGGTGCTCCGAACCACAACATGCTCTAGAGTGATGTCGCTTCTTTTCGCTAAAGGAGGTCTATACAAGGTTCCAAGACACCATCAATTGCCGGTCCCTCATAGTTAAACTTGGCCATCGACAAAAACTACACTGCGAGGCGAAAGCCTCACTGGAGTAAAAATTCTCAGTGGCTCCATTTTTTCTCCGGTAGTTTCTGCACATGGTTTCTTTGCTTGCAACGAGAAATCCAAAATGTTAAGACAGAACCCGTTCTAGTGAGGAAGTCAGTGCCAAGGATGCACTCCTGGGTTATACAGCGAATGACTAACACTGGATGTGCAGTCCCGATGCCTGCAACCTCGGTTTATGGGTAGCAAGTGCCTTCCTTGTTCAAAGTTCCACAATTCAAGGCGTGTACATTGCGCTGTTCGGGTACGATTGCGGGCTTTGCATCCAGTAATAGCGTCCATGCGTTAAAGGCAATGATAGCTACTGACAACCCCGAATCAATGAAGTAGTTTAGTAAAACACCTGCGATTGCCTCTAGTGCCATGACAAGCTCTGTAGCTTTTGTTCAGCCCCGTGTTGGTTGGGTGCCTGCGCAGGGCTCCATGTTGAGGCATTGATCAGTTTTCCGAATGCCTTTGGTTCAAATGTTGATTACAGCTGTTTCCTTCTCCCTTGTTCTTTATCCTGGCATTAAAGCTGCATGCGAATGTCCTGCCCTGCCACAACGGAAGCAGCGTTGCTGACGTGAGACATGGGCTGGATTGCTAGAACAGCGGCGCAGCTGAGGCTGGGCGAAAGAAAGCACTGCAAAGGCTGGGGCACGCAAGCATCTTGAGACATGGTGTAAGTCCCGCTTAGCTTGTGCGCTGGCTTTGGCAGTGCTTTCTTTGCCCCAGTCACAGCTGAGACGTTGTTTCTAGCAAGCCGGCCCTGGGGCCCTAATCTGGACATTTGGCGAGAAAGACAGTGAGAAATCTGGCGGCTATGATTGGCCGGCGTCAAGGTCAAGTGTGGCGTCGGCCAATCACAGCCGCCAGATGTCTCGTCGACCTTTTCGCAAAGTGTCCAGATTAGGGCCCCTGGTGTTTGGTTGTTTGCCCCCTCTGGAAGTTCTCGATCTTGTCCGCGAGAGCAGCCATGAAAGAAGTGAGGGATGCTATGTCCGCTTTTGTGGCATGCCGTGCCCTCACCCGCAGTAGTAGTAAACGACGTGTCTACTGATGCTTTGCCGAGACAGCTGATGCAGTTTGCAGCGGTTACTGCAGCTGCCAGAGGTGTTTGAACAGCAATGAGTGCCCGGCACCGGAGGTCATCGCCGAGTCCCGCACTGAACTGATCCTGCACAAGAGCTTCAGGGTCTTCGTAAGGCATTGCTGGGTATGCCTTGGAAAACAAGTTTATCAGGTCGTAGGCAAGCACGTCATATGGTTCCCCAAAACGGTGTTTCCACGTTCAAAATTGCGTGGCAGCGACTTCTCGTTGAGCATGAGATCCAAAGCACTTTGACATGGCAGCGAGTAGACAGGCGAAGGATGCGCAATCTTGCAGATCCAGATGCTGGCAAACCAGGAAAGCTCGTCCGTGCAGTAGAGTCGGTAGGAACAGCAGCTTCTTGCCGTCATCCCAATTGTTTCCGCAGCACAGACGTTGAAATGGCATTCCCAGGCATCATAGTCCTCATCTCCAGAAAAATTATCAGGCACTGACCTGTAGTGCTGTCGCCATCCCACCGGTGCAGCAGTTGCCATCGTGCTGCTGCCACCAACCTAAGGATTTATTCGGTCTGAGCCCCGAACTGCCCCTTTTGTCGACCGTAGCATCAGCCACTTGTGTGGTGGCCCATGCGCTCTCCCCGTTTCTTCTGCTTCATCGTCTTCTTTCCATGCATACATATCTTATGCTATGGAAAATGAGTCATCCAGTGAGTCGTTGGTGTGAAATTAGCTTCTTTCTTCACTACTGTGATTCCATTCTGTGCAGTGCTCTGTTTTCTGTCTAAATTTACAACTTGCTTATTTTCTTGTCCTAATTTTTGCATACAGTATTTGTCGAGGTCAATTCCATGCAAATTTATACTGAGGCAAAGTGTCTGTTTTCAAAGTGATACAAGTGTTACCAGATGCACAGTAATAAAACAGATGTGTATGGACTGCTTCCTTTCTTTGTCATTGTTTTTTTATATCCATAAGGAGACACTTGGACATACCATTTGTAAGTCTGGAGGTACAGCTTATCAACACTCGCATGTGCTCTCAGCGTGCTGACGCTGTAAACGAAAATAAAGCTAAACGTACAATGTTACTGATACTTCGTCTCACCTTGTAGGGTCTATTACGCATACGTGCGAGCTTGTTGCTTTGCGCGTCACGGCTCGGCGGCTGCATGAGCGATTGTACAGCGCGAGGTCCATGCACAACCTTCGCAGTTAGTCCATGCTACTGTGAGACGAAGTACAGGTAGGAATATATTTGCACCCGTAAGCGCAGGCGCCTCTAGTACATATAGGCATGTAGCCTGTATGTGACATTACCTTGTGTTCTCGACGCGTACGCCGTGGTCCTGGAGCGTATGGAAGACGACGTCGAGCACCACTTCGTCCAGGCACAGCGTGTGGAAGCGAACATTCCTAGTAATGCAGCCCGACGGTTGCTTCTCGGTCGCTGCCGGAATTTCGCGGCAGCAGACGCTTTCCACGATGGTCGGCATCGCCTCGCACTGGCCGCAGGTGCACCTATTCGAATGTTTGGGTCAGCGACTGCGCTCACTTGCGAGTTGATTTACGGCGTGTAGAACACGAATACTTACCAGTTTGTACAGCCAAGTCGACCCGGTTCAGGAGGTTGATGATCAGGGCTCGAACGAGCTCTCGTCGAGCCGCGCGCACCTCGCTGCTCAGAGCTCGCCCCGTCTTCGCTGTCGGTGCCGTCGTCGGATGATGAGCGGTCTCGTACTCCTCGGAGGGGGGTGTCCGCATAAGGCACAAAGCCGAGACGTCTGCTTCGCTCGATCAATCGGCGCTGAAGCTCGGGGAGGGCCAGTCGATCGGACATCTTGCATCTGAGGGACGTATCTGTTCGCCTTCGACTTCTACGCGTGACGTCAGAAAGCAAAACTTTCCGATTGGCTGTCTTAATGTGACGTAGCCGTTGAAGAGAGAGGCAAGCTGCCCGGGAAACCGAAATTGTCGTTTTACGCTAATAAATTAATCCGGACGATAAAACGGATGCGCGTGGGTTACCTGATAGAGGACCGGCAATCAAAATATCGCACATAGCGCAGAATTTTCAAAAACGTTTCACGACCCCTTTAATATTACGTGTTCTATAGTTTCCCTTTTCTGGTTGCATATGTTCCATAAAGTGTCCATTTCCTGGAATTTAGCCCTATATGTTGCGTTCTTCACACCCCCGTCCTTTTTTGTTTTGTTCGAAGAGTAAGATATTTTGCGAGTCTGATTAGTTACATCGCCCGAGCGCGTCGTTTGCGAGGATGTTCCGTTCCTTGTTGGTGCATTGGGGTCGCACAAATGCAAGTGAAAGGCTTCTTTTTTTTTTCTTTGTTCGGTGGCGAAGATATTTTGCTGTTATCAAGGGTGCGGGTCATAAGTAGGATTCCGTGTTCTCGGAGTTTATTTCTCGTGAAATTCGGAGGGTGTCTTTGGAGTTTATTTTTCGCTGGGGATTCCTGTTTTATCGGAGTTTATTTTCGTTAGATTCCCAATTCTTTGACAATCAGAGCTTATTTTATTGCGTAAAATTTAGACAGTTCGAAATAAAATTAAATAAGGTTCTGGTAACATGATTCATTGTACCGAAGAAACCTCGACGTGCTAAAAGGCCAACCTCTTTTCAGTAGGTCTAGATTTCAAAGAAAACTGAAGTGGAATCTCGTCAGGACCACTGACCTTGTGCTCTTATAAAGTTGAATTTGCTAAAACCCCGTCTTTTTTACTGTTCATTTTGTCGCTGTGAACTCGAAAGTCGGAGTTTTCCGGATAAATCCGATTTGACGGAAAATTTACCGGCCAGTGTTTTTCGGATTTGTTCGAATTTATCCGAAAACACGGAACCCTAGTCATAAGTCGTCAATCGCCCGAGCGCGTCGTTGAGAAGATGTTCCGTTCTTTGTCGGCGTTTTGGGTCAAGAAAATGAGAGTGAAAGATTTCACACTTCAAGCGGTCCTTGCGTGATAACTGAAGTTTGCAACTGCAGGCAGACAGAAGCTACTGAAGCGTCAAAGGATTGATACTGTCTTACCGCTTCTTTCTGTTCGAAGTAGGAGAGGTGGTTTGATCTGGCGATGTCAGAAAATCTGCAGAGATTAGTTTTAAACGGTTTGCTTATCTGAAATGCGGAAGAAGCATGCGTTATTTCGTCGATTTTGTTTTAAGTTTGACATTCGCTTTGCATTTAAAGTGCAAGAGGCTGCTTTCTACCGTAAAAAAAAAATTGCAAAATTTATTTAGTGAACCTAAATATAAAAAAAAGCTTTTTGGTACTAGGCGTCACACGTTGCTAGAAAATAAGTTGGTGGCCTAGTTGGATGAACATCATAAAATATTATTAGCGTGAAAGACAAAGGACAAGAGAAGACAGGACAGGACAAGCGCTTGTCCTGTTATGTCCTCTCTTGACCTTTGCCTTTCGCGCTAATATTTTTTATAATGTCACACGTTGCTATTTGGAAGTTGAGAATGTTTCACGCTGAAGATTCTTTGTTTGACCCCAACGAACACACAATTGGTTTAGTATTTTATGAAATCGAGGCGAATATTTTAGACAAGAACCCGCACACCTTCTATTGTGGTGTTCGTCGATTGCACTTTCTTGGCTGCGATGAGCCCTTGGTCGGCTGCTACTGTTGGGTGGCGAAGAAAATCTCATCGGAGAGAAGTTCACCGGTAAAATTCTCGCCGTAAAACCGACACACGGGAGAAAAGCTCATTTACGAATCATTTTATTCAATATTTAATTTTGAATATTCTCGGCATTGTTCGAACTGCGGTGTTAATATTTATTTATTTGTTGGACCACATGGGAAGGGGGTGGCTAAAGCCGTGGTGTGGGATTAGGGTTTAGGAGGCGGATAGAATAGATCTGCGAGGAGTTGTCCACGCTCTATAATCTCTTTAGGGGTGAAGAAGGTATCGTGTCGTTCTGCTTCTCAATCTTCTTGCCGGTACGAGAATCTGCTGGTCAAGAAGTACTGGGAGTCACCTCACATTCTGTCGCAAGGCCACTCTTACTACCACCTTGGGCTAGCGTGTTTTGGCTAGGGGGGCATGTTCGGAGGTGTGCAAGTAATGTGTCATGATCGGCATGCGGTATCTGTCCTGCCGGTGGAGAAGCGTGGGCAGTCCCCGATAAGGTGCAGGAGATTAGCTCTGCACTCCGATCCGCAGTGACTGCAGCGAACTGGTGTGTCCGCGGTGGGGGGGGTACCATTTCTTGATGATATGCGATGTGAAGGCTGTGTCTGCTAATACGTTGTTTGAGAATACTTCTTGGGCGCGTGAGAGTCGTAGTTGCGGATCGACTTGAAGCGGAGGTGTTATTGTTGTAAGAAATTGTTTACGTTCCCTGCGGTGTGTGGCTCTGATAAAGGAGAGGTACCATCGATATGCCGTTCCCGGTGAGTCTGTGATCCATGCGTAGGGATTAAGTGGTGGGTTGAGAGGAGGGTAAGGGGCGACCGAGTCAATACTCCTTCGGGCTGCCGTGGCTGGGTTATGTGCCACTGCGTTCCCTCCTGTCAATCCGGTGTGTGCGGGTGTCCACTGAATGCGTAGGTCGAGGCCCACTTCGTCTTGCACTCGTTTCCTTATGGCCTGAGCCATGGCGTCATCCGTGTTAATGTCCTCGATTTTTTTGAGCGCTTCCTTGGCGTCTGTTAGTTTTTTCTGTAGTCATGTTGTGGTAGGGGTCCAGGGATTGAGGAACGGGCTCTCCATATGAAGAGGAGTTCAGCCTGCCGGGCGTCCCCATAGAGGAGGTGACAGCTATGGGCGCCATTTATTGCCGGTCGTGTGGGGCAGTGCCAGACCATGCCCCCCTTGCCGTCGTTAAAACTGGCGGCTGTGTAGATGACCATTCGATCTTGTTCGAACTGTTGGTGCAGACTGGCAATACGAATTCAAAGGCCTCTCGTTCTCGGGATGGTATTGCCTGTTGTCTCATTTAAAGGGAAGATGGGGAGGTTCTGTATTTAAAAACAAACACTTGCATCATCTTCATTTGGTCTCCACGATTACAAATATCAAAATCATTTTTCAATTCGATGCGCGCATTTGACATAAAAGCGCTTTTAAGAGGAGCGCCAAGCCCCTCCCTATTTGCGCGGTCGGTGAGAGCGTAAAAATTGGAAGAGAATTCGTGACGTCAGTCGACGTCACAAACGTACCTAGCAATCGCCGCTCGCCCCACTCGCGCCTGGTTCGCTCCTGCCTTCCCGCCATGCGCATCCACAATCGTCCCTCTTCTCCCCCCCTTTTATTTTCTTCCAACATAACAACGCTTAGTAGTAGTAGTAGCTTCGCGGCCATCTCCTCCGAGGGCTCGTCAACGTCGTACGTCGTACTCGAAACTGGTTGCGTTTCACTTTTTTCCGCGTGGTGTTCGCTGTGGTTTATTATCGTCGGCGTGACAGGTGCACGGCGTTGTCTATCGAACAGTCCTTCTTTTATGGCGGCGCTTGCACAATGCCCACGTTGTGCCCGGCCGTGGGCTGCTCGAACATCTCTCGGAGGGGCAGCCCATTTCACTTCCACAGGTTTCACCCGAGGATCTCCAAGCAGTGGGTCTCCGCGATGAGAAGAGACAAATATGTGCCCAGCAAGCGGAGTGTGCTCTGTTCGGCGCATTTCTCTGAAGACATGTATGTCGACAAGGTGCGGATCCTGAAGAAGCTTGGTCTAGCTGTCACTCCGCGTCTAATTCAAGGCGCCGTTTCCATCATCGTTTCGCATAAGCGACAACCCCCTCAGCGCACACGGGGAGCATTCACGAAGACGGATTGAGGTAAGCACAATAAGTTGGACCTTTTCCAAGTTGTGACTTTTGCGCGCTGCGATTACGTCGAACGTTGAGTCTAGAGTATCTTGCAGCGTTCAAGTGCCGTCCGACGGTGCTTCGCGTTCAAGTGCCGTCCAAATGTCTCGTATAAAACGAGTTCTCAAAACTAATATCTCGAAGCGGAGTGTAGCTTTTTGGTAAGACATTCTGCATCTGGCGTTCGGACCGCTCGGACGCAGAATGGCTGGCTCCCATGGAGCAGTGATAACGGCCAACTGGGGCCGCGGTTTATTTGTTCTTTCTTCCATGGACGATTATCGTGTTGTTCTCCCACCCCAGCCAGCAGGAATTTTCGCTGTGAACACCGTCTCTCTTCATTGCAACGTGACGGGTCGCCCTTACCGGGTAGACCACTTCAGGGCCGAACTGGAACGCCTTGGCGTGACGAAGAAGATAGCGGCGATTGGCGCCTACCAATTAAACCGCCTTTGGATGCTCACACTTCACACCGCAAGAGCCAAACAGAAGTTAGTGGAAGCACGAGAACTCTCTGTGAAAGAGAAGAAGTGCTTAGTGCTTCACCCGGACAACTCCGAAGTCCGGTTAAAAGTGCACTGGGTGCCATTCCACGCTCCGGACGAGGCTCTCTTCCGAGCTTTTGAGCGGTACGGGAAGGTTCAGGAGGTCACTCGCGAAACCTGGGGGACGGATGGCTTTCAGGGCATACAGTCGTCCACGAGGATGGTGCGCCTTAGCCTGAAGCAGGGCGTCACCATTGATAGCCTGCCTCACCAGCTCAAAGTCTGCGGCGGAGGTGTCCTGCTTGTGGTTCCCGGACGCACACCCCTGTGTTTGCGGTGCAAATCGAGAGGACACATCCGGAAGGATTGCAGGACACCCTGGTGTCAGCAGTGCCGCAGGGTTGGGCATGCACCTGAAGACTGGGTGCGTACGTACGCCACCGTCACCGGGGATCATTCAACGGATGATGTGCAAGACCTCGAGATGGACGAGGAGGAAGCAGAGGATACGGCACGGAGCGAATCTCAGCGACCACCGCCCGCTCCACCAACGAACAAACAGGAAAATTCCGGAACGTCAAGTTCCGCTACCGGTCCCCCCGAGTCCAACGCTGAGCCAGAACCCAAAGCTCAAGAGACAGGTATCCTCAGCAAACCAGTTGGAACACCTGTCAAATTGACTGAATAAGCCGCAGAGACCTCCGACACTCCGCTGAGCAAAGAGCGTCAAGAAGAAACTGAGATCGACCCCGACGACGCATTTCTGACTGACGACTTCCCAGCCTTGCAACCCCTCGACCCGTTCTCTCTCAGCCCCTCTCCGGACAGGCCACACAAGGTAGAACAATAGTGAAAGGGTGGTTTGACCAAGAAAGGACGCTTCAACCCAATGCCTCGTATCCCACCTGAAGACCGCCGGCGAGAAGACCCAGCGTGGACAGTGACGCCGCCGAAAATCCGAGACGCCAAGAAGCATATGCAAAGCGGTGATCTTTTTTTTATTCATTTTTCCGCAGTTTATCTCCTCACATTACGCCCCTCAAAATGAGGTAACTTAAGAACGCCACGTTTAACTCGGTCAGTTTAATTTCTAGAATAAGAAAACAGTGGCTTCTAAATTTGCTTTTGAAAGGAAACGTCGATATAATTTGTCTTCAGGAAACCAAACTTTCTTCCGAGACCCATGTGAAAGACATGAATCTTTTTTTCGAAAGATATTATTCTTTTCACTCAAGGGCGGTCGGGCACAGTGGCGGCAGCGGAATTTCGATAAGAAAAGACAGAGGATTTGTGATCTACCCTGAATGGGAAACAGGTAGGAACGGCCGGGTTTGCTCGGTGGAAGTGATTAGGTATCAGGAGTCGGTTAAAGTAATATCAGTACACGCCCCCTGTTACGCGGCCGACCGCAAGGCTTTCTTTACTAATCTCCGGAACTATCTTGACAGTCCTGTAAAGACGATTATCGCAGAAGATTTTAACTGTGTTTTTAACACGCAGGATTGCTCACGCAACTTGCAATCAGACTCCAGCCGGTCAGAACTTGATAAACTACTGCGAGACTTTGGCCTCGTGGATGCGATCGAAGCGTCTCAGGGATCACGTCCTAGCTACACTCATTGGCAAGGCTGCTGCCACGCCCGGCTAGTTCGCGTTTCTATGTCGAGCGAACTCATAAGGTCAGTCACCCCGTACCAGGTGTCTCCGGTGGTCTTCTCTGACCACGCAATGGGTGCGCTGCGGGTAGGAAAGGTGAACAAAACCACAAGAAAACCATTCTGCTGGTGCTCTTGGAAGCTTAATGAGAGTCTCCTCGACGACCGAGGCACTCTGTTCTCAGATAAAAAGCACTATATCGGAAGCAGCACAGAAGGGGAATGTTGATGCTGTAGCATGGGAAGAAATTAAAGAAAAGATTAAGCTACTCTGTTATGACCACAGCAAAGCAAAGGCCAGAAAGACGCGGGAAACAAAGAATGCATTACTACAAGCCTTGCAAACCTTAATCGCCGAAGAAAACAAAACCCCGGGCGTTTTCACCGATGACATCCGTGCCTGCAAGGCGCAATTGCTTGGTCTCATGGAGAGTGAATACAGAGGAGCAATGGTTCGCAGCAGGCTCACAGCGTTAGAAAAGAAGAATACCCCTGTAAAATTTTTAAAACAAAAGAAAGAATGCGAGCTCAGCACAACAGAATAGACTCCCTTCAGGTCGGTGACCAAGTTTTAACAGAACAGAAAGATATCGAAGAGGAACTCGTGAGAGAGTTCCGAGAACTATTCACCAGCAAAGACGAAGGGATCAACAGGGCGCTGGATGAATGGGTCAATGCGCTCCCCAAAATTTCTATAAGTAATCAAAAACGCATGAACAAAACAATCCCTAAATCTGAGATTGCTAAAGCAATAAAAGAACTACCATCACGGAAATCCCCTGGAGTAGATGGTTTAGGATCAGCGTTCTATAAAAAGTTCGCCGACGTTCTTGTTCCCGTATTATGTTACGTCTTTGCTGACATTCTCCGGAGGGACCTAAAACTACCCTCTATGCGACAGGCACTCACTGTGCTAATTAAAAAAAAAAAGCACGGGCTCGAGCGTCTTAACATAAGATAGATTAAGGCCTATCAGCCTTCTAACGAAGGATTATGAGCTGCTGGCCAGAATACTGGCAAAACGATTGGAGGTGGGCCTTAAGTTCGTAGTGGGCGATCATCAGACCTACGGGTTCAAGGGGAGATCTATTACCTCTAACGTTCACACTCTCCGGATTCTTTCCAAAACAGCTGAAGCAACCGGCCTCTCCGCAGCAGTGCTGCAGATTGACCTCAGTAAAGCTTTCGACCGGGTATCGCACGCCTTTCTATACAATCTGCTGGAAGCGTGTGGTGTTGGCAAAAGAATCGCGAAACATATTAAACTATGTTACAAAGATATATCTACTATATTATTTGTTAATGAGAGCGTAAGAGAATAACTCTCAGTTCAGGGCTCGGTCAGGCAAGGCTGCCCCCTCTCGCCTACACCGTTCTCGCTAAATTTAGAGCCCGTCTGTAGAAGAATTATAAGCGACACCAGGATTCCTTCCCAGGAACGCCACAAAGATACTAGCACATGCCGATGATGTCACTGTTGTTGCCGCCACCAGATTAGAAATTGTTCTTGCGGTGCAGCACTTTGCTGATTTCTGCGAAGTATCCGGTGCCCAAATGTACCACGCTAAGTCTACAGGCGCATGGCTCGGAGACTGGGACGTGAAACCACAGCGCTTTATTGATATTGATTGGAGCTCTACTCTTACGAACTATCTTGGTGTCAGCTTGGACCCCTATTCGCTTAGCAGTGGTAAAGGGGGCATTTACCTCGACAGTTTGAGGGCAAAAGTGCACGACTGGCGTGGTCGGAACCTTTCCATTCTAAATTGTGCCTTCGTATGCAACTCAGTATTTTTCTCCACTGTATGGTATGCAGCTCAACTTGTGCCATGGCACGCAAGCGAAATCCATAAAATGCATCGCTTTTGAGCAACCTTTATTTGGAATTCCAGCTTTGAGCGGATGAGGGGCACTAACATTTTTGTTAACCAAGCCAAAAAGGGGTTTGGTGTTGCAAACCTATAAATTAAACTCAAAGTTCAGAGGTTTTTATTTTTCCGCGACCAGAGGAACTCTGTTATTGTGCAGTCATTTGTTGAGCTTGGCGGCCGGCTGTTAGCACCATGGCTCGTTGTCACCCAGGAAGGAGCTACGTCAGCGGCTGTACTCAGGTTTTATAAAGAAATCGGTGCTGCCATCAAATTTTTTGAAGCACGTTTTTCTCGGCAGTACCTTAGCATGGTGAAAAAAAATCCCTGTATTGGGATACAGTCGACACTGTCTTTCCACCGCCGCTCTATCGCTACTTTCTTGAACTGATGTAGAATCTACGGTTTTCAAGCGCCTCCGCAGTTCGCAAAGCCGCAATCGACTTCTATATTTCTTTTCACACCGAAGTGCTGCCAGTGAAGACGTGGCAGGAAAAAAAAGGTTTCTTGGTTCCGTGGAATTTGAACTGTAAGCTATGTCCCACGCAGGAAACTCTGCAGCATGTTTTCTTTTTTGCCCGAAAGCTGAGTTATTCTGGACGGAACTACGCTGTAGATTACAGGTTGAATTGCACAGGATTGGCGCAGCGCGAAGCTCCTTGAGTTTGGCACAGGCCCTGACAGCAATTGTTTGGCGGTATTGGCACTGCTTGGACTGCACGCAATATGCAAGTCCCGCACGGATCACCTCCTGGTTCTCGAAGGAGGAAAGCCAGCATGGCGTCACTTTGAAAAAGGCTTCACGATTGCGAGCAGCCTCATTGCTGAGGAGGGAAATCCCGAAATGGCTGACTGTGCTAAATTGGAAGCGCGCTTTAAAATGCCGAAAACGCCTCGAAATCGGAGGAGATAAGCGCGGAACCTCAAAGCCATTGTATGAATGTAACTGGGTACACAAACCAGTGTTGTTTAAATGGCCACATCGTGCGCTGTCTTTGCCCGAGTCTATTTGAACCATGTAAATAACCCTTGTTTTACATAAATAATAAAAAAAGCCAAGTCGGCAAAAAAAAAGAAAAGTAGCTTTGCAGTAAAATGTCTGTCTCATAAGCGAGCGATTCCGGGTTCGATCCCCAGGGCGGGCTTACTTTTCCGCTTTTGTTTTCTCGAACATTTTATTTTGCCGACGAATTTGGGCAGGTTGGCGGCAGCGAGGCCGAGATGTATATTAAGTTGTTCCTTCTTTTTGTTCAGATCACGCTGCTGCCTCATGGAAAATCCACTGATACGACAGCAACTAATCTTTGCTTCGAGAGTACCATCGGTTGCACGCGTGGAAGTTGCGCGGTGACAAGTCAGTACACCTCACCCTACCGTGACTCGACGACGGCCAGTGTCATCTTCGACTACCAGGTGTCGTGGGACACCGAGCGACTACGTGGGACATCAGCGTTGCTGTCCGAGTGTATAAAGGCGTGCCATCTCGACAACTACTTCAGTGGGCAGGTTGCCCTATTGAAAATCGCTCTGATGGGACTTCAGGATTTTTTTAAAGGGTGTGAAAGGGACTTCAGGAATTTCTGAGATGTTTGACGGGGGCACCGATATTTCCTGGTGGGTTCACTGGCCCCGTCAGAGGCTCTCCTGAAATGTCTAAAGTCCCCTTTACGATGCCTTGAAATGTCTGAAAGCCTGTCAAGAACTTTTCTAATGGGGTCGGGAAAACCTTCAGGCCTCTTGATATGTCTGTGTGGGCAACGGCCCAGGTGGAAAAAACACATTTCGCAGAATTAATGAACATAGCTGCTTATTGTACGCTACGGGGGAAAAAACAAGTATTTGGAGAATGCCGATCGTGTGTGAGTACGGTCAGATTTTTATTACTGCTCTTCTATCAAATACGAGTGGGCTCCTGGACCCGTCTGTCACTGCCCGGGTGTTCGGTCGCGAAAGAGCTACTGAGGGTGACCGCCCATGTGGAGAATTGACGAGCCGCGGGCCGAGTGGTGTTGGCCGAGCGGCGTTTTGAGGCGAACGCAATCCTGTCCGCTCGAGGCGAAATACGTGCAACCATGTATAAAAAACAAAAAAAACAAGAAAAAAAGAAAAGAAAAAAAAAAGAACAAGCCGAGAGCGGTGCGCGCTTTCCAGGAACAAGGACGCACGCGGGAGCGACTCGTTCCGGGAACCGGTCCCCCCACGGGGGACTGTCCCCAAAAAGCAATCGCCTCTCTCCGCCCGGCGATGGGGAGAGGGTGCAGGGCTGCCAGGCCAGCGGTCGGGGGGAGGAGGGTGGTGTGTGCAAGCGGGGGAGGCCATAGCCATTTTCTCTCTGCTCGTATGCGGTTCCGGTTATCCCACGAGCCTGGATGTTTGGAGCGGACCAATTTCCTCCAGGAAGGTGAGCATGCATGGTTTTGAGGGCTCGCCCCTTGGTCTGTTTTGATCCGTGCAGTTTCTTTCTTGGTACCGCAGGTGAACCATAGTTCGGCGCAGGCCGCCTTCAGCACCGCTCGAGCGCCTTTGTGTTCAGCGCATTCCAGGAGATGGTGGCCGGTGACGGCTTACTCGCTGCAAAGCCTGGCAGTCGGGGTCAGCGTCCCACCGCATGTTGTGCCTGCGCACCGGGATTATGGCACTGTGGGTGTTGAGACAGTGGATGACGGCCGCTGTCCGGACTTGTTCCTTGCGCCTCTTCGTCCGTCCGACTTCAGACCAGCGAGCGAAAAATACGCCGAAGACTCCGGCGCGATGTCATCATGGACGAAACCGTGACTGTGCTCGGGATTTCTCAACGGCGGCGGGTGCTGCTTACGAGTTTGTGGTTTTCGCTAAACGTGCTTACTGAGACTGTGTATGTGTCCGTGAGGTGCACCTGCTCGGTTTTATTAGCTGAACTACCGTACATCAGGAATATACCCAGCGGCATTGTGAGTACTTTGAAAGGTATTTTTCTTTGTGATAAGGATGTCAGTTGTCCCTGTTTGATGTAATCCCTTTCGTCTACAGCTCCTTGCGCCGGGTTTGAACAAGCGTTGCTTTTTGAGTTATAATATGCATGTAAAACTAAATGTCGGCAATAAATTTTCAGTGTTTTGACCTGCATTTTTGTCTATGGTTCACAGTCATTTGGGCGTCTAAAGGGTTGATGGGCTAAAGGGACTGACGGGTTAAAGGGCTGTGGGGCTAAAGGGTTTTTCTATGGGGTATCCTTGAAGGGTTTTTTTGTGGGGTATTTTTGAAGGGTTTTGAAGGCCTGTGAGGTCCCATAATCCTTCAAGGCTGACGGGCCCTTTAGAAATATTTTCAATAGGGTGGCGGCAGCGAGGCCGAGATGTCTAATAAGTTGTTCCTTCTTTTTGTTCAGGTACGTTTTAAAATTGACAATTGCTATTCTTTCCGTTCGGACGATCGTTTTTTATTGCTGCTGACCTGCCCACGCCACTTGCAGTCTTGTGTTGCGACTTCCGCTTCTTTTTTTCGGTCACTTCTTTGTTGTGGCGACGTTGAACCAAATCCTGGTCCTATGAGCGCAGACCAGTTGGCCCAGTTCACGCAGATGCTTCACCTCTTGAACGAACTGAATTCTCGGTCGCAAAGGTTTGAGACCGGTCAAACAGAGTTAAAAAGTTCCATTGATGAAGTAAAACAGGGCCAAAAAACAATCGACGACAAAATTACAAATATCGGGGAAAGACTTACGTCTGTTGAGAATAAAGCGGGAACAATGGAGAGTGAACTGGATGCACTGCGACGGGAAAACAGAGATCAGAGGAATGTTAATGCCACCTTGCACTCACGTCTGAATGAAATGGAGGATCAATCCAGACGAAACAATCTACTTTTCTACGGAATTCCTGACAGTGTGTCTGAAACGTGGTCACAGGCAGAAGAAAAGGTTAAAAACGCGTTAGCGCTCTGCTTCGACAGGGGTTCAGCTGAGTTGACTGCCAACACACTGTCATTTGACGTCGAGCGTGCTCATAGATTGGGACAGTTTTCTGCAAACAAATGTATACCAGTGATTGTCAGATTTTCGTCTTTTAAAACGAAAAACCAGGTGATGCAGCTCCGAGCCAAGCTAAAGTTAAACTGCATCAGCATTAGCGAAGATTTTTGTCCTGCGACGCGCTTGGCTCGAAGGAACCTAATTGAATTTGGAAAGACTCAGAGTTTCACCTTTAAACTTACTTATAACAAGTTGTATGTAAATGATAAGTGTTATTTTTATGACAAAGAGCTAGACCAGATCTCGGAGCTCTCTCGACCACGACCCTCCCGTAATTTGGTGCAACAATCACCAAGGTCTGAGGGTGCGCCCAGTGCACCCCTATTGAAAATATTTCTAAAGGGCCCGTCAGCCTTGAAGGATTATGGGACCTCACAGGCCTTCAAAACCCTTCAAAAATACCCTACAGAAAAAAACTTCAAGGATACCCCATAGAAAAACCCTTTAGCCCCACAGCCCTTCAACCCGTCAGGCCCTTTAGCCCATCATCCCTTTAGACGCCCAAATGACTGTGAACCATAGACAAAAATGCAGGACAAAACGCTGAAAATTTATTGCCGACATTTAGTTTTACATGCATATTATAACTCAAAAAGCAACGCTTGTTCAAACCCGGCGCAAGGAGCTGTAGACGAAAGGGATCACATCAAACAGGGACAACTGACATCCTTATCACAACGAAAAATACCTTTCAAAGTACTCACAATGCCGCTGGGTATATTCCTGATGTACGGTGGTTCAGCTAATAAAACAGAGCAGGTGCACCTCACGGACACATACACAGTCTCAGTAAGCACGTTTAGCGAAAACCACGAACTCGTAAGAAGCAGCCGCCGCCGTTGAGAAATCCCGAGCACAGTCACGGTTTCGTCCATGATGACATCGCGCCGGCGTCTTCGGCGTATTTTTCGCTCGCTGGTCTGAAGTCGGACGGACGAAGAGGCGCATGGAACAAGTCCGGACAGCGGCCGTCATCCACTGTCTCAACACCCACAGTGCCATAATCCCGGTGCGCAGGCACAACATGCGGTGGGACGCTGACCCCGACTGCCAGGCTTTGCAGCGAGTAAGCCGACACTGGCCACCATCTCCTTGAATGCGCTGAACACAATGGCGCTCGAGCGGTGCTGAAGGCGGCCTGCGCCGAACTATGGTTCACCTGCGGTACCAAGAAAGAAACTGCACGGATCAAAACAGACCAAGGGGCGAGCCCTCAAAACCATGCATGCTCACCTTTCTGGAGGAAATTGGTCCGCTCCAAACATCCCGGCTCGTGGGATAACCGGAACCGCAAACGAGCAGAGAGAAAATGGCTATGGCCTCCCCCGCTTGCACACACCCCCCTCCTCCCCCCGACCGCTGGCCTGGCAGCCCTGCACCCTCTCCCCATCGCCGGGCGGAGAGAGGCGATTGCTTTTTGGGGACAGTCCCCCGTGGGGGGACCGGTTCCCGGAACGAGTCGCTCCCGTGTGCGTCCCTGTTCCTGGAAAGCGCGCACTGCTCTCGGCTTGTTCTTTTTTTTTTCTTTTTTTTTCTTTTTTTTTATACATGGTTGCACGTATTTCGCCTTGAGTGGACAGGATTGCATTCGGCTCAAAACGCCGCTCGGCCAACACCACTCGGCCCGCGGCTCGTCAATTCTCCACATGGGCGGTCGCCCTCAGTAGCCTCTTTCGCGACCGAACACCCGGGCAGTGACAGACGGGTCCAGGAGCCCACTCGTATTTGATAGAAGAGCAGTAATAAAAATCTGACCGTACTCACACACGATCGGCATTCTCCAAATACTTATTTTTTTCCCCGGAGCGTACAATAAGCAGCTATGTTCATTAATTCTGCGAAATGTGTTTTTTCCACTTGGGCCGTTGCCCACACAGACATATCAAGAGGCCTGAAGGTTTTCCCGACCCCATTAGAAAAGTTCTTGACAGGCTTTCAGACGTTTCAAGGCATCGTAAAGGGGACTTTAGACATTTCAGGAGAGCCTCTGACGGGGCCAGTGAACCCACCAGGAAATATCGGTGCCCCTGTCAAACATCTCAGAAATTCCTGAAGCCCTTTCACACCCTTTAAAAAAATCCTGAAGTCCCATCAGAGCGATTTTCAATAGGAACCCCCACCACTTTCGCGGTCGGCGAGGGGTGGTGATCGTAATCTTCCCTCGCCTACTACGTCCAGTGCTTCCTTAGTACGTGATTTTTCTTTTTTGCTTTGTAACGTCAGGAGCGTTATCAACAAGCGCGACGCCTTGTCTTCTTTAATTGACGCATGTCTTGCTGATGTTGTGGTCTTGACGGAAACTTGGCTATCCGCAAAAGTAGATAATAGTGAGATTTTAAACTGCCAAAAGAAGTATCGGTTCTACAGATGTGACAGGGGAACTCGGTCTGGGGGTGGCGTTTTGATAGCGGTTTGCGACGAGTTGGTTTCTTTTGGTGTGTCGCTTGCTTCGCCTCTAGAATTAACTTCTGTGCGCATTCGTCTGAACCACAAGGATGTAATTTTTTGCGCTTGTTATCGCCCCCCTAATTCACCTTCTGGATTTTCTTCTGATCTATATGATGCTTTGAATACATTACACGTAAGGTATCCGTCATTGCCCATTTTTAGAGCGCAGCTCTTAGGGGCCCGTTCCCGGCTTGAGCGGCGTCGGCGTCGCCGTTGGCGTCGCTGTCGCCGTCGGCGTCGGCGTAACCAAGGTCATCCCAAGGTCACGTGACCCCCAAGGTCACGTGACCCCTCCCAAGGTCATCTCAAGGTCACGTGACCCCAAGATGACCCCACGTGACCCTTTGAAGGTCACGTGACCCCAAGTCACGTGACCCCCTGAGGTCATGTGACCCCCGAGGTCACGTGGTCTCCCCAAGGTCACGTGACCCTTTCCAAGGTCATCTCAAGGTCACGTGACCCCAAGGTGACCCCCCAGGTCACGTGACCCCTCTGAGGTCACGTGACCTCAAGGTCACGTGGGGGTCATCTTGGGGGTCACGTGACCTTGAGGTGACCCCCAGGTCACGCCTCCCCGAGGTCACGTGACCCCCTCCCCGAAGTCACGTGACCCCCCCCCCCCCGAGGTCACGTGACCCCCCCCCGGAGCATATTAAAGAATGAGGGGAGGAGGAGGAGAAGGGGGAGGGGTCTACCCTCCCCTCAGTACCCTTCAGTCCTCCTCCTCAAGAGCTGCGCTCCAATTCGGCGTTACAGGGATTTGTAAACGGCTTTCACTTTTTGTTCTTGGTGATTTTAATTTCCCTGGTGTTTCCTGGGACGCACCTATTCCCGTAGCAAGCTTCGGCTCTCTTGAGTGCAATTCCTTTCTTACTACATGCTCGGATTTTAACTTGACTCAGCTCGTGAAATGTCCAACCCGTACTACCCCGACAAGTGCCACTATCCTTGACCGAGTATTCACTACCCATCCAGATCTTGTACAATCACTTTCAGTTTTTCCAGGTGTAAGCGATCATTCCGTCATTCACTTTAATATTCCAAACAGTTCGCCTCGCAAATGTGCAGCTTCATAGGTATTTAGAGACTATAGTAGGGCTGACTACACCGGTATTAATAATGAACTTGAGATATTTTTATCAGATTTTCTTCAAAAATTTTCTGACCAATCGTTGGAAGATAATTGGTGTATGTTTAAATCGAGAGTAACTGTTCTTACTAGCCGTTATATAACCCTTCGTAAAATTAGAAATACACAGTCACCTTGGTATACGCCAAACTTAAAACGGTTATCAAACAAAAAAGCGCCTTTTTCGACGAGCCAAGATATCAATGATCCCAGAGAGATGGGCAGCTTATCATTGTGCAGAGGATGAGTACGCACGTGCACTGTCTCTCGCCAAACATACTTTTTTTAATCAAACCCTTCCATCGCTACTGGAAACTAATCTGCGTAAGTTTTGGCACGTTGTGAGCGGAAGTGAAAGGAAACCAATTGAACTTGCTACGGATAGTGAATCGGTCGTTCCTAGGGAAAACTGCTGCGTTGTTTTAAACTCTGCATTCTCATCGTCGTTTGTTAACAGCACGCCATGTATGTTTCCCGATGTTCCGGTTCATGATTTTATTCCGATGGATCCAATAGTTATTGACTGGGCAGGCGTAATGAAATTAATTCAAAATATGAAGCTTTCCTCTTCTCCAGGTGATGATGGCAGTAACCCCAAATTTTTGAAGAACACCGAAGTGTATTCATCTATAATATTGTCGAAGATTTTTGCACAATCATTAGAATCCTGTACGCTCCCGAACGACTGGAAGGTGGGAAAGGTGGTTCCTCTGCACAAATCAGGTAACACTCATTGTCCCAATAATTATAGACCCATTTCATTAACCAGTATACCGTGCAAACTCATGGAACATGTCATATACTGTCATATGGTGTCCTTCCTCGAAACTAATTCTTTTTTTAGTATGCATCAACACGGCTTCAGAAAACATTACTCATGTGAAACTCAACTACTCGCCTTTACTAACGACTTATTCTCTGCTGCAGATCACTTAATCACTGTTGACTGCATTTTCATCGACTTTTCTAAAGCATTTGATAGTGTCTGTCATAGTCTGCTCCTGTATAAATTAAGTAAACTTAACATGGACCCTAATATTTTTAAATGGATAGAATGCTTCTTGTCTAATCGCACGCAATATGTAACCGCCAATGACCATAACTCCCCTCACTGTCCTGTAACGTCCGGTGTCCCGCAGGGGTCAGTGCTAGGGCCCTTGCTTTTTCTTATTTATATTAACGACTTACTTAGCTGCATTTCTTCATGTATAAAACTTTTTGCTGACGACTGTGTTGTTTATCGCAAAATTCTGGAACCTGCTGATCATCATGCTCTTCAGTCTGACCTCGATAACATTTCATTTTGGTGTGACACCTGGCTAATGAAACTTAACCCTGCTAAATGTAAGTCAATGAGAATTGCACGTCATTCAAATTACATCCTACCATGTGACTACTTACTTAACCGTGTTCGCCTAACGCAAGTTTCGTCCTACAAATATCTTGGCATTATCATTTCTGCTAACCTTTCATGGCAAGATCACGTCAACTAAACTAACTTGGAACTCATACTTTATAAAACTTTAGTGAGGTCAAAGCTTGAATATGCATCATCAATCTGGGACTCTCATATTAACTCCATTATTCTTCAAATAGAAGCCATTCAAAACCGTTCCGCGCGTTTCATCTTCTCAAATTACTTTCGAACTGCCAGTGTCACTTCCATGAAATCTAATCTTAACTTACCCGATCTTTCATTGCGTCGTAAACTATCTCGTCTTTGTCTCTTTCACAAGGTTTATCATTTCAATTCTCTACTCAGTGACTCTCTCTTTCTCCCACCATCGTACATTTCTTCCCGCAGCGACCATCAGTTCAAGGTTGGCGTCCCAAGCAGCCGCACCAATTTGCACTTCCACTCGTTCATTCCCAAAACCTGCGCAGACTGGAACCACCTCCCCGCCTCCATCGCTTCAATCACCGACAGCGACCGTTTCAAAAGCGCCATTTGCAACCATTTTTTGTAATCTCCCTGCTGTGTTTATGTTAATGTTGTATTTTTTTTTTGCTTCCCCACTCCTCTTTGTAATGCTTCGGCCTTGAGAGTAAATAAATGAAATGAAAATAAATGAAATTCGTCGATATTTACATATTCTTACGATTAACACAGGAAAAAAACGATTGTTGTCACCGTAATTTCGCTGAAGGAAATGGTATGGGACTTCGTTTCCGGACGGGCATTGGGTACAGCGGGGCGTAATTTGCCGGCTGGACGCCGCGAAGTGGCCAGTACGACGGTGACAAATGGGTCAATAGTTTTGTAATTAGCAGCCGCATACTGTCGCCACGAAGCGGCGTGAACGCAGGCGGGGGGCACGATTGTAGGCGCGATTGGAGTGCCGTTGGACGGCACTGTAGACACGAATAAAAATTAAAGTTCCGTCCGACGTATCTTTAATTTTTATTTCGAGTTCAGTCGGAAATAACGCTAGACACTGCGAACAACGCATAGAATTATGCGTTGTTACGTCGGACGCAACTTTAATTTTTATTTCGGGTTCCGTCGGACGTAAACCTAGACACTGAGTACAGCGTTATGTTTTTCGTGTGCTTCGTGCGTTTACCAAACTGGCGACTTTGTGCCTGTTATTTTGGCATTCTGAATTCTTGCTTTTATTTCGGGTAGTTGCACAAAGACAGTCCACAGCGCTCCTTCAAGCGCATTTGCAATAGCTCCAAACTAGCAATTGAGGGGTTGACAATCGCACCCGGAGTTGCCGTCTGCCACCCCTGTAGACAAACTCGCGTCACTGGCAGACTTCATGAAGGCGAGCTGTGTGTTCTTACTGTGCTCGTCTTCATTAACAGCAAGATCTGTCCGGAGTGATATGCCAGCTGCAATGTGACGATCGCACCTGTGGGCACAGTCGTGGAGGTCTTTTCTGAGTGCCCTGCAGGCCACCACTCCTATTGGGTCAACCAAAAGATTGTGAATCAGCCACCACTTCTCAACTTGCTGATCTGCGCGGGTACCCTGTTCGCAGGGCAGAACCTCACTCCATCTTTGAGGATGTTGTCGAGCATTGGTGTGCAAGTCGTCAGCTGCTCTACATTTTTCACCCTACAGCGGACTCACCTCTGGCCGGCTATTGGTAGTGTGAGTGTTGACATGCATCTGCTCAATCGCATAGCCAACCATACCAACACCCTACTCACTCACTGCTTGTCTGATGCTTGAAATATCAATATAAGCCGAAAGTTACGAAGTAGGCATACTATCTTATTTGCAGGTGTGGAATTAAGAACAGCCTTCTTTGCTGGAAGAGGCAAGGGCCAATGCCCTAAGGCTGGCCGGGGATGGTCGGGCGGATTCGCCGGGGTTCAGCGCCAGGTTCGGCACATACTCTGTGCTGGATCTCGAGACCACAAAGATTGTTCATTTCGAACTTGTGCAGGTATGAATGGAGCCCTCTGAGCACCAGTTTAGTTGGTTACATGCATTTAGGCAAACCTTTAAGAAGAGTGTCTAATGTTGATTGTACTAGCGAAATTGAAATTATGAACCTCTCATTCCAAATACTGATAGGCTACTTTATCTGTGTAGTGCCTAATGTAATGTGTTTTCACTTGACAGTCTAATGAGGTGGGCGGCAGTGGTCGTATGGGGCTGGAGGGGCTTAAGAAAAGCTCAGCGTTTTGGAGGCGAAAGCATCACCGTGAAGCTCCTCGTCACCGACCGTCATGTACAAGGCAAAGCCTTCATAAAGAAGTTAAAGTCTGAGATTCGCCATGAGTTCGACATGTGGCACGTTTTGAAATGTGCCGTTTGCCTGTTTTGGAATATGTGTCTGAATCTCCAGAGCTGCCTTTCTTTTGTAAAATAAATCAGTAGCTAATGGGACACAAAATATTGCAATTAAAACAACTCTTTAATACAGTGCGTGTGCTGGCTGAAAATTTTGAATCACAGATGGCTGAAACATACAAGTGGCAAGCTGTAAAAAAACCTCTGGAACTATGCGCAGCCAGCATGCCCGAGTTCGCTAAGCCCAAATATAAAGCTTGAACAAAGGTCACAAGGTAGTGTCGAAGAGGCAGATTTGTTATATTTATCTCATTATTGTAGGTCGATATTTATTCCATACTCTGAAGTCTATCCACTGTGGCCCGCTTCCTCTTTAAAGTCTCATCATGCTGCAGTCTGGTGTGCTTGCCTACAGAGTTATTCGAAAATGAATCGTGATGAAGCGTTCAAACATTAACGGGCTGTACAAATAGTATTCTTGTTGATAAACAAGAATTACAACTTCTGTAATTCCTCATTTAGCTGAATAAAGTGCTGCTGTTCTCAGAAACGCATATTCTTATTCTCAGGCATCAAGAAAGACCTTGTCGCGACCATGAGGAGCCCCACGTGTGCCGAGCTTGCGCTCTAGAGAAGTCCAGTGCAGAACCACCTATGCTGGGCGGCTGCTTCCAGCCAGGGAAATCCGGACCCGATTGTCAGTGGCTGTCCGTTCTAAACCACATTCGTGACATCCACAACCACACGGATGCCCGATTTTCCTCCTGTACCCACGGGGAGCTTGAGCCCAGAGATTGGCTAGCTGTTGGATGGTACGTATCAAATCTTGACTACTACTCATCCTTTCTGATCGCTTTACCATCCTTCCCTAGCCGTCTTTTCTCTCACAATTGCGCTCACTCCAGACTCTGTGGCCTTCAAAAAGATTCAAACCATCGTAACCATGCGATATCTGCTGGCCGACTTGTCGAAACTCTCCACGCGCTACCAGACATTCACCGTGGAGGCGTTTCATGGGCTCTGGAAGAACTTCTGTCCCAAGTTATACCAATACTCGTACAAGGGGATGACGGCAAGGTGAGTTGTAACACGCAAGATCTTTTCATGTGGCAGCCTCCAATGGTGTTATTTTCAACTAATAATTGATTCATATTTTTAAATAAGGCATTGGTGAGAAATACAAATAAAAACATTTATACACTGCTATTTCTGCACATGTCGCGGTCATCCTAGCAGGAAGTTGGTGCGAGATCACCTTGACACTTATCTCTGAAAAATCGTTGTTTCTCATCATCTCTACAATTATCTCTGCAAAATCATTATTTCTCTTCAGACCCCAGCTTGCAGTCCTCCATTTCAACGAAAATGGCAACCGACTTCAAGCGTCGACAGAGGAGGGTGACAAGTGCTATGACGTGAAGCACCCCAAGGCCAATGGAGGGGAACCAGTGGCAGTCAAAAAAAAAAGAGGGACGAACATATGGTACGCATCAAACAGCTTTTATGTTTATTTAGCTTGATTGCACAGTTTTAATTCAAGATTACAAACTAAAAGCAAAAGGGGCTACTGGTACTGAAGTGTGGTGGTGCAGCAACATTTAAAATATTTATAGCATTCATTGAAGTCAAGGTGATTATGTAAATCTGAAAAGTTATACGCAGACGTTTTCACACTTTGCACATTAACTAAATTTTATTATTTTGAACTATTTTGTTAGAGACTATGTCAGGAGGCTCCTTGATGTGGTCAGGGATGGGGCCCAGTTGAAAACTCGAGGCCTCATCCTGATCACGCCTTTCGAGGATCTACCACAACTCTGCAGCTCTGCGAAGAAAGTTCCGAAGGCGGAGCTGATAGAAAGGCATAAAACAAGGTTCAACAAATAAGGATTGTTTTATATGAGACTACATATCACATTTGGGAGCTTTTATTGATTTGCCCCAGTAAGCTTACTGTTCGTATTCCCACTTTTTCTGTTCCCTATTCTGGGGTACCCTCGGTTCACTGGGCACCCGACTCCAGGATTCTCAACCTACAAGCCCTGCAACGTCGCATCATCTCGTCCAGTTGTTGCACGAGGGATGTTTTTTTTTTTCGTACACCAGCTTTTCTTTCTGATTGGGACCAGTGTGGCCTTTTTTTTCCGTGTAACTTTGCTTCAATCCTGTTCGTAAATTAGGAAAGGTTCACATTTATTATGCACATGTTCTGCCTTTCCTAATCGGGAATATTTTTCTCTATAAACTTCAAGCAATTGAAAACGTGTTCCTGCCTTGGATTGGGGGGGGGGGGGGGGGGGGTCGTACACGTGCCGAAACCCGGCGTAAGCTTGGTCCTTTGATGAAAACTTCTTTCGGACCTTGTTGACGACCCAGCTTGGAAGGATCCGTCTATTTTTGTTGCCGAGACGCTTCCATGTTAGGAGCACAAACTGCCTGTAGCAATGTTTCGCATCTGCCTAGAAAGACAAAAATGGGATTTTGAGTGGATTCTTTTTGTACACTGTGGCATAATTTTTTTTTTTGCATTGTGATCTGACAAGGTCTGTGCCCTGCACCCACTCCCTAATTTGATGCAAAGAGCACCTTTCACTGTACAAGTTGTTCTAAATAATTGCTTTTTCTTGAAAAGAACGAAACAGTGATTGCTTTTTTGAAATAAATATGTAATACTCCCATACTGGTATACTCACCTGTCGTTCGGATAACAGGGTCTGTACCCGTCGTGCCTCCTGCTTGCCAAGGCGATGTCAGCAGAGTCTTGTTAAGGCAGGCTTGTTTAAATATTGCCTTCTTCGTCACAAATTCGTTATTTTTCAATTGTTTCGCGATTTCTACCACCTCCTGGCAGCATATGCTCTCCTCTTCGGTGGTCATGGTTTTGCACTCTTCACAGGAACACCTATTGAAAATAACAGATTAAACCTGTTGGGAATAAGCGATATGAAACTATTTGCGAATTGTTCTTTTTATTTGTTTTCATATCAACTAACCCTTTGCAAACGAAATGCATGTGCATCCAAAAGAGGTAGGAACTTGTATGACTTGCTAGAATCATGATTGAAATTTTATAGCGTGCAATGAGTGAAAAAAGAAAAGGTACCCGTTTTGAGAGGATACCATCGGATGTGTGGTCTAACGAAGCGAGCGAACGTCAAACAGCACAGCTCTGGAAGAACACAAGGAATTTAATACGCTCGACACGAGTAGACGATTCGGAAACATGTGTTCATAACAATAAGTCTGTCACGACAACGACATGCAAGTGCACCAAAATATGTCTCGTGTACGGGAAAGGTAAATAAATAAAAAAAGGAACGGGCGATGAGCACAAAAGCGCGTGCCGTTATTGATTGAGGCGAGGTGTACAGCAGCGCATTCGAGGAAGAAACAAACTCGCAAGCTGCACGAAGTGCAGACTAACTTGCACGCCGTATGGACCCTGTGAAAACATCGGTCGTGAATGGAGGCTGTTTTTTTTGCATATGGTCCATTTGTCACGAACGCTTCGATTAGCGTAATGCTCATGGAATATTGTGGCCGACGATAATCAGTACGTCGTGTAGCGGCCATAGCCCAATTTACCCACAATCGGAAAATTGCACCGCTAACATATTGTTTACAACGCATCTAAAAAACTTTGGATGAGCGCCACTTACTGTCCGCTCAGCATCGTACCAAATTTACCTTAAAGTTAAGTGGGAAAAAAATCGAAGAAATTTCCCTCTTACTAAGTGGGACCGGGCTTAGAGTGTGTGATTGGGAGAGGACCCGCTTGCACTGGGGCCAATAGAATTGTATAATTGTCCTGATTGGACAGGCCCTGTGTCAGCGGGGAGTTTTCTCGACCACGCTGGCGAGAAAACGTTGAGTTTGAACAAGCCCGTGCGCGGAGCAAGTTATCTCCCGCGGTTCGCCGGTCCGCGTACCTTTATCGCGAGCGAGCTGCAGTTTCTTTGAGCCTCGCCGTGCGCGGCGAGCACTTTGCGCCGAGGCGCGTTTTTCGTATTTCTACTGCCGTGAGCGGACAGTAGAGTCCTGTAACAAAGTTTGCCGTTGTTGTTTTAATATATTTGTTTTTATCAATCGTTGCTCCCGACTTTGAGCGTCTTTCCTCTAGGCTCCGCCACCACCAACAAGCACCGAAGCAACCATCCAGTGCGGCAGTCCACGATCGCCCGGCCCTGACCTACGACTTCTACGAAGGACCGCGACAAAACAACCTGACCCTCAGGGAGGGGCATTCTTTACTAGGTCATTCTGCAAAAGCTCATAGTCCTCTTCGCATGTGATGTCACGGTAAACACAGCAGTCATCGGCATATAGTTGAAGAAATATTCACAGCTAAATCATTTATGTATATCAATAGAAGAAGGGGACCGAGGACAGATCCCTGAGGGACACCCGATAAGACGCTTACATTTGACGAGCTCAGACCGTCGAGGACCACGTTTTGCTTTCTTCCTACGAGAATGACACAAAGAGAGCACTTGAATGTGTGCATCAGCAGCGCCAAACTATTTGCGCTGCAGCAAAAGCGTTCGGGGCACCCAAAAATGCACTCCAAAGGCACGCAATTAAGCTCAAGAAATGTAAAGAGCAAGTGCTTAAAAAAATTGAGTGGGATCCAAACGACGAGTTCTCGACCAGTAGGAGAAAGAGCTCGTCAAGAATATTCTGTGTACGGAGTTTTTTTGTTTTTTTTTGGTGGGGGGGGGGGGGGGGGGAGAGGGGGGGGGGGCTCCCGCACAAGGAAGCCCAAAGGATATAGTTTCCACCTACTGAAAGCAATTGAAATTGCCCACCCGTTTAACAAAGAACAAAAGCTAGCTGGCAAAGAAAGGGTTTGAAGTTAGGCAGTTGCAAATAATCGAACATTTTTATGTAAGGCAGTATGTCAAGTTTATACAAAACACCTTTGAGGATGGCTTTGATGTCACAATCTACTTCAGTTTTTCAAAATTCGGAATAATTGCCGAAAACGGTTATACAGTAGCGAAAGACGCTATTGGCAAGCGAATCAGCATTTATCCTTCGAGGAGATACGGGAACAATATCTTGTATTATATAAAAGACAACAAGCGCTTCTCAGTTTTTTTTCTTCAGATATATGTAAAATGAAAATCAAATTTAAGAGCACTATCAAAACATATGCCAGTTTTTTTACACTATCTGTAGATGCTACCGGAATGCAGGCGCATTGATGACAGAAGAAGGGTGCAGAATTAATGGGATGTTGAGAGTGACTGTTTTCAGTGAATTACGAATCATACTAGTTTCGTCTTTTTAAGAATTATTTCAACGAGGCTTTTTTTAACTAGTTCATTATTGAAATCCCGTGAGATTTCAACTGGCAGATGAAAATTGCATAATTGATGTGTTGGCAATAATTACAGTGTCGTCAGCATGTTGGTAAAGCTTACATCACGGTATTATGGTAGTGATTTCATTGACAAACATATCAAGCACAAGAGGGGACGTAATGGACCCTTGTGGTATTCCGACTTTTAGTTCAGTCCAAAAACTCTGAAAACCAGACTCGGACGCCAGTTGAGAGCAACGAGAAAGATAGTTTTCGGGAAGAACATAAACTGAAACTAAATCCTAGGCTCTATTGTTTCTTCAACAGTATCTTGTGGCTTACTGTGTCGAAGGCTTTCGGCCTAAGAATAGTGCGGAGGTAATAAGATTGTGATCGAACGCTGAATATAGGTAATCTGGAATGTATTCTAGAAAAGGTTGAGTCCATTTGCCTTGCAGAAAGCCATTGAGTCGGAAATAATATATTACATTTTGTCTAAGGAAGATATCATTACACTAAACACATGTATTTTGAGTATCTGAGCAGTGACTTGCAAGAGAGAAATTGGGCGATAGTTTGCAATGTTGTTTCTTGCACCACCTTTGTATAAAAACATATTAAACCAGTCAACATAAATAGAAGGACGTAATTCCGACTGCTTGTACTTACAGTAACATAAAACTAAATATAATTAGTTTTTTTTGATAAGAGGAAGCAACGCCGAGGGGGGGACAAGGTTATCAACTGCATCAAGGCTATATCTCGCCTAACCAGAAAACGTTTCAAAGAAAACGTTAGAATCCTGTACAAGCAATTGCAAATTATCACCAAAATGTCGTCTTAATGTATCGTCAATGAAACAACTTTGGTGTTCACGAGCTCATTTACCAGATACAAAGATATACGCGCATCCGAATGAGATTGGAAGAATAATCTGCGATAAGAAATGTTTCGACAGGATTTGAAGATATTACTATTATTATAAAACAAGTAATAGTAACAATAATAATCAATAAATCAGC